>NC_143251.1:13270833-13899375 GCF_984573655.1 Nuphar pumila | reverse complement strand
CCGGGCCCATCCGATTGGCGCGCCTCGCCTCAAGGCGCATGAGGCGTACGCCTTGAGGGTTTTACGCCTTTTAAGTGCGCCTCAAGGCGAAAAGGCCCTCGCCTCAAGGCGAGGCATGTTTTTTGCGCCTTGAGGCGCGTTTTTAATAACACTGGATGGTACACTTGCATATTGAAGGCTTTGATAAATTAGATCTGCTTATGTTTTATCATTCAACTCAAGTATTGATGATTAATATCGTTAATGACGTTCATGCTTTTTTGTTTAGCCCACCAATTCATTTTCAATCAAGTGCCTTGCCAGAATTTTGAATGCTGCTTCCCATCTGTAGCATTTTGCATAACTAGGAGCCTAGTGGATTGTCTATGATGATTGCATGTATGATGTTCTTGTGTCTCACCATTAAGGATGGTAAATGAACCGAACAACTCGTTTAGCTTAAACTGGTTGAGCCTGAACATAAGGTGTTCAGTTCAACTCGGGAGAACTCATGTGTGTGTGTGTGTGTGTGTGTGTGTGTGTGTAGATGCGGATACGGGTGCGGCACTTTAAAAAAACTTGGGTGCGGGGGTACGGGAAGGGTATATATATAAATATAATTTTTAACAGTTTTGAGTTAACACTAATGAAATAAAACAATTATCATATCATCAATTCATCATGCATAAATTCATGCAATAAATCAAATTAACAATCTACAATTGTTATTCTTGATGAATAAAAAGTAGCACAACAATTAAATCGACCTAAATATATTATGGCTACATTAAGTGAATTAAGAAAATAGGAAACAATCAAACAAGCTTCTCCACGTGTGCCCATAGTAACCCATCATCACATAATGTAACTGAAGAAGAACTAGCACTAGCACTAGCAACTGGAGATTAGGATGATGCAATTCCTTTCCCTTTATCCATCATTTTCGTCCTTAAAACCAAAAAATAAATTTTTTATTAAAATAAAATTCATAAAAAAAAATTGGCTGAACTCGAACCCAACCCAAGCTTGGGTTTGGATCTGGCTGGGTTCACTAGAACCTCTTTTGGAGCATGCAGGCCGGGTTCAGCGCTTGCGTCAATGAGGAGAGGAGGAGGGAGGAGAAGGAAAAAGGAAAAAAAAAGGCGGCAGCGAAGGGAGGAGGAGAATGAAGAAGAAGAAGAAAGAGAGGAGGAAGAAGGGGAGGAGCAGGGAGAGAGACGCACTTGTTTCGTCATCATCTTTGTCGTCATTGTCGGAAGAGGAGTTAGGTTCGGGGTCAGGGGTGGGGGTGGCGCGAACGTGCCTAAACACCCCCCCCCCCAAAAAAAAAACAATTTTTTGATCAAAATGGACTCCGTCAAAGTTGACCAAGTTCATTTTGGACAAAGATAACCCTGGGTGCGGGTTGACCGCACCCATGGTTTATTGACTGCACCCAGTGCAGCAAAATGTGAATTTTTTCACACCTGTGCCCCATCAACGTGGGTGTGGCGGCCTCTTTGGTGAGTCCGTGTGACTTAGATATTATGTATAATATATATTTTAAGTTTAATATATAAAAAAATTGAAAAGGTAACTCGTGACATTTAATTTATTAAAAAATTACATAGTTTCCACGTAACACATTCTATTTTTGAAAAACAAAACCCTACAAATGCCCAACAAATTTTCTCATTCATTGAACACATGACAGCTGTCAATTTGAGAAAAGTTATAAAGAGCCATTTTTTTTTGCCTCACTACTCCTGCTTTTGATTTTATAAGATTTAGGATTTAGGATTTAGGATAGGATTAAAACAACCAGTTTGGATTCTGATCCAAGATTTGATTTAGATCCAACCTAAAATTCTAAACTGAATCCGAGAATAATCCAATTTGGTAAATTCAAATCTGATCCATAATAGCATGTTAGATTCAGATCACATATATCCGACGATATCTCTTTTGTACCCTAAGGAGTCGATCTTGGGATGATTAGACAAGATTAACTTTCCCAGAGGAGTTTTGATTGCTTCTCATTTTGACTTGAAGGAAACCGTTGAAAATTTTGGCGGGTATAGTGTTTGACAACATAATGGCTCCTATGGTTAGAAAAAAATCAATGTATTTTTAAAGAAAAGGCAAGTGATATTGAAGGGATCTATGACCAGCTTCGTTGGGAACTAACCTTGAGGGCACGCCTAAAATGGCCTCATCTCCTGATGGACTGAATTGGGGACTGCAGATTGGCGGCCTAATGATCTGTAATTTTGGTTTTATTTCCTGTTTACTGCATTTTTTTCTTTACTTGTTGGTAGTGGGTTTTGTGAGATAGGGTGTCACTCCCCGGACTCCCAACCCCAACGTGAAACTCTGTTTTCTTTTTTTGAAAGACAAACTGGGGTTAGTCCGACCTTTACCAAAACAACAGCCCCCTATGTGGCAGAGGAATTCCAACCTGGGCCTTCAGCTTGACACAGGACCCCGCATACCACATGGGATGCCACCTCGGTGGTGGTACGTGAAACTCTGTTTTTTCTCTGCTGTACTGTTATACTAATATCAATATATTTCTCTCTCTCAAAAAAGAGTATTTTCAGACGTCATAGCCTGCATATTACACTAAAAAAACTCTGGTAATAAGGTTTTCCGAAGGCAATTGGAATGCCTTGGATATAATTTTATAGAGGAAGCTGCAAAGAGAGATGGGCATATAATTTTTTAATTGATCCGCACCAGGAACATTCGGGATAAAGAGTAATGAGAGTAGAATTAACTTTCTTTACAATGTTCCCTTTGGCAAAGAAATTCTTGACGGCTGCAATAATTTCACAACCAACAATATCCCAATACTTTTGAAAAAATAGTCCTCGGAACCCATCAGGACCTGGAGCCTTATCACCATTAGCCTGGAACACTGCTTTCTTGAATTCATCATCTAAAACAGATGCCAGAAGCATATCATTTTCAGCTTGAGAGACACAAAGCCCTTCCTGGAACGGGAGAGAATCAGACCTGAAACCCTCCTCAGAAAGCAACTCATGAAAAAATTTAAGTCACTCAGCTTCAATACAAGAGTTATTTGTGACATGCACACCATCAATCCAAAGTTTATCGATATTATTAAAATGCCTCCTACCTTTGACAGATGCCATACAAAATTTTGTGTTCGTCTCCCTCCCAGATCCACTTAATATGAGATTTTTGCTTCCATTGGGACTCTTCTTGAGACTATTCTTCTCATGCTCTTTTTTAAGGGATAATTCTGCTCAATATCGTCAAGAGCAAGACTCGGACAATCCATTCTAAATTTAATTTTTATTCCATATATAAATAATATGGAATGTTTTTGCATGAGCCAGCTTCGTCTCATCCCCGGACGAGCCTAGCTCAAGCTCGGCTCGGCGAAAATCGAACACAAGCCGAGCCACAAGCACAATCTACTGGTAAATGAGCTGAGTCCGAACATGCCCTGTTCGATTGGTCGACTTGTTTACCAGCCCTACTCACTGTGGGAGTCCGTGATTTATTGCCTTCCCATTTGTTGGTTCCAGGTTTGGTGCAGTTCTCATTCTCCTTTTTCTGATTCTTCCCTCTTTATTTATTGGCTCACACATATCTTTATTGCTGGTGGCAGCTCTTTTTCTCAAGTATCAATAAGCTTTCTTTGCTGCTTTCTGTAATCTTACAACTTGTACCTTCTTTCTCGTCTCCTCTTGCACTCCTCTCCTCAGCCACACAACAACAACAACAACAACAACAACGCCTTCATCCCAAACAATTGGGGTCGGCGATATGAACCAAAAAGAAAATCATTTTGGGTCCTCCACAAGAATCCTTCTCCTCCAATCATTTCTATCCAATGTCATGTCCTCGGTGAGGTTCAAAGCATTCATATCCTTTCTTATCATCTCCATCCAAGTCTTCTTAGGCCTACCCCGACCTCTTTTAGCTAATATATTTTCCCATTTCTCCATCCTTCTAACCGGAGCATCATTAGGCCTTCGCCGAATATGCCCAAACCATCATAAACGATTCTCACTCATCTTATTTTCAATGGGTGCAACGCCTACCTTCTTACGTATTTCCTCGTTCTGAATCTTATCTTTTAGTGTCTTTTCACACATCCATCGAAGCATACGCATCTCAGTTACACTCATTTTTTGAAAATGATGTCTCTTGGCAGCCCAACATTCCGTACCATATAGTAAAGTGGGTCTAATTGTCGTCCTATAAAACTTCCCCTTCAGCCACAATGACATTCTACGATCGCACAACACTCCAGTTGCACTTTTCCGTTTCATCCACCCAACCTTAATCCTATGATTTACATCTCCATCAATTTCTCCATTCTTTTGAATGATAGATCCCAAATATTTGAAACAGTCATCCACCGCTATTTCTTGCTCACCAAGCTTCACTACACTCTCATCCCTACTTCATTGCTTACTAAACCGACATTTCATATATTCTGTCTTACTCTTACTCAACGTAAAACCTCATCATGGCACATTCTCTTGAATTGATCTCGTAAGTTCATCTATCACTATAGCAAAAAGGAAAGGGCTTAATGCAGTTCCTTGATGAAACCCAACCGTTATAGGAAAATTGTTTGTCACCCCTCCACAAGTGCGGACATTGGTTACTCCATCATACATATCTTTAATTATACTAATGTATCCTCAGCCACACTATTCTTGGATTTTTTTTTTCTGCCTGGTCTCCTAAAATTGCCTACCAACTTATCATCTACTTTCTCTTAATGTTTACCAAGTTCTCAGTTACTACAATGCCTTAGACCTGCCATTTGGATTGGTAATTTGGTTGTTTATGCAAGAAACATAAACAAGTGGATTACTCCTTGCTATGTTAAAATAAGCTGGAGTTGCTGCAAAGTTGGGTATATCTTTGTTTTTACAATAATCATACCCAACGTTGTCAATGAGGGAAGTGGCATCAGAAAGTCGTGAGAATTATGAGTTTTACTGAATTTAGAATTAAAAAGAGAATTTCTGTACATATAATAGTGCTATCAACCAACTAAAATTTTCAAATTTATTGAAGTACTTGTGTAATCAAGTTCAAATTCTTATTTTTGTTCATATGATTAGGAACTGTGTTTCACAAATTGTTTTATATATTAGATTAAAGATGAAAATTGTTATGAACATTAATTCATGCAAAAACTATGACATCAATGGCTTCTTTAGGGTAAGTAGTAGTAGCATATAAACTTTAGCATGAAAAATCCATGAATTTTATGTAAAATTGTACATAAATGCTGTGTATGTTTCTAGAAAGAGGAGTAAATTTTGCACTTCTGCCTTATATGAGTTACCTCATAGACCTTTGAGTTCTATTAAAAATGGTATGGTTCGATTCTTTATCCCTCAATTCAATTAAATAGGCTATATAAAGTATCTTTCTATAGAAATATCAAATTTTAGATTATTTTGTAAATGTGTTTCTTTTAAATGAAAGTGCAATAATCTTGGTCCAAAATCCCATGTCTAATCCATGCTTCCCATAACATGGATGGTGAGGTTCAGAACGCCTAGCTTTCAGCTTCTGAAGTGGCTTCTGCAAGGTAAGCTTTTGGCGATATAAGAAGCCATAAAATTCAGTTTTGTAAATAAGGGGAACGAAATTTATTTGGACAATGTTATATTGCTCGATTGGTGGAATCAATGTTCTTCGTCGTGCTTGGTTCATGATGAAAGATATTGAGGTAAGGTACTTGTTGCATTAAAATTGACAAAAACAAGAAAAACAAATTTACCCTCTTCTTATTCTCCTTTTTCCTTTTTCTTGTTTTCTTTTGTTAGTTAAAAGTTACAACATTACTTTGTACTGATATGCATTTGGAATTGTTTGCGAAGATGAATGTGCTGTGCATAATCCCTTGTCTAGTGTTTATCTGAGGAATAAAAGCTTCAGCAAACATGACGGTAAATTGATTGAAAGCCCAAGGGGCACCAGCTTACCGATACTTGTCTCATAGTGTCAGGCTTTAGATGACAAAAGAAAAAGGCAATTATTTTTTCATGAGAAATTGTGTGCTTTTATATTTCTTACATTTTTTGGGGCAAAATATCGGCTGCTGCACCAAGCCAACCAGGTGGTGGTGTATGTCTTTAGTTTTATGATTTTTTTCCTTGCCTAAATATCTGAAAAACGTCTATCTGCAGCTCCACTGTGTACCCACTCGTGATTGCAGCACATCCATCTGAACCGAACCAGTTTGCTGTGGGCCTAACAGACGGAGGGGTTCATGTCTTGGAGCCCCTTGAGTCGGAAGCAAAGTGGGGCAGCCCGCCGCCAGCTGAAAATGGTTCTGCTAGCACCCTGTCTACTGTTCCATGTGCATCGGCAACTGGGACTTCAGATCAGCCTCAGAGGTGACCAAAACTGTGGCGAGTTGTGGGGTGTTTCTTCTTTGCCCTTATTATAAGTTCAAATAGTTTGTTGGCAATATAGCTCAACGATCTTTTTCTACAGCATTTGTTACATAGATATTATTGGGGAAAAATAGGATATGGGTTAGGCAAGTTCTTTTGTATTTTTTTTCCTCCCCTTTTATCTTAGTCTTCCAACCCCCCCTTTTTCCTGGCAATTGGCTTGAAACACTTAGTTAAAGAGGTGAGTGCTGCTGTTGCTGGGTTCCGTTCTTTATTACTTTGGGTTTGATGGCGTGTGTATTTATTACGGTAAAACGTCCAGCTTAATCATTAAGAAGGTTTCATTTCATCTCTCTCTCTCTCTCTCTCTCTCTTAGAACTGTGATTAAGTGCCTAACCAAGATCCCCATGCTTGGATAGTGCGACCTTCTGTTAGCACATTTTTAATCCATGTACGTCCCGAATCAGTCTAGGTTCCTTCTGATATATTTAGGCCTTCCACACATCTCTATCATTTCTGCTCCAGATCTGGTCTTTTCTTCTGTCTGACTAAGTGCAACTTTATGATCAGGAATGAAAACTTGACCAAAGCTGGGCGAGTTCCAATTATGCTACATAAGTTTATGATTTATTTAGTAAATAAGTTTGCCCTTTTTTAAAGTCGTGAAAGATCATGCAGAACCTGGGCCCACCTGTGGGAGTGTTCGTTTCACTTTCACTCACCATGGGCGGATGGGCATCATCGAACCGCCAATAATTTCGGATGGCTCCTGTGCTGTGTCTACTGCGAGAAAGAGGGATGTTCTCCTCTACTGAAACCCAACTTCATGTTCTTAGGCAATGACAATCTTTGTTTTTCAGACCATCTCATCGCTTGATCAAAATCCTTCCCCATTGTTGAGTTGGTGACTGCAATCCATCAGAGTGAGAGTTGTTTACCTACCTACTACCATTCACTGGAATCGAGAGAAGATTATGTAAATCGGAAGCTTGATTTACGAGGAACAAAGACTAAATTACGCCTACTCTTGTGAAAGAAAGAATAATAAAAAATATCAATTAAAATTGCATACAATTCAGAAAATAATAAAGGTTCAATTATCCAACTCTATTACCCTTAATCTTAGATCTTTATATTTAACTCTAGTCTCATAATCTAAGTAAATTCAACCTACCAATTTTGATAAACATCAATTAAGAAACTTGATAATCCTAATGAACTATTAACTTAGAATATGGATAAAGTATTTATATCTCATATCCATTACAAGAGATTTAAGTAAAAAAAAAAAAAAAAAATCTAAAACCTATTCAAATGAATCATGTGGACTCAAAATTTTGTCCCTCTGCTCCTACATCAAAAGGCCTCTAGCTCCAGCTCGCTTTTGGTCTTAAAGAACCAAAGCAAGCCTACCTGAAAGTATTTTCATGTGCTGCACCTTAAGCTTCCCAAGTTGAACATGACTAGGACAAGGTGGTATAGTTTTTTGTGGAAAATGAAAACCTACAAAACTGGCATGGTGCTAAATGAAAAATTCTACTGGAATTCTGATGTTTTTTTTTGAAATTCTGACGGTATTAATGTGATCTATATGCTTGTTTTTATAGGAATCACTCCTTGGAGACTTGATTTTGATGCATTTATAGTTTTTTATAAGGTTTAAAAAATCAATGACCTATAATTTTCATAAATATTGATACTCCAAATACCATTTTTCTATCCAAAATGCATGATTCAAGCGTTGATTTCCATAAATAGATCAAGCTGGGTCAGAATTTTGAAAAAAACACTTGAATTCCAATAACATGTTTCGTTTAGCACGGTACCCATTTTGTAGGTTTCATTTCCCTAGTTTTGATATTTAACAAAAGTTGAGTTTGTTTGTCGATAGGTCGGGCTTTACCAGGCCTGGTCAAGCCCGTCTCACTAACCGGGCCGGGCCAGCCTGCTCGTCCATTGTCATGCTCCGTGAAGTAAAGCCAGAAAAAGTTTCACTCTTGCGAATAACAAGCAACCATCACATTCCTCTCACCTGCCAACGAGCTCGATACCTATTTTTCCCTCTTCTTGTGGTGCATCTGAAACGAAGGGTGGTGGTGGTGGAGATGCTGAGGAGGAAGCCAAGCATGATAGAGATGAGCGAGGAGGAGGACAAGAAGGAGTTGGAGGAGGCGGCAGCAGCAGCTGTCTTCTGATGCCTACAAGCAACCCCTCACAACAATCGCCACCCTACTCCACCACCTCCACGGAAACCAAGACTCCAAGCCCCAGAGGATCGGCCTCTCCGACTAGACGCTCATCTCTCTCTCTCTCTCTGACCCATTTCTGATCAACCCTTGTCTTCTGGTAGAAGCATTTTCTTCTTCTTATTCGTTTCCTCTTTCACCCATTTGGGATTTACCCTTATCTTACCTTTAGTTTCCTCATCGACCCATCATCCCGTAGAGGTCGAAGTGAATCTTAGGAATCCAGACTCCGTCCATAAATTCTCTCTCTCTCTCTCTCTCTATACGGTGGTGATGCACGGTGCGTCGCTCCTCTCAAGGGAAAGGCCGCCACTATTTATGGAGCGTGCGGATCTGATCTTTGGTGTCTCTCTTCTGCTGAATCTGAGAGTCGTAGACAAGTTCAGGTTCGAGGGTTTTTGGAACGTGGGGGCAGTGCATGAATGGGGAGGACTGAGATTCTGCACTGTCTAATTTTGCAGTTTTCCATTCTGGGAAATTGCCTGAGTGAGGAATTCGTCTCTGTTCTTTATCGAGTGGAATTGCATCCATAATTGGCTCTTAGTTCTATCTGTACTTTTGATTAAACTGTCGTTGGTTCGGTTGGTATAAATGAGATCCTTGTCATCATGAATCTTTTTTGGGCTTTCTTCTTCTTTTTTGGGTCTTTTACCTTCCTCGTTTGCATTGCTCTTTACTCCCCCATTTTGTTCACGATATTCAATAGATGGGTGTGCTTTTCATCACTGCATTTTATTCGATATTCTTCAGCTTGAGATATGAAGGTTTTAGAGGCATTTTGAGGCTTTACTGTTGAACTTGAGAATTATATACTGTTGTTGAACCTGAGCCAAATATGTGGAATTTATCCTCACTATCACAGGTAATTTTCAATTGTATTGAAAAATTATGATTTTCATGTGTGCTTTGTGGAGAAAAATAACAAATAAAAGTTTAATAAAGCAAGATTGAAAATGAAAAATTACCTCCACCTCAACTGCAAGCTCTATCAGACTCGACTGATTATACCATAGCTAGTTGTATACATGGCGTCAATGTGCTTTAAATTGCTTACTTTTATAACCATAAGGTGCAGAATTGCCTTGGAAAGAAAGATATGGTTAGAATGTATGAGCCTGACAGGTCTGACCGAATACATCTGTTTTGAGTGATTAGTAAAACGAGTTGCAGGAGGCATGCACACACGAAACAAGCACACTATTACACAGCTTTTTAACGTGGTTCAGATCAGAGTGATCCTACGTCCACTATATCCCTCACCTCAATACTTTCACGGTGAGGAAATTTCTTCATTAATGTATATATAGATTACAAGGGCTGGCCGTTTGGCCTACAAGAGTCCTTAGATAACGTTGATTGGAAAGAGTCCTCATTAGAGGACATTGTTGGTGATGGACTCTTAAGAGATAAGAGTGATGTATTAGAGTCCTTATGCACAATAGGATTCTTATGAGATAACATATGGTGTTTTGTGAAGGACTCTTGATATGCACTCTTTCTTGGAGATGTACACGTCCCATTAGGACGTTTCTTGATGAGGTTGATCTTGCTGGTGGCTTCTGGAAGATGAGTTTGTGGGTAGTGGGATTGAGACAAAGGTACCCATGGTGGTTAGGAACTTAGGACTATATCCTAAGAAGATATGTCTTGATGATTTGTAATCTAATTTATGGGACACATAGGGTTTAAGGTACGGGTAGTAAGAACATCCATTTTTTTCTAAAAACTTATAGTTTGGTGTCTGTTTGAAAAGGACTTCAATGGGTGACTTGTGACGGAGATTGGGGGTAGGTAGGCAGTTTATTAGGTACATAACAGTGGAGAAGGCATACAGCCAATATGGGGCGGGGATATGGTCATGAACCATGATGGATAGGCCTGTAACAATATGTCAATGCTTACGTTCAGCTAACCCATTTTGCATGATATTCGATGTCCAATCCCAGAATCTTTAAAAGACTGATCCAGTGCTTTAAACTCTCCTCCACCGTTAGTTTTAAAAAAAATTTATTTTTGTCCCAATAATGTTCTCAACATGCGCTTTAAAATTTTGAAATATGATGGCGACAACAAATTTATTTTTCAAAAAAAATATCCAAGTAAATTGAAAATAACCATTAACAAAATTAACATAATGTCTAAATCCTTGAGTACTAGAAATTGGGGTAGGTACCCACACATCAGCAAAAATGAGCTCTAATGGTTTAGAAATCTCATGCATACTGTTGGTGAAGCGAAGCATATGATGTTTTTTCTTTTGACAAGCATCACAGACTTTGGAATCAATCTGTCTAATAAATGCTAAACGGAACTTAGAAATAACTTGTTGGACAATTTTTAAAGCTGGATGACCTAGACGACAGTGCTACTGAGAGGTTGTCATCCTTTCTCCAACATGAGATCCCTTATTGTGATTGAGGTGTACGTGGTACAATCAATTCCTGGTCATTCCTCATAGGATTAATTTCTCCGTTACTGAATCCTTAACACAACAATGAGACGGGTGAAATTCGAACACAACATTGTTATCTTGAGTAAATCGTTGAACAAATAACAATTGTTTCCTAATTTGAGGAACATGTAATATATCTCGCGGAGTAAACTTAGATAACACTGAATCACCAATATGAGAGATAGGCAAACTTGTTCCATTACTGACTTTCACTGTATCGTTGCCTTGGTAATTAGAATGCAGGGAAAGCGAGTTGAGATCCAGAGTCATGTGATGAGAGGCGCCAGAATCAGGGTACCATCCGTCATTGGAGTAATTTGATATTGAAGCTTGATAAGACATGGACGGCGGTTCTGAGGTTATCTCTCTGAAGTGTGTGGCGTTGACAAGCAATGTGATTCAGTTTTTCGCAGTATTGACAGGTGACACCAGGTGTGTTTTGTTGGCTATTCAATCGACCACCTTGGCATCTACGACCACCGTCTCTAAACCGTCCCCTTTGCTAAAAGTTTATGCCACACCCTCAGCCATAGTTGTTGGTTAAAATTGGCCTCAGGGGTGACATCATGATTGGCCGTGATGGAGTCGGCTATACGGACTTCTTCTGACAAAAGCATACTATGAAGTTGACTTATAGTGATAGGGTCCGATCGAGTAGACATAGAGATCCTGGATGAGCATACTCAGAAGGAAGAACACGTAAAATGAACAATACCAAATCTTTGTCTAGAACAGGCTTGCCTTCCATGGCCAACTGATGGGTGATGGATTTGACTTTCTGAAAAAGTTCAACACTTTTCTCTTCCTTTTTTTAAAGTGTGTAGTTGATCTTTTAACTGTAGAACACGGGATATGGACTGAGCAACATAGGTTTCTCTCAGTGCTGTCCAGACCTCGTATGAGGTAGACAATCCAACGACCTGTGTATGTATAGGTTCAGTTAGGGAGGACGTGAGCCAGCCTATGTCACACAGACTCTTCTAACAGGGCACTGCACTCGCGTCGCACCCGCCATCGCACCTGCACCCAGATAGATGCGACACTTGGACACAACTTCCTTTGTGTTAGGTGAAGTGAACCACACTGAGGTCCATTTCTATCCAAAAGTAGATTCACTTAACCCTAATCAAGTCCATTTTTATCTATATATATATATACATAAATGCACACAAATACACATAGTGTTAACTTAAAACTGTTAAAAATTATATATATATATATATATATATATATATATATATATATATATATATATATATATATATATATATATATACTCCCTGCACCCAAGTTTTTTTAAAGTGCCGCATCTGCATTCGCATTCGCATTCGCATTCGCATTCGTACCTATGTGACATAGGAGCCAGCTGAGAAGGAGCTGATCTTGACGTTGTCACTTAATAAATTCTGGATTGGGGATTTGTTTATCGTTTTGAGTAATAAATCTTACTGGGCTCGGTTTTGATCCATCAATGAACCCATACAAATCATATGAGATCAATAGTGGGATAAATTGTGATTCTCATAATAAATAGTTGCCCGTGGTCAACTTGGTACTCAAGAAATATTGTAAAGTAGTCGGAGCCGGTAAGATGGAACTTAGCTCATAGTTTGTGCTCGATGAAAAGACGACATGGTTGTGGTGCCTAGGCTTGTCTCTGATACCATAAAACGAGTTGCAGGAGGCACTTTCACATGAAACAAGCACACGATTACACAACTTTTTAACATGGTTCAGATCAGAGTCATCCTACGTCCACGATATCCCTCACCTCAACACTTTCACGGTGAGGGGATGCCTTCATTAATGTATATATAGATTACAAGGGCTGGCCGTTTGGCCTACAAGAGTCCTTAGATAACGTTGATTGGAAAGAGTTCTCATTAGAGGGCATTGTTGGTGATGGACTCTTAAGAGATGAGAGTGATGTAGTAGAGTCCTTATGCACAACAGGATTCTTATGAGATAACATATGGTGTTTTGTGGACTCTTGATATGCACTCTTTCTTGGAGATGTACACATCCCATTAGGACGTTTCTGGACGAGGTTGATCTTGGTGGTAGCTTCTGATGTGGATTCTATCTGGATCCTGCATGGTATTGGATCTGGATATGAAGTCTTCACTGTCCAATACTCTAACAATTAGAAGTTAGGAATAGAGAGAACTGGGAAAGAAAAAATATTTGGATTTATGATGAGTTGCCAAATCAAATATAAACTAAACGATGAAAATCTAGAAAGTTACTTGGCAATGAACTCCAAATTTACCTTTGTCTGCTCAGCTCTATAGTTGCCTTTGTCGGTCCAATTGCATTTTTGAATTTTCTTTATACATCTGTATCCCTCACGAATAAGGTTTTCAGTTTTCACATCCTGAAGACTTAAAAATCAATGCCGATTAAACTAAACTCACGTTGTTGTTGTGTTCCAATATATCTATAAATAAGGGTCTATTCTTTGTTTTGTGTATCCTCCTTGCATATAATCAATAAATATGATGGGCAGTTATCTAGAGATATAATGAAATTTGTTGTTCATGTATCTGCTAGATAAGATTCTTTGTCATGATATGATCCATCTTGTTCTGCTTGAAGTTGTCTCTAAGAAGTCTCTATTGATTCCTTTTCTTTATTCATAGACGTATATCTCCCACAGACAGTATATTATCCATTGTGTTCTATTTATGACCTTCTATTAAGAAAATATGTAATTCCTCTTTCCCTGCTGCCTTTTTGAACATGACAGTAGTCCATTAGTTACTGTATATGTGACAACCCATGTTATAAGATTTTAGGTAAAGTAATTGGTGTCAAGCCTATTAAAGGCTGTGTACTCCATGGCATGTATCATCCTTTTCATCACACATATACACACATTTGGCAGTCATTTTTTTCCTATTTATATCCCGAAGAAACCGCACCTGACACAAAAACCTGGCCATGCTAGCCTAGCCCGCCATACCTACGCTCGTCATGCCGGCGGCGTAAAACTCCGAGGCTAGGACCACCACTCCTGCGGACTGCCCGTCTATCAGGCAAGGCCCCACCCCACTACGCCAACTCCCCTTGGGGGGGCACATTTAGCAGTCTTTTGCCAGTCTACTATTCCAGGCATTAATATCTCACTGGTATCAGAAGACTCAATAATGATCACACACAATGTCAAAAAAAAAATTATACTTTTTGGTGGACATCATCCTTTAAATATCCAGTTTTTTTTTTGGATCATACTATCAAACACCAAGATCAAAATTTATGCCATATTCTGCATATAAAAGATATATGTCTATGCATAAATATAAATCCCTTTGAGGCAATGTACAAAATTGACTAAGGTCCTTGAACTATTACTTGTACATCTATGTATAGCTATATTAGTATCTATCATCTATAATAATTGTTGAAGTTTATTGAAGAGCTTATTCACTTCACGTTTAATTACAGATCCCATGTTTGAGTTATTGTTAGAAGGCATCTTATTTCCAATGTTTTTGATGTATACACAATAAACAGCATGTATATGGGATAACAATAACAAAGTGTTATCAGTGTTAAAGGGGACAAATTCGTTGTAGTAATATGTACACATTGTGGTCTTTTGCTCAACAAACTGCTTAGGAATCATAGATGAACAAATAAAGGTAGAATTCTGTTGTTGCTACTGGATAAAGTAGACATAGAGATTTACCGTTGATAGGCCTTCTCTCCTCTTCCTTCTGTAGAACCAAAGCCACTAGATTCCTTTAGCAGCCTGCTATGTGAAGTGGTGCAGGACCTATATATTGTCCCTGAACTCTCATTCCAGTCTCTTTCTGTGATTTTTCTGTTAGTTCTATTGTCCACCACTTGTTTTCTATTGTCCACCATTTGCTTTTCTCTTCAATTTGTCATAAAAGAAGTTAGGAATGTAGTGTAAATCTTAAGAATCAAAATTTACATTAGCATCATCTAATGAATCACAGTTGAGAAACATGTATTAAGAGGCTTCTAAGACAAGAATATCCACTAGTGAAAGATAAAGCATACACAGTTACAACTCTTTGATCTGTGAGTTTTTGAGTTCATTGATATGCCTAACCTTGAAATCACAAAAAAGCATGTCTATAGTCCTGTATGTAAATCCATATCCGACATGCGAATTACGCCCATATTTTCATTGGATAAGCTACTGATGCAGTTATACATGACATGTTTTTGTGTGAGTGATGCTTGCATGGATTTCTTTTATCGTGTGACAAATATTTACAATGTGAGGGATGCTGAAGGTGGTTAGTAGAAAAAAAATCTGTCAAGAGCATAATAACACCATTAATAGGATTAACTTACATTCAAGGAGACTGTACATGAAAATGAGAATGTGATTGAATACGAATATTACTGTCAATGGGAAGATAAAGTGAAAGTGCGGTCATTACAGATGATCCAGGGAGATGAGGCTTTCTAGTTTTCCTTTGAGGACGGAAGCTGAGTGCTAGGTTTTGCATGAGCTTCCCCTTAGAGGATTTTTTTTTTTGAAAGGCAAGCTGGGGTTAGTCTGACCCCTACCAGTTGTACAATTATACCATTGGGTTTTGAACCTGCAACGTCCCAACACAAGGTGACGTGCACTAGCTGCTCCTACCAGACAAGCGGGTTGTTGAGGATTTGATCAACATAATTCTTTGGTTGTGGTTCTCATATGCGGTCAGCACATCATTGACAAGTTAGCATGGAAATGGACATCAGAGTAGCAGTTGGGAAGACGGGCCATCAAGCAAAGGAATCAAAGGTTTCTTTTGGTGAAAGTAATCGAGTTTGAGAGTCATTATGTGGTGAACAATTAAGAGAGCTTTAAAATAACTAGGAAGTGAAAAACCAGTTCCCTTCTGCATTTAGCTGCTGTTAACGCCCTTCACTTGATGCTCTTAGGCCACACGTGCTGCTCTCTAGTTTCTCTGCCTTTTGTATGATTCAACAGGATTGGCTGAAACTTCTTTGTGGGATAAAAGAAAAAGAATTGTCCCATTTGTCATCCACATGAAACAAACCAGGTGAAGCTCTTCTACTCTAGGAAATGAGAATCTGGGTGATTGGTTTCTCATCCAGCGAAGTACATATTTTTGGAATAGCATGAAAAAATTCTGCTTTTTCAGTTTGCAGTGAAAAGATCGAGGTGTGAACGGAACAGGATAGCCTTTCTACAGTAAGATGCATTTACGCACCAGGCTCTTTTGCATCTCTTGTTGTTTACTCTAGTGTGTGGATGTGGGGCGGTTTATGCATTTTCACACCGCTCTTTTGCGTGTCTCTGGTTGGTTTACTCTACAGTCTGGATGTGAGCAGTTAATACAGGAAACTTTCAAACACATCACTTAGAACTCAGTACCATCCATCTAAGAAAGCCCTTGAGGCTTGACGAACCTATTCCCATCACCCATTTTCCTTCCATGTCTTCCCTCTCTTTGCATAATGAGTCTCATAATGGAGGCAGCGATGTGCCAAGTAGAATTTGATGGCTTGATCAGTACAATTGGAGCATCATAATTGAACAGGTTTCGGGTCTATTCTCCATCTTGTTTTTATCCAAGGACACAAAAGTGGGCCAATTGATTACTTGCACTGCCTCATTCTCGGTTCCAACACGACAGTGTCAAAAAGGGTAAAAAAAAGGTGATTTCTTGCACTGCCTAATTCCATGCTCTCGACGGATCTGGATGCCCGACACTGATGTCACATGATAGTTTTTTTTTGGATTTCTACTCGGAGAAACCGCTCCTGGCGCAGAGACCTAGCTGCACTGGCTCAGCCTACAGTACTTACGGTCTCTGTCCATGTCAGCATAAAACTCTGAGGGCTTACCCCTCGACCCCATGGAGTCGCCAAGCTTTGGCTTACACAAGGGGGTGACGCTCATGAGATTTGAACCTAGACTGCCAGTCAAACAGTCTAAGCCCCATTCCACTAAGCCAAACCCCTTGGGTCTGATGGCACATGATAGTTGATAGGCATCATTTTCCTAGTTAGCCTATCTCGAAACTGGTAGCTGGGATGATTTTTTAAGACATTTGAGAGAGGAAGCGAGACGGTCTTCTCTTCACATAGGCACTAAAGATTGGATTTGGTAACTACCACGTTATAGAGGCTGGATTTCTCTAAATGCATAATCTCCTCACGACTACCAGTTTCCAAGCTCATACAACCTGTTCATCTTGAAATCAAGAGGTAAAACACCCTCCTTAAATGGGGGCATTTTGTGAGGTTAAAAAGTAAAAATGATTGCATAGAGATAATCGAGTCTCGACTCTGTCGTTATGATGTTTAACAAATTGTGTAAATGTCTACTTTTCAAGATACCTGCAAAACCGATACCTGCGTTTTGGCAATTTCCAATCTATCCTTCACCATTCTTCTATTACCTTTCCAATCTATCCTTCACCATTCTTCTATTTCCTTATGGCTTTATGTTGGAAGGAATAAAAAGATCAGCTTCCCATATGTCGTCATTCCATAACCAAGGCCCTGTTAGAAACAAAAGCCTAAATAGTGTGGTCCAGGAAGACCACTTGAACAGGGAACTTCAGTTCAAGGATCAACCCACCCAACCCACCAATAGCAACATAAAACGATTAAAGACAATGTAGGGCAGGCAAGAAAAAACAATTTGAGAAATCAAAATATACCAACCAACTCTAGAGGCACGCCAGCCCATAACATGCACCTGACGCTACAAAATCATCATTAAAAAGGCTTACCACAACCATTGAAAGCTAAATGAGACTCCATTTCATAAATAAAAGAAAACCACCAAAAATGTATTTATATGACTACCATGTCCACAACAAGGCAATTCATCGACTATGTTCCTACCCTGAAAAACACAACCAAAATGTCCAAAAACCAACATTTGGTTACTTTCTCTTTTTCGCAGGAGGTTCTGGTATCTCTTCGTCCTCTTCCTCATCCTCCTCTTCATCTTCCCCATCATCGTCATCATCATCGTCTTCATCATCATCATCGTCGTCATCATCATCATCATCATCATCATCTTCGTCTTCATCACTGCCGCCCTCTCCATTTGCTTCAATGCCATCCTCTGGATCCTCATTGCCAGGGTTGTTATCATCATCCCCAGATGCATCTTCCTCATCACCTTCACCATCATCATCCTGCTCATCACCGTCCTCATCTTCATCCTCATCATCGTCTGTGTCTCCATCATCTTTGCTCTCAGGAGGAACTTGGTTGGAGTCTGGAGTAACCCCATCTCCAATGTATCTCCTATCCTGCATTTATAAATCAGCAACGAATTTTAGTGTAAAGCTCAACATGGAATTCAACTGAAAAAGGCGTCTGTCTTGAGTCCTTGACTGACTTATATCAAGCATTAATGACTAAACCATAGATTCCGAAGAGTGTTCAAGACACTTGCCTTTTCCTTCAATCCAACTGTGGTGGAGTCGTCATACCTGCAAGGGGAGAAACAGGAAAAAATAAACCAAAACTTGCAATCCCATCATGCCAGAATGAGAAGAGAACCTAAAAACAACTATTTTACCCTTGGTTGGTGCCACCCGTATAATCCAGGAAGCTTATTCCATTGAACAGCGAGACCATCTGAGGGGGAAAGTTCATGTAGTTTTATCATCAATGAAACAAATAAAACAAGGTTGTAGCTAACGTATATCACTGAAAAAATAGGCATCAATCATGATCTGGCCTACTCCATCCTACATCCAAATTGACACAAACCCATCTTAACAGTGCAGCACCGGAAAAGTTAACCCAACCGACTGCTCTCTCTCTCTCTCTCTCTCTCTCTCTCTCTCTCTCTCTCTCTCTCTTACGGTGACACCGATCCTCAACTTGTAGCCCCACAAATCTGAAAAGGGAAAGAGAGGTACAGAAACCAAAGTCTCCCGTAGACTCAAAAGGGATAGTTGGTGATAAAACAAACTCGACTTCGCATTTGACTACTAAACTTGAACAGTGAACATGATGACTTTCTGAAATAAAACATGGGAAGCAAACAAAAACTACCCTAATTCCGATAGTCCCAAAAGCCTTCACAAAAGAACTGAGAAAAGCTGATGGACTTTCTCTTCACAACCTACTGCAGGTCCACGCTAAAGAGACAAACAATAACTTCGAAAAAAACCTAAGAATTCCTCTATACATTCACAAACACCAGAGCCGAATATAAGCCCCTGCCTAAAGAACAGAGAAGAGAATTCCCTGAACAGAAACCCTAGACCAAAAAATAGAATAAGAACTATAGAAAGAGAAGAAACCCTAACTTTGGAATCCATGGTATCCAGAAAAACCCGTCACCCACCCCAAAAAGGAAAACGTCTTGAAAAGTTCAAATAGCTTTTAACACAACGCCCTAACACCAACATAAAAAACAATCGCAATGGTAATGATGAAACAGAACAAGATCCTTCTTTTTCCCCTCACTCCCCAAACGAAAATCCTATCTTTAGCAACACTTACCGAGAAAATGCATACAATCAAAAACCAAAAACTGCAAAAAAACCCTAAACAGTAGAAACCCAACCACAAATTCCGCCCATTCATCTAAAGCAGAAACTCTGCAGTAAAAATAGGCAATAAATAAAACAGAATCAAGAGAAGCACAAGACAGAAGAGAGGAAATTACCGCTAGGAAGAGGTAGTGTGACCTCTGGGCGACAACCATCGTCTCTAAAACGACGGCCTCCATCAGCGAAGCAGCCATCTGCCTGAGAGCAACTGCTTCCACGGAGTAGGAATCCCCCGCCACTTCCATCTCCAAAAAAACCAGAGAAAACCCCAAAAAACTAGGAAAAAAAAAGATAAGGACAACGGAAAACTCAAGGCAAAAGAAAACCCAAAAACCAAGAAAACTAAAAAAAAACCATTAAAAAAAACAAGGGAAGACGATAAAGCGTACCTTGGAGGAGAGAAAAAGTGGTAGGGTTGGCGGAAAGAGAAGGAGGAGGGCTAGGAGATGCAGCAGGTGAGAGAGAGGAGCGATCCCAGAGAGAGAGAGAGAGAGAGAGAGAGGGTTTAAGCGGAGGTAGAAGGGAACTAGGGTTTGGGGATCCGGCCTCAATCGGTATTAGGGCGTGCCTGTGTTCGCACGTGTGTGAGGCACGTGTAAAGCCCACTCAGGGAAACCGGAAGACCCAAGGGCGCTAGAGCACAAGTTAGGTTAAGTTGGCCGCCTCGAATCTTTCCCTTATCTCATTAGGGTTTCCTTCTTCTCAATTTTCTTTTTTGTTTTCTTTTTGTTTTTGTTTAGTGCTGGTTGAAATAATTGGCCACTGATACTCGGCCACGTGGCTTTCATTAATAATATTATGGTGTATAGTGATAATTGTATAAAAAATGAACTAATTAATGACAGCAGTAATGTATTCATAGCAGTAATACTACATCCTCCCCACTGTTTTTTCTTTTCCTTTTTTCCTTTCTGATTTTTCGGAATTCTTTTGGTAGGGTGATTATTTCTTTGGTGGGAAAACCAACATTAGGGTTTTATATATTCATTTGTTGGTGGAATTGGAGAGGTTTGTTTGTTGGTGGGTAATTTGTATGGGCATTGTGGTTACCGCTGGCGTTCGGTATAGGTTTATCATTTTTATATTCTCTCCAATCATCGAACGTATAAGAATGGAGATCATTAGGATCACAAGAGAACCAATCCTTTGCATGAGTGGGCCAATGGTGCTTCTTGGAAGCCCCAGATTTGAAGAAAAAAAAACTACAGATTTTGTTGATTATAAAAGATTGACTTAAGAAACCACCCAACATGGTGCATTGCTTGTGCTTTGTAGACTTTTCGCTGATTCAAGTCATTACTTGGTGCAATGGTAAAGTGCTTAAACTGTCATCATGGAGATGTCTCTTCGAATCTTGATGGGGCGCCTCCGCATGATTGGCAGGAGCTGTCAGTGCACGTCTCTTTGTGGTGGGACGTTGAAGGTTCAAAACCCAATGGGGGTCTGCTTAACCCCAGCTTGCCTTTAAGAAAAACAAAAGATGCCATTTATCTCGAATATGAAAAAATTTGGCGGGCTCATCTACAATACCAGCCATACCATTCATTGAATGGATAAACGGCATCCAAAAGAGTGCTGATGGTATTACCGTGAAGGTACCCCTGACCCTGATCCTCTTTCCCCATTGAGACAAACAAGAAAAAATATTGCAATAGGCCCTGAAGGCGAAAGGTCCTAGCCACAGAGTTTTACTCCTTGAAAGGTCGATCTAAGTTCTACTTGCTATCGGGCAAGGATTTTTCCGTGTAACAAATGAAAAAGAAAAATTATTGCAATAACCTTCTCCTCTTAGTACTTTTTATGCAAATAATCAACATTTGTAAACTAAATTCATACTATCGTTATCGCTTAATAACACTTAACACAGTTTATGATTGTTACCCTCTAGTTTTCTAATCCTTCCAATACGCTGTCACTTCTTTTCACATATCTTCCTAGCAATTATAGCATACTGACACTAATGTGCAAATTATGTTCATGTTATTGCATTATGTTAAGAGACAAAGCATAAAAGATACACGTTGCCCATGGGAATGAAACATGTCGTAGTAGTAAGACCTATTGTTTGTTTTGTCGTTTCACAAGGAAAATATATCTACGTATGTACCATCAAGATGGATAACTCTCTCCCTTATGAACTAAGCTAAACCTTACCATATATGTTTATGTGAAACAATTAGCGACACCCTATTACATTAAGAGGGTTACCGCAGCAAAATTCTTTCTTTTTTCTACTTTAATTCCATAAGGGCCAGTCAACCAACCGATTTATCAACAAATACTTGTGTGCATGTACATACGCGCACATGCATGAGAGAGAGAGTTGTTACCTGTTAACATATACAGCCATTTATGCGAAGCATTGATGTTTAACTATCCGTCTCCAATTTCTTCCTTAAATATTTAAAACAACATGATAAGACCTCATAACTTAAAGGCGAAATGGTCGGCAGAATTTAAGTTTGACAAGGTAAATGCATGTGAACTGATCGAACAAATAAAGAACTGTGGGTATCGTAGTACGAAGAATTTTAATTACCATCTTATAACGTCCACACGTGAACTGATTGAGTGAGGAACTGTGGGCATCATAGTATAAAGAATTGTAATCACAACTTATAACGTGAAAACTAATAAGTGTGGTGAAGGCTTGCTTTTTTTTTTTTTTATATTTGCACGGTGGATCAGAGACCTTACCGCACTGGCTTTGCCTGCCGTACTTAAAATTACTGTCCTGGCAGCATAAAACTAAGCGGGCTTATCCCTTGCCCCCAGGGAGTCAAGGCTTGCTTTTGCTTTTGGAACTTTATGGAAAGCAGAGTTAACTTAGATTCTACTGAGATCATATATTTTTTTAAAGGCAAGCTGGGGTTAGGCCCCCCTACCAGATATCTCTTAAGCCCATGAGAGGAATTCGAACCTGGGCCTTCAGCTTGGCACAGGACCCCGCTTACCACATGGGATACCACCTGCTTTAGTAATATTGTCTAACTCATGTTTACCAAGTCACAAAAATAACATGACAAAGTCATGGAAAATCATAGAACTTTCAAGAATCCCTAAAGCAGTCATGGCCCTCTCTTCCATATAAGCTCAACACTTTAACTAGAACGCCAAAGGTTTCCCATTTTACATGGGGAGAGGATTTCAATGCCCTATACACCACCTCCATCCATGCCTCCATGTTTCTCCCTGAAGACAACATCAACACATACACTCACGCACCCATGAGTTTCCAGGGACTGCCAATCTTCTAAGCTGCAAATGCCATGAACAAGATGTCAGCAGTATATTCCATAAACACGAAACATCAGCACATTAACAGAGATCTGGTTTTCTCCTAAACGACACTTAAGAAGTGCAGGGACCAATCAATGGCATCCTGGCATTCAAAAATCCCACAAACTTTTGGCTTCCTGGCATTCAAAACGACACTCAAGAAGTGCAGGGACCAATCAATGGCATCCTGGCATTCAAAAATCCCACAAACTTTTGGCTTCCTAAAGATTGCATGATGTGTGTGTGGAGAGAGAGAGAGAGAGAGAGAGAGAGAGAGAGAGAGAGAGAGAGAGAGATTATACTAACCATTAACTCTACAAAAATTATCAGACGTTCTGGCAAAGGCATCCCCGTTACAGCAAGCAGGCTCTGAAGCCCTCATCTAAAGCCTGGGCATCCAAATGTTTTCCTATAAAGACAATCTTGTTTATTCTTTTCTCATCCGGGCCCCATGGTCTGTCAGGTGATCCCTGGAATATGTCATGAACTCCCTGTTCCACCAGCAAATTATGTGGAGCTTCAGAAAAGACAGCTCTTTAATCAAAACAGCTAGAACCCAAGTGAAAACAAAATTGAGTAATGATGACAAGAAGCAATGACATTAACAAGATCCTAGGTACGTGTTTGCGGGTGTCCTTGGAGTTCAGGACATGTAAAGAAAATTTTTTGAACATCAGCGCATTGATCAATTATAAAGTGGGAAGACATTCACCAAAATCCCTAGAACTTTGTGCATCTCTGTATTGTTTTGACCTACTGACAGCTCTCGTATTATAACATCTAGTACGCCTACAATGATTTAAGTTTTGGGCCTCATATGACTTGTAGGGAAGATTGACTTAACGACCACTATCAACTGAACTAATATTTGTGATCCATTTTCAGAAAAACATAAATGTGTCAACAGATTCAGCATGTAGGATGCCTGGCCCTCGTTCCTAAGATGTTGCTAAAGAAAAGGAAGCAAAAAGGACATGAGAAGTATATGATTAACACCATATTGTGTTGGATTAAAAAAAACAAGAAGGCAAGACAGATAATTAAGCAAAAAAATTTGATCACCCAAGTTGTATGATGATTTAAGATTTAAGGGTCCTGTTGAATATCTATGTACTACCAATAAATCTTTTTTTGAAGAACAGGAACAAAGGCCCACACATGCATTCTATGTCACACTAATACTCCATTTTCACTTTTGTACCATATTCTCTTACATAATATTTATATTGGACTTAACAAAGATGGCTGCATCCTAATATCAACAGCTGTATCAATGTATAGCGTGCATTTTATCTTGTACAAAGACCGCCATCACAGATGAAATGTTGACATGGAGAAGAAAGACTACCTACGAAGACATACAGTAGATGGAGTTATACCAGTAATGGAACTATGCAAAGCTTCCCCTCTATTATAATCTGGTTTGACGGATGCCCCCCAACATGCTGGATGCTTAATATAGGAATGAATCAAGACCCTTATTGCATTGCCTTGAAGTGAGAAAGACGCAAAATAAAGCAGCAAGGCAGTATGGAAATACAAGTAGAAAAACCTACTTCAGGTGGCTCGTTGATATCTAGCTCCTCAATTGTGGGGTTCTCTTGCCATCTATGAAACATGAAATAGTGGCTAAACCTGGGATGCGTCAAGTATGGACCTATGTGGCCTAACATGCATTTACAACTTGCACCAAGTCGAAACATTAACTATTTTGGCATGTGTTTCAGGTTCAGTTTCAAAATAAGTAAATATTGAAATACTTCAGAGCATCTCCACTGGCACTTATCAAGTCCCATTCGATAGTTCACATCAGATCCTCTAAGATCCAAGACCAAAAGCAACAATTACTTCCAACTGGAATACTTGGATGGAAAACCAATCATGTATAAATCTACGCTTCCCTAGCTCTGAAACCATATCAACATCAAAGAGATAAAAAACGTGATGCTCATAAGATAAATGATATGTAGCAAAAATAGATATCTAAAAACCAGTAACTTACATAAGGAATTGAAAAAAAACAGGAAAAAGGAGCAGATGAAAAGGGTAGAAATGCCTTTATGAGGTGGAAAAGGCAAATATCTAAAAGAAAACATAGCCTTTTTACATATTCACAGAAACATTAACAAACTTGAGAATACCTATTGAATTTCATAAATTTTCCATGAATCCAGGTTTGTCCTTAACACAGGTACAAGTACCTATGAATTTTTGACATGTAGTTCTTACATTAGATAAGAATGTCGGTGTCATTAGGCTTTTAGAAAACTATCTTTGAATGCTATAACGTATGAGTTCATTTGTCAGTTACAAAAGCATAATCCACGTGTATTGTCCGGTCTCCTACCTATGTAATTTGGATTAGACCAGTGCATGATTAAGAATCAGGAGATGAAGCGTCACCTACAGAAAAGAACCCAGGTACTATGGCCCTAATAATATGCAGCTAAAAAGGTAAAATCCCCAGACTGGACAATAGAAAGATACAGAAATGAACATACAATATGCTAACTATAACGCTAAATGGATTTTGACAAAGTCCACAAAAACAACCACCGACTAAACAGACATGGTTGGAAAATGACACCACAATAAAGATGACAAATGAAATGTCAAATTGAGTGCAACACGAACTTAATTAGATAATCAGTGCAACCAGATATATCACTGCACCAAAGCTACTCATACACCTGAAAAACAAATCTTTCATTCATGCCATCAACAGAAAGAAGGCCTTTCATGCGATAAATGTCATCACTGCGTTCCATCAATAGTGTTCCTAGCCAAATATTTGCCTGCCAAAATTAAAAGAAGAAATCACATACTGAGCAAGAGAAGATCAATCAAACAATTAATAGTTTTCATAAATTTGAAACTCTATGATAAGCTCATTCCTTACAAAATATAGCCCATAAAGCCGACAAACTGGAAAAAAAATGAAAGTAAAACTAGCAAATTTTTTCACGAATGAAAGAAAGTGCTAAAGAATGCATAGAATATGCAAATAACTGAAACAACTCAACTGGAAAATGAAAAAACGTAAATCACAGTTCAATCTCTGACCAAAAAATCCAGAAAATTGTGAAGAAAAAACAGAAAAATCAACAACAGAACTATCTGAAACTTGAGAGCAGACCTTATTAAGATCCAAGCTTCCTTCACAAACTATGCTGACAGACGAAACACCAGGATCATGTACATGATGGCCAGCATGGTGTTCTGTAAACAACAATTTGAACCAGAAAAAGATTGTTAGCATCCCCACAGAATAGCTATCCTTTGAACAAGCAAGAAAGGGGCATATCAATAGGTGAATCTAACAAAAGATAACATCTGAAAATAAAAGAAGCGAGCATTAACAAAATCTTATGGAAGACCTGTTAGTAACAGGAGTACAATATGCAATAAGAAATGAATTTGCACAAATTTCTGCTTATCAGTACCCCTGCTTTTAATTTATTCAATCATTAAATGCAAATAATAGTAGATATAACCACACATACCATTAGGCTTGATTATGTCCATAGCTGTGATTTCTGGTATCATCTAGAAAATTCATAATTCTTCTAAAGAAGCAATTAGTGCTGACAAAAGAGGGATATCAAAGAAAGAATATCATTGAAATAGTTCATACGTGGGACACTTGGAACAGCACCAACACAAAGACACAATAAGATACTGGTCAAAGAACTAGGAGAAGAGTAAGACAAGTAAAGAATTGGAGCAAAACAATGAGAAGTATCATGAATTTTACTCAAAGTTTTATACTATGAAAGAGAAAGTCTCAAGGGAAGACCATGAATAGTTGGGACAAAACATGATGGAGACGAAAAAATTAATGCTTCCATCTTTCTTACCTTGAAGAATAATAAATCACTCCTTAGAATATGTGCCAATGTAGAGGAATACAACTTTAATGAATTTTATTCCGTTGTTCAAACATGTACTGATGTACCAATATCAATGGCTGGTCAGTTGCTTTCTCAGGTCAAGTGTGGTTAATTGAATGTTTCAGATTATTTAAGTCAGATTACCACGACACTGAACTAACTTGCAAGTTGCAACCAAGGTAGTCTTTTTGAAGAAGACATTTTGATGCACATTTTCAGTAAGATGGACATGAACATTACAAATTCATTCCACTGGCAATGGACATTGACCTTTTTTGATGAGCTTCAACCATTACGTTTACAGCATGAAGCCTCGGAGAGATGGAAAAATTAATGAAGGGAATAATCATGACCTGATGCCAGCCTCTTATCTACCAGTCATGGATACTTCAAATGCATCAAGGGTGTTGTAATTAGTAATAAAGCAAGAGGTTAGGGAAGGTAATAATGACAATAAACACATTTGTAGCTTTCAGTAATATTATCATGATGGTTGGGGAACACAACACCATGAGAAGTAGAAGATGTATATGGATAAACCCAAAAAATTGTCTACCAAACCATGTCAAATGTATCGGCAAGGCATGTTTCAAGTACTTCTTGGGAATGATCAACCCAAATTTCTAATCCTCCATAATTCTAAAGAGGAAACTCAAATTGAGCTCCTGATGGTGCATTCATTAGTAAAAAGGATGAGCAACATGCTTCTCTTGCCACAATTTTTTTTATCATGAAGATCCAACAGACTCAAAGTGACAGCTATTTCTAGTACCGTGATTATGTGCAGTGCATCACATGACTAGAGAGATGGTTTTCTGTTCATTTGTGTTCCTTACTATGTAGTAGAAAGAATGGATTCAGGAGGCAGGAAACATCCTGCTATTGACATCTCCAATGAAATTTTAAAATATATTTTATTAAAAATAGCATCAAACTTCAAAGACTAAAGTCTAAAACAAAATCGCATTGTTAACAGGAAGCACCAACACTAGTAGAAAATCTCTCATTATAACGAATCGTGCTAATTTCAGGCTGAGCATGGACAGAAGCAGTTTATACCATAACTTTATCAATCAGACAAAATCCAAATTGCTAAATGTCAAGCCGTTGTTTATTTTTCAACAGATTCAGATTGCAATATGTTATATTTTGGATGTGTATGATCCTCCTAGTCAACTTGAAATGGTTGAAGTCTACCATGTTCATGCTCATGCTTATCATGATGATGCTCATGATCATGACAGTGGCTATGGTTGTGATCATGATCGGATTGGTCCTCCTTTGATCCTCCAGCATTTACATCACTCTCAATCCTGTAATATCAGGCACCAAAGAGGACAGTTAGCTAGTTGACAATAAGGAAACCAAGAATAACTTATAATAAGTGATTCACAAGCCAAGAAATAACTTAAACAACAGAAATGAGATAGAGAAAAATAAGAAACACTAATGCCTAAAGGAATTGTATTCAGTAATAGATACTATTTCAATGGAAACTTGTTTTTTCAATCCGCCTATATGTCTTGCCTTTTCTACTATAATGAGAGTTACTACATGTATTGCTTGACGTAAAAAAGATAGTGGATTTGCTTTGTCTTTTCTACTATGTGTGTGTGATGCTCCCCTTAACATGTTCCACGATTCACAAGACGATCAACCAACATGTTAGAGATCCAAAATCCACAATACCAGATAGAGAATTTTTACAAAATAACACACAATCAGGGAAACACAAAATAAAGTCATAGTCAAACTAGCTTGATGTACAACATGAACTCTCCGACACACTCGACTGTAATGCATTCCAGGTTATCTGTCTAAACTTCACTAACTAAAACTACGGAGAGTATCCAAGAGGACCCATTGATGTATCAGGTTTCCTCTTTACTAATTAACAGTCCTTTGTTTTTTGCCTAGCCTGCCTTGTCAATAGACCACTTTGATTAATCGTTTTTAGTTAATTCTATGAATCTTTTGTCACTAAAAATAAGAAACATGCCATGTGTTCCAGGGGTGCAGTCACTTATCAATTGTTGAATCATGAAGAGCTACAATAGGATAAGAACATTTCCTAGGGACATAAAAGTGAAAAGATATTTCCATTAAATGCCCATTTTATCCAAACATTGGATAAAAAAAAGTTATGCTTGTCCATCAACTATCTTCCTATATGAACCACATATAGCCTTTTTTCCTTTTTTACTGCCTATGATGAAAGAGTTATTGATGTGCCTTCGCTATACCTAATTGCCTTTAATCAATGAAGTCAATATAATGGCATGAGAGTAAAACCTCCAACCAAGCGCAACCGAATCTAAATCTAGTAGTAAGTGGCACAGAGCTAGGGCCTACTCTCATATTTGTGGAAAAGACAGAACTTAAAAACGGAAGCTCTCTCAAAAGTTTTGGTGCCAAAATGAGTTTTATCCATGTAACTGGGCCAGCAAAGTAAGCAATAATCTGTTCTTTGTGCAATATTCTTTTCTTTTAATGAATCTGATTCTACTCCAATGGCACATCATTTCAATTCTACTGATTCAGACTCCGTGCAAGAAGATTAGGGTCCTTTGGGCTTGGAAGAGTTATGAATCTTTAGACCACCTCATCACCTCACCTCATCATCGCTGAAACAATGAATTGATTTCTTTAAATTATGGAGATGTGCATCCATAAACACTCAGTTGGAAGTTCGGAAAAAAACATCAGAATGTTATGCATCAATATAGTGATATGCACTTAAAGAAAAAAATACACTGACATGCATATTTAAGCTAAGATCACATAGCTATCGGGTAGACGATATTTGATTGACTCTTATAGGCAAGGAGATTAGTTTATACCCCAAAAATCTTCAGATTCATATTTGAGGATTGCAACTTTTCTTTTTCATTTTTCTTTTTGTTTTCCTCCATATTGGAGGTGTAACCTTGCTAAAACTGCTTCCCTTTGTTTTTCAATGAATTTGTCTTCTTTTGAAAAATAAACTATTTTCATGATGAAACTACAGATGCTTACATGTATCTAATGATACTGCATTCAAGAAAATACAAGATATCACTGAATATAAATCAAGCGACACTGGCCTATCCAAGATAAATTATAACAAGGCTGGATATGCAACAAGTAAAACCTTGACCTACACTCCTACAGGTACTTATCAACAAAATAAAAACTAGAAATATAGTTCAAACAATCACTAGGAAAAAACACCAAATAAACACATTTCAGGCAAGCAACAGCAGGACATTGGACCTCTCTAAATCAAACCCTCCGATTCCAAGAACATAATCCAAGTCTACTTTGCCATACTCTGTTCGCTTAAGCTGAGCCATACCATTGATAGTCTGAAGATATGACACAGAAAAATCAATGAATCAAAATTTATGAGAAAACATCAAACGGAACAGTTATAATGCAGAAGTAATTCATAAATGTGCTTGATAATGACCTTTATTCGCTGGATTAAGGAAGAAATCTCCGGTCCACCAACCAAGTCAATCTGATGGTAATGAAAACCATATTAAGTAATATTTAAAGTGACTGATTTTTTTACTTCTGGGAAAAGCTATCAAAATAAAAAGTTATAGAACTGCAACGATACTAAAACAACAATATTGTCCTCAACCAGGCAATAAATAAACTAATGATAGAAAGACAATCAAAATTCTGAAACTACAGATTATGTTCATGTAAGACAATTTTCCTGAGTCTTAAACAAAAGCTGTTATAAACAAAATTCTTGATAGGGGACAAGTTCACTCTCCCAAGAACCTTAATTTTTGTGTGAAGCACACCTTGTTCAATAAGATACGATCAGCATATGCAATTTGCTCAACTGCTTCATTCACTACACCTTTTGGTTTCACTTCATCCAAATGGATACCTGCATGTTTTGCATCAACCAGAGTAACTACACCATCCAATTTGACATCATTGAAAATTTGATCCTCAGCATAGAATGTCTGAATGATAGGGGCTGGATTTGCAAGCCCTGGAAAGCAACAGAGTAACAAAGCAGGCATCAATAAAATGAAACTAAGACATGTTCAAGAATGAAATAAATAATAATCAAGTAAAGAATAAATGACAGTGAAGATCAACACAAGTGACTATCATTTACAATATATGTTTTCCACTATTGCCAACTATTATTTACACACAGATGCATACAACACACAGAAGCACTCACACCCTATCTGAGAGATTATAATGATCATCTAACTGAAAAACATACATCACAAAACTAAGAGTATCAAAATTTGAAGATTCAGAAGTAATATTGGAGGCATGTTATACCAGTAGTCTCTATCACAATATGATCGAACTTCCCTTTCTTCTTATCAACCAACTCTGAAATCATACGAACTAGATCACCTCTCACTGTACAGCACAAGCAACCATTGTTGAGCATGACAATGTCTTCTGCTCCAGTTGTCTTTGCTGCTACTAGTGAACCATCAATATCAACCTCCCCATACTAGAAACAGAAAATCATAATCAATCACCAAATTCAGCAATAATTAAACTCTAGCAAACAGTTGAACTACCCAATGTGCTAGTAACAGATTATGTCAAGAAAATAACATACAATAGAAGAAAGAAGTCTAAGAAAGTAAGAAGTATATGCCCTAGAACATATTGGCTACAACAATATAATACAACAAGCAAGTAGAATGGAAAAAAGACTGGAACACCCTGAAAAATATGCAAACAATAACATACATTCTAGACAGACACCAGTAGAAACTTAACATAACTATTCGAAAAAATTAAAACACAACAAGGCCATGTGATAAACCAATGCTTCAAAGTTCAAAGTTCTCAAGTATTTAGAAGACTAGAAAATATATTTTTTTCTAAACTGAGAACTTATAGTCATTAGCCAAAAACATAGGCAATAATGAGTCATCATTCGCCTGCCTGCATTGTATAAAACCATATCACTCTTTCCAGTGAAAGCATAATTATTCACACTACCAAATCCAGCTCTGGTTCCAAGCAAATGAAGAAAGCTTAGATTTTTTCAACTCCATCAGATCTTCCAGGAAGCCTTACACCATGATATCCTTGTATAATCAGATCAAAAGGGAGAGTTTTTTTCCTGGTTTAATTAATACAAATCATCAAAAACGGAACACTCTTGGATAGGTTCATGTCAGCAAGGAACTGGTTTTTTCCCACATTCTGCTGTCTTGTAATTTCCATTTTCAGGTTTTATCGCTTTTCCTCAATTGTTTATCTTCAGGTTTCTGATTGGCAAATAAAACACAGATAAAAGCGAAAGGAAGAAACAGGAGGGAGGGAAATAGGCTTAAGTAAGACTTTGGTTTGTTCAATCGTGAAGTCCAGTTCCACAAGACAGTATCCAGCCTACAGTCACCAAGTGCATGGGCTTAATTGGCAATGGAGCAACCTGTTTGCCAATTTTACTTAGGGAATATCTGAAACATACATATCAAGCAGGAGTGTGGTTCACAAAGTGAGGAGACTCATCATAATAATCCAGCCATAGTTGGTAATGTGGACACTTCATGTTACTTCAAGTTTGAATTTGCATTGAATATGATAATCATGACAAGTAATTTGGACTGCTTCCCAATCACTCATTCTAACAAAATACTTTTGTCCACCCTCTGAAAAGAAAAAATAATGTTCCTAAGTATTCATCAAAAGAAACTCTAAACATGTAGGTGAATTGATTCAGGTGAGCATGAACGTGACACACTTAACATTCATATTATATTAAATTCAAAACTCGCGATAAAAAAGAGCTGAGGAAAAACAAGAATATACACTCAAAATGCATGTCAGGAAAGGAAGCTTCCACACAAGAAGCATAGACTGCAAAAGACAATGTATATACTTAAGTTGTTATCCGAAGCATTAAGGATGCCTCCAAGAACCAAAAAACAACAAAAATTAAGCCATTGGATCAAAGCATTAAACACTGCCAATACAGACCTCATTCTCAATGACAGCTATTCTCTTGCCATGATCAGCAGTCAAAATATGGTTTAAGAGAGTTGTCTGCATAACAATCAACATCCAAAAGAGTTAGGCCCATCATAATCATTATCAATAGCTTACAAAAACTGTCCCATAAAAATTCAAGTGGATATCAAAAGAAACAAAACTAGCACAACATAATAGACCTAAAGGTATAAATGCAACAATTCTTTTTGAAAAAAAAACTACATAAAAGGAATATTCTTTCTTCTTCTTTTTTTAGAATAAAGAAGTCACTAAGAGGAGAAGACATGTATATAATCTCTGTCACACGGACTCGGCTAGGGAGGCGCCGCACCCGAGTCGACACGCCCCGACACGGGTGCGGACACGGATGCGGCCTCGAACACGGCCCGGACTCGATCAACGCCGAGTTGGACTCGGTCAACGAGTCGAGGCCGAGTCCGTCCTTGTTTTGGACTTGGTCAACATTGACTGAGTCCAAAAATGTCCATTTTAGGGCAAAAAACAAAAACAAAAACAAATGATCTTTTTATATATTTTTAAAAAAAATACAAATATATAGCATGAGTCTCAAACATAAGCCTCAGAAAAAAAAATTATTCTTAAATATTATCATTTAATTCTCTCTCTCAATCTTAAAAGCTAATAAATTCTCATCCACGAGTACCAACACTTTTCATCCACCCAGTTCTCTCTCTTATAAAAGCTAATAAATTCTCATCCACGAGTAGCAACACTTTCTCATCCACCGAGATCTCTCTCTCTCTCTCTCTTTTTCAAATCTAGCTTTGAAAAATTAAAAGCTTTTAATTAATGTTATTAATTTTAGCAAAACTGCAAAAGATGTTTAATGCATTTACCAGAACATGCTTTTAGTTAATGCTTTTAATTAATACCTTGATGATGTTTTATTCCCATGGTAGCTAAGACTCGGCTGAGTCAATGATAAACTCAGCCGAGTTTGGTTCTAACCCAGTTATACTACTATTAGTTCAGGATCTGAGACAACTCGGAAGAGTCACGAGCCGAGTCCCCGTGTCCAAAATTTATATAGATATATACACACACTAGATATATATATATATATATATATATATAGCCGAGTCCCCGTGTCCAAAATTTTTAAAATTGCGCCGCACCCGTGTCGCATCTGCACCCATGTGACATAGTATATAATAAATGACAGAAACTAGGATAGCTAGAATAATATGGTTTGCAATGTCTAGAGACATTACAGTTAAACATAATGCAGTTTACTTTTAAATGTCATATTTCTTTTTCTTTCAGCACCGAAGTATAAACTTCAATCAAATACCGCATAAAACTCTTTTTTATAGTTGATAAGAATTCATGCATCAAAATATAAATTTCAATCAAATATTACATAAAACTATAAAAGAGGTGATAAGAATTCATGTATGGTATATGACCAAAAAAAAGAAAAAGAAAAAGAAAAGCAGAAACAAGCATAGAAAATAAACCGCTAACTTAATGGGGATGACCATGTGAAGTAAGAAGCATATTTCTATTATACAAAACTATGTGCTTGATACATGTTTCCCAGACCATTCCACTCATAAACATTATTTCCGATGTTTACATGAATCAAGTGGTACCCAGTGTCCCCAACTTCGAAAGCCTATCATTCCTCTCCAACCAAATATATCACCATTTGCAAATAGCCTCTATCTACAAACCTTTTGCCTTTCCTTCCCCATTGCCTCAGCCAACACAATGTTAAAATGTACACTATATATATAGAGAGATACATATACATATATATATAAGGGTAAACCTGATAAGGGTAAAACTGTCTTTTCACCTTTTACGCATATTCATATATTGAATATGATCGTAATTATCTTTTGCTTTTTAGTTTTTCTTTTTTCTTTTTATTATTTCTAGCCTTGAGAGGCCCACTTCATAGACGTTGGGCCCCTCCAACGGTCACAAATGTGACCTTGTGATTGTTGGAGGGGCTCGGGGCTCCAACGTCTATGAGTGGAGCCCTTCCAAGGCCTCTCTCATGTATAAATAGGGGTTATTCTCCTTTGTAAATTCTTAAGTTTTTTAGCAAAAGCTCTCTCACTATTATATTAAGATTTATATTTTTTATGCCTTTGTGATCTTTTGAATGTGTTGTGCCTTTGTGCACATTTGTTCCAAGTGTTTTTATTGTGCCTTTGTGCTCGTATCCCACATTAAGAACTTAGTGTTCTTGTGTATGTTGTTTCTTTGAAGACATTTTCACATGGTATCAGAGCGAGGTTTCTAAAAGAATAGTTTGTGATTTGCCTCATCTTGGTGGCTACCTCGAAAATTGTGCTCGATCTTCATTCTTGCATTTTGGTGTGGAGAGCTCTTACAACTCATTTTTAGTGAAGCACACCACATCAAGTAAGCCTTAAAGACTCTTTGTGGTAAGTTCTTCTACTCTTGAAGTCTCTCATACAAGCTTCTCATGTGGCGGAAAAAGATTCACACTTTTCTCTTTGTTTCAAACTCAATGGGTCAAACTATCATGTTTGGGCCGGTAATATGGAAGCTCACATCAAAGGTAAGGGACTATGTAGGTACATCCAAGGTTTCAATATCGGAACCGGAGCAAAAAATTACGATGATTGAAAAGGGAGAAATAAAAATTCTTGATGGAGAAGAAAGAGCCAAAGCACTTGAAGAATATAGCAATAAATATGAAGAATGAGAAATGAAAAATTACAAAATCCTATCATGGATTTTTTCTTCGGTTGAGACTAGAATCAATGCAAATATTTTAAAATTTAAAAGAGCATCTCAAGTGTGGGAATATCTTGAGAAGATGCATAACTCAAGAGATTTATCCCACAAGTATTATCTCCAAAAGAGAGCTTTGACTCTCCAACAAGGCGAAATGATCATTATAGAATATGTCGTTGAATTGTCTTCTATTTGAGATGAACTTGCTATGCTTGAACCAAAGTGGAGCGGAGAAGCCATTGAGCTTTGCCACAAATAATTGGAAAAGATCGGTTCTTTAATTTTTTGAATGGGCTTAAACCCGAATTCGAACAAATAAGATCTTCTCTCCTATCTTCTTTTTACATCTCCCCTCTTGAAGATGTTCTTACGAAATTAAGTGGAGAAGACACTCGTTTGGGAATAAGTATATTAAATCCAAGTGTTCTTGCCATGCCTTCAAATAAAGATAAAAATGAAGGTGTTTATGTCATTTTTAGGCCTGAAAACAATTTAAAATCATATAAGCCTCCTCATTTTAACAAAGATCAAAATCAAAATCAAGGAGTAAGGGAAGAAGGAGGACAAAATAGAAGATGGAATCAAGGAAGGGAGTATGAAAAAAGTATTTGTGACTTTTGTAAAGAACCGAGACATGTTAAGCCGGTTTGTCCTAAGTGGAAAAAGAAGGTGGCTATGTCTAGCACGTTTCAACCACAAAAATAGGAGAATCCATCTACTTCCTACAATGGGACATTGTCTTTAAGTTAAATCTTGGAGGCTCTTCAACCCTTACTCAAAGGATTCATTTTCGGTGCCGCTATGTCATCTACTCCCGGCAAGATCTCTTGGCTCTTAAATTCGAGTGCCTCTTTTTATATGACTCTTAATTTTTGTGCACTTTCCAAATATACAAAAAATGTTTTTTCATCGTTTGTTTCAACCGCTAATGGTGCTTCTCTTGAAATCAAAGGAGTTGAAAACTTTGAAAAACAAGATTTCTTTATTCCAAATGTTAGATTTATACCAAAATTAAATTTAAACTTGCTTTTGATTTCTCAACTCTCGAACCATGGATGTGATATTAAGTTCTCATCAAATAAATGTTAGGTACAGGATCGTCAGTGCGGAAAGTTGAATGGAGAAGGTTCTAGAAAATGAGATCTCTACTATACGGAGTTTTTACAAATTTATCGCCCAACATAAAGATATAAATGTTTGGCATAAAAGACTTGGACATCCTAATGTCGTCAAACTTTCTTATTTGCATTTTGCTAAGGATCCTTGTAAAAGTAACTTCCCTTGTAATGATTGCATTCTTGAAAAAATGAAAAGCTTGCCTTTTGAACAAAGATCTATGTTTACAAACAAACTCTTTGAGCTTATGCACTCGGATGTATGGGGACCGACACCTGTTATATCTAAAGGAGGATTTGCTTACTATATTATTCTTGTTGATAATTATTCTAGATTTTGTGGGATATATTTTCTTAAGCATAAACATGAGGTCTGTACATCATTTAAGACATATCATATGATGATTAAAAATCAATTCAATAGTAATTTAAAGATTCTTAGGACCAATTCTGGAGGAGAATATCTTTCAAATGATTTTAAAATTTATCTTGAAAATCATGGAATAATTCATCAAAGATCTTGCCAAAAACACCTCAACAAAATAGACTAGCCGAAAGGAAACATAGGCATATTATTGAAACAACTAGAACTTTGCTTATTTCTCAAAACATTCTTAAAAGATTTTGGGCTGAAGCAGCTCTTGCCTCCGTTGATCTCATAAATCGTCTTTCTTCAAAAAAACTAAATAAAATTTCACCTTTTAAAATTCTATACCAAAAGGAACCCGATTATAATATGTTGGGAATATTTGGATGCAAATGTTATGTTCTTACCGATAAAAATGACAAACTCTCACCAAAAGCTATTCCTTGAGCATTTCTTGGATATTCCGAAACTCAAAAAGGTTTTAGATGCTATGATGTTAAAACTGATAAACTATATGTTTCTAAGAATGTGACTTTCTTAGAAAATGTTAGTGGTTTTGAAGAATGTGAAACTCATAAAGAGAATATGAATTACTCTTTCTTGTTTGAGTTACTATCTAGAGATGATGATATTTCTAGCGATGATAAACAGGTATATAACGATTCTAGTGATAATGAAAATATAGACGAAAATAACAACTCTTTTTATCAATCTATTGATCATTCTATAGAAGAAAGAACGTCTAGTGACTCTATCATCTATACACAGAGATAAAAACAATTTTAGAAGTGCAATTGAAAAATATAGTAAATTTAGTGAATCTTTCTTAATAAAATAATCCTCGTAGAACCGAGAGAACTAGAAGAAACCCTTCTAGATTTATTTCCTACGAATCCTTCTCACCTAAACATAGAGCATGTCTTAGTGCCATTAATTCATATGTAGAACCTAAAAGATTTGAAGAAGCTAAGAAAATGTTAGAATAGAGGGATGCAATGGATAATGAACTTAGAGCCTTTAGGAAAACCAAAACTTGAGAATTCCAAGATTTTCTTAAAGAAAAGAAAACAATAGGATGTATGTGGGCTTTCAAAGTCAAAACCAAGAGTGACGGGTCTCTTGAGAGATATAAAGTTCGTCTTGTCGCTAAGGAGTATAGTCAAGAATATGGTATTGATTACGATGAAACTTTTGCCCCGGTTGCGTGAATGGTTATTGTTAGATGCCTAATTACAATTGCATCTATTAAAAAATGAAACATATATCAAATGAATGTTAAAAATGATTTTTAAATGAAGATCTGCATGAAAAAGTTTATATGGATGCCCCTCCGGATATGAATGTGCCTAAAGATAAAATCTTTCACTTACGAAAAGCCCTTTATGGCTTGAAACAAGCTCCCAAGGCTTGGTATGATCGATTTACCAGTATAATGGTAGAAAATAGTTTTGTTTCATATTACACTGACACTGCTCTATTTGTCAAGAACTCTTATGCAGGTATTGTAATTTTGTTATTATATATTGATGATATGTTGATCACAGGTGATGATGCACTAGGAATCAATTGTATGAAACCTACTTTAACAAAAAAATTGAAATGTCGAACTTAGGTTTTTTGACATATTTTTGGGGCATTGAAATTGCCTACTCTCACAAGGGTTATTTTTTGTCCCAAACTAAACTTGCTTGCGAGGTCATTGACAGGTCAGGCATTTCAGATGACAAAACTTGTGAAACTCCTGAAATAGTCGGGACAAAGATAAGATTGATGATGGGATTCCTCTAAAAAATCATACTCCTTACAGGCAACTCGTTTGTTCATTGATGTATCTTAGTATCACCAGGCCAAATATCTCTCATGCAGTGCATGTTGCAAGTCAATTTCAACATGCCCCTACATCAGTTCATATGAGTGTTCTTCGAATTATCAGATATGTAAATGGGTTCATAAATAAGGGAGTATTTCTATTTTCATCTTTTGAGTTAAATTTAATTGCTTATAGTGACTCTGAATGGAGAGGTGACCCAAATAACCGTCACTACACCACTAATTTTTTTGTGTTTTTAGGTGAATCATTGGTTTCTTGGAGATGCAAGAAACAATAAAAGATGTCTATGTCTTCTACTGAGGCTAAGTACCGAGTCATGACAACTACAACCATAAAAATTATTTGGATTCGACGGTTGCTGGAAGATATGGGGGTTCATGTTCGACGGCCTACAAAGTTGTATTGTGACAACAAAAGTGCGATATATATTGCCAAGAATCACATATTTCATGAGCGAACGAAGCATATCGAAATGGACTGCTATTATGTTAGAGAAAAATACTTGAAGAAAGTCATTGATCGCCCTTATGTAACATCAGAATATCAACTGACTGACGTCTTTACTAAGGCACTCTGTTCTCCCAGATTCAATTTTCTTCTTGGCAAACTTTCGGTCATCACACCGTAAGTTTGAGGGGGTGTTAAAATGTATACTATATATATTATAAGGGTAAACCCGATAAGGGTAAAACTGTCTTTTCATCTGTTATGCATATTCATCTTTTTTAATATGATTGTAATTATTTTTTTCTTTTTAGTTTTTCTTTTTATTATTTCTAGCCTTGGGGGGGGGGGGGGCACTTCATAGACGTTGGGCCCCCTCTAACGTCACAAATGTGACCGTTGGAGGGGCTCCAACGTCTATGAGTGGAGCCCTCCAAGGCCTCTCTCATGTATAAATAGGGGTTATTCTTCCTTGTAAATTATTAAGCTTTTTAGCAAAATCTCTCTCACTATTACAATAAAGATTCATATTTTTTTATGTCTTTGTGCATTTGTGATCTTTTGAATGTGTTGTGCCTTTGTGCACGTATCCCACATTAAGAACTTAGTGTTCTTGTGTATGTTGTCTCTTTGAAGACATTTTCACACACAACAGTATCAGATCTCTACACCTAAGGTCCTGATAATATGCATCCTGTTTCTGTCCATACCAAGTGAAATAAATCCCTTTTAAAAAAAAAATAAAAAATAAAAAGTTGTAATAGAGCCTCAAAATTCAGCTGTGACATTGCAAAAGTTCTGTCATGAATCATGATTTATTCTCTGCTAGCTTGCATATGATCCACAGTGCACGTTTTTTGCAACCATGTGAAAATTTTAGTATTAAGGGGTGAACCCTTGCCATAGTAAGGAGTCAACAAATCCTAATTCTTAAAGTGCACAAGTTAGGAACCACTAAAACTGCTATGAATCAACCTTCAAGATCCATTCTATAAAAGCTCCTCCTTCATTACAAGGCTTCACATAGCAAAGATATTCATGCACTGATAACTTAATTTCCATGTAAGGTGCCCTTTAGGAAATGCAAATCGATTCTTAAAATAAAAAAGTGGAGTACTAGTTTGTGTATTTCAATGACAATCTCCAAGTTTATGTCATAGATGCTATAAAAAGGAGTTGGTGAAACTCAAAATATACCAGCAATGTGCTTGCGCATTGCATGAAAGAGAAATGGGTTCAGTTATGCAAATCGATTATGATGCAAGATGGGAAAGAGTGCAGGACAAGCCAGTGCGAGATAACTGACAAGTATTTTATATTTTTCAAAATTGTAACGACCTCAATGAATATATACACACCATGACAGAGACAGATGTGTGTGTGTGTGTGTGTGTGTCATAGATGCAATAAAAAAACAGTATGGCAAAACTTGAAATATATTATTCTCCAATATAAACAATCCAGCTGTCTTGTCAAAAGCCAAATGCAAACAACCCAGCTCCATCTTGTAGCCAGTCCTGAGCATAAACAAGTTGAGCATGAACATGTAAAGCTTGTCATCATTTCCCAGCCCTGATCCTATAGACATGCAACTCAGGTAATAATCATCATCTATTCTTTCTCTCTTTCTGCCTATATTCTTGCCTGATCATTTTGTTGTGGCCAGCTATTGGCAGCGTAAGGTATCAAACTGAGGACAGGGAGGAGGACCGGGACTTCATACTTACTGAAAAATCATAGAGAATTAGTTCCAAAATGGAATGAGCTGATGTCTCATCTTACAGAGTGGAAGCCGGCTGAAGATAAGAATGGTGTTTGCAAACCTGAGGATGAATGTTATTGCCTGCCCACTATCCTCTGATGAAAATATAAATGCATACTCCAAACCCAAGGGTGGATATCTCTGCTTGTCATGACAGAGCTAAAACTCAGGAAAATCTGGAGACGAAAGAAGTAGTACTCGTGAGTAGACATGTGTTGTGCGTTAGGGATGAAGATCGCTTTTTATATCTTATCAAGAATTTCCTTTTATTCCAGATACTTTTCCAAACAATGTTGGATTATTTGAATCTAGAAATTGGCCTTGATAACCAACTCTCAGAGCCATGAATAGATGGTTGGGGGAGAAGCAGTGGGTATTCACAGCCAGGCAGTTGAAAGGATCACAGGGCTCTTTGGGATTGGTCAGTTTTCCGTCCATTAGATGGCCTGGTTTGGATTTATTTTGGATAAACGCCTATGGTCAGTTTTTCCGTTATTTTCTATACTGTATTAACTATCCCTTTTTAAATAAATGATTATGTTCTTTTCAAAAAGATCGATTCTAACGAAAGACCTTTCAAATTGCACATGTATCCTACATAAGTAAATGCATGTTCAAGCATATAAATGAAAACAAGTGATTATCCTATATGCGAATGGACATAAAAGAAACCCCATTCGAAGGAATCCTAGTGTATCGTATACTCTCTTTCAAGCGATCCTATCATTCTGACATCCATGGAAGTACCTCATATTATACATGTGTGTATGTTTGTGACTCCAGGTTTCATGCAGCATTCAGCATGCCCCGGGATCCTTTTTCCCAAAAAGATTGCAACTATTTCAACATAGTTCGGAGGATCTCATCATTTTGAAGTGGAACTCCCGTCTTCAAACTTAGTGACAGATACATTGCAGTTAGTAACGACTAATCGATGATCAATGTGGTAATCTTTCTATGCTTACACTCTGCGAATTCTGTAGAATAAAGGAATAACATATAAGTGGTATAACCCGTCCTAGCGTTTAACCGATCGATATAAGAGAAACAGAATTCGAATGGAACTCGGAAAATGCACGGCAGTAGGAATGCCAGCGTCGCTAAACATAACACGGCAACCAAACACCTTTAAACAATATCAATCTTCCCAATTACAGAAATCGCTAAAGCAAACAAGAAATGGCAAATCTACGTAGAAAATTGGTGCTACGACTTTGAAGTACTAAAACGCACAATCGTCTCCGAACTTCTCAGCATCGATGCGAAAACCACTAGCAATTACAGATTCCCGATTTATGCATCGTCGTGTGAATAAAGGGTTGAGGTTACCTTTCCGGAGCCTAGGAAGCCCGTAATGATCGTCGCGGGGATTCGATCGTCAGGAGGGATCTTCGTCACGAAATCCTCGCTCTGGCTCGGCGCCGTCGTCGCCGCCGTCGCCGAGGAAACCACCGTCCTGGTGCACCTCCTAAGCTTAAGGAAGTGAGTCCTGGTCTTGAGGACCGGCGATGTGGTTAGGGTTCTGGAGACGAGGATGAAGGGGCGAGGGAGCTTCAATCCGAGGGGCCGAGGGGGGAATGCTGCGGCATGACGCTTTGCAAATCCGATGAGTGTGGTCGCGAAGCCCACCGACACTGCAGTAGCCATGGCTAGCGGGAAGCGAAACGTAAGGCACGCCCTCTTTTTGAGTTCTTTGTTTTAAGAGTGTGGTAGAGAGTAGCGCCACCTTTGGCTGTAGCCTGGAGAGGCTTCCGTCTTATCCCCCTCAAATATCTTGCGGCGGTGGAGTTTTTACTGTTTCGTTTGGGTGACAGCATTGAAAACACAAGAATCAAGCCCGAGTATTGTTGATAATCAACCATAGACCACACCATATAGTCACTAAAAGCGGGGCTTTAGTCATACATATATAATGGTTAGTTAACCAATGCCAGAACCCATCCACGCGTCAGATTTAGCCGGAAGCCTTGACCTGGATATTCACTTTTTTGTTGGGATTTCTATAGTCCTCTTGTCTATGACTCTGACGGTGGTGTCGCTAAAACTCTGCGTTGGGTATAGGGGTGTCAACGGGTCGGATTTGGTTGGACCCAGGTAAAACCAGACTTGGACCTGATTTGTGGGTATAGTATCGGGTCCCGACTCGAGTTTATTTGGGTCCACTATAAAAAAACCATACCCAGACCCAATAAAAACTACATTAACCAGACTCAGACCCTAACCATACCCGATAAAATAATTTATATTAAAAAATTACAGGTCAAAACTCAGGTCACACTCGTTTGGTGTAAAATTTCACAAACTATACCGGGATCCATGTACTAATTGAACCTTCGAATCCAAACCAAACCGGGGTCTTAATCGGGTCTTCTAATTTATCACCGTACCCGGACCTATAGGGTTTGGTTCGGGTCCCACCTATTGACACCCCTAGTTGGGAATAGACATGTCTGGCACGAGGATTTATTTTTTATTTTTTGGCAACTCCACCCTCGATGCTAAGTTAGTTAGTTTTGGCAAAACCATATGTTTTTGGAACACATGATAAAGGGTGTTTACAACTTTTAATCCTAATTACTAACTAGGGTTCCCCTTGTTTGGCAAGTTAGTGCACGTCACCTTGTGTTGGGACGTTGAAAGTTCGAATCCCACTGGTGTTAGTTGTATAACTGGTAGGTTCTGCCTATCCCCAGCTTTTTCTCTAAAAAAAAAAAAAACTTTTCATCCTAATTCCAAGGCTCCCAAACTGAAAACTACAATGAGACTTCAAGAGCAGCATGACCAAAGGGTACGACCATATCCAGGGCTACTGGATCCCATTTGGCAGGTGATGCCCCACCTTTTAGGAAGCTTTTGATGTGCAGACAGATCTGGACAAGGACATCATGGTTCCCTCATGTCCTGTCCCAACACCAGGTGATGTACACTAGCTGCTCGGCCAAGACCCTGTTGGTGCTTTTGTCAAGCGCTTGCATGGACCACTTTAAAACAGTATGGTTCATGTGTCATGTGTTTGACTCATCATCATAGACAACTTGGACACATAAATTATAAAAATATGTTGAAACCCAAAAAATCTATGCATATTAAAAATTTTGAATTCGTGCATTTACTTAATAAATTACAATAATAAGAATTAAAATACAAAACCCCTTAAAATCTAAGTATTTCAAAAAAAAAAAAAAATCATTCTGATTTAGAATGTGTTCACACAATAAATTACAAAAATAGGCACTAAAAAACCAAAACCCTATAATCTAAGCATACTAAAAAAATGCATTAACAAAATAAATTAAAAATAATAAACTTTGTTTTTGTTTTTGTTTTTGTTTTTGTTTTTGTTTTTGATGGGTGTCCAGCATCGTTCCGTCCCCCCATTCCATGGGGGACCTTGAAACGGTGTTGGACATCGCCCAATAGCCATGCAGAATAAGCAAGACACATGGGGCACAATGTCCCGCATCTCGCATTTGCGTGGGCTCATGGGCGCATGTGGGCCCATGCAGACAGCCCCATTTCGCGAATCAAATGGACCCTTAAATCCTTCGAGCCAAAGGACATCAAGAGTTCACTATCAATGTGCAAGGCAGATGAGCGGGGGAATGGGGTTTGGGTTTACTTGAAAATTTTGCACCCATTATGGCAGTGGGTGAAAGGATGGTTGAGGTTGCGAGTCCATCCCCAACCAACTTTTTTTGTTTTTTAATTACAAAAAAAACAAAAAACCCACAGTCTAGTAATAAGTAGATCATAGATCGACCTTAAAAGGAGAAAACTCTATGGCTAGGACCATCACTCCTCCCAAGGCCTATCTTGGGCGTTAGCTTATGTAAGTGGGTGATGCCCATAGGATTCAAACCTTGTCCACCCCTGTGATAGCCAAGGCCCAACCCCACTACTAGGGGTGTCAACGGGTCTGGTTTACACGGACCAAACCCTATAGGGTTTGGGTATGGTGACAAATAAGAAGACCCGGGTCCAGACCCAAAGGTCCGATTAATACATGAACTTGGGTATAGTGTGTGAAATTTTATAACAAACCTGGACTCAACCCGAGTTCCGATTAAGACCCACAAATTTTCAATGTAAAAATGATAAAAAAATATTATTTGACCGGGTATGGTTTCTCTTATATTAAACCCGGGTTCAGACCCGATACCAAACCCAAAAATCTGGTCCATTCAACCTGGGTCAGAACCAAACCCGACCTGTTGGCATCCCTACCCACGATGTCAACCCGCATGCTAGTCAAGGGTATTGAAAGATTAATAACAAGAAATTACCTAAAATAGACAACTAATCAACATGATGAACTTCACAACAATATTTAATTTAAAATTAGAATGTTTTATTGTAATTAATTATAATTAGAATAAACATAACAGATAAAATACTCCCAGACCTGTCAGTTTCTGAATTAAACATTTTTCAAGCATATACATTAATTTTCTAACCGAACATTTTCCATACGCTGTTGGCTTTATAACTTTATATGAATGAAGAAACTGACAAAATTCTCAGAAGATAATCTGTGTGCTCTCATCAATGATGGGGTGAGTTTCCCACGGAAGAGATAGCTAGTTATTGGCGAGAGGACGATTTGGACTAAATCAAGTGATCTCATGTAACCATAGTGACAAATATGGCGATATTTATGAAAATCTTGTGATAATATCGTGAGAAATTGCCTAAAAGTTTAAAATGGCAATTTCTTGCGAGTTTTTTAAAATATCGCAAGATTTATGAAAAAAACATAAATACCACAATTTAAACACAATATTTATGTTTTAAACGGCTATTTATCATGAAAAAATCATGTATTTTTATTAATATTTTCTTATAAAAAATATTTTTAAATTTTTTTATTACCAATATTTTGCCAAAAAAGTGCAAGATTTATGAAAATTTTTCAATTTCTCATGAGTTTTTGAAAAACAACATTTTGGTGATAAAAACGTTTGTCACTATGCATGTAACAAATAAGTGGTGTATCGTTTTTTCAAGCTCTGTTGCCACATCTAACACTAGCAATGCCTAAAATTCAAGCTCCTATAACTGATTTGGAGTAATCTCCCCCCTCAACCAATCAACGACGGCACATTGGCTGGCCTCCGCAATGTTTTTTTTCTTGAAACAATGTGGAACCATGACTACTCCAGTGGTTACCCATATGGCCATTGAGGTCCTGAGAAACAAAGTCAAAGACTTGAGTTCATAAAGATCCATTTGAATATAATTCATATTTTGGGATTTTATCATTTAGTTCTTTGGATTGTTTATTATTTGGTTCATTTGTAATAAATATTGAATTATGTATTGGATCCAATATCAAGGTTTCATCATATTAAGATAAGTTTTATCTTTTACAAGGTTATCAGTTTAGGAAATATAGAAAAGATCTAAGATTAGAGACAAGTCAAATTTAGAATTCAGAATTGAGATTGAATTTAGTATTTCTAATTATTTTGATTTATTTTCAATTTTGAGTTAATTCTTTTTAATTTTCTATTATTCTTAGTAGTTTCCTTGAATTTCTAAATTTATTTCACATTTTTCAAGATAATTCATAGCATGGACAATTTTCTTGTAAATCGAACCCTCCCGGTTTACATCAATTGGTATCAAAGCAAGGATCATCGTCTTGATTCCATTCGAAGGAAGATCCTGTTTGTTTCTTCATTTTTAGGGCATTCAATTCGGAGAGCAACAAATGACAGAAACAAGTATGAAGTTGTCTAGGCAAGAACGCAAGAAGCTATGAAGAGAGGCGGAGCAAATATATCTAGAGCTTAAAAAGCTGATGGCGAAACTAAGGAAATGTGCAGATACTTTGAAGAAGATCGCGTATGACAGAGGGGATAGTAAGAATCTGACTCAACCGGCCCTCCAAGCCTCATCATTGTTGAGTCTATTGACACCGTCGGTGACCCTTCCTCCACCGTCACCTACCCCTTTGTCTTCGCCACTATCATTCGTTCCTTCTTCCTTTTTGCCTTCTCTTTCACCACCACCACAACCACTCTTGCACCTCACTAGTGCCCCTACCGCATCCGACCCATCCAACACCATCTTGCTTGTAATACCTGCAAACATTTTAATAATTATTTAAATAAATAAAAATGATTTCTTATATTAAATATGACTTATTTATTTAAATATGCTTGTGAAATATAATTTATGTGGTACATTGATTCAAAATGAAATTTCAAGTGAATTAGAATTTTGTCAAAAGTTAAAATGAAATTCTAATTTAGGCTCGGAGTTAAAATCATGTAAATTGGAATTTAACTAGAATTCAAATTTTAATTGGGTTTGAAATTAGTTTCACTTAAAGTTGGATTTAGTATGTGGGTTTGAATCCAAATTAAGTTTGAAAATTTATTGGATTTATATTTGGTATGAAATCTAAGGCTTAATATGAATCCAAGATTTATTTTGAAAATATTAGATTTTTCTATAAATAAATAAAATTAATTAAGTAAAGTACCGAGGAGGGTGGGACACCCCTAGGTGGGCCCACACCCTCTTGGCTAGACCTTAGTTTCCAAAAATCAAAGAAAGAAAGAAAAAAGAAGGAAGAAGAAAAAAAAATATATACAAAAGGCAAGTTTTGAAATAGCTTGTTTGAGGCTTTTGGAAAGGAGATAGAGGCAAGAAAGGGAGTCGACCAGCCCTCCTTCCCTAGCCTTTTGGGATGCTAAGTCAAGCCCAAGGACTTGCCTTAACAAGTCCCAAATTCTATTAAAAAGGGGGGGTGTCCTACCCTCTCTCTCTCTCTCTCTCTCTCTCTCTCTCTCTCTATATATATATATATATATATATATATATATATATATATATATATATATATATATATATATATATATTCTCTCTATCTTCTCATCGCTTCTCTAATCTTGAAGGAGGTTCCAACAACCATTAGATCTGCAATTAAAGGATTCTTAGAGTAGATGAGATGTCTAATCCGTTGGATTTCATGCTCAATGTAGGTACCTCTATCGTATAGGCTAAAAAGTGGATTTCGGGTATGTAGAGAATGCAAAATTAAGATCAATAGTGATTCATAATGGATCAACCATAGATTTTGCATTAGAGAGGTTTTAAATGTCTAAACTTGGCATACCTCATGTTGATATATTTCAAAAATATCGATTTCTTTGAAAACAAGATTTGATTCAGGGTTTTACCAAAAATATTTTTTGAGAAAAATGTTAGTATTGTAAATTAGATGCAATTCAGTTTTGATCATGCATGTTTACTAATTTGTATGCATAATTAGATGAATAATGATATTAAAATTGATGTGTATGATGATTTAATAAATCTATAATAAAATTGGTTTAATTAAATTTCATGATGGATTATGAAAAGTGTTTTTCCAAAGATGTGCTTTAGATCATGGTAAAAGCATGGTTTTGGTTATTTGTTAATGCATGGATCAATTTTTATTCCATGTTACAACAACATGATTTCTTTATTATGTATGTACCATGTTTAAAAATCTATGATTAGATGTTTTTCCATATGTGTTTTCATGTAGACTATTAAATTAAAAAAAATAGGTATATGTTGTTTCTATTTTCCTAACTGAACAACGTCGGTAGAAAAATCATAATGGTCAAACAAATTAGATTTTGAAAAAACCCTTTTACGTGGGTCGTATAGACATGTAAACAAAGTCCTAATAAATAGAGCTTGGCCAGAAAGTCTATCATTTAAGGGTTATTATTTCTGTAACATGAAATAAGAAATCTGGCCTACGTACAAAGCCAGATCTAGTAGATGTTACCACAAAAAAATTATTAAATCTGTTTTATGAACTTTTCTACTTATTTTTTGATATGTGTTGTAAAATAATCTATGGAATCCATGAAAATAAAGAAAAAAATATAACTCTTACTAGTAAGTACCAGAACTTCATCCATGAAAATATGTTACTTTAGAAAATCAGGATCCATGTAATTCCTTGACAGGGTTTTGGTCCAGAATACTATTAAAATAATTGGCAAGAAGTTTTACAGCAAGAATAAATTCATTTGAAAGGTAACATATAAGGCTACTATAAAAAAAAATCAAAAAAATTATAGGCCTTTAGATAGGATGTTGAATCACTACTTCTTTAGAGAGCAGAATTCTTTACATGTGTCTTGACAAAAAAACTAGTTTCAGTATGGGAATTACTACAATAAAAATATAAGAGTTTTTTCAGATCTATAAATTGAAGATGTTAGGGGACACTTGTAGGTGTTACCCAAAATTTTTGCTTGTTAGTCTGAGCTATGTGTGAACCGTGATAGAGCTTGTGATAACAGGATAATTTCTGCTATTTATTGTTTCTAAATAATGAATTGTGAACATATGCGATTCAATATATGAGATGCTTCCATGTACATGGTTGGTTTGTGGATCAATGTATAGTATGAGAATCTAATGAAATTGATGTATGACAGCATGATAAGGGTTTATGCACGATAGTTATGATAAATACCATGTTTATTGATGTGATGCTTCATAATGAGATAAATCATGTGTGATGATAAATTTCGTAAGTGATGCATAATTGGTTTATGTTATGGGCATGAGCATCATGCATTATGTTGAGTGGTATATGTATATCATGTTGGATGTATTGTGGGTCATGAGAGACTCTACGTGTACATAGCTCTCAAGTGAGTTTGGGTTCGGTGGAACCACTGCAGTGTTTATGTGCACCATATTATGAATGTTTGTCATACATGCGCATACACAGTCTAAACTTTAAGGGAGGTATGACACAAAGGTACTCCAAAGGAGAATATGTTACCGCGAGTCAGGGCTCAAGGGTATACCAGAGCATGAATATGTTTCTAAGAGCCTGGTATTGAATGGGTTAAGGTTTATCTTATGTTAGTTGTGAGAGCGTCTTGAGTGAAGGCTTGGGTTGGAGAGCCCTTAGTGCTGAGACACTTGAGTTGACTATTGAGTCTAATTAAACAATATTAAGTAACTCGTTCAAACCAGTGTCTACCTTAGAGAGGGTAAATGGTCCACACAATCGAGAAAATAAATTATTAATTTAGAGAGAGAGGTGTTTTTCCAGTTCCTCATCCTCGGCATAGGGAACGAGGACTACTTGATAAGGTCTAGGTTTGTAATTTCACGTCTTCAAAGAGTAAGAATCGATTTTCTAGACCATTGGAGTGTCTCTCAACGGTTGGCCGATTCAATGGGTATTTGTAGATCTTTCTAAGTCCATGAGGTTAATAAAATATATAGCATAACGAACCCCCCATCGGATTGGTTAGATTGAAGTGGAGCCCCTGAGAGTTTACCCTTACATGGCAAGAAAAGAGAAACACTACATTAGAGATGAGGTTCACTTGTTGAGATATATGAAATGATTGCATGCAATAGTGCATGATCTTGATTACTGACAAGTTTAAATATAGGTATTATGCTAAAGAGTAAGTAAATGTAGTTTATTTACCTGTATGCTCAAATGTGTGTGTAGGTAAGCTGAATCTGTGATATATCCTTGATTGATATGTGCATTGTATACTTTGTATATTTGAAATTTATTTTTTTGCATATATGGTAGAGTGTTACCTACTGGGACACGGTTTGACCTCCTATTTTTATCATTTGTCAGGCAACAAGTAAGTTGATGATGCAGTATGCTTGTGGTGGTGCTAGGATGGACGTCATTGCTCTCTTCTTGAATACTTAACTCATGTTTTGGCTCTTGGGCATTTTTGATATTTTAATAATGTATTAAGACTTTGATTTTATTATGCTTGGACATTAAATTAATGAATGGTCTGTTTAAAACTCTAATTCAATCATGTGTGAGTAATGTGGTTTGATTGTAACCCACCAAAGTTTATTCGGGTTTTCAAATGACATGTATAACCCTTTCACTGTTTTTTTTTTAATCTCTGAATTTTTTGATATAAATTTGGGGTGTTACATTCTCGGCAGGCGGAGGCCGACGGGGCATAGTCCCGCTATCGGGAGTGACCAGTAGTGGACCTCAACCCTCTCCCTCTTTTTTGGCACCTGCCTTCATGGCGACTCCACCTCCACCCCACTCTCAGCCACACCTGTCACCACTCAGAGGACTAGCCTTCGCCTATCTGGCTCTTACTTGCCGGCAAACGAGAACTGGTGGGGACTAGTCGCCCCATATGATGGACTCGACGGTGGGCTGCAGCTCACCGATCAGCCCTCCATAGAGGCCATTGTCCGATGGGTTACTGTCGGATGGGGTAGGCTGGTGGGGGCGACCACCAATGGACGACCCTAGGCCACCGCCTCCATGCGTCACTCGTGTGCATACAGGAACACCTCACGTGGGTTCCTTGGTGTGATTAGGGCATCATAGAGGGGCAGTCAATCGGTTCACGAAAGGAACCAACTTTTTGACTGGTTCTAACACAGATCCCAGTTCTGGGTGTTTGGACCTCGGATCCTAGCCAGTTTCCACCGGTTCTGGGTCCTGTGGATCCCATCCAAGGGGCCCCACCTCTGAATTGGGTCCAATTTGTTGCTTTTGATCCAAATTATTCAAACAATCCATTAAGAAAGACCCATTTAAGCCCTATTACCTTATTAAATCCTCCTTGGTTCATTCAACCCAAACTACCTATAAAACTAACTCACATTCAAAGCCTAACCTTTCCATTTGACCCAAGACCCATCCAAAACTATTTTGATCCATGTCCCATATGAAGATTTGTTTGCTTCGCTGCTACACCAACCACTCGTTGATCAGATTATCATTTATCACTTGCTTGGTTATTCTTTGGATCTGATCTCATCGGTGTTTGTGCATCTGCATCCCTCAAAAGTTACAACAGTTTGTTGTTTCCTTCAGGTGGAGCAAAACTGCAAGAAACGAAAGTGGATTAAGGCTTGAGGGCAAGTCTTCTCCAACCTGGGAAGAATGATGCAGGAGTGTTGTCGAAGACTCAGATTCATAAATATCCATTTGGATCTAATTCATATTTTGGATTTTTATCAATTGGTTCATTTGTAATGAATACTAGATTATATATTGGATGAAATATGCAAGTTTCATCATATTAGAATAAGTTTTATCTTTTAGAGGGTTATAAGTTTAGGTAGTCTATTAGGATTAGAATTCTTTTCCTATAAATATAGGGAAGATCTATGATTAGAGAGAGTTAAATTGAGATTGAATTTAGTATTTTTAGTTATTTTGATTTATTTCCTATTTCAAGTTAATTCCTTGTATTTTTTCATTATTCCCAATAGTTTCCTTGAATTTCTAGATTTATTTTCCATTTTTTGAGATGATTTATAGCGTGGGTAGTTCTCGTAAATCAAGCTCTCTCGGTTTACATCAGAAGTTGAAGCCCTAGCATTGAATCACATTGGTGGATGGGGGTTGTCATTGCTTTATAACAATTGAGGCAGATAAGGCTGGGTGGTGGTGTCCTCAACCCAGAGTTTTACCTTACAGGGAGGCAAACCCATTAAGTGACCTGATTCTCGGTGAGGGTTCCTTCGTCATCAGAAAAAAATTATGGAGTCATGAAACCATAACCTTGTAGGGCTGCACATGTGGCCAGTCAATAGGCTGATGAGACGATTTTTCTTTGTGTTATGGGTTCAAAACGTGCATGCTTCCACGCTACTTGGATGCACACTTGGCTAGGTGGTTGGATCATAGTGTTGTAATCTCCCATATTGCAAGTTTGAAATGCAGTATGTGAAAGAAAGACTAAAGTGTTTGATAACTCTCATAACTCACTATTCACGGTGATGAGATGAGAGACTGAATAATACATAATGAACAATCAGTTACCAGACTCGTATAGTCGTCTCACATACAAACTAACCAAAAAATAGTTTTATAACTCAAATGAGATCACGATGACTCAAACAATACAACTCAAATGGGATCACGATAACCATTATCCACGCATGCATGATAACTACTATCCACACGTGATTGCACTATCCAAATGTTGATCATGTGCCTTTCCGTTTCATTTGGATGTGTTGAGGCAGTTAAAAACCACACATATTGAGGTTCCTTTTTTATTTCATTTGCCTTATCTGGTTGGGTTGGATATGATCCTCCTTTCTTTCTGGATATGGTTTGAGTTTCTTAACACTCCCCTGCAAGCTCAACGTGGGGGTCCCACACGTTGAACTTGGCATGGATAGCTGTGAATTTTGCAAGAGGAAGAAGCTTTGTGAGCCATCAACTACCTAATCTCCAAACGAAATAAAGTGAACAATATCACTGAGCAACAACTTAAGCTAATCGATGCTGGATCCAACCACTATTTTTCTGTTTATGGGATGATCATGAGACAAGATTTCGGCAAGGAACACCGCAAAGCCGCTTGTGGATTTTTGATCATCTAGACAGCCAGCCCAGTCTGCATCAGAATAATGACCAAGTTGCGTAAATGCAGACTCTTTAAACACGAGTACATGATGAAGGGTGTGCTTGAGATAATACAAGATGTGTTTGATAGCAAACCAGTGGGTCATGGTTGGCTGATGCATATATTGGCATACCTTACTGACTGCAAATGCAACATCATGACAAGTAAGAGTGAGGTATTATAGGCCGCCGACTATGCTTCGTTAAAGTGTAGCATTAGGAAAGAGAGGAGAGTCAGTTTTGTTGAGCTTCAATGTGAAACTCATGGGAGTGGTCATGGGCTTGGCTTTAGCCATGGCTGCCTTCCATAAAAGATTGAAAAATACATACATTGATAGAGATGAAGTACCTCAATGCCAAGAAAGTAATTAAGTCACCCTAGATCTTTGATGGAAAAGGCCTTGCCGAGTTGGGCAATAAGTTCCTGGATAGCTAAAGATGAGTTGCCGGTAATGGCGATGTCATCAACATAGACCAATAAATATAAAATAAGTCCATCATATTGAAAAATGAACAACGATGCATCAAACTAAGATGTTGAGAATCCATGAGTGACAAGGTAAGAGCTGAGCCGGTGATACTAGGCCCGAAGAGCTTGTTTGAGTCCATAGATTGTGCGATCCAATTAGCACACATAGTGAGGAAAGGTCACATCTTTAAAACTCGAAGGTTGGCTCATGTAAACATCTTCTGAAAGAAATTCATTTAGGAAGGAATTGTTAAAGTCCAATTGATGGATGAACCATTGAAAAGCGACAGTAAGAGTAAGAACCATGTGAATTATAGTGGGCTTGATGATAGGGTTGAATGTTTCAAAAAAATCAACACCCTCCTCTTGATCAAAGCCTTTTGAGACAAGCTGAGCCTTGTAGTGGGCAAGTGAGCCATCGACATGCCGTTTAATTCGGTAGACCCATTTAGATCCAACAACATTATAGTGAGACTATGGTAAAACGAGATACCAAATCTGATTTTGAATGAGAGCTTGATATTCAGCTGCCATTATCGAACGCCATTGGAAATGTTGGTTGGCCTATTTGAACGAGTTAGGTTCAAATTCAAGTAACATAGTGTTGAAGCAGGTGAGTGAAACGAAGGACCTGGGTTTGAGAGAGTCGGTTATGGATTGAATAACCATAGGATGCATATGGTCAGTCGGACATATGATAGGTGGGGCAAAAGTAGGGTCAGAGGATAAGGCAAGTGCGGTGAGAGTATTTGGGTTCATGTCGAATGGTTGGGACGCTTGATGTCCAATATGAATTTATGAAAAAAGAATTGGTTACCTTGGACTCTCACTACATTTCACACTAATTTGGAGGAAAATTACATGTCTAACGTCCACTTCAACTCATCTAAAACCATAGAATCACGTTGCACCGCATGAACCAAGTCAATGATGTGAGGATTTCCTTTAAACAAATTAGCGTCAGTAAAGATCTTTGTTGGCACACAGGCACTTAACTTTTTTACTGATGCTAAAAGTGTGCCAAGTGAAATTTCTTGTAATATATTAGTAATCACAACTTCAAACATATTTACAACCTTCACCTGTTGGAGAGTCATGATTTGAGCCTTGGCCCTTGGAAAAGAACATTTATATATTATCTAGCAAAGCAAAAGGGCCAACCCATGGATCACACCAAAAATCAATACACCCACCATCTCCTACACACTAGTTTACTACTTTTTGTAAAACCTGCATACTTTCTTTAATAACCGTAAACTGGCCTTAAAAAAAATCTTAGAATTTTTTTTAAAATAAATAAATTATTTTAAAATATTACAAAAAGATATCTCAAGGATCTAGTTACAAATTTCATATCCACAAACTAACATACATTTCAAACATAGAATTATTCAAACCATAAATTTAAATTTAATTTAATTTAATTTAATTTAATGATGCTCCAGTTAGAAGGATGGAGAAATGGGAAAATATATTAGTTAAAAGAGGTCGGGGTAGGCCTAGGAAGACATGGATGGAGATGATAGGAAAGGATATGAATGCTTTGAACCTCACCGAGGACATGGCATTGGATAGAAATGATTGGAGGAGAAGGATTCATGTGGAAGACCCAGAATGATTTTCTTTTTTGGTTCATATTGCCGACCCCAATTGTTTTGGGATGAAGGCATAGTTGTTGTTGTTTGTTGTAATCCTCATTTCATGTTCAACAAGTTCCCCAAAAATAATAACTCTTAGAATGGTCAGAATCCAGTATACCAAATCATAACCCCTCACTCCCTCCAGCAAGCCAGTTCTACCATCACTGAGCCTCAGTACCTAAAAAAAGTTTTAAAAAACAAGTAAGAACTAAAGTTCTCGTACAAGACCCTCTCAAAATCCAATAGTAAGGAAGATAGCATAAATAAAATCAGACATAAATTTAAGAGGGCTTCAACATTCAATTCATACTTAAAACAGACTTGCAATATAACCTGTCTAATTTAAGGCAACAAAAAACCAGATGCTTCATAATATTTAGGGATGCATGAATCAATGTAATTTTTATGAATGACTTTTCAATTTAATTATTCAGTATTGCTTTTGAATGCATGTCTCTACTTAATACAACATATTTAAGTTTTATCTCGTACAAAACCCGTGAATACTAAAAATGGGTCAAAATCTTGAAGTCCAAGGCAGTTTTCAATCGATATCTTATCATACAATTGTATTTTATTAAATGAATCACACTCATGTCCCTCGACTGACATAAAAAATCATCACCCTAAATCAGAACATTAAAAATCATCACCTAATGTCAAGACGATAAGGGCATCATCACCCTTCGACAACACTTTTCTTGGTATACCATTAACTGCAGCTGAGTCAAATAACAACACCCTCAGAAAAAGTTGTAACACCCTAATTTTTATAATAAAAAAATTTAGAGATTTTTTTTTCTTTTTTTTAAATCCCTTTAGACAATTTTTTTTAAAACACAACAAAAACTCTTTTTAAATTTGGTTCAAACCTTGGGCGTGTTACAGTTACCAACAAACACTTGAAAGACTAGAGTAATATATTCAACCCATCAATTAAATTATAATAAATCAAATATTAGTCTTTCAAATATCAGAGTTTACATGACTAAAGAAAGAAAAATAAAGTCAATAAAATAATTTAGTCCATCCAATAGCCACCCGAGCCTCTTATTATTGTCCTCTAGTTTATTTGTTACCTGAAATATTAAAATGTAAGGGCATTAGCCTAAGTCCCAGTAGAAAAATACCCTACACATAGACATGAAACAAATACAAGTACATAAAACATATATCTTTCCTAATGAAAATAGATCATAGCATATAAACTCAGTACAGTTAAAGATCATAAAAATAATATTTTAATCATACAAGATTGCATAATAATTTAATCTTATCATCAAGTAACGTACCTACATCATATCATTAATAATCAAAACAATAATAAAAAAATTTCATATATGCCAACATATATAGGAGCTAGAAATTATACATGACATGCATAAAAATTTATGTCAATATTCAATGAATCATTTAGCCACTGGTGAACCTAATCTAATGCATTATTTTTTTCTTTCCTAAAGGGTACACACTCAGGACATAATCTTGACTCAGCAATCAGATGGGAGTTTATTATGCTATGTATTTTAATTAATTCATCGATTCAAAGAGTCAGACCAAACATCCACTAAAGCAGTCTTTAACCGAAAGATAAACTTAGCAGTGGTGCAGGGAATCGATTCCTACTCTGCAGAGTCTGACCATCTACCTAGGATAAATTGGCATCCCCAGCCCCCTACACCGAAGACTGGAGGATTAAGAAGTGTCACTGCCCTCAATACGTGTCAGTCAATGAATGTACTTCATATCATCTCCAAAGTAAGTCACTAAAACAAATGAGTTATTAGGTATTATTTACAATACGTTCAACTACATATTAGGTGCACTCTGCACCAGGCTCAAACCATGGTTTCACAAGGCAAGAACCAATAGCCCCTACAATCACTAAGGTATACTAATATAGCTCATTTGAACCCAACTCAAGGTGCATGCTCTCTAATAAGGAGCCACCAACAGTCCAATTAAAGTGTGTATATGAGCATGTTTAACAAAGTCAAACCAGGTACTCACAAGTACCATATTAGTTCTACCAAACCTGACTCGCATCCGAGCCCCTTGTATGCATATCTCATATGACTTACAACATAACACGTGCCAGATACCATACTCTATGATGCATGAGACTCATTTCAATTTAGCCTGAACTATAAATTTTATAGAATAACACATGCATGATTATGTACACCACTTGGCCTAATTATCATGCTTAATTCTCATATTTAACACACAGTCTCATATGCCATCACACACAAATAATCCACATGCATACATACAATATATTCATGGCAAATCCCACATCAACACATACATGATTAACATCTCAAATCATAATTAAGCACATGATTTTAGAAAAATAAATTCACAAGTCAAGATATTATCTAAAATCAAGAACTGTATAATATCAGAATTTAAAGGTTGTTTACGGGTCTAACAGACCATTAAAACAAATAGATATAACTCTATAAAAATTCACAGTCATATAAGAGGACATGAACTTTCAATTCCAAGTAGTAGATCTCAGAAAAATGATTTCATTTGCCTGTGGAAATTCACGGACCCGAGACTGTTTTTCTGTTTTTGACATAATCTATCAGACTCTTGATTTCCAAAGAAGTCATCACTAGATCCAATACAAGAAGGATTTCATCCTCCCAAAATTTTGGTGAAAGGTATGTTTGTTAGCTTTCAGAATCATCTGAGTTTGTCAAAAAACTCCAGCATATGAAGTTTCTAGATTTTCTGGACTGAACCGTGTCTGAGACAATTCCAGATCCATTTTTTTTTGCAAAATCTTGAATTTTTTATTATTTGTGTGTCTACAAGATTTATAAAAAAATGAAACATATTTTACTTTTATTTTTTTCAGATCTATTTGTATGATGTGCATAACATATCAAAAAACTAATCATTAACTCAAAACCATTAATTTATTAGATTTTCTGCAAAACTAACTATCAAGTATTGCTCTACACGTAGGACTAAATTTCTGTCTTGGGTTGCAACAACCATAACCCTCACTTTTGTACTACCAATAAGGCCCAATATTTTTTTGAGACGCCTCTTAGATGTTTGAAAGGTCTTCATAGAAGGGTTTGACCATTGGTAATCTAATTTAAGAGGTATATTTATTTTACCATGATGGATCGATCAAGAAAAATAAAGACAACATGAAAAATATAATATAAATCATGAGAAAAACAAGAAAACTCAAGCATAAACATGAAATATCAATTTTTAATTATACATCAACACATGGACAATATCTAACCACCATCTACAGTTATAAAGAGATGTCATATGATTATGATAAATGCTTTAGAATCTAAACTATCAAAATAAATCATGATTTTTGCACAAAATAACTAGTTTAAGATGATAGCATACGAAAACACCACAAAACACATGAAATAAATTTACAGGAACATGATTCATACTGTAAACACATGCAAGAAAGAAAATATATATTCATTCATGCTGGAAACAAAGATTTAACCATCTAAAATTATGTAGGAATACAAAACTATGTGTTTCGGGTTACCCGATTTCCCGGTTTAGCCGTTCGAGCATAGATTTACCAAAAATGATTTTGTAAATCCATTTTAAAGCATGATATTGAATTAAAAATACTTTTAAAATCTTTTTAAAACCTACTTCAAATCCGATCCACCATGGATTAGCCCATAAAATCAGCAAGAGGCACGGTTTATGCGTTTGCATTTGATCTATGCTACGCGTACAATGAATCCTACCTGAAACGTATTTTTGAAACCACCAACACCTCTGTCTCCTGTCCTAGAACCTTGGAGCAACTTAAATGGCTATTGAAAAAATTATAAGGAAGAAGAAGATGAGAATAGGAAAGAAGAGATAAGAATGACTCCTCTTTTTTTTTCTTGTTATAATAGAAACTCCACCAATGGGAGGGGGAATTCCCTCCTTGGAGCCCAATCTTATCAAAACTAACCTAATCTTATCTCTAAAAGTCCTATTTCAGAATTTTACTAACTAACCATTTAATTAAATAATTAATTAACTTAATTAATCACTAATGTATCTTAATTACTAACTAATTAACCTAATTAGTTAAGATAGTCTACTACGAGGGGCGTCCCTCCCTCTCTAGATTCTTCTAGAGTTTTAAAAACCCTTCTAATGAGGTCTCTAAAGTCTGGAGTGGATCTCATTTGGGTCTGGATCCAAAATAGCCAAGATCCAAAAACTTGATTCAGGTCTAAAACCCGATCCATATCCAAAAGTTTGGTCCAGATCCAATCTCCATTTGGGTTGGATCTAGACACTAAAAAAAGAAATACAAATCCAAAAATCTATTTAAAGATCCAAAATAACACTAGATCCAAACTCAGGTTTGGATTTGAACCTAGTAGATCCAAGATCTATATAGCCCTGAGTCACCCCTAAACTCCTGTGGGCCACACTGACCGTGCCTGGCACATTCACTGGACTAGGCATGACCCCTCTGAGCCTCTGCTGAAACCTGGTTTGAGTCCAAAACACGGATTAGCCAACTTAGACTCTCACATTTCACATGAATTAAAAATCGATTTTAACTTGAATTTGAAAGTTAAAACTAAAACAAAATTGCAGGTATTACAAAAGTAGTGTAAGTTCCCTACAACTGTGGCTAGGAACATGAACCACTCATCAGGTTCTTAGAGAAAGTAATGCACACGACGTTCAATATCCTCACAGTCTCCCATGACCGCCATCAAAGAATCTTACCCTTTTCAGAGGCCACCAAGAAAGAACAATTATTATACTTCTTAATCTCTTATACAATTCTTAATTAATTAAAGGTTCTTAACACGAGAACAATTGTGCAAATCAATATACATTATCTAATTGGGTCATTGACATTTCAAGAACACAAGCATCTGACCTCCAAAGGTCCACTAATGGTTAATTCATAACTACTACACAATTCAATACAATTCAATGACATTACAAAATTTAAGTGACCATCAATCACACATAAATAAAAAAATATCAATTTATATTCATGGTACTTTCACCTAAGACATAACAGCGATACATATTCATGGCAAGCATTGCATGTACATCGTAACCAAAATCAAATTTATAATGCTAGCTGAAAATCCAATTAATAACTTGACTAACAACCAAACTTTTATAACTGACCAGAATCAGCTTTGTTCTTCGATTAAATTTAGATTTAACTAAGTAACCAAAACAAATCAAATTTAACAATTTCAAATGAAACTCAGATTTAGCCGAACTAAAGAAAATTCAGATTTTTAATCAAATAAAAAAAACTAATTTTGAACACCTAATTTGCAGCTTAGGTTATTAAATTTGAGCAAAAATATGTTACATATGAATACCAGCTTGCAAACTTGTTCACTAAAGCTCTTTCTTCACCTCGTTTCATCTTTCTTCTTAACAAACTTTCAATTTTTACACTATAAGTTTGAGGAGAGGTGTTAAAGTGTGTGTGTATATATATATATATATATATATTCTTCTATTATAATAAGTGATGCCCAACATTAGTATTTTGGTTATTTCACCTCTTGTAACTAGGTCGGTCTAATAGGGTCAGTTTACTTAGAATTATTTTTTTAGTTTCTTTAAAATGTAATTAGTTTAACATTGAGGGGCACTATGGAAAACAACCATAGAGTCCCAACGACTATAAATATAATGGTTGAGAGCCTCCAATGACTCTATGGGAGCTCCCAAGGCCCCTTGCCTCTTGGCTTAAAATAAAGATTTTATTTCTTCACTAATTCCAGATTTCAATGCACACTAACAGGTTCAGATTCATATGTTAAACTTCAAGTCAAATCATGTTTACATGAAACTTAAGTTCTTTTTTCTTCGTATTGCAGATTTAATTTGTTTTGACAAACTTAGATTTAGTTAAAATCCATGACTCAAGTTTTATAACTTAAGTTTCAACTCATAATAAAAATTCAAGTTTATTCAATTCTAACAAAATTCCAGATTTAGTGAGTGTTTAAATCTTCTCATATTAACAAATTCAAAGACCAATTTAAATACAATATAAACATGCTTTAAAACAAGGTGCTAACAAGGATCTAAAACTTGACAAATATGATGAAAGACCCATGTTCGGATGCTAATCCATCAACCCATGCATGCATAGGGGGAGTTGTGGTGGTGGTGGGAGGAGGGGGGGGGGGGGTGCAGAACTGGGTTGTAGCCCAGTCCTGCCTCCCTGCCTAGTTAAAAAAAATTAAAAGCCCAGTCCTAGCCCAGCCCTGATTCCATATGAATAGATTTTTATCCATTTTTGTAGCCCAGTCCTAGCCCGCTGCCCCCAAACCCCAGATTATCACACCATTTTTTTTGCTACACCCCCTATAAATCTATTTCAAACATAAATAATCTTGATTATAACCCAACATGAATCTGGGGTAGATTCTTTGGGTTTAAATCAAGAACCCAACAGAAAATCAAATTACACGATGTAAGAAGGAATCAAAACAAGGGTTTTCTATGTGGAAAATGTTGGATTAACCACCACTAAAGTAGTGGTGGTTATCCACGATGTGGATACACCATCCATTCGCGGTCATCCTTCCGATAAATCAGCACATGATCAAAAGGGAATGGTTACACAAACTGTTCCCACCCTGTGCTCTATATATATGGGTACCATGAGCGACCCAAATACATGAGAAATACAGGAAAATCGAGAGACAGGGTTTTCTTCTAAGTTCTTACCTCTCCATACAGTCGATTTCCATCAACAGAGAATAGATCTTGCTCATCGGTTGCATAAAGAGAGCCTGCGCTCATGGAAGTTGCAACCCGACTAAGGAGAAACCATTCCTTGCTTGATCAACCACTGCTCACCAGCTCTCCTCTGCACCAGTCGACCTACACCATCGGCAACAACCACAGTCCATCAATGGCTGCATCAGGTTCAAAGTCTCCCTTGTTTGTTTGTTTTTTAACACAGTTTTTGCTATGTATTTTCCCAATTTCTGCACAGGCTACCGGTAAGGAGGAGCATACCCCAACAGTGGGTTATGGGCCCACACCCCGCATTCGCTGCATAGGGTGTGTACTGGTCGTCTGGTTGTGCAAGTCACAGTGGGGCGACATTGGAGTTGGTCGCCAGTACCGACGACTGTCACCGTAGGATGACAGAACAAAAAAAAAGGGGGGGGGGGGGGGTTCAGGTTTTTATTTGTGGTCGTTGGGCTGCAGGAGCATCAACCATCATCGGTGGAAGCCGCGGACCGTCGTCGATCTAATGGCCGGCATCTGTCCGGCAATGCACAAGGGTTTAAAACATGTTTCCTCTATCGTCGGGCGAGGAGAGGTGCAGCGTCAATCAGGGCTCCGTGAGGGTCGTCGACAAGTGTGGCGACATTGGTCGCCGATAGGTGCGACAATTTGGGTCGCCGGCAGGCAACATGGGTTAACCCTAACCCCCTTTTGCAGAAAACAGAAAACCCTCAGGTTTTCTGTTTTAAGTTTCATTTTTAATTGGATGGAATCGGATCGGGTCTGATACTGGGTCAGACTCAGATCTGGTTCATGTTTGGTCCGACCCGGATCAAGTTAAAATCGGGCCAGACCTGGATCCGGTTCAAGCCGGGCCCGACCCAGATCTAGTTAAAGTCGGGTCTGACTCAGATCTAGTTAAAGTTGGGTCCAACACGGATCTAGTTAAAACTAGGTCTTACTCGAATCTAGTTTGAACTGGTTCTGACCCGGATCCAGTATGGTCCAAGCACTATTTGGCCTGAACCGGATCAATGACTGATTCAGCCCCTTTGGGGACCGGTTCAGAGTCATTTTTGACCGGTTCCTTTCAGTTTCTCACCGGTTCCGAGATGCTAAAACCCTGTTTTCATAAATATAAGAAAATATGGGGATTTTGGCATACAGTTATAGGGTTTTTTATGAATCTTTGTTCATACTTGACACTGATTCTTAAGGTTTAGAACTGGTTCGAACCCTTGGATAACCGGTTCGGGGTTGTTTTAGACTGGTTCAGAGTACTTTCAGACCAGTTTCTGCTTGAGGACTCAGGGTTTTAGCCATTTAAGCTTGTTTTTGTTATTTTTTATGCATTTATTTGAAATTATGCATGCGTAAATGATTGTTTAATATTGGCATTAAGGATAGTTAGATGACTTAGTGTATTCACGTCACCAAAGTGACTGAATACACGTATGTTGTCAAAGAATTTCAACACTATCATACAATTTAAGACGATATTAACATTGTACTTAGAATCGTGAAACGATAAATGACCCAAAGGTAGTTTTATCGTGTTTGAAATTTAAGTAAGGTAGAATAAGGTAAATGTGTTGAGATACATCACACATGTGTATCTAAAGGTACCTTGTGCCGATGGTCTAACTTCACAAGAACCTTAGTTTTACCGAATATGGTCACTAGGCGAAGTGGTTTTGCGTGTCGGAGCTCTTACCAAAGTAGGACTCTGATGACCCCCTTCACTCGCCTGGAAATAAGCATATTAAGGGTCTTTATTCTTTTGCTTTTCTATTAAAGTTTTAGTCTCGTACGAATGCTTCTTGATACATGTCATTTGTCGTGCAGTTTCTAGTCCTGTGATTTTAGATGACTCTAGATGTATACATTTTCTAGATGGATCAAATTTTAGTGATTGAAAAGAGACTATATTTTTTACATTAGGGTATATGGATCTGGATCTAGACCTAAGGATAGAAGAACCTGTTGCTCTAACTGATCAAAGCACTATTGATCAAAATACTGCTTTTGAGAAGTGGGAGCACTCGAATAAACTTAGCTTATTGTTTTTGCAATCTAAGGTGGCTAAGAATATTCGTAGTGTCATACCACAATGCAGGACAATTAGAGAGTTTTTAAGTGCTATTGAAGCATAATTTGTGAGTTCAAACAAGGTCAAAGCCAGTACCCTGATGTCTAAACTCTTATCTATGAAATATACTAGAGGGGAAAACATTCGCCAACATATTTTGGAAATGAGGAACATAGTGTCTCAGCTAAATGACATGAAGCTCACAATCTCTGATTCTTTCCTAGTGTATTTAGTTCTAGCGTCCTTACCCTTGGAGTACGGACCTTTCAAAATCTCTTACAACACACATAATAATGAATGAACGTTCAATGAACTTATGTCCAAGTGTGTTGAAGAAAAAAATAGGTTGAAAGAAGGGAAGGTGCAGAGTGCACATATGGCTTCTCATGCATCCAAGGTAGGACCAAGGAAGAATGCATTTAAGAGAAATGTTAGGAAGAAGCCAACAAGGGATAAGACATCTCAAAGCAAGCAATCTGACTCTGATCCCATAAAGTGCTTCTTTTGCAAGAAGAAGGGACACATGAAAATAGATTGCATAAAGTACAAAAAGTGGTTGAAAAAGAGAGATAATTTGTCATTTATTTCTCATGAATATAATTTATTATAAAATCCTGAAAATAGCTGGTGGATTTATTCTGGTGCTATTATTCATATTTCCAACTGTCTACAGTTGTTCCTGAGCAGAAGAGAACCAACAATGCATGAGAAGAGCATCTATTCGAGAAAAAAGATGCGTTCACATGTGGAGGGTGTTGGAACTTGCAGGATTACTCTAGATACAGGCGTAGCTTTGGATCTTCATGATGTCTTTTATATTCTATCATATAGTAGAAACTTAATTTCAATTTTGAAATTAGATAAATTTTGATATTGTTTTAAGTTTAAAAATTCCAAATTGTTCATTTATAGAAATTCAATTGAAATTGGTTCTGTATCAATTTATGATAGTTTGTATAGATTGAACATGAAGATCCAAACTCAGGAGTCCCTGACTTCTAAATACGCATTGGTTGAAAATAAACATAGCTTGATAAATGATAAATCTTACATGCTTTGATATCGAAGGTTGGGTCATATCTCTAAAAGAGAATAAAGAGACTTATAAATGAAGGGATCTTGAAATCTTTAGATTTTACCCACAATGACCCATGTGTTGATTGCATAAAGACTAAGCATATAAACACATATAAAGAGGGTGTCAAACACAATAGTGAGATATTAGAGATAGTTCACACAGATATATGTGGACCTTTTACCCCTTGTTACACAGGCGAAAAATATTTTGTCACCTTTATTGATGAATATTCTCGGTATATGTATCTTTACTTGATCTTTGAAAAATCTGATGTTTTTCAGATATTTAAAGAATTTAAGAAAGAAGTAGAGAAACAAACTGATGAAGTTATTAAAATAGTCAGGTCTGATAGAGGTGGTGAATATTATGGTAGGTTTACTGAGATGGGGTAAAGGGAAGAACCATTAGCGTGATTTCTCAAAGAGTAAGGCATTGTACCTCAATATACTATGTCTGGTAGTACCTATCAGAATGATGTAGCTGAAAGGAAAAATTGTACACTTAAAGAAATAGTCAGAGCTATATTGAATTATTCAACACTTCTCATTAAGTTGTGGGGTGAAGCCTTAAGGATAACTGTGCATATTTTAAATATGGTACCTACAAAATCTGTACCTAAAACTCCTTATGAGTTGTGGACAGGTAGAAAACCATCTTTGTCTTATATGTACATATGGGGATGTCCTGCAAAGACTAAGTTGTACAACCCCCACATTAAAGCCTTTAATACAAGAACAACCAGTAGATATTTGATTGGTTATCCAAAAAGATCAAAAGGGTACAAGTTTTATTACCCATCTCATTCACCACATATCGTTGAAACGGATAAGGCAAAATTCCTACAAGATGGTTCAGTAGGATTAAATGCACTTCAAAACCTTGGTTTTGAGGGAGTATAAGATCCAGTTTCGTCACCTGTTAAAGAAAACACTGAAAGATACCACATTATTATTCCTAATGATGATGTAGTTGATCATTCGGTTGTTGATGCACAAATCCAAAGTGAACCTATTGTGGGCAATGCAGAAGAGCATGAACAGGATGATCAGGTTCAATCTGAACCTGAAGAACGACCTGTTTAGAGATCCATAAGAATTAGGAGATCTGCCATACATCTTGATTATGTGGTGTACCTTCAGGAGCCTAATGATTTCATAGATATGGATGATGATGCGTTGACTTTTATGAAAACTGTGAAAAACAAACAATCTACACACTGGATAGAAGCCATGAAAGAAGAGTTAGACTCTATGGCTAAAAATCAAGTGTGAGATCTTGTCGAGTTACCTAAGGGAGTAAAACCCGTAGGGTGTAAATGGGTCTTTAAGACTAAAAAGGACTTCAAAGGTAACATTGAGAGACATAAAGCAAGATTGATTGCTAAAAGATTCACCCAGATGAAGGGCATTGACTACAATGAGACATTTTCTCCTGTCTCAACTAAAGAGTCAATGAGGATAATTTTGGCCCTTGGAGCTCATTATGACTTCTACACCAGATGGATGTGAAAACAATGTTTCTCAACGGGGATCTGAATGAAGAGGTATATATGAATCAACCTCTTGGTTTCTCTGAAAATGATCATCTGGTTTGTAAGCTCAACAAATCAATGTATAGACTTAAACAGGCCTCCCGATAGTGGTATATTAAATTTTTTAAAGTCACTGTGACTTTCGGGTTTACAAAAAACATTATTGATCAATGTATATACCTTAAGGAAAGTGAGAGTAAGTTCATTATATTGATGTTGTATGTGAATGACATTTTACTTGCAACCAACGATATAAAGTTGATTTCAGAGACAAAACAGTTTCTTGCATCACATTTTGATATGAAAGATATGAGTGAGGTTGCTTATGTTCTTGGCATTGAGATTCATCGAGATAAAGCAAAAAGTTTTTTAGGCCTCTCTTAGAGATCCTACATAGATAATGTGTTAAAGCTATATGGAATGGAAAATTGTTCTCCTAGTTCAACACCCATATCAAAAGGTGACAATCTGAGCCTAAAGGATTGTCCATAGGACGATATTGACAAAACACAGATGAGTGCTTATCCATATGCATCAGTTGTTGGCAGCTTGCAGTACGCGCAGATATGTTCTCGACCAAATATTTCTTTTGCAGTAGGGGTACTTGGCAGATTTCAGTCTAACCTAGGTTTACCCCATTGAAAGGCTGCCAAGAAAGTCTTGCGGTACTTGCAAGAGACAAAAGGCTATATGTTGACGTATCATAAAGTTGATCACCTCGAGGTCATTGGCTACTCAAATGCGAACTTAGGAGGATGCCTTGATAGTAGAAAGTTTACTACTGGGTACGTCTTCTTACTTGCTGGGGGCGCGATCTCTTGGAGGAGTGGGAAGCAGACAACCACTGCTGCCTACACTATGGAGGCATAATTCATAGCATTATACGAGACTACCTCGCAGGCTATATGGTTAAAGAACTTCATATCACAGTTAAAGGTGATTCATTCCATTGGGAAGTCACTGAAGGTCTATTATGATAATGAAGTTGCGGTGTCCTTTTTGAACAACAACAAAAGTACTATGTCATGTAAGCATATGAAATTGAAGTATTTTATTGTTAAAGAAAAAATAAAGAATCATTTAGTGCATATTGTTAATATTGATACCATAGAGATTCGTTGATCCTCTTATTAAAGGTCTAGCACCGGGATTATATTCCTAACATGTAATGAGGATGGGTTTGTTAAACTCTTTTTGACATATGCATATAAATAAATTGATCATTTTCAGTTCTTGATTCTCATTATTTTTTGTTGTTAATCTCATAAGGATTAGAAATTCAACTAAGGATCTATAAAATAGATCATAAAAGCCAATCTATTCATCAAGTCATTCCCATAAAGTTTTCTGGTTAAGGGTTTATCGTCGGATCAAGTAGGAGAATGTAGGATTAACCACCACTAAAGTAGTGGTGGTTATTCATGATATGGATACACCCTCCATCCAAGGTGATCCTTCCGATAAATCAGCACATGATCAAAAGGAAACGGTTACGCAAACCGTTCCCACCCCGTGCTCTATATATATGGGTACCATGAGCGACCCAAATACATGAGAAATATAGGGAAATCGAAAGAGAGGGTTTTCTTCTAAGTTCTTACCTCTCCATACAGTCGATTTCCATCAGTAGGGAATAGATCCTACTCACCGATTGCATAAAGAGAGTCTGCGCTCGTGGAGGCTGCAGCCCGACTGAGGAGAAATAATTCCTTGCTTGATCAACCACTGCTCACCGGCTCTCCTCTGCACCAGTCGACCTCCACATCGCAAAACAGCCACAGTCCATCAATGGCTGCATCAGGTTCAAAGTCTCCCCTGTTTGTTTTTTGTTTAACACAATTTTTGCTGTGTATTTTTGCTGTGTTCCTGCTCAGGCTACTGGTAAGGAGGAGCATACCCCAACAGAAAATGCTCAGCAAAACAAGGTCTGCACATGCTATTAAAATCAGAGAAAGTAACACACGTTTCTACCCTAAACCCATCGATTCCAAAGAAATCCAGAAAATACTCAAAACTATATTGGCTTCCATCATATTCTGCGATTTTTCCTTAAACCCATGCTACATTCCTTTCTACTGAGTTAAAAAAGAGACTTGTACCTTGCTATGGCTGATTTGCCAAGAAAAAGAAGAAGAAATTATTGATGGAGAAGATCTAGAAGAGATGCAGGCCACACGCTGCCCCCTCTTTCCCTTACGTTAATCTCTCTCTCCCTCTCTCTCAAGGTCGTGACTTAAGAGAGAGGGCTTTCCGTTTTTATAAAAGGGGAGTCAGTCTTCTCTAAGGAGGAGACGTCCTCTTGAAAACAAGAAGAATCCTATTTCCTTATAGAAATAGACATCCCTTCTTGTTAAATCTCTAAAATATATATATCTTATATATTTTGTTTTATTAGTATTATTGTTATTATTATCATTATCATTATCATTATCATTATCATTATCATTATCATTATCATTATCATTATTAAGGCTTATTTATCTTAAAACATGAACCATGGATCTCGGTCAATGTGTCCACTATCCAAATTGAGATCCAAAGTTGCATCAGCCCCTATTATATATATACTATATATTATTTTAACCCAAACAGCAAAAATTATAATTATTTAGGTAAAAATGACATTTATAAATATTTAAAAACCCAACATTTTTAGGAGATATTACACTTTCCATTTCTCCCATCCTCATGAAGCACCTCTAAGTAAACCACCATGCAAGTAAAACTACTCCAACTATATTTCACTGTCATCAGATGAACCAAAGGATTTGTCAATTTAGTAGCTACCATTCAAGCCCTAAATTCAACTCAGGAACCCGCCTAATACCCAAGCCACCATCTTCTTGTGGCTTACATACACCATGCCATGCCAAAAGATGAGGACGTTTCTGCATCTTTGTGCCACTCCTAAGGAAATTACAAAGCAGATGCTCACTTTTGGCCTCAATTTTTCCTGGGCAGCTTAAAAATCATCATTCAATAGATTGGGAATGACTCTCAAAACGGTCAATCTTTTTAAAATTAGTGAAAGTTACCTTTATCATGGATGAAAAAGCCAGTGTCATAGGCATACAATGAGTGATCCTGTTTAAAGGTTCTAATAGAAGCAATGATCACTTCACCCTCCCGTTTTGCTAATAACAATCTCCCCGTGAGTCTTTCCATAACCATAACAAATAAGTAAGGGATAACAGGTATCCCGAGCCCATCTTTCAGAATGGGGCATGTGCAGTGCAGAGTTCTACTAAGTAGAAAATACATCGAGCGTAGGAACATGTGGTATGCGTTCGCTTGATCAATGACATGTGGTGGTAGCACGGTACGCAATAAGTATCAATATCATCGTTAGTGCATCACTGTGTGGTGGTATAGACGTGAAGCGTTGTTCGGTTAAGCAATGTCAGTGGATCAAAGGATGTTACCTTTGAAGATTTGATTAAGAACCTCTCAACTTGCAAGAGATGTTTCCACGCGTAGCGGTTAGATGCATGGGAGTGCGTGTGAGTTAGGGCTAATTCTTTCAAGAATCACCTTAGGTGATTCTAACCGACTATGGTGACTCGGGGCTAGGCGAGTGAATGCCTATGTGCCGGTGAATGAGTCTAGATGGTGCTCTTCGCTATAGTGTTCAATCATTAACTGATTTTCGAATTGGAGGCTGCAAGCTCTTGTTTCTTCAGTGGCGAGGTTTTGCTATGTCGTGCATATGAAGCTGCAATACGCTTCATGACACGCAAGGTTAAGGCAAAGTTTGTGCCTCTTTCGAAAGTGATAGCTAGTATGAGACGACTATGCACTAAGCGACATGGACTACATGAAATGCACATTTGGAAATGCGCTTGATCAACTTCCGCTAGGCAACTGCGCATGGGGTGGTGTGCAGGGCCAATAAAAATAATTCAATACATGAAAATGTGTTGGTACGCGGCCTTTGGCCGTTAGGCTAGCCAGCTTGGGCAGCTTGACGCATCGTGGGTTTGCGAAGCATTCTATGCCCGTGACAAAGCAATAAAAAGGACCGTCGCACCATACTATTAGAAAAAGTAAGCCCTGCCCTTGACAAATACCTTTGTTACTGAAAAAGACATCACTTGGCTCACCATTAATCAACACTGCAAATGATGTAGTAGTTATACACTTCATTAATTATTATCCTGGCAATCCAATACGGGCTAAAACCAAAATAAATCAAAGAGCTATGCACGTATTCCCAACCGATACAATCATACGCCTTAACTAAAGCTGATTTAAAGAAAGGTTTTCTTTTTACTTGCCTTGGTGAACAATTAAAATGCTTTCTTTAATGGGCCGACTCCTCAAGAAGTCTCGCTGATTTTTCGAGATAATTTGCTGCAGATGCCTCTCATCTAATTAACCATGACCTATAAATAACATTGCATAAACTACTTGGTCGAAAATCCTTCAACCAGCGAGCACCCACCAGCTTCGGGATAAGGGATGTGTGTGTGGCATTAATCCTTCCTAAAATCAAACCTGTGTAAAAAAAAACTCCTCACTGCACGACAAACATCGTGATGCACAATGTACCAAAATTTTTGAAAAAAGAAGACAAGGAAACCATCTGGTCCAGGTGCACTCTCTCTTTTCATCTCAAATACTGCCTGTTTAATTTCATCATTTAAAACAGGAGAATCTAAATAAGCATTTTCAGGTGGAGATACCTGAGGATTAGCAACACCTCCAAAATCATCTATGTCAATATTAGTCTTAAAAAAGAGAGCTGAGAAAAAAGTGTGAGGCAACAGGGAAGGATTGAGGTAAATTCTTGATATATATATTCAACGATACCTGGCAGGGGTCTGCCTAACCCCAGCTTTATTATAAAAATAATAATAATAATAATAATAATAATAAATAAATAAATAAATAAATAATAGTAGAAGCAAGAGCGCACGTGTTTCCTTTTTTTTTTTTTAATCCAAGAGATGGAGAAAATCTCCCATCACCGACCGTACATTGGCTGCTAACCTTCCCCTTCTTTCATGCACATAACTTCTACACTCTAACACATGAAATGGCTTTTACCATCCATCCGTTCACTAGCTTTTGAACTCTTTATCCTGACCATGGGGGTTCGGCTCATTTTGTTTGGGTACCTGTAAACGCCAACAAGCACAAGCTTGAAACCCATGAGCGGCCACCTTTTGCCGCAAGGACCGAAGCTGAGTCTTCTCCTTGGAGGGCAAAGACAACCTGAGATTCACACCAAGCAACAGTTTTTCCCTGGTTATCCAAAAAATAAAGGTTTGAAGACTTTTCTTTACAACCCAACCAATTCGGCACTACTATGGTTCTGCCAACTTTAACTGAAGGTATTTTATAAGATTTAGAAAAAAACAGATGAAAGCGGCTTAGTAGAAAAAAACAACCCAAGCCTTGTGAATAGCAGTTGATATTCGCCCATCGCCTTATCTTCAATCCCAAAAGACAAAGCCAACCTTCATTATTCATGAAACGACACCCTACCTGTACTTTTGACTGAAAATGCAATAAGGATACCACCTCGTTTTGCAAAAGAACACAAACCACATTCACCAAATTACTAACAATGGGCTAAAAAATCCGCAGAAAACCAACTAGAAAGAACAAGGAATGAGCCCCAAGGGGGTCGGCTTAGTGGGGTGGGGCCTTGGCTGCTAGACGGATAGTCCAGGTTCGATTTTCATGAGTGGTAGCCCTAGCTTAGCATAGGCCCTGGAGGCAGGGGTCCTTACCTCAGAGTTTTACGCTGCCAGCACAACGACAGTAGGTATGGCAGGCTGAGCCAGCGCGACCAGGTCTTCATGCTGGGTGCAGTTTCTTCAAGTTATAAATTCAAAAAAAAGGAATGTGTGAATTTTTTGGGGAATGGAGAGAATGGTTAACTAAGACCACAAAAGCCATAAATCAAATCATTGGTATGAATTGCGTCCGGTATGCTGTGTACATAATTTGCCCATTTGGAAAGTCCAGTCTCAGTCATGGTAAAGCATGCCCCAAGGGATCTAGCAATAAGTCATCCAAAGAAGATGACTGCCCTGCACCTACAACCATACTTATCTGTTTTACCTCACAGGTATAAATTACAGCCGCAAAGGGTGCAGCGAAACAATACCATAACGGCAGAACCGCTCCATGCACACTTGGAGCTATCATGAGCCAAAATCAGACAAACCACATAACGACTCATGACACTACAACAGCACGGGAACTATGCTGAGCGACGCTGGTCCGTCCTAGACCAAGGCCCAAACCAAGAGGGACTGACTCCGTCTTCTCGCGGTTTTCTTTGCAATGTGATGCATGCACGTGCCCATGAAGCCTTGGCTTCCTGGATTCCACATCCACACAGATATGTCCATTGCCATTTCCATTATGGTGACAGTTCTCGGAACTCTTGGTTACAGGATTTCGAGCCATCTGAACCATGGAAATTCCCTCTGAGTGGTTTGCTCGTTCATGATGTTCTACATCTTCATTATATCCGTTTATTAGGAAATCCGAACAGTTCTTCCAGATACCGTGGTCATATGGGTTTCTGAATCTGCCTCCTGGTCCTTTCAGATAGCTATAGCGCATTCCATTTGCCATTTCATTGGTAGTGATGTTGCGGGAGATCTACAGCAAAAGTAGAAAACATTATAGATGGTCATCTCTCTCTCTCTCACATGCAGACACCTTTCTCCATTGTACAAATAATGGCAAAGAACATTATAATTATTGCAAAGTGCAGAATTTTGAACAAGAATTCAGAGCCATATTGATTAATAACCATTAAACAATATAACTACAAGCCAAAAATTGAAATATATGTAATCAATGTCACTAAAAAAGTTGATTATAAAATAAAGGATCAAAATGAGAAAAAATATGCAGACCAAGTTAGGGAAAATGTTGACTGTGTTGATCACAGATTTGACCATCTACTAATTGCAATGTGTCTAGTGTTGGCATCACTAGTGTAACGTGTCAACAACAGAATTTACTTCCAGGAATAGCTCACCATGTCCGAAAATAGATGAAAAAGATGGCAATAATGAAAATATTTATGTCAATTTTTTAAGGTGTCTCCATCATGCTCAGCTTAAAATCAAGTCGTAAATCACAAGGTATTAAAGGAAAGGACAAAACAGAGTGATTTTATTTCATTGGCTTTCAACAAACTCTTTTCATTCTACCAACTATCCTGCTTATTTTGGCCCTTATTTCCCTTGCCATTTCTTGACAATGCTGTGTACAGGTTTTCCTTGTATGGAGAAACAAATAATCTAATTGATTTGCAATTTAAATCTTATGGTAGATCTTAACAGTTTGGATAGTAGGACCGACATATCGTATCATGAAAGAAAATGACAAAAGCACGCAAGACAGTGGTCTATAGGCATCCCTTCAGTTAAAAGTAAACAAATTGTGGTTCCAAGTTCTTGAGACAAATGCATGCATAACATCATACAAAGGGTCAACCTACCATGCAGCACCAAGTACAAGAATTGACTCAAAATGGAAATTGGCTTGTTGACATCAATTTGAAATGGAGGATAATGGAGAAAGTGATCCGTGATGGTATGTCCTAGAAAAGGTAGTTCTAACGTCAAGCACTTCATAATGTCCCCTAAGAGAGAGAACTTAAAAGAGAAGAAAGAAATCTTTAGGTTATAGATATTGAAGAGAGAGAAAAATAGAAGAGATGCTAGAGACACAAAACAGCATCTTTAGAAAGGTTCAAACTTCAAAGTGCCTCTCAAAACATGTTTTAATCAGACAAGGTTTAGTTCCCTGTGAAATGAGAGACCTGGGAGACCCTTTGGCAATGGCAGTGGTGAGAAAGGTGGTTCGCTACCTGGCCTAGACTGAATTATAGCTTGCTACATTAAGTAGTTTCTGGAATCATGAAGCATAGACCCACCAATTACAAAAAATGTAAGGGGGTTCCATAGCAACAGTGAAATATAAGGAAATGAGCAAGCCCGTTCTTTCTGCTTGTCAAAGGATACAGAGGTTCCACAAATAAACAAATAAAAAAAATAGTGGTGTGTGAGTCTCTGTATGTGTGTGTTTATGTGTATATAATCAAAGCCGCGGGACCTAAAGTAGTGCTACAAAAACTTATTTGAGCAAATAAAAATGCCCTTTTTACAAAGGAAGAAAGATAACACATTGCAAGTTCATCAACTTTAGAAATAGAAATGCCCGTAAATTGAAAATAATCATTCTCGGGTTGATTCGGAGGAGTACTTCAATAAGGTGAATTTGCCTTTCCTAACTTTTCATAATAAAAAAATTGGCCTCTTTAGAGAAGATGGATTTGAAGAACAATCATTTCCAGTCCCCAATGCTGAATTTAAAATGAAAAGTTAGTACTATTGCTTCCCGAAAAGAAGATTGTCACTAGGTAAACCCACTCTTCTTGATACAGCCCACCATCAAGAGAAAAGTTTCTAATTTAGAAAGGAGAATCAGACAAGGTGACATGTAGCTTGTTCCAGAACACTATTTCCTTTCTATGTGACTTCATTATTAGCAGATGATTTATTCATGTAAGTGCTAATGAAGGTGAAAATGCAAATTTCAGGTAAGGCAGGCGATGAACATGATACCTGAGAAATCTGGACGATGGTTAAAGCTACAACACCGAAAAAGAGAAACACATCCATTATCAGAAATGATATTGCCCCAACATGATGACTTCCAGCATGGCTCATCCATGCTCCAAATGAAGATGGAGCCACTGGATCAGTAAATATTCCTGTTTAGCATGCAAATTTTAGCTTCTAACAAGTACAGCAAAATCAATGACAAAAAAATATCTGAAACCAGTAGAGAAGACTGAGAATGAAGGTGCAGATGTACATACGTATTGAAGTAACAACACCAGTTACCAGCATTGCAAGGGTTTCCAGAATAAGAAACATCAAGAAATCCCATTTGTTTCTCTGTGGTACATTATCAAGAACATGGGTATTCAGCAACAAGGGAGATGAGAAACCAAATATGTCATGCTTACACCAGTAAGAAAAGAATACCAAAAGAAAACAAAATTCATGTAACTTCTGCAGGTAAACTCACCTTGCCGATGCAATTTGATACCCAAGGGCAATGATGGTCAAATTGTTCAACACAGCGATTGCATGTAGAGCAATGCTTTGAACGCAGAGGCCTAACTATCTACTTACAAACAAGAAAGGTTCACATAAGAATCTCAGCTACAGTCTATAAATGTAACAGAAACCCATCACATGCCTAAAAGAGAAGGCTACCTTGCAAGTGGAGCAAAGCTGTGACCAATTTCCCGCAAGCAAAGCAGGATTGTTGAGCTCTGTTTTCAATAAGGGCTCCTGTTAAACATATTACAACCCAAAGAGTGAAGATGCTAGCATCTCTGTAAGCTTAAAGCATTTAAAAATAAGAATAAAGATTAAAACTGAATACTTGGAAAAAATAATTGAATGCAACGGTATGCCACCCTTTTATCCTCTAAAGAACCAGATCCATCCAAGCTGATAAACCATACAAAAGATAATTCAGAAAAATAGGAACATGCTTCAGAAAACAACTGTGCTGACAAATATGAGAAACTGACATAGGCATTTTTGAGTAATATAGCAGTAGCAGGTTATGTTTGAATGTCTACCAGTGAGCCACATATCAAACCTCACATACTGAGCACCAAATTAGGATCAACTCAGATTAGCCACAACCTTATCCAAATTTGTGTCCTAGCCCTCACAAAAATTCATCGGATAACTATCTTGAAAATCAAAAGGCCCGTCTTCCAACTTACAACTTACTATGCATGCATATATCTAAATAGAGAACGGCAGAGTACCGTTTTCCAGGTAGCTCATGTGAGGTAAGCTTAGGGGGGTGTTTGTGTGAAGCGGACGAGGCTCCGTAGCAATGCTTGCTGCAGAACCATAGTCCGCGGAAACAAACCATCTCAGTTGAAAGTTGAAACCCATGAATCTCAAGTCGGTATATGGCCCAACAACAAATGAGTATGAACAGGCATTCTGGGAGGAACTGAGCTCTATAGGTCATAGCTCTCCGATGGTGGTGCTTAGGGGGAGACTTTAATGCCATACTACGACTCGAAGAATCAAACAAAGCCCAATCATAAAATCATAGCATGCGATGGTTTGCGGATTTTATTGACAGTATGGAGCTGGTCGAAGTGCACCTTGCAGGGAAAAGTTTCACTTGGTCCAACAAACGTATTGGACCAGTTCCCAAGGTTGTTCGTATTGTGCCATATTGTACTATACATATCGTTACTTTTGTGGTTTACGATACAATACATACTCATATCGGGTGTATCATACGATACACCCCTGTATTGTGTTGTATCCTAAGACACATAGATTCGGCAAAGCAGGTGCCACACCCACATCGACGCGATACGACGCGAGTGCGGCACCCGGTGCGGTCAACACGACCCTAGGTGCATTGACTGCACCCAGGGTTATTTTTGTCCAATTTTCAAACGTAAAAAAAAAAAATTGTTTTTGCTTGTCCTAATCCTCTTTCGCAACTCTCCTCTCTCGCTTGCCTCCTCTCCTCCCGATGTCTCTCAGGGGAGCCCGACACCACCTCCTCCTCTCCCTCATCACAGACATTTGGCGATCGCCGGCGTCAACCCCACTCGCAACCCCAACGACGGGCTAGGTCACCGAGAAGGGGAGGGATGCGGGGGTCGTCGGGCGAGCTGTCGAAGAGGGAGGACGATAGGGGAGGGGAGCGAGCACAGAGAAAGGGAGAGATGGTAGCGGGGACAGGAGGTTGGGAGGTGCTCCGGCTAGGGTCGCCGACGGTAGTAGGTGGTCGGACGCGGGGTGAGGTCGTCGGTGGGGGGACTCCGACGGCTGCCGATTGGAGGTAGGACGGGAGAGGAGATAGGCCGAAGAGGGACGAGGGTGGCGGCGGCAAAGCGAAAGGGGAAAAGCAGTCAAAGGGGGTTAGGGTTTTCTCGCATGAGAAAACCCTAACCCTGACGGTCTTTAAATAGGTCCGCAGGGTGGGGCGTGCCCGGTTCGGATCTGAGTCCGAACCCGACCAAAAAGCAATTTTTTTTAGAAAACCTTGGGTTTTACACCACCGAACTAGTTCTTCTTGGCCTTTAGTACAATGGGGTCTTGTTTTACCTATACCTTTTATTTAATAAGTAATCCTTTTAGCTACTAAATTTTCTACTATTGAACTTTTTTTTTACTGGAAACAACCACAAGCATGGCCACTAGTATCGTTCTCTGAAATTTCTCAAGGGCTACTAAATATTTGATTGATATATTGCATGCATGATGAATTATTATGACAACGTTAACGGTTAAAACTTCAAATATATATATATATATAATATGTATATATATATAATTTTTTACATTTTTGCCCTACCGTACCCCCCGCACCCCAAGGTTTTTTAGAGTGCCGCACCCTCGCACCCGCACCCATGTGACATAGGGTGTATCGTACGGTACATCTTCGGTGAACTTTAAAAAAGCCAAAAAATAATTTTTTTCATTTTAGGTTTTAAATACCTTTTGAGGGCCAACTTCTCCATTTGTCTAGAGGCCATTACAAGCACATTTACACTGTTTTTTCACCCAAAAAAGTGAGTTAAGATAAAAAGAATGCATGTCCACCATTTTTTCACTCTAAGAAAATGAGTTAAGGTAAAAAAATATTTATTATGAGTAAAATTAAAAAGCTACTCTCCAAAAAAAAATTTGCCTCGCGAAAATTAAAGATTTATATCAAAGTAGAAATCAAGCTCCACACTCCAACAAAGATGGCATCAGATGATCCGATATAGCAATGGGGCACTCAAGTAATGAGTGAAAACCAATTGAAAATCAAGTGCAACTTTGTTATAATATTTTTTTTATGTAGTATGAAAGTATGAGTCATGTGGCATGTTCTTAATTGCAAGATATTTAATATTTTGCATTATTCTTGTGAGATATTTGTATTAAGTGTCGTATGCTGGTTTGAGAGTTTGGACCTGGATCCAGTTTGGGTCTGACCCAGACCCAAACTGGGAAATCCTACTGACGTGTTTACTGGGGCACGCATGTAATTTGTAACTTATTCAATTGTAACCTAATACCTAATGTTTAAATACATTAAGCCAGGCCACGATAAGAGATTGAAGAGAATATCGTCAGCCTGTGTGCAGCAAAAATCGACTCAGCGTCTATCTTCTTTCTCCATTTTTCTTCTCACCTTTCCCTCTTTTGCAGATCAGCCCAGGGGGAAACTGAAGTTCTAACATGGTATCAGAGCAGGGTTGGACCTAGGGCTCGGTGTTGATTCCAAAAAGGTATGACCTTAGAGATCATCTAATTTCAGCCAGGAAACATTCCTTCTTTCTAATCTGGGTTATCGTTTTCTCTCTCAAACCCTATCTTTCTCTCTTCTTCTTCCAGTTTTTTTTTTAAAGCACTATCGTGTTTTTCATTTGAAACCCCATCTTTCTTCCTTCATCTGAAAACACGATTTCTTCTTTCTTTCTTCTCTAAAATTTGTTTTCTCATTCCTTTATCGTGTTTTTCATTTGAAAGCACTGTCGTGTTCCTTTATTGTTGATTAATCTGCAAATACGATTAATCTGGGTTATTATTGTTAATACTTTCCTTCCTTTTTTGTCTGTTGGATCTGCTTTCCCATTCCTTTATCTGAATATTCATCGTTGATTAATCTGAAAACTCAGTTAATCAACGTGATCTGGCCCTTGTTCACGTGATCCGATATCTTGTATATGCATAACATTGATTAGTTGTGCTTTGGCTTGATTCATAAATATTGAGTTGATAATTTGAGTATTCTCGTGATCTAAAAAAAAAAGGATCCGAGTTCTGTTATAGTGAGTTCTCTTCTGGACTGATTTTGAACAGTTACATTATCTTGAGTTTTAAGTAATCATTTGATTACCTTTCTTAGAGTGCTTTCCATTTTATATTCTCGTGTCTCGTTACCATGGATTCTTTTCCATCTCAGTCTGGTTTGTCATGAAACTTCCTCAGTCAACTTGTTTCTGAAAAATTAAATAACTCCAATTTCCTGACTTGGAAGAGGCAAATAGTTCCTTTTATCAGGAGCCAAGATCTCTTTGGTCATCTAGATGGATCAATTCCAGTCCCACCAGAGTTCATTGCAAAGGAGGAAACAAACGCTCATGAGGCTGCACCTACTCACCGTGTTCGCAACCCGGATTATGTCTCTTGGATGAGAAAAGATCAGGCATTGATTGCCTACATCACCTCTACTTTGTCTCAGGAAGTACTAGTTGCTATCCCCGACGACTGCACAGCGATGGAATTGTGGAACAAGTTGACACAGACATACTCTCAGATATCTGAGGCAAGAGTTTTATTCCTCAAGCGAGAATTCCAGCTTCTCAAAAAAGGTGGTCTATCTATCATGGATTACTTGAATAAGATGAAAATCATTACAGATCAATTAGCCATTATTGGATGTGAAGTGCCGGACAAGGATAAAGTGCAACAGACATTGAATGGTTTAGGCCCAGATTATCATGTATTGGTGACATCATTATTGTGCTTGCCCGTGCTTCCCACATTTGAAGACCTCCGAGCAAAACTTCTACAATACGAAATGTCATTGAAAGGCATCGCTGAAGATTCTAGTGCTCAATCTGACTCTCAAGATGTCTTAGCCACTGGGTTCTCCTTTGGTCGTGGACGTGGAGGAAATGGCTTTAGAGGAGGAAGAGGTCGTGGCAGATTTGCAGGTCCAGGTTTGCTTCCCACACCCAATATGTCGTTCAACTCTAATGCGAAGAACCAAACTCAAAGAGTTGTCCCGACATGTTACCTGTGCAATAGAAAGGGACATATTAAGGCAAATTGCTGGTTTAATCCTCAAAATAAAGGCAAATTGCAAAACACTGAGAGCAAGAAAGAAGATAATGTTACCAAGTCTGATGGGGAGGTGAAACAACTGTTGCTGGCAGCACTGTCTGGGTTACACTTGAAACAGAATGATCAAGGATCATGGTATGTTGATTCAGGAGCAGCGACCCATGTTACAGGCGATGTTGGTAAGCTCTCGAACTCGGTTTCTTACTTTGGTAAAAATAGTATTGTTACTGGAGATGGATCTCACCATCACATTTCTCACATTGGTAATGCAATCATTCCTTTGTCAAAATCATCTCTCAATTTGTCAAATGTTGTTCATGCTCCTAACATAAAAAAGAACATCATCTCTGTGTCTAAACTTGTTGATGATACACATTCTTATGTTGAATTCACTCCCTCTTCTGTGTATGTCAAGGATCTTCAAACGAGGAAGACATTCGCTGAAGGGGAGCGAAAAGGGAATATGTACATCTTCAAGGAAGATCCACTTGCGCATACCAGTCCCGTCTTGAAGCCCTTATTGAAGTCTAAGTCTTTTCAGTCTGAGTTATCTAAGTCAGGTCCTTAGTCTGTTTTTAGTCTTTCCAAATGTAATAAGCCAAGTCTTTGGCATGATCGTCTTAGTCATTGCAGTTATTCTTTTCTTGAGAAACTTGTATCAAGCAAATTAATTCCTAAATCAAGCTTAGCCCTTGAGACCAGTAATAAAAAATGTCCCAGTTGTCAGATGCGTAAGAGTCATGTACTTCCTTTTGATTCTATAAATAAAAGAGCTTCAAGATCCTTTGAAATTGTTTATTCAGATGTTTGGGGTCCTGCGCCCGTATGCTCTTCTTCTGGCAGCAGATATTATCTCATCTTTATTGACAGTTACTCTCGTTATACTTGGATATTCTTTATGAAGCATAAGTCTGAAACCTTTTCCATATTTCGCAACTTTCATGCCTTTGTTCGAAACCATTTCTCTACCAATATTTTGCATTTTCATTGTGATGGAGGTGGTGAGTATACATCGAAGGATTTTACTGATTTTCTCCAAAGTAATGGAATAAAGCGTAGAGTGTCTTGTCCACATACGCCACAACAAAATGGGGTCGCTGAGAAAAAGCACAGGCATATTGTTGAAACTGCCATGAGCATGATGCACGACAGTAATCTTCCCATTAGTTTGTGGACAGAAGCATTCCATTCAGCTGTTTATATTATAAATCGTCTGCCTATGACAGTTTTGCAGAATAGTTCACCATTCTGTTCTCTTTTCAGCATTCAACCCGATTATAATGCTCTGCAGGTGTTTGGATGCATTTGTTATGTTCATATTGATGATTCTCTCAGGAACAAATTCCAACCAAAGGCTTCCAAGTGTAGATTTGTGGGATATGCTGATGATTATAAAGGCTATCGGTGCTATGACCCCATGACTAAGCGTATTAGGATTTCCAGAAATGTTGTGTTTGACGAGAATAATCTTGAAGATGTATCATTTAATACTAGTCAAGGGATTCCCAGAGAAGAAGTTTATCATCCGTGGATGAATGCAGAATTATTTGCAGATACTTATGGTGATTGCTCACCTCAGTGTACTCAAGAAACAAACTCGGCGGACCAAAATAATATTGACTCAGGCCAAGCATGTTTACCTCAATCTGGGGATCAAGTCGGTGGAGCTTCATACACTGAAGAAGGGGCAGACCCACAATCGCATCCTATTAAAAAATTTAAAGGGTATGTGTATGTGCGAAGAGAAAAGGGTACTCCCCCTACTCCTCACATTGGATCAGATACTTATATGTCTGTTGGAAACCTGAGGAGTTCGAATAGAATCAGACATCCTATTGACAGATGGGTCAGTTACAATAATTTTTCTATGGATCTTCAACTTTTTCTGTCTCAGGTTGATAAGCATGATGAACCTATAGGGTTTCATCATGCTGTGAAATCAAACAAATGGATTGAGGCCATGAATGAAGAAGTGGAAGCGCTTCATGAATGTCAGACATGGGAAATTGTTGCCAGACCTCCTAACAGAAATGTTGTTGATTCCAAGTGGGTTTATAAAATCAAATACAGACCCGATGGCACTATAGAACGATACAAAGCAAGACTTGTTGCAAAGGGGTTTACACAGAAATATGGTCAGGACTATGATGAGACTTTCAGCCCAGTGATCAAAATGGGGACAATAAGAATTATATTGTCTTTAGCCGTCAAACATGGATGGACATTGAGTCAGTTAGATGTCAAAAATGCATTTCTTCATGGAGACTTGAAAGAAGAGGTTTATATGGAACAACCTCCAGGATATGCTGAGGGAGACCCGAGCACATATGTATGCAGATTAAAAAGAGCCATATATGGTTTGAAGCAGGCCTCACGCTCGTGGTTTGAGAGTTTCTCCTTAGAAATACAGAGGCATGGGTTCTGTAAATCTCTCTTAGACCACTCCTTATTCATCTTCAAGGATAAAGGCATAACCACCTTGTTGTTGATATACGTTGATGATATTATAGTTACAGGGAACTCCATGAATCACATTGAAGAAATAAAAGGACTATTAAGTCAAAGGTTTAAGATGAAAGATTTGAGAGATTTGCGTTATTTCCTTGGAGTCGAGGTAGACAGGAAGGATGGTTACCTGACCTTGACACAACATAAATACACACTAGATTTATTAAAGAAATTCGGTATGCAAGACTGCAAGCCTTTGTCTACACCGAGTGTCTTACATCAAAAGCTCAGTTCACAGGATGGAGATTTGTACCCGGATCCTACAAGATATCGAAGTGTAGTTGGCATGCTTCAATATCTTACATTTACTCGCCCTGACATTGTTTATTCTGTCAATCAAGTGTCGCAGTTCATGCATGAGCCACGAACAGGGCATATGGATGCAGTCAAGAGGGTGTTGAGATACTTAAAAGGTACTATTGGAGATGGGTTGGTGTATCAGAAAAGTTTGAAAAAAGGAAGCATGCATGATGTCATGATCTACAGTGATGCAGACTGGGCAGGAGATCCTGATGAAAGGAGGTCGGTTTCCGGATATTGCATCTTTCTCGGGGAGAACCTAGTATCCTGGAGCAGTAGAAAACAAAAAGCAGTGGCTAGATCAAGTACTGAGGCTGAATATCGATCAATGGTTGCTGCAACTGCTGAAGCTACTTGGACAAGACATTTGTTGAATGAATTGGAAGAACAGATTTCCAAGTGTATTTTATTGTGTGACAATCAAAGTGCCATTAACATATCCTTTAATCCTATTTTCCACAGTAAGACAAAGCACATTGAGATAGATTAGCATTTCATTCGACAGAAGGTTGAAGACAAAGAGATTGAACCTCATTTCATTTCTACAGAAGACCAAGTGGCGGATTTGTTTACAAAGGGTTTGACGAAAAAAAAAATTTGGTTCCTGAAGAACAAGTTGTCCATGGTTCAAGACCATGCACAACTTGAGGGAGAGTATTAAGTGTCGTATGCTGGTTTGAGAGTTTGGGCCTGGATCCAGTTTGGGTCTGACCCAGACCCAAACTGGGAAATCCTATTGACGTGTTTACTGGGGCACGCATGTAATTTGTAACTTATTCAATTGTAACCTAATACCTAATGTTTAAATACATTAAGCCAGGCCACGATAAGAGATTTAAGAGAATATCGTCAGCCTGTGTGCAGCAAAAATCGACTCAGCGTCTATCTTCTTTCTCCATTTTTCTTCTCACCTTTCCCTCTTTTGCAGATCAGCCCAGGGGGAAACTGAAGTTCTAACAATTTGATGTTTGATGATGTCTTATGCAACTCACAGAGACATAAATGCTTCATATGTGATTTTATGATTGTATTTTATGCAATTCATTATTATTTGATGTGCTATGATTTTTTTTAGATTTTTTACTAATTTTTTATGGGTTTTCTTGATTTTTTGGATTTTTTAAAAAAAAAAAATTTATTAAAAATTTACGATACATTTACAATACAATACGATACGGTGTTACTATTGGCCCAACCGATACGGGTAACGATACGCTACTTACAACCTTGCCGGATCCTCATCTCTAAGGCCATGATAGAAGAACACCATGACATCCATGCTGAAATGAAACCAATTACCATTTCTGATCACACCGCCATCACTCTACAATGGGGGGACCATTGAAATCCAACAGGAAAGTCTTTCAACCTCGAGCTTTGGTGGTTTCATGATAACAACCTCGTGGAAGAAATTAAAAATTGGTGGTCCACAGCTCAAGAAGCCAACCCCGCGCCCCCACCCCACCAAACGGGAAAGCTTTCAGCAGGAAGGGGGTCTAACCATTGAAACAAGGGCCTCTCTCCTTGCGGAACCCCTCTGTTTGTGTGGCCACAGTGGAGCCTGCAGAAATGCATGGGGCCTCATGCTTTTCCTCGGAAACTCTGTTTTCTGTGACACACAAACGTGTCTTAAGTATTCAAGACTGTAGATCCCATAAACATCCATTAATTGCTAAATTTGCAATGACTAATCTGATACAAATTCACTTAAACATATCTCAAAGATTAAAAAATGTAAGATAATCAAGCGTTATTTCCATAAATAAGATAGACTCCAAAATAAATAAACAAATAGCTGAAAACACTGATAAAACAGAGAAAGACTAAGTCCAAGTCGAGTTTCATTCATAAATATTAAAAAAATATAAGCACCTGAACTGTACCTAAGTTGCAATACTCACATCAACATCTTTAGGGTCTCCTGGATCATGTGCATTCATCTTGCTGTAACCAGGATCCTTTCTACATGAAGAAACAAATACATTACTATCACCATATTCACAGGAAAAAGCTATTATATATCTATACAGAAACATGTAAACATAGGTGTGCATATTGTTTGCTTTAAAATTATGTATACAGACATGCATATTTCCAGATAGTTATAGACCCCTATCATGAAGGCACTTTAGGTTGGGAAGCAAGAAAAAAAGGGACACTTCAGATTAAGGCACCATGAAATATCTGTCAGAGTGCAGATTAGACTTTCATGGATGGGAATAACTTTCTTGGAGGCTGAAGATCAGGGCTAGTCATTCAACACCCCTTCAACTAATGAAAGAACAGCAGAAAGCACTCCGGAGCGAAAAACTGCAAAGGCCAGTGCAAACTCAGGTTCTAGTGGTGCAGTTGTGAATCAAAAATACTTACTGATCTGTAACACAGCAAAGGATCTTCATGAGCTGCAAGAGTTTAAATAAAGTTGCAGTTTTGCTCAGGATACCCCTTAGGCAAGTACTCTAAAGTATGACAGATAATCACGGCATTTTATTGAACAGATCAACTGGAGTGTGATGAAACATCAAGTGCAGTATTGAGCTTGGGAACCACTAGCATTGTATTTAGGGGCTTAGGAACATCCCATCAAACATGATTAGGGAGTCAAAGTTAAACATGAACTTTAACTAAGCAACTTCACTAGGAATTCCAGGCAATTAAAATGTGTGCCAATTTATAGTTGGACTGGTGACTTGGCACCTCCCAATTCCTTGGTCAAACAGCCTCAAATACCTCAAGCACAGATGGTATCTCCCAAGTCTCTGCAACTGCTCACTCAAGACATGGCCCAACTAAGGCCAAGTAATCTGAGGCCTAAATACAAAAGCATCAAAGCACAATTCAACTATATTGAAGTCTAAATGAAAAGCCTGCTCCATAAAGAAAACATATGCTTCTTCAAACATGTGTTGTAAAAGCTGATCAAAGAAAAATTGATTTACATTGCCAAATATCACATAGGAATACACCAGACAGCTAGAGATGAGCATATAATAATACCACATCACCTTAGGTAATACGAATATCAAAGATCTGAACTAGCAATCAGGGATGAGTAAAGGAGAGCAATCAACAAACAAGTAGGTTCATAACGAATTGATAAAATAAATTAAAAAATTCCACACAGTCAAGCTTCATTCTATGATTTCAGTAGATCATAGAGTATATTTTAAAGCATACCTGCTACACCTATAAAACATTATGAGTCCAGCAGTTGCAAGGAAAACACCTAGCCATGCAAAAAGCCCCAGCACAGCAGTCAACTTTAAAAGATTGGATGCTGGAAGAGGTTAGACAAAAAGGATGTAAGCACACTGCCAGAAAAGATGACAATTCACCTGACTTTACAAATGCATGAGAAAATACCTATGATGACAGAGTGGATGTATGTAGCAAGAAGAACTATTATCATACACCAAAGCACAGGTGCTAGACCTAATTTTTTAACTTTTCCAAGGCGACTGTTTCCATCACAACGGTTGTCAAACACCCTTTTAGCATTTGACTGCAAAAATAAAATCACTAGTCATAAAAATCTGAAGGTATCAGGGAGCAATCATCAGAAGTATACTGATTCCATACAAACTAACTATTTAGTACATGATGCAGACAAACATGGAGCATCAGGGAAACTACTGGCACAACGCATGAAAAGAAATAAGTCATAAATGAATTTATAGAAACCAATGCCACAGTAAAAGGAGTTTTCTCAAGAATTTACTATTTGATACATGGAAGCCCAAATTATGGTTAAACTCAGCAAAAAGAGTTTGGGCTCTCTTATTAAAGCAGCAAACTAAGCAATTACCAGGGATGTGAGCTGGGAAAACCCAATCCAAACAGAAGAACTGAACCAATTAGATCCGACCTCACCTGATTTTAATGGCTCATGTATCCTGTATAGTTCAAAACTTAGACTCATTCTCAGACTTGGTATGAAAAACTTAAGAACCGAACCCATTTTATCCCAACCCAACTATTTCTTTGTAACATGCACCTGAACTGGCCTGAAGCAGGACCAATCTATAATTGAGCCTTTACCTAAACTGAAAACACAATTCATACTCAAACAGATAAAAAACCAAATAATTTTATAGTTATACCCAAATATATTTAAATCCTACATAATATATGTACATAGTACTAAACCTACGAAGTTATCTAAAACACTCTTTAACCAATATTTATGAAATTTCAGAGTCAAGATCAATCCACTTAACCAGTTTGAGCCCAGCCCATTGACAACCTCCCTAGTTAGCATCCAAACTAAACGAAACCCGAACTGTTTATAAGCCTGCATCAATTTATAAAAGAAGCTACTCTTACCCAAAACATTAGAGGCCTGATCCTATTTGCATCCAAACAGATCCAATTTAACCTGTTAAAAGATTGAACCCATATATACCCAAACAGGATGACTCATTTGTGTCGACAATAAATAGTGTAGCCAAAACCAAACACAAATTTGATTCATATCAGCTCATTTGGGTCATAACTTCCAAAACCAATTCAAAATTGGGTCTGATGAAACCTGACCCAAACTGACCCACTTACACCTCTAGCGATAAATGAGCCAGGATTTTGACCTGCTCCACAGCAGAAACTAAAGTGACTTGATGACATTCATGTATTCCTTAGCCTAAGACAATTTTTCACGAAGGTCATACCTGTAAGAGACTTTATGATCCATGCTTCCTTTTAAGCCCATAGTATGTTCACTTGAATTGAATATGACCTATCACTCACATGTTACTCTCTGCCTTTCCATTTGGGGAAAAAAACCTATAGTGTTTCCAGGGAAAAAATAAACAAAAAATGTGTTCGACAATGTGAATGATGAAAAAGAATGGTAAAAGTTGCTGGAATCTTCTTTGTTCTTCCAACCTTTCGGCCAATTTTTTTCCAGATTGATAACAGTGATGGCATAATCAAGAGGCAAAAAAATTGCCATATTTTTTCTCATTGTAGTTTTCAAGCCAGGTAGTTGTCTTCCTTTTTGGGTGAAACATACTAAAAGCATAGTCGCAAATCTCGACGAGAATTTCAATTTCTCACAAAAAAAATGTGAAATTTAAACTTACCGTATCTTTGACATTTTAAACGCAACTTTTTCAAAATATTGTGATTTTTAAATTTTTTAAGAAAACGCAATAAAAACAACCGAGAAAAAACTTAAAGCCCATAATTCTTTTCAGGGCCTTTAGTGTGAAGTGAAGGAAGGTACTAGGGTTTTTTTATAGGCATGGAGGTAGGGATATCCTCCATGCCTGCTCGATGGAGCCACCGTCGAAGTATGACATGGCACGTATGTGGGTACTCCGCAATACAGGAGCTTGCACTATGGGCATTGGCTTTATGCCCGGCAAAACCCCCAATAACATCCGTCTTGTCTTCTTTCCTTGTTGTGTTTTTATATATCGCCAGCCTGCTAGTGTCAGGCCTTGAGGTTTTACAGCTTTTCAGTCTGAAGGGCATAGGAGCAGCATTAGCATGGCATGCGTTTTTTACATGGGTTTATTCATAAAGGATGAAAACCATGTGCTTTCGAAATCTTGAACACACCACATTAATATCAAGAACGGTTGCTTCTTTTCTTCGTTTTCCACAGTCTTTTACTCAAGCACAAGAATAAAAAAAACCTCCTCATTCCAGAAAATGCAACCCACAAAGGACTGCTCCTCTGCCACTCATCCCTTTGCAGGATTGTAACTCACCCATCATTGCCAGCTCTCTCTCTCTCTCTCTCAGTTTTTTTTCACTTCTTTCAGGGATTTTGATCTCTTAAGGTTTGTGATTCTTATGAACTTTGTGGTTTTTTATTTTATTTTTGTTTGTTGGGAGTCTGTTTGCAGTTGTCCTTGTTGTGCATTTGGGAAAACATGAGTAACAGGTTACCTTCATGCGAGGAGTTTATGCTTTCGGAAGTTTCTGGATTTGGGTTTATGTTGGTTTCCAAAATTTTGCAATTTCTGTGGGATTTATGGAGTAATTGGATCATATTGGATGTTTTTGCATTTAATTTCAAGAGATTTAATTAGTTTTCCAAAGAAATAGATTGTTGATATCACCAATTTGTTGGAGTTCAACAATCAAATGTCATGAGATTCCCCTTTTGTTGGAGCCATAATTGGTTGCTTCTCATCCTTTCGGTTTGTTTGTGAGTCTAGTGTTCTTTGTGGATGGAAAGAGGTAGCTGGATTATTAACTTTGAAAGTTCATTTGTTATTTAATATTTATTAGTTGTTATTAAAAAATTGTTAATTCTTAATTATGTATATTGTTTTAAATTAATTTTTAGTGTTTAGAAGTGGAAAATTATATATTTTTATTTTTTATTTTGATATTTTTTAAAAAATATTTTTCTAATTTGATGAGATCTTTCCAAGATTTTCCCGAGAAAAAACATCTTTTCTCAAAATCTCTCAACATTTTTTTCTTGTCGTGAAATTCCCAAGAGCGATATTTGTGACTATGACCAAAAGTGCCATCCATGTAAACCAGCGGCAGTGGGTCTTATTTGGGCCACAAGGATGTAAACAAAACATGTTTTAAGCAACTACATGGACGTAATCCTAGTACATGCCCAAACTAATAACAGGATAAACACATCGAGAGAGGGATTCTAGAGAGAGATAGAGGGATGGAATTGAATAATCAACATATAGGCATAGAATTAAAATTCACAAACCCTTTGTTCCTTGGTTATAAAATACCTACAAGGAAAAATGCAACTTGCAGATGACCCTTTTCCGATGCAAGTTGTGCAGGAGTGAAGCCGGTATTATCTGTCACTGTCAAGTCTTCCCTCCCACCTGCTTGCACTAAAACAGTGCATGCCTCCAAATTTCCCCTAATAGCAGTCCAATGAAGTGGGGTACATCCTAATGGCATACACAAAGACACAAGAATAAAGGACTATTAGCGCATTAAAAAGCTCTAAGCTCTAGATGCTTATCGGGCATAAATAATGTTTACCAACAAAAAGGACACAATATTATAAACTAACAGGAAGCAGACTAAACTACCTTCATTATCCTGTCTCCCCCGAAAAGCATCTAGAAATAAAAGTAGACGAATGCAATCAGCGAACCCTTTATAAGCAGCCCTACAAGAAATACATGAAGAATGAATACCATTTGCTTTAGCCAACATCCAAAACAGTACATTATGAAACATTAATAATATTAAATCAGAGTTGTTCAATCATTATAAAGACGGAGAAAAATGTAAACAGAGAATATGTAATTTGGCACACTCAATGAAGCAACTATGTAACTACTTTTATAGTCAGCAGTTAGATAATGTAAAAAAAAAAATAATAATGTAGCTTGTGACAGGTTTATTTCCTTGATCAGGTTGAATGAGATAACTAGATGGTTAAGTCACACTATCATAACTGAAGGATCTCAGGTTCAAATCCCATGGGGGTTATTCCACAGCTTGCCTGTCTGAAAAAAGGGGGTTTATTTAATCGTCTTTTTGTTAAACATCTTCAGCAAGGAAAGTAGATCCGGACAAGCTGTAGACTGCAAACCTATACTTCACACAGGCCTTTTACTTCGTGTGTGCGTCCACGCGAAAAAGCTCAATTCTCATAAGACCTTCCTGTCCCATTTCAACATGACACATCTCTAACATGGACAATAGCCATACCAGAACACTTAATGGATGCAATCAACACCATATCCGTTAACTCACCTTACATTCTCTATGATCTTAATTTTTTATCATGCATACATATATACATGTATACATATTGTTTATATGTTTTATTTTAATGTCTGCCTTTGATTATATAATTTAATTTTCAACCATGATTTATTATTTACTGTTTTATTCATTATAATGGCTTAAAAATGTTGCTCGATGATTTGTGGCTTTAAAAAATTATGAATTTTGAACAACAAAATATCACGTATGACACACCATCATGTTTAGTTTTAGACATTATTCAGTCATTGTATCACTGCTATTTTACTGTTTAGCACAAACTTCACAGTATTATGAGAAATATAAATGCTCATCTCCTTTTTCTTTAAAGTTAAATGTGTAGCTGTCACATTTGCTTCTTTGAAGACTTTCAGCAAGTCAATTCTTATGGAAGATACATGTATCTAGCCTCACACTTAAGGCAACAATGACTCTGCATATTTCCTTGAGTAGTACTTTTTGTGAGTGCAGAAAGCACACCAATCTTGATTATAATAAAATTTAGAAGCAATCAAAAGATGGCATTGTTTATTGACAAGCATGAAAATGACAACAAATACGATCTATAGATACACCACAAGAGAACAACATATACAAAATGCTTTTGGTCAATTTATTAATACAGGTGAACACCTAAGAAAATCCACCAAAAAAAAGCCAACAGTACCAATGCAGTGGACTCCTTCCATCATTATCAGGGGTATCACTATCAGCATTCCACTTGGTAACAATATGATATAGGAAAGCTGTCTGTCCATACTGTGCTGCAACATGTGCTGTCTGTGAAAAAGTTACAGAACATCAGTAAAATATGCAGTAGCGATTATGTAAAATTGAGTCCCTTGCTAGAGAGACTACATTCTAAACATTGTAAGAGACAAACTAGCTGAACACGACCATTCAGTTACATAGAAACTCAAAGAAGAAGAGATAAATAACTATCACCTACAAACATTCATCATCATTAACTTAAGTTGGCCAGTTTTATTAATATGGACTATGAACTTGAAATTTTATTTTTCCCTATTGAGGTGATATAGAGAATTGTTTTCCCATGAAAATATTAGCACAATAGTATGCAAGTAAAGCATAGTATCAAGATACTCAAAGATTATGTAAAGCCCACAGAAATCATAAATAGAAGAAGATAATAGTTCTCACAAACCATAGGAGACTTTTTTTTCCTGACGGGATTCAGAGCCAAGACCTAGCGGTTAAGTCAACCAAACCATCTGTGACATTCATTTGAAGCCAATACACAGAACCAGTGTTGTCAGTATCTGCCTGAATCGCCCGATACTATACGTATCAGCAGAAAATTGGGACACAAATTACCTGAACTGGCTAATTTAAAAAAAAAACTGAAAATAGTCAAAATAATTTTTTAATATTTTTAATATTATTTTAATACCTTTTTGACAAGTGTCTTTCACTGGTTAAAAGTTGGGGGATTCAGCTTCGAATCGGTATCGCCCGATTCACCTGAATCGTTTGGAAAACAATTAATGGCCCGAGACGATTCTTACAACATTGGGCAGAACAATGCCCTTCAGGCATACACCTATAATGCAAAAACATGACGTGCACACATTGTCTGTATATGCAAGTGTGTGTGTTAACTGGAAAATAAGTATGATACTAAGTGAACTATGGACTTCAAAATGCACGCTGCCTTAAACAGCAGTTTCATACCTATTATACAGTTCATGCCCTAAAAATGTTTCACTTTTTTAATTGAAATCAGCAGAAGCAACAAAGGGAAACTAGTACTTTAAAATAAGACACAAATGTCAGGTTCTTCAAAAATTTTCAAATCCTGCCACTAAGTTGAGCACCTTACAGCTATAATCATAAGAAAGTATCTCTGATTCTAGGGTAATAAATCTTTACCATGCAACGGCATGCCTTGGTTATGTCTCAGAAATAACAAACTGTGGGAAGAATCATTCCCCATATCTTTGCCAGACTGTAACATGATACCGCATCAAGGTGTACACTTGGTTCACACAGATTCAAGCCACTGGATCATGTTTGGATGTTCAATTTACTAATTTTGTGTGCTAAGGTTGACCCCGACATGAACTGAGCCGTTTCTTTCATGAAATATATGCCATTGATTTTTGGTAAAGATAGAACATGTTGTAGTAGTAAATACTCTGTCAAACACATCTATAAGGTTGGTAAAGATAGAACATGTTGTAGCAGTTGGCCCAGATGGTATACCTATCGAGGCTTGGAAGTGCTTGGGAGAGAAAGGTTTAGAATGGTTGACAAATCTTTTTAACAAGATTTGGCTGACAAATAGGATGCCTAATGAGTGGAGGAAGAGTACTTTGGTGCCTCTATATAAGAATAAGGGTGATATACAAGATTGCACAAACTATCGTGGTATAAAACTCATGAGTCATACTATGAAACTTTGGGAGAGGGTGATTGAGTCTATGTTGAGGAAGATTGTCATGATATCGGAGAATCAATTTGGTTTTATGCCTGGAAGATCAACTATGGAAGCTATACATCTTCTTAGACAACTTATTGAGAGAAATAGAGAGAAGAACAAAGATTTGCATATGGTTTTTATTGATTTGGAGAAGGCATACGATAGAGTACCTAGGGACGTTCTCTGGTGGACAATGATGAAGAAAGGTGTTTCTCTCAAGTACATTAGTATAATTAAAGATATGTATGAAGGAGTAGTAACCAATGTCCGCACTTGTGGAGGGGTGACAACCAATTTTCCTATAACGGTTGGGTTACATCAAGGATCTGCTTTAAGCCCTTTCCTATTTGCTATAGTGATGGATGAGCTTACGAGATCAATTCAAGAATATGTGTCATGGTGTATGTTGTTTGCTGATGATATTGTTTTGATTGATGAGTCTAGAGCTGGGGTTAATGCTAAGTTAGAATTATGGAGACATACATTGGAAACAAGAGGTTTTAAGTTGAGTAAGAGCAAGACAGAATATATGGAATGTCGGTTTAGTAAGCAACAAAGTAGTGATGGGAGTGTAGTGAAGCTTGGTGAGCAAGAAATACTGGTGCATGATTGTTTCAAATATTTGGGATCTATCATTCAAAAGTATGGAGAAATTGATGGAGATGTAAATCATAGGCTAAAGGTTAGGTGGATGAAATGGAAAAGTACAACTGGAGTGTTGTGCGATTGTAGAATGCCATTGCGGTTGAAGGGAAAGTTTTATAGGACGACTATTAGGCCTGCTCTACTATATGATACAGAATGTTGGGCTGCCAAGAGACATCATATTCAAAAAATGAGTGTAGCTGAGATGCGTATGCTGAGATGGATGTATGGAAATACAATAAAAGATAAGATTCGGAACGAGGAGATACGAAAGAAGGTAGGCGTTGCACCCATTGAAAATAAGATGAGAGAGAATCGTTTACGGTGGTTTGAACATATTCGACGAAGGCCTAATGATGCTCCAGTTAGAAGGATGGAGAAATGGGAAAATATATTAGTTAAAAGAGGTCGGGGTAGGTCTAGGAAGACATGGATGGAGGTGATAGGAAAGGATATGAATGCTTTGAACCTCACCGAGGACATGACATTGGATAGAAATGATTGGAGGAGAAGGATTCATGTGGGAGACCCAGAATGATTTTCTTTTTTGGTTCATATCGCCGACCCCAATTGTTTTGGGATGAAGGCGTAGTTGTTGTTGTTGTTGTTGTTGTTGTTGTTGTTGTTGTTGTTGTTGTTGTTGTTGTTGTTGATAAAAATATATTACCATTTAAGGTTTATTCTTCAGTCTAATTAAAATAAGTCAATTATGGTGTTGCTAACTTGCTATCTAAGAACCATAATTCCTTAATTATGTAAATGTGTTATTTTTTAGTGAAAAATTAATTGTCATGTTGAAAATCTGAGGTCCTTGAAAGTTTGCTTCCCATGATAAGGGAACCGAGTTTCAGAAAGGCTTAGCTTACAACTTCCAAAGTGGCTTCCCAAAAACAAGATTCCAAAGATAGGTAAAACTAAGTGTTTGATAACTATGTCCCGAACACACCCAAAAGATTGGATAGGATTTGGTGCAAACAAAAGATTTTACCACCATGTAGTGCCACTGTTCAAGCTAATGCTTGCCTATAGATGATGCATGTTTAATCACTCGCATGCATACATGCAAAAAGATTTTACCACCATATAGTGCCACTGTTCAAGCTAATGCTAGCCTATAGGCTATAGATGATGCATGCCGAATCGCTCACGAGAATACATGCACATGAGCACATGCCTGCACAAACACACACACGTTGGGCTTGTTATAGACAATGCATGTTGAATCTCTTCCATGATTCCATCAAGATATAAGAACAATATATTTTGGGTTCCTGAGAATTGTTAAAAAAAAAAGTCGCTTTGCAATTTTATCACTGAGTCTAGCCACCATGAAAATAATATCAGAAGTGGAGTAAAGAGATATCAAGCTCAAACAATGATATCAATGGGTGATCTCCCACAAAAAACTATAACAAATAATAATAAGAAAGAAACAGACTGTTGAGCATGAATCATTGTTAGAAAAACATACATTCAAATAAATAAACAATTTTGAGAACGGTGGCCTTGATGATGCTAAAAAGGCAAATAAGAATAACAAGTAGCCCACAAACCATGACAAACAGAGGCTCATTAATGATCTTCGATACTTGTACAAGTCAAGCGGACCATAAGACCTAAATAAGGCCATAATTTTAGCATGCAATGATGCAGTACACAAGAGAGGGCAAAAGCATAGAATCTTCACCTGTTCTATGAAACTAGTGCTTTTAAACATGATCATGTATCATAACAAAGACAATCAAGACAAGGAGCCAAACACATCCCCTGGCATCATGGTCACGCTTGTGGTACTGTAACTCTCTGAATCCAAGGGTCTAAGCTGATGCAAAAGGAGAGAAAAATGGCTGGATAAAACAGAGGAAAAAACACAGAACATGAACCCAATAAGTGGTCCTAAGACAAAGGTCGCAGATGGAACACAGTCAAAGCGATGAATACAAATAAAGGTTGACATTGTGCCAAACAGCTGAACCAAAATATATCTTATTGAATTCGAGTTTGTTGAAAACACATCCCTGATCTCTGACTAATACTTAACACGAGCCTGTCTGACTAAACAAGATTGGTTTTTCCATTCAAAACAATGCCAATAATCACCTCCGTACAGCACGAAACAATATCAAGCCGCATTAAATGGAACCATGGCACATGTTCAAGCACCAAAGAAGCATCGAACAAGTGCATGAAAATTGGCAATTAACTATCTATCTTTATAGATACTAGACAGTAAAAAGAAAAACGCATGACATTGTGTAGGAATTGATAATTCCTATAGAGCTTCAGCGGAAAATCCTTACGTAACGATGATGGAAAACGATAAGGAGTGACCACATTATCGACGAACGGCAAACTTCTGAACCAGACAACAGAATGCAAGAAACGGATACCATGGCTATCGAATAGTCGATTTAGGTAAACACAACAACGAAAATAAACGATACGGACTTGATCATTAGATTATATCAACTCAGACATGAAAAAACTTGAAATCTTAATCTAGGATGGATCGAGCTCATTAGTCACGTAGGCGGGGACCGTGAAGGCGAAGCATGACAGCAAAAAAACATGTTCATCCCATAAGCCGAATAAGGTCCAATCAAGTAATCTGAAAAAACCCAAATTCAGCGAACTCCGACGGCACTATTTCGCCCCTGCAGTTCCGCTGAACATACCAATACCGTATCATGCCAGATATGTGCAAAAACTACGCGAGAAAGTATCAAGCAACCAAGAACCAACAATATTCTACTTCATATCAGACACTCAAATGCCAAACACGGAAGGGCGAAAGAGAGCGCAAACAAGGAAATAGCCGACCTGATAACCGTTGAGGTCCGCGGCGTTGACGCGGGCGCCCTCCTGAAGCAAGATCTCGGCGACCTGGATTGCCCCGCGCACCGCGCTCCAGTGGAGCGCGGTTTGCCCCGTGTGGTCCGCCGCGTTCACGCCTCCGCCGTGCTGTTCAAATCCAGATCGCAATTCGCGAAATCAATAACCACAAGAAAGAAAAAAAAAACAGGAGAAGGAGAATTCGAAGATCGAAACCCTAGAGAGATTAAAGGAGAATAGCGAGAGGGGACGAACCTCAATGATGTAGCGGGCGGCGACGCTGCGGTTGTTGAGGGCGGCCCATTGCAAGGCGTAGTAGCCCAACCCGTCGGGCTCCGAGACGGAGCAACCGTCCACCTCGACCAGTTTCTGCAGCTTCTCCAGATCGCCGTAGGCCGCGGCGGTGTAGACGTCGTTCTTCAGGGGCTCCTCCCCGGCGGCGCTTGCCGCCGGCGGATCTCTGCCCTCCGTCACCACCTCGATCTCCGACGCCATCTCCCAGCCAAAGGGATTGGGAGGCGCGAGACGGTTGTCCTTCCCTTTGCGCCCCTCTCTCTCACGACCCCCACACCACCACGACCTAGCGACGATCCATTTCCTCAACTGTAAAAGCCTCTTGGAGTTGGAGGGAGAATTCCTCGAAGTCGATCGGGGTTTTACTCGGCCTCGCCTCCAGCCTCCAGGCGAGCGTCGCTTGGAGGAAGGAAGGAAAACGACTTGTTTGTTGAATCTCCTGTGATATTACCCGTGAAGTTGGGAGCATCCGTTTGGAGGAATCACTCGGTGACCCTACGTACGTTGATAGATTTCCCAATTCAATCTCAAGTTCAGTCGGTATTCTGCAGACAATTGTACCGAACGACGAAAATTTTTCCTCAGTTCCGCATGAGGCAACAGATTCCGTCCAGGCTTGCTTTTTAGAAACAAACGTGTGTTAGGGAATTATTTTTCTTATTTATTGATTACGGACTTACTGGACTTCGGGAAGTTGGGATCATTGAATGGTGTGGTGTGGAGTATGGTGGACCCGTTGACAATGACACGATGGGGTAAATTTTTTGGGATGCCTCATCCAAAGTAGCCCATGTGAACAGATCTGTTTTTTTTTTATCGGTAAGGCCTCTAACCCGAATCCAACTCATTATTGTAGGGTATGGATCTTAAAATAAGATCCGAATACATATTTGGATTGGTTCAGGCCGATCTTGATTGGTGGGTTTTTTGCATTATCTTGCTTTTTGTCAGATCTATATTCGTTCTATATCTAACCCGATCCTTTTGCGCTTTTTTTTATCAGGCACGGTATCATCACTTTAAATCCAGTTCTGGATTCTACTACATCCTATTTAGATCTGGTAAATTTTGGATTTAGATTTGTGGGTGCGTAATAAGGTCAAGACTTATGTATCTGACCAATTTACATTAGAGGTGGTTAATGGGACCCATTGACCGGACCAGCACGGCTCAAGAGCTACAGTAATGGTCCGGGCTCAATCCATGAATGGTGTAGTAGGCCGTGCCAGATTCACTTCCTGGCCCAAAAACCCGTTATGAAATGAACCTGTTTAACCCATGAACTGGATCGGACCAACCTGCAAACCCACCTCAACTCGTCCAATAATCCGTATTCATATGAAGAATAAGACAAATAGTATTAATTTTATTTTTAGTTGTAATATTTATAGTTTTAGATTTTTTCCTTTCTAATTTTAATTTGTAATTCGCTTATAATTTTTTTTTCATAGTGAAATTTCAGACTTGGTCCCATAAAAATTATCTTCGAGGTTTTTCACGTAAAATCATGGTGTCCATTTTTTTTTTTCAATTCAATCGGTTCAACCCGTGAACCAGCCCCGCTCAACCGTACTGGTTTGGCCTTCTCACAAGCGGTCTGGTTCAATAAACCGGCCCGTCTCAAGTAGTCCAGTTGAACCGGCCCATTAATGATCCTGTACGGGCAGGCCACGTGCCAGGCCGTGCCGGTTCAGGCCCGTCTGCCACCTCTAATTTACATACACTTATTACCAGACGGGCATTTTCCTCCTTTCCATTTTCACTAATGAAGCGTACCGCGTGGTGGGAATATAGAATCGTTCGTACAGCATGATCATGTATGCCAAGACTTTCATGCGAAACCCGCTGCTTGTGTAAAACATGTAGGCCCCACTGATAGAATCCCACGTGGGCATTCGTTTCACCCCTGTTTCTTAGGAAAGTGGATCTCTTTCCCACATTTCGGTGTGTTCGGTGGCTGAAGGATTCAGGGTCGATACTGATACTGACAACATTGGTCCCAACTCCCCACCCTTAAAAACTCCACTACATACCCAATCACTCATTGACCGAAGCAGGTTATATGTTCTCCCCCGAAGAGGGTAGTTAGCTACATCTTATGTTCGGGGGTCCCAATGAGCACCACGTATTTAAGCATGTGTGTCTTGTATTCACATGTTTGTCAGCATTAATTAGTGTTAGAGTTTGATGCGATTGCAAAGACTTAAGTACCCTCTCCTCCATTGGTGCCAAAAAAAATGACGATTCTAGAAAAGGAGTGGTTGTAAAGACTTAAGTGCCCCGAAGATGATTATTTAAGACTCAGTCTCTGCACTGCAGGATTATCCGAGAAAGAAATCTCCCCTGGAGGAGGCCATGAACATCAATCCTCTCACTCTCTCTCTCTTCCTTCTCTTTCTGCTTCTGTGCACATCTAGCAGAAGATCCTACATTGCTCCATCAAGCACTGACTGACCTGCACATTGGCTGTTGTGGAGCCTGATTCAGAGTTTTTACCCTTATAGGGGAGGGGTCTGGGGCTCCTTCCAGCATGGGTAGCATCATTCAACTTGAAAAGTTGTGGAGCCTAATTCAGAGTTTTTACCCTTACAAAAGGGGGGTCTGAGGACTCCTCCAAGTGTGAGTAGCATCATTCAACTTGATGAGTTGTGGAGCTTGATGCAGAGTTTTTGCCCTTACAGGAAGAGGGTTTGGGGGTTCCTCCCAACGTGGATAGCATCATTCAACTTGATGAGTTGTGGAGCCTGATTCAGAGTTTTTGCCCTTACAGGAGGAGGGTTTGGGGCTCCTCCCAGCGTGGGTAGCATCGTTCAACTTGATGAGTTGTGTAGCTTGATTCATAGTTTTTGCCCTTACAGGAGGGGGTTTGGGGCTCCTCCTAACGTGGGTAGCATCGTTCAACTTGATGAGTTGTGGAACCTGATTCATAGTTTTTGCCCTTACAGGAGGGGGTTTGGGGGCTCCTCCCAGCGTGGGTAGCATCATTCAACTTGATGAGTTGTGGAGCCTGATTTAGAGTTTTTGACTTTACAGAATGGGGGTCCGGGGGCTCCCCCCGGCGCGGGTCCAGGAAGGGCCGCCCTTGGCAGGAAGCTCGGGGGGCAGCACCCCCCGGATCAATTTTTTTGGGGGCCTTGTATAATTTTTTTATTTTCTTTCCCTCTTTTAACTATCGAAAAAGAGCAATAAAATGATTTTTTTAAATCGTGGGGCTCATGTTTCCTTTGATTGTTTCTTGCTCGAGGTTTTTGTAACACCCCTTCCCACGATTTTTCTATTTTTCTTTTTTTGTTTCTTTCCCATAATTTTTTCAATGACTCCGCTACAGCGATTTTTAGTGTTGTCGGGTCTCCAACGAGCCCCACAGTGATTTATAGTGTTGTTCAGTCTTTCAACAACGATTTGTAGTATTGTCGGGTCTTCCTACAACGATTTGTAGTATTTTTGGGTCTCCAACGAGCCCCACAATGATTTATAGTGTTATTCAGCCTTCCAACAACGATTTGTAGTATTGTCGAGCTTTCCTACAACAATTTATAGTATTTTCGGGTCTACAACGAGTGCCACAACGATTTATAGTGTTATCCGACCTTTCAACAACGATTTGTAGTGTCTTCTGCAAATCACTATAGCGATTTGTAGTATTTTGGGGTCTCCAACGAGCCCCATAAATCTCTATGGGGCTCGATGGAGACCCCAAAACACTACAAATCGCTATAGTGATTTGCGGAAGACACTACAAATCATTGTTTAAAGGTCGGATAACACTATAAATCATTGTGGGGCTCGTTGTAGACCCAAAAAATACTACAAATCATTGTAGGAAAGTCCGACAATACTACAAATCGTTGTTGGAAGGCCGGATAACACTATAAATCGTTGTGGGGTTCGTTGGAAACCCGAAAATACTACAAATCGTTGTAGGAAAACTTGACAATACTACAAATCGTTGTTGAAATACCGAACAACACTATAAATCGTTGTGGGGCTCGTTGGAGACCCGACAACACTAAAAATCGTTGTAGCAGAGTCATTGAAAAAATCGTGGGAAAGAAACAGAAAAAGAAAAATAGAAAAATCGTGGGAAGGGGTGTTACAAAAACCTCGAGCAAGAAACAACTGAAGGAAACATGAGCCTCACGATTAAACAAAACGCTTTATTGCTCTTTTCGATAGTTAAAAGAGGGAAAGAAAATAAAAAAATTGGTCCGGGGGCGACCCCCCCTGGACCCGCGTCAGGGGGGAGCCCCTGGACCCCCCTCCTGTAAGGGCAAAAACTCTAAATCAGACTCCACAACTCATCAAGTTGAATGATGCTACCCACGCTGGGAGGAGCCCCCAAACCCCCTCCTGTAAGGGCAAAAACTATGAATCAGGCTCCATAACCCATCAAGTTGAACGATGATACAGTCAGTGTGCAGGTCAATCGGTGTTTGATGGAGCAATATAGGATCGTCTGCTGGATGTGCGCAGAAGTAGAAAGAGAAAGGAGAGAGAGTGAGAGGGTTGATGTTCATGGCCTTCTCCAGGGGGAACTCTTTGTCTCCCTTGATTTCTTCTCTAGAGAGAGAGAGGGTTTTACAGTGTTTTACGGAGAAGGAAGAAGAAGAAGATGATGATAAAAAGTTCAAACATACATTTTTGATGGCTCAGGTTCGTTTCGTCGGATGACCATCGGATCGCCGGCTCACCATCGGATCGTCGACTCACCATCATTTCGCCGGATCACCATCGGATCGTAGGCTAAGGTTCATTTCGCTGTGTAGACAATGAAGAGTCAACATCATCCTCGACTTTCTGGATGAAGGACATGTGTGTCCTTTTTTTAAACCGTTTGTTTTCCTTTTTTGAATAAAAGATATTTTTGTTATTTTTTCAAATCGTCGTTTTATGGCAAGAATAGCAAGAAAGGGTACTTAAGTCTTTGCAACCGCACCAGACTTCAATGTTGAGTGATGTCAACATACACGAGAATACGAGCCCCATGTGCTTATATACGTGGTGCTTTTTGGAACCCCCGAATACAGACGTGAGATTCAGTGAATCATCGGGGGCGAACATACACCACCCTCTCCTCATTGACTGGCAGTAGCATGTCATGGAGGATTTAGACCCAAGGGGTTTGGCGTAGTGTGATAGGACCTAGACTGTTAGACGAACAGTTTAGGTTTGAATCTCATGGGCGTCACCGTCCTGCATAAGCCGAAGCTTGGCGACTCCCTCGGATTGAGGGGTAAGCCCTCAGAGTTTTACGCTGACATGGACAGAGACCGTAGCATGGCAGGCTAAGCCAACACAGCTGAAGTGGGTTCTACAAGTAAGCTCAAAAAAGAAAAAAATCATGCAGGCTTTTCTCGGGTAGAACCCACTTGCTATCAATGTCACGAGAATGCATCAAAAAAGACACCAGGTGCATCATTTTTTGTACAATTATATATTAAAAATACAATACAAAAAAGACTTAGCACCATAGCAGACTCGAGCATTGTTACCAAGGAACGATGCGTGAAGCAGAAAAGGCTGGGAAGTAATTGTACAAACACATGAAAAATGAAAAGAAAACACATACAAAGCAATATGAAGTGTGGGTAGAAGCAAATAAGAAATTATGTGAATGCAAATACAAAACTAACACGCAAGTTTATTATAATAAAATTAAAATTTTCTAATATAAAAAACATAGTTAAGTTTTTCATATTTCTAAATAGAGTTTCTCAAAGCTTTTCCTCCTTTCCAAAAAAAGCAAGAAGTTACTCCATATAGCAAGAAGCTTCAAGGAACTATGTATTTGAGCACTTTTGTAATGTGACTTCAGGAACTCATGAATTTGATTACTCGTGAGCTTTATTTAAAGTTGATTGATACTGGAGATTTTTGTGGCTTATCAGCTTGAATCAAGAGAACCTATCACATATTTTTCTTTAATATTCATGTAGTATCGTTTGCCATCGAGGGCAAGACGAGAAAATTGTCCACTTGAGAATCATTCTCCTTGAGAAAGGGAGTCACAAGATGAAAGTTGTGACCCCTTTCCCACATAAATGGGCCTTATATTTCTTTAGGATAGCTTTCTCAATGCAGAATTCCATTACTTTGGCAGTGCCCTAAGAAAACGACCCTCGTTAGAATCACTCTCTCAATTTTTTAGAATGATTCTCACATGAATCATAGCAAGTGTCCCTTAACCTTAAAGGCCCTTCGTCCCTTAACCTTAAGGCTCTCGTTTGTTTCATGCAACTTTAATGAAAAAATGCTATGTTGGCAAATCCTAATGTAATCCCACCATGAATAAAATAAACATGTGAAAAAGTATCATGTTGTCATCGGTGACTCCTACCTACTGCCTACACTTTTTATTTGCAAATCCTTTCATACCTCTTCCTTACAAAATCTTTCATATGGGAAGGCTAAATGATGCAAACCAGTTTTTTGATTCGCAAAGGCCTACATTATGATCTATGATTTACATTGTCAATTACGAAAAAGGGTAGGGAATGGAATTTATGTTGAACTCCTAAATTGATTTTGATGATTACAAAACTCTCCAAACGACTAATGGTTAAATCTCAAGTATATAGGGATTTTAAATTGCTTACAATGCTCTGTTAAAGATCATTTTTCAATTACAATAATCTCTCAAAAATTGGTAAAATATTACTTAATTGAATGAAGACTTTTGAAAGAATATATATGCTAATATTGCAGAAGAGTCAACCCTCAATAAGAAGAGTCAACTCCCGAAAAGAGTTGCATAATCATTCACCAAAATAGTATTAATCAACCCTTTTAAAGAATAGTCAGCCATCAAGAAACTAAAGCTCTAAACAATCAACCCTCTTAAAGAACAGTTGACCATCAAGGAACTAAAGCTCTAAACAATCGACTCTCTTAACTAACAGTCGACCCTCAGTAAAAAGAGTCGACTCCTAAAAAGAGCTGCACAATCATTCACCAAAATAGTATCCATCAACTCTCTTAAAGAACAATCGACCATCAAGAAACTAAAGCTCTAAACAATCAACTCTCTTAAAGAACAATCGACCATTAGGGAACTAAAGCTCTAAACATTCAATTATCATAAAGAACAGTCGACCCTCAAAGAACTAAAGCTCTAAACAGTCGACCCTCTTAAAGAACAATCGACTCTCAGGCAAGCAAATGTTTAAACATTGACTGAGTAACAAGGAGTTGACCCTCAGAATCTATAGTTGACTCTCAAAGTGAAAGTAGTTGACTCCTTTGGTTTGTTACAAATGTCAATTTGAATTTAAAGAAGAATATTCGACCCTCGTGTAGAAGAGTCAACCTTCAGAGATACAAAGTTGACTCCTACGTTCAACAAATGAATTCTAATTGTCACAAAGACGTTGGATGTTATACTTTTTTGTACCCATCACTTTCCCTACGAATCTAAATCTTATTCTTGTTTAAAATCAAGATAGAGGACCAGTGTAGTTACAATTGAAATCAAGCACATCTTCAATAATATCAAGATTCAAAGCTCTTAAGTGTTTAGAAGCTCTCCAACAACAAATTCATCATTTTCTATTTTTTGTGTTGAAATCTCTTAAGGCTTTTTAGTTTTGGGTTCAACTCACCCATATTATCATTGTGTTGAGATTGTAAATTTTGTAAAGAGAGATCTTTTCAACTACAATTATATTGGTAGCTCTTGGGTTGAGCTATGGTGAATCGAGAGAGCTCATGTTGGGTTTCACAACCGATGTGAAACTTGTGTATTGGTTACTGGCACCGTGAAGCTAGCGGTTTAGTGAAGCAAGGGCGCTACAAAAAGGATGTAGGCTGGAGTTGGGTTGAACCGCTATAAATCTTGTAGCTTACTTGTTTGTTCTCTTTAATTTTGCATTGCTTCATTTGATTTATAGATTTCTAATTATGTGAAAATAAATAAAAAATTTAAAACTCAATTCATTCTTCTGTTGGGTGTTTCGTCATACCGGGATTCAACAGTTTAGAAAAAAAATAGAGAAAAAGAGAAAAGACAAATCAAGTTCAGACTAATTAATCAATCAATTTAATTACAAAAGCCCTCAAAACAAAGTATTTATACTTGAAAAAGAAAACCCTAATGTATGATAGATCTTGAATAGATCCAAAAATCTAAACACAATCCAAAGTAAATATATCTAAATGGGATCCAAACATATCATAAACTAGTCTTCTGGGTTCTTCTTGCCTTTCTTCTTCCTTTTTTAATCGACTTTGATCCAGCTCTACCCCTCATCACTAAACTAGCTGATTTTTTTTAGAAATACATGTTCATTCCCATGGGAAGTATTTTTTTTACATCATAATGAAATAAACAGGCCCTAAGTTTATTGTTGCCTTTCGAAACTTAGCAACCTTCACCACCATGTTAGTGACTAAGGTGATGTTGCTCCTTTGCTAGGCACATGGGATTTAGCACAAATGAGGACCCAACGGCTTAACTAAGGGACTTGGCTCATATGTCATATGATCGTTGGACACTTGGCATTTTCCAAAAGCCCTTTACATTTGAAATGTTTAATTGACGACATTCATATATGGTCTAAACGAGTCTGGATTGGGTGCAACATGTTGGTACAAATATAAATATTTGTGCATTATGAGCCCCACAACTGACAGGCCCTGTCCCCAAGATGTAGGGTGATGAGGTGCTTAATGCACAAATATTTGTGCAATTCTTTTCACGGTCTAAACAATTCCGTGGACAAGATATAAACGGACCATGTTTAGTACAATGTTGCCATGTTATGTTTTTTATTCAAAATTTAAAAAGGTGCTTCTATTTAGGTATTGTACCACCAACTTATAGTGTTGCACACGATTTCCATATATCTAAGCTCCAAAGGTAAAATCTAACCTTTGGAACATATTTGATATATTATATTTATTATTTTCATATGTTAAAGTCAACTCAAATATAAAGTTTTATATAATTTTTAAACCAATATTATTTTTAAGACTTGTGAGCCATTGATTTTTATCATCTCGGAAATGAAATCTTATGATGTATTAAACATGATAAAACCTTTTAATATACTAAATAAATCATGTTAAACACATTTGTTGATAGCAGATTGCTTATTTGGCTTGTAATTATGTTTTTTTTTGTTTGGATCTGGATTATCTCTTTCAATAAGATTATGAATCTGTTGATCCATTTAACAGTGTTGTGGGAGTAAAAGTTAGAATGAGGGGTATGACGTCTTTGGATTTTAAGAGGTCTTCAAGGGCTAATTTAAACTGAGAAGGGTATTACAAACCTTCTCCAAGGCTCAATGTCTCTAGGAGCAAGGTGATCTTGAGCCAAGCTAAAATGCCCTATCAAGAGCATTTACATCTTTTGGTTGAAAAAAGAAATCTTCAACCAACACTCTTTTCTATTTAAACCGGTTCCGTATTTGTTAAGTAATGAATTTGAAGTTGATTGTTTTTTTCAATCTTGACTTTTTCCATTGGGGGTAGAATTAGCTCCTTGGGAACGTGAATTGATTCTTTGGGCGCTTGCGTAAAGGAATTCTCTCCCTCTCCTTATTCTCCTTTTCTCTCCCTTTCAATCCTAAACCTCTCTATCTCTCTTTCCCTTTGCACACCCCCCTCTCTCAGCCTTCTTATTCACGCCCCCTCTCATGTTTCCCTAAGCCTCTCTCTTATTCACTCCCCACACATTTCTCTCACCCTCTCTGCCTCTCACCACCTTTCTCTTACACACCCATCACTCCCTTGTTCTCTTCTGCATCGCCTTCTTGTAGTTGAGGACTGGAGCTTTGGCTATCATTTGTACGGTTAGATTTATTATTTGGTGGCTATATTTATGCATATAAGGGTACAAAATTGCCACATATTTTTCCTTTTAAAAGTACCAATGAAATTGGTATTTAAGGTTTTGCCTACGATTGGTCTTAATGTGCAAATCCATGAATGATAGAAACATAAGTTTGGCATAGGGAGGGTCCTTTATAGTGGCTTTTGTAAAAGAATATAAGCCCTTTGTATTATTTAAATGTTGTGTGAGAAAGATTGGTAAATGAACGTTGGTGTGTTCTTTAACATGGAACCCATTTAAAAGGAAGATGGTGTTTGAATGTGATTAGAAGAATTTGAAGTGCTAAGTGCTTTTATTTAGCAGAAAATGTTTTCTACTTTAGAGAAAAGATGAAACCATGTTATTAATAAGTTAATCAATTAAAGAAGAAAGTGCTAAGCCGATAAGGCAATGGCCTGCAATTGAGAGAACAGATCAGGCCACAAAGCAAAAACAGGGTGAAGCCATTGAAGGTCCCAATTAGCAATGTCCATGAAGAAGGCATCGGTCAGGATACGTCTGCGAATCAACCACAGCTCGGAGCACATATCCCTAAAGATCCTCGCATTGCACTTCGGCTACACCAAACACCAAGCAGTTAACAACCAACATCCACATACAAAATGCCATCCCTTATAATTCCTCAAGGGGGATCCAATAGAAGATCTCTAACAAGTGATGCTTCGTTAACTGAAAGTTGGGAATGGATCAGGAGGCTCTAAAAAGTTCCCAATCCGCAGGGAATCATTGTAGTTGGCCCTCCTTCTATGAGAAGCATAGTTATGAAAAAAAATGTGTGTTGTCATCGCCCGATTGTAGCCAAGTAATTCTAGATTGTTGCCACCATTTGAGCTCCTCCCTAACCCGCCACTATTTGATGCATGTCAGCAACTCAGAAATCTTGTTGAAAGAATCATCATCCAAGGCATGTATTGTTTTGAGGTCCCCCAACTCCTCCTCCCAGTCAACCAAACATGCAAACTTTAAGGCTCGATTATGAGCCAAGCCAATGCTTTATCTCAGCCTTGAGCCTTTGCTGCTTCAGATGTATCTGATAAACACTAGCAGTGGGAGCAACCCATAATGATGTGATTTTGATGCAGAGCATCCTAAAGATTTGTGCATTGAAGGCAAGTGGGATCCATATCCAACTCATCAGATCCGATTCGAGATGCGATCCGTGGTAGATCCAATCATACAGAACTATCTGGGTCTAATTGGATCTCTGCGTACCCAGATCCACTTTTTATAGCATGTTTCAATTTCTGTGATATTTTGTTTGTTTCTCAGAAATTGTATTTCTAAGTTTGATTTCATTTTGTATGTCTGGAATCATTTAGACTTTTATGTATTTTATTTCTGTTATTTTTTTTCTTTTTATTTTTTATAGGTGCCAGATTCTACGGATTCAGATAGCTCTATTGCCCTATAGGATTGATTTATGGCACTAGAGGGTGTACGGGGTTGTTAGGGTAGTTTTCTTTTTTTTCACGTATTTTCCTTTTTTACAGAATCCACATTATAACCAGTTTGGTCTTGCCCAAGATCTAAACTATTTGGGACCCAGTTGGCACCACTTCATTTGGATAGCCAAGGACCCCAATCAAACTCCAAGTTTGACTGGGAAAAAGGAGCATGTGGCTGTTGGGAGGCAATGATGACCATTTTCAAAATGAGCTTATGCATTGGGCAAGTGGGCGACAACTTGGATAAGCCCACCCCCCTTTTGTGAGTGATTGGTGCTGGGGTGGCATCATCATTCCACCTTTTTTAGGGCTTAAGAGCCTCATGGTGGTCGACCATGGGTTGGTGGTTGTTGTTTTGAGAAAAGAAAAAAATCCAAAAATGGAGTGGAGAAGAAAGGTTTGAAGGTTGAAGATAGTCTCAGTATTTTGGTTATATCTCCCTAGATACTAGTCCAAATTGCATGATCTTTAGCTCGTTGAAAAGCTAAAATCATGTTCTAGAAGTTTGTTTTTTACTACTTAACCTGATTTGGCTTGGTTAAGTTGAAAAAGTCTATGACAAGTTGCCTATTGACGACATCAAGGATTTTTGTGAAGGACTTTGGAAAAGCTTTGATTCGGGGTTGAAACCCTTGTTGGTGTGAATTCGTCTAGTGGCTGGCTGTGGATGCAATCGTTCATGGATGATAGAGTTTAGGAAGGTTTGCAACACCCTGCTACTCAAGTGATTCAGCTGGAGTTTGCTGCTACACCGCAACATCCCAACGTGGCCTACACAAAGATAACAAGTTTTATTTGGTGTTTCATTAGCGTAACTTGTTAGATCGTAATATTTCTGATACTTTTCAAAGATACAACTTGTTCCTGAGTGATTGCATGAATATTTGAAGCATTTTTATGTTCTGAAATTGATTTTCAATCCTCTTGTAGTTCTGCACATTGGGATTTGTCCATTTTATTTTTCTGTGAAAAATCGGATTCTTGGTTCTGATGTTGTCAGAGACAACTCCAAAGAATCATCTGTATCTGCTAAAATACTAGTCGGATACTTGTGTTCTTAGACTTTCTGAAAGGCTAAGACATAGACCTACAACATTGTTGTTAAGGCTGCGGCCTAATTCACCAAGCAAAGTACCAAAAATTTCCTGTCAGTCAGACAAAATCTGCCAGACCCTATCTCGTCCAGAACACTGTGAATAATGTTCTGTATTTTGGGGGTTTCTCACGATTCCTTTCATGAAAATATGATCCGCTTGATTATGTAGAAAGCTAAGACAAAGATTTAAATTTTTCATGTTTTTTATTTTAATCGATTCAGCTGATAAGTAGTCCAAAAAAATCTATCTTTCTGTACTTTTCTTAAGTTTGAATATAATATTCACTGCTAGAACATTCTGTGTATGTCTTCATATTTTTTGAATATATGAATATGTATGGGGTAAAATTGAAATCCGAAAGTTAGTCTGGTTAGCTAACATCCATCCACACCATAATGAAGTTTGGGGTTTCTTCTGAAACCCTCATCTGAGTACTCGAATCTGAAGCGATTTGCATGACCAATCAGAACCTAATTAGCAGGTTAGGCTAGTTAGCAATTAGTTCATTAGAGATTTTAAAATTTAATAGAGGCGTGTGTGATCACTCAAAAATTATGAACCATAGCTTTTTGGAAAGGGCTGAATCAGACCTTCAGTTCATCTGTTGGGAGTTTTCACAAACTTTATCGTCTGAGGCATCAAAACCCTCTTCAAACAGGCTGTCCACCGAACCCAGAGAGCGTGTCTCAGATTTGACTATCAGTTTTGGTTTTGAGTCCGTGGAGCGAACATTCCTGATCCAAATCCAGTAATTTTGGATTTGTTGGAAAGGTGTGCAAGTCAAACACAACTTTCCTTTGGACCGCCTATATCGAAATAGAATGCACAGGTCCCGAAAACCCTATTTCTCAGAATCCTCTTCGAACTCATCTTAGTGAAAAAGCTTCTGCGCGTATTGAGATCCGTTTGGATCTTGGATAGTGGATCAATGCATACCGAGCCCACATCAGATTTGCTCATAGAGATCAGAATCCCTAAGCCACCATTCTTCAAAACAAAATCGTTTGCTCTTAAATTTGCCACCTCAATTGAGGATAATTGCATCATGATTCGAGATGGATTGAATGGTGATGTAGCAGGAAATGTCAAGAATACAATCCAATTGTGAGCATGTAACCAAGTTCTTGTCCAACTTTAGGTGACAGGGGTCCGCAAGTTTATTGGTCTAAGAGAACGACTCACCACCAAGTCAAAAAAAGACAGTTACGATTGATGAAGCGATGGAAGTGTTGGGCATCTCTGATGCAGATCAGCTTGTTCAAATCTGATTGATAGAGAATCCCAATGAAGTCTCTGCCAAAGATGTCTGAAAGCTGCTTAGCCCATCAAGTTTTGACCAAAACTTGGTCTTGAAAAATGAGGTAACAAGACCACACACCACTCCCGTCATGAAGGAACAACCCTCGTAAAGATGTTGGATCTCAAGGGCGACATGAATCAGGAAACAAGCTTCGACTTACTGATGGATTAAAGAAACAAGCACGAAAAAATAAAAGGAGAAAAATCAGTCACACGGAAATAAAGATTTTACATGGTTCAACAAGAACTGCTACCACACTAAGCCTTCTTCTTTGTTTGTTAAGATTCACAATGGAGAAGATGAAGCCTCTTTAAATAGGAGTCTACTAATTTTACATAGAGTCTATTGATATTGTTGGATATACCAAGGAGTTTAAGGTAAAATTACAGAACTACTATAAAAAAAATCATGCAAAAATTAAAAATTTATATTTAAGTACAAAGCAGGCTTCACACTCCAACAAAACCTTTTGACAGAAGCAACAGTGACAGCATATTGATTGCCATACATAATGAGAATGCCTCTTGACTATCTTTTCAAAGGCAAGAATTAATGGCCACTGCAGCCTCACTATTTAGCATAAAAGGTTGAGTTATACAAATTTGGGCCAAATTATTTTATTTCTATTTATTTTAATTTAATGTAAATAAGGGATTGGTTCCAATTCAAAGTGTTCTCAAGGGAAAGAATGTAGTTGTTTATGGCTTTGTTTTTTCATGTGTTTCATAAGGAAACCATCCTTGAGAGGAGAGATTTTATAGGGTAAGTTTGATTTTTTGGGCCACATGTGGCTTTGACTTGGAGTCATATGAATCAAAATAGCAAGAGGTTCCTTGTGAATTTGATTCTCACATAAATGAAAAAGTGATTCTCGTTTACCTGTGCAAATGGGAGTTGGTTTCCAATCAATCATTTTATGTTGTTTGGTTAGCCAATGCCAATGCCATTCATTCTCTCATTTCAAACTCGAGAAACTAGAAACTTCAACTTATGCACAGGAACATGCATACTGTTAAGAAACTCAAACCATACCAAAAAAGCAAATAATTTTCAGAAAGAAAGGAGGATTCTATCCAACCAAATAAGGCAAATGAAATAAAAAGAAACCTCAATATGCATGGTCTTCAACCACCTCAACACATCCAAATGAAACGGAAGGCATGTGATCAACCTTTGGCAATCACGTGTGGATAGTAGTTATCATGCATGTGTGGATAGTGGTTAGTAGTTATCGTGATCCCATATGAGTTGTATCGTTTGAGTCATCGTGATCTCATTTGAGTTGTAAAACTATTTTCTGGTGTGTATGTAAGATGACTACGCAAGTCCTGTAATTGATTTTTCATTATATATTATTCAGTCTCTCGTCTCACTATCAAAAATGAATTCTTAGAGTTATCAAACACTTCAGCCTTTATTTCATGATATCAGAGTTAAGAAGCTCTAACTAGTTCGTCAATGGCTTCCATCGTTCCAGCCACTTAATGGAATGCCATAACAAGCCTAGTCTCAGTCAAGCTGAATTGAGAAAACTATCTTCTCTTGAGATCGCAGCTGCAGTAGGTCATGCTCAACCAGGATCTCCTAAAATTCATTGATAGTTCTTTCCTGCAACCTGTCCGGTTCATCACCGCAGCTGAAGGTGGTAAGCAAGAAGTTAATCCTGAATTTCTAGTATGGCATCACTCTGATCAGCTTGCTCTGAACCCATCTTAGGCCAAATCATGAGAACCAAATTTGCCCAAGAAACATGAAATGCGATAAAAAAGGCCTACGGATCAGGATCTCTATTAACACTCATGATCCTAAAGAAAGATCTCACATTCATCAAAAAAAAGAACATGAACATGTTGGCATACTTGGATCAAACCAAGTTCCTAGTTGATTCTCTTTATAACTACCAATCACCTTGTCACCGATGGAAATCTCGTTCAAATAGCTCTTAACGGTCTTCCTCTCTTGAATATGAGAGTTTTGTTACATCCATTGGATACTCCTGTCACTTCTTTGTATATCTTTATGATCTTCTTAATCAAGAAAAATGGTCTTTATGCTACATCCCAAACCAATAGAAATTCTGAAATCCATGCACATTGCCTTTAATGCTTCAAGAGGTCAAGTCATGGCTGTGATCAAAGTAGAAATTTCTTACCAAATCAAAATCAGTCCAACACTAATCAAGGATCCCAAGAGTCTCAACACCAAAGAGACCCTGTATTGTGGCAAACGTGGGTGCATCACCAAGAACTGTTGGGACATACCCAAGGCTTTCTCTGCCATGTCTCTACAATAAATCACTAATGATTACTGGTATTCTGACACCGGTGCAACCAATCACCTGACTATGGGCGACTAGCAATTCTCCAACAGGTCTCAATATTAAGGAGGTGAGTCAATTATGATTGGCAATTATATGACTCTCGATATCTCATACAAGTGATTTAATATTATCTTCTAATGATTCCAAATTTGTCTTAAAAACTGTCATACATGTTCCTGATATTGCTCAAAATTTATTATTCGTGTGCCAGTTTACTAAAGATACCGATTGTATCTTTTAATTCACCCTATTTGAATTCCTTGTTAAGGATCGACAAACATGCAAGATACGCCTCAAACATTCAAAAACCAATGTGGGTCTCTACCAAATTAAAGCGGGCAACTCTCATATGATGGCAGCATAAGCATAAAGGAAAGCATCTTGCGATCTATGGCATCAATGGCTCATCCACACCAATAAGAAGATTGTCTCTTTTCTAAATTTCAAAAATGTTATTTCATTTAGTAGGAATAATTGAACAAAAGTTTGTGAAAGTTGCATGGTTGAAAAAGCACATAAACTTCCCTTTGTAAACTCTATATGTTGTTCAACTCATCCTCTTTAACTTTTACATGCAGATGTACGGGGCCTTGACCCAGCAGTCTCTCAATAAGGATTTTGATTTTATTTTTTAATAGTAGATAACTTTACTTAATTTTCATGGCTCTTTCCTTTGAAAGTCATTCTCTTGCCTACACATTACTGAGCAAAAGTGGGCTCGTTGAACACAAACGCAGGAACATCGTGGAGACTGGTTTGAGTATAATAATTGGGGCATCTCTACCATACGAGTTTTGAGTTGATATCATTTGAACAACTACCTATGTCATTAACCGATTGCGAACCCTAGTTTTTTGTAGTAAATCTCCCTATGAGCTCCTCTTTAACCAAATATCCTATTATCAGCATGTCCACATATTTGTCTCCACGTGTTACCTTCTTATCACCCCCTTACAACACATCCAAATTTCAACAAAAAAACCAAACCATGTGTATTCCTTGGTTATGCTTCAAGCCACAAAGGATATGTTTGCTTTGATTATCACACTAACCGAACCTACATATCCAGTCATGTCTACTTTGATGAGTCTTCATTTTCTAAAACCAACACCTCAGTCCCTCCCTCCCAAACCGACTTCTCATGGTGGGGTCTTACTTACTCGGCTGTGCTTCTCCCTCATCTTCCTTCCACAGACTCTGCCTCTGTCGAACCTGACCAACCAAGTGTCCTGCACAACCAATCGAGTCTGCACTCTGCCACATATTCGTCAGCAACTTCGTTCAATTTTGACACTGCCGAATCTGATCTTCAAGCTACCAAGTGCTCTCTTGTGCCTAGTCCACATCAGAATGCAAACTGCTCCCCTATGTTACCATTCACGTTTCCATGTTTATGGTTAATTTTCTGTTTCATTTGTTGTATACCAGGAAAGATACATTTCCTGAAGCCTCTTGCATGTTTTTAGGAGCTGTTGTATCTAGAATCAAGAATCTAGCTAATATCGTATATATTTTACTGTAATATTTTCCATTCCATGTTGAATACATCATCTTCTCCATCTGATCTACCTCTCTTTCAATTCATTTGGTGCTCTTATCATGTATCTCTAAGATTGGCTATTAGTGATAGGTTTATCATACAAGACGCTTTCAACATCTTGGTTGGAGTATGACGAGCAGATGTCTTCTTTGTAAGCATGCAACAGAATCTATACATCACCTTTTTATCTATTGTAAAGATGTACAAGCTCTATTATATGGAGGAAGGTAGTTTAGCTTTTTGATAGGAAAAAATTTGCAGACAAGCCTCTTGATGTCTCTTTGGTGGTGGGGTACTACTAGTGCTTTTCGACAGACGCCACTTCGGAGTGCTTGGTTAGTCGCTTTTCAAGTGGTGATTCGGAAAATTTAAGAATTTAGATGTGCATTGCTGTTTGAAAATTCCCACATTTCTGCGAGCCAGATTCACATTATGGTTTTAAACGAGGTGAGTGTTCATGTTCTTACAATTGGTCAAGGCACAAATCATATTGTATTTCGGAACTGGCAAATAAGCACCAAAAGAATGCTGAAGAACATGGTTTGTGAATACTATAACAAATTGAGGGACAAGGTTTAATGTTCTTATATATTAGGTCTCTCTCTCAGTTTATTTCCCCATTCTTCTTTTGTTTTTTAGTATTTTGAGTTGTCCAGGGTCCGTTGTATCTATTGATATTTTAGAGCTTGCATGATGGTACTTTGCCACGGTTCTTAAAATTCAGAGCATGAGCTACTATTGTATTTGAACTCTTTAGCATTGTACCATTCAAGAAAATTAAATGAGCCCATTGGACCCTAGATCTGTCTGACCATAACCCAACATTAAATAAGCTGGAAAACCTAAGTCCATATCTGGTTAAACCAACACTCCAATCCAGACCCACAAGTTCACTCTGATCGAATATCTGATCCGGAAACAACAATTTTGACTTGGGCTTTTCTTTGGTGCCTTGAGGTAGGGCTGCAAATGGATCCAATATTCTATCTGAGTCTGAAATTGTTATTTCTGGATTTAGAACCTTTAAGTAAAATCTGAATGTGAATTTGGGTCGGATTCAGATCTGTTCAATCATATTACTTTGGGATTCCCAATATTTTAATTTGGCCTGAAATTGATCCAATCCAAAATGTGACGTGTTTGCATTTTTTTACATGTACATAGCTTGTTTTTCTTCTCTCTTTATTTTCTAGATCTAGTATTATTGCTTATATTTCATATTCAAATTCAATCTAACCTCATCAGATCTAATTCTTTTATGGCGCAATAGTGTGACGATAAACATTTTTTACCAACGCAGTTTTGTGCTAGTAAAAGTTCTTTCCGTTATTTGAAATGTCTTTACTGGCGCAAAACTGCACCAGTATTATATTTTTGCTACCACAAATTTGCACCAGTGAAAACAACATTTACTGGCGACGTAAAGTTGTGCCAATAAATGCATTAACGGCATTGCTTTTTGCACCAGTAAAGGTTTTCACTGGCGCAATTAGTGCGTTGGGAAAAAAGGTTTTTCTTATTAGTGGTTTTTGAATTTTGGATTCAAATTCAGATTTAGCAGGATCCAGCCTGAATCTGGAGAGGGTGGTGTATGTTCGCCCCCGATGATTCACTGAATCCCACGTCTGTGTTCGGGGCTTTGAATGAGCACCACGTATACAAGCACATGGGGCTCGTATTCCCATGTATGTTGACATAACTTTGCATCGGACTCTGGTGTTGTTGCAAAGACTTAAGTACCCTTTCTTGCTATTCTTCCCATAAAATGATGGTTTGAGAAAATGACAAAAATGCCCTTCATTCAAAAAAGAAAAAACAAACAGTTCAAAAAAAGGACAAACATGTCCTTCATCCAGAAAGTCGAGGATGATGTTGACTCTTCAAAGTCTTCTTCTTTTTCTGTTCAAAAAAAGGACAAACATGTCTTCTTCTTCTTTCTCCGTAAAACACTATAAAACCCTCTCTCTCTCTAGAGAAGAAATCAAGGGAAACAAAGAGTTCTTCCTGAAGAAGGCCATGAACATCAACCCTCTCACTCTCTCTCTCTTCTCTCTCTACTTCTGTGCACATCCAACAGACGATCCTACATTGCTCCATCGTCATCTTCTTCTTCTTCCTTCTTCGTAAAACACTGTAAAACCCTCTTTCTCTCTAGAGAAGAAATCAAGGGAGGTAAAGGGTTCCTCCTGGAGAAGGCCATGAACACCAACCCTCTCACTCTCTCTCTCTTCTCTCTCTACTTATGTGCCTGATTTAGAGTTTTTGCCCTTACAGGAGGGGGGTCCGGGGGTTCATCCCAGCGTGGGTAGCATCATTCAACTAAATGAGTTGTAGATCCTGATTCAGAGTTTTTACCCTTATAGGAGAGGGGTCTGAGGGCTCCTCCCAACGTGGGTAGCATCATTCAACTTGAAGAGTTGTGGAGTCTGATTCAAAGTTTTTACCCTTACAGAAAAGGGGGGTCTGAGGGCTCCTCCCAGTGTGGGTAGCATCATTCAACTTGATGAGTTGTGGAGTCTGATTCAAAGTTTTTACCCATTCATATTTTAAGGTATTAGATCTCATGTTTGAACATCCACGCATGTGCAGTTTGCTTTCATCATGTTCAGTTGCTTTCTAGATTATACTTTGAATTCTGGTGCATTTTAGATCTATCGATTTGTATGTAATCAGAGCTCATTTTAATCTGAATTTTTTACTGCAACTTCATGCATATGTCTTCATGCTCTCCACAAAAAATCAGATCATTCTAAGTTTGTTTGACTCACTTTAAAAATCGAGATTCAAAACCTAATATTTTGCACCGTCAGGATTTTAGCAGAATCAAGACCAACTTGCGAGAGTGATTTCTCCCTAACCAGAGATGATCTTTCCAATCCGTAAAAAAGGTTGTTTTATAAATTGAATCTAGTTTGTTCATACCAAATTTCAGCGATTTCTATGGTGTTTTCATACCAGTTTTGGGTCAAAAACCATAACTCTGTCACCCTGTGTCATTTTAACGGCTCAGATTTTGATCCATTTTGTTTGACTTTTATTTTCCTAATGAGAGATCATTTTTCAATTTTGTAAACTGGGTTCTCTTCATTTATGTGTCTAGTTCATCCTTGTAAATTTTCAGAATTTTTCATGGTCAATTACTATTTTATTTTGATTAAATACCAGAACCTTGTATCCAGATTTTATAAATGTTCTGATTTTGGCCCCCATATCATGATTGTTGTAGCACTTCTTCAACAAATCGTTATTTGATTGGCAATATTCTTCAGCAAATTGTTGTTATGATTTTTTTGAGTCTCTAATGAGTTTCTACTATGATTTGTAGTATTTTTTGGTCTCCAACGAGCCTCACAATGATTTATAGTGTTGTCCGGTCTTTTAACTATGATTTATAGTGCTTTGGGGTCTCCAACGAGCCCCACAACGATTTGTAGTGTTTTTCGATCTTTTAACTATGATTTATAGTGTTTTCGGGTCTCTAATGAGACCCACAGCGATTTATAGTGTTGCTGGACCTCGCTATAGCGATTTTTAGTATTTCTCGCTAAACACTACACCGATTTGTGATACAAATCGCTATCCGAATCAGGACCAACTTGTCAGGGCCATATCTCCCTAACCAGATATCGGATTTCAAATCCGTAAAAAGTGGTATTTTTGTTATGAAATATAGTTTATTCTTGTAAATTTTCAGCAATTTCCATGGTCATTTGATATCCCATTTGGATCTAAAACCAGACCCCTATCAGTCTACCTTATTTGAGTGACATAGGTTTTTATTTCATTTTGTAAGAGTCATATCTCCCTAACGGAAGATCATTTTACAAATCCGTAAAAAGGGTTTTCTTCCTCTATGTGTCTAGTTTATATCTGAAAAGTTTTATAACTTTTTATGCTCATTTAATATTTCAAACCTGTTAAAAACCGAGACATGTTATAAAATGTTATAAAACTTAAAAAGTTTGAAACTTCCTCTATGTGTATTTTTAACAGGTTTGAAATATCAAATGAGCATAAAAAGTTATAAAACTTTCCAGATATAAACTAGACACATAGAGGAAGAAAATCCTTTTTACGGATTTGGAAAATTATCTTTCGTTGGGGAGATATGACTCTTACAAAATGAAATAAAAACCTATGTCACTCAAATAAGGCAGACTGATAGGGGTCTGGTTTTAGATCCAAATAGGGTATCAAATTACTATATAAATCACTGAAAATTTACAGTAATAAACTAGACTTCATAACAAAGACACCACTTTTTACGGATTTGAAATCCAATCTCTGGTTAGGGAGATATGGCCCTGACAAGTTGGTTCTTATTCGGATAGCAATTTGTATCACAAATCGCTGTAGTGTTTAGCGAGAAACACTACAAATCGCTATAGCGAGGTCGAGCAACACTATAAATCGCTGTGGGTCTCGTTAGAGACCCGAAAACACTATAAATCATAGTTAAAAGACTGAAAAATACTACAAATCGTTGTGGGGCTCGTTGGAGACCCCAAAGCACTATAAATCATAGTTAAAAGACCGGACAACACTATAAATCATTGTGAGGCTCGTTGGAGACCAAAAAATACTACAAATCATAGTAGAAACTCATTAGAGACTCCAAAAAATCATAACAACAATTTGCTGAATAATATTGTCAATCAAATAACGATTTGTTGAAAAAGTGCTACAACAGTCATGATATGGGGGCCAAAATCAGAACATTTATAAAATCTGGATACAAGGTTCTGGTTATTAATCAAAATAAAATAGTAATTGACCATGAAAAATTCTGAAAATTTACAGGAATGAACTAGACACATAAACTAAAAGAACCCATTTTACAGAATTGAAAAATGATCTTCCATTAAGAAAATAAAATTCAAACAAAATGGATCAAAATCTGAGCCATTAAAATGACACAGGGTGACAGGGTTATGGTTTTTGACCCAAAACTGGTATGAAAACACCATAGAAATTGCTGAAATTTGGTATGAACAAACTAGATTAAATTTAAAAAACAACTTTTTTTACGGATCGGAAAGATCATCTCTGGTTAGGGAGAATTCACTTCCGCAAGTTGGTCCTGATTCTGCTAAAATCCTGACGGTGCAAAATAACAGGTTTTGAATCTCAATTTTTAAAGTGGGTCAAACAAACTCAGAATGATTTGATTTTTGGTGGAGAGCATGAAGACATATGCATGAAGTTTCAGTAAAAAAATCAGATTAAAATGAGCTCTGGTTATATACAAATCGATAGATCTAAAATGCACCAGAATTCAAAGTATAATCTAGAAAGCAACTGAACATGATGAAAGCAAACTGCACATGCGTGGATGTTCAAAAATGAGATCTAATGCCTTAAAATATGAATGGGTAAAAACTTTGAATCAGACTCCACAACTCTTCAAGTTGAATGATGCTACCCACGCTGGGAGGAACCCCCAAACCCCCCTCCTGTAAGGGCAAAAACTCTAAATCAGGCTCCACAACTCATCAAGTTGAACGATGCTACAGTTATTGTGCAAGTCAGTCGGTGTTTGATGGAGAAATGTTGGATCGTTTGTTGGATGTGCACAGAAGTAGAGAGAGAAGGGAGAGAGAGTGAGATGAGGTTTTACCCCTCTCTTGTAAGGGTAAAAACTCTGAATCAGGATCTACAACTCATTTAGTTGAATGATGATACCCACGCTGGGAGGAGCCCCCAAACCCTCCTCCTGTAAGGGTAAAAACTCTGAATCAGGCTCTACAAGAGTCAATGTACAAATCAGTCGGTGCTTGATGGAGCAATGTATGATCTTCTAATTGATGTGCACAGAAGCAGAAATAGAAGGGAGAGAGAGAGTAAGAGGGTTGATGTTCATCGCCTCCTCCAGGGGAGATTTCTTTCTCGGATAATCTTGCAGTGCAGAGATTGGGTCTTAAATAATCATCTTCGGGGCACTTAAGTCTTTACAACCACTCTTTTTCAAGAACCGACATTTTTTTTTGCACCAATGGAGGAGAGGGTACTTAAGTCTTTGCAATCGCATCAAACTCCAACGCTAATTAATGCCGACAAACATGGGGATACGAGACGCACATGCTTACATACGTGGTGCTCTTTGGGACCCCCGATCATGAGATGTAGCTAACTGCCCTGTTCGGGGGGGGGGGGACATATAACCTGCTTTGCTGAATCTGACATATAATTTGTTTCCCTATCTATGGCCAGCAGCCGCCAAATCTTTAATTATTTTTAAATAACAAATATGTCCTTATTTAGTCTTTGGTTTAAACTAGTAATAGTAGGGCGAGTTTAGTTCCACTCATCCTCTATGTCATCCCCTATCTTCATACTCCTCTTAAATCTTATGATGCAAGTTGTTTTGATCAAATCTGACCCTATAAATGGATTCAACACAGTCAATTTAGTAAGAATCGACCCTTGAATCATTTTTTCAGTAAACAATATGATTTTCTAACTTACCGAAAATTTTTGCACGCAAGTCAGATTTTGGCATCGATATTTACTAAATGTAAGGCATAAATCACATCTATGGAGTCTATTTTTTTTTTTTTTGAAAGGCAACCTGGGGTTAGGCAGACCCCTACCAGTTACACAACTATACTATTGGGGTTTGAACCTGCAACATCCCAACACAAGTTGACATGCACTAGCTGCTCCTACCAAACAAGCCGAGCCCCCGTTGGTCTATGGAGTCTGATTTGATCAAAACAACTTGCATCAATGAAATCACAATGAGGGTACAAAGATAGGGATGACTTTGTGAATGAGTTGAACCGATTTGTTGGAGTTGGGTTCCACTCATCCCTTATGTCATCCCCCATCTTAGTACCAGTCTTAATTAACCTTATAAATGTAAGCTGTTTTGCTCAAATCTGACGCCATAGATGGATTCAACATTTCTGCCTACCAATGCATGATTAAACTTCTGATTTCTTTCTCTTTGGTAGCATTAAATAACTAGAGTACCATTAATATGACCATGAAGGGAGTCATTGACTAGTGAATGTCATCATTGGGACACTGCAAAATGTATGGCCAAGCAATGGCAATATCCTATACTTGAAAATGGGGGAAAGGAATAAAGTAGGCTTATAGTTTTCTTAAAAGGTAGGTAGGTAGGGTCAAGGGGTAGCGTCTTAATCATCCAAGCATCGTAGGCTCTAGGATAGAATTTCTACTCATAAAGCAATCCATTGGGGAATACAAACAGAAAGGGATAGATGCTAATGATATGTCCCAAAGGGGTTTGGCTTAGTGAGATAGGTCCTAGGCCACCCCTTGTGCATGCCAAAGCAGGGCAATTCTTTGGGAGTAAAGGGTAAGCCCACGAAATTTTATGCTGTCAGTACTGTAATAGTAAGTATGGCAGGCAGAGTGAGTGCAGTTAGGTCTCTGATTGTGGAGGTGGTTTTTTTTTTTTGTATAAATATTTAAAAAAAAGATGCTAATGAAACGGGGAGTCATGAACCTGTAGGGTATTGTCTTTAGAAATCAATGTCAATGGTCAAAAACAACTTTTGTTTTTTTCTTATTGGATAAAGGAGCTGAGGATTGCCCTCTGCAGGATTCGACCCAACTCCATCGATCAAGATATACCTTACTAGTCTAAACCATGTCCAGGACACAACCGGTGTTGCCCTATTTAGTATTTTTTAGTCAAAAAAATCACCTTAGAATCATAGACCTGGTTGTGCTGGCTCTGCCTGTCATACTTATGGTCACTGTCCTGGCAGCTGAAACTTCAAGAGCTTACCTCTAGCCTCCGGCCCTATGTAGTTGAAGAACTGCAAAACGTGAGCTCTTGGAGATTTCAGTTTTGCCTAAAATTAGGTGACAGAATTTTTTTTTTTTGCCTCTTTAGATGACCAACTACTACAAAAAAAACCTTCTTAGAAAAAAAAATAGTCAGACTTCTTTTGAGTAGGGATGGCAGTGGACCGAAAAAAATGGAGCCCCGTCCCTCCTCACCCCGTTTGGACCGGGGATGAAAGACATGAAACAGGGATGGAGGTTAAAACCAAAACCCATGCAAGGATGGAGGCAGAGCTGAACTTATGCTTTTCCCCACGTCGCCCCGTTCCCGCCTCGATCCTTGCCTTGCCCCACCTCGCCCCATCTTCAATCCTTCTTTAGGGATGACAATGAACAAAGGGAAAACAGGGTCATGCCCTTCTTCACCCCATTTAGACCGGGGATGGAGGATATAAAACAGGGATGAAGGTTAAAATCAAAACCGGTGAGGATGGAAGGCAGAATTTTGAGATGGGGCGGGGGTGGAGACCTTGTCCCCCGCCTCCACCAGGGTCCACTGCCATCCCTATTTTTGAGTCATCCACATCCACTTGATGAAAAATGTTGGATAGAATTATTAGGCTGGATGATACCATCTCAATCATTTTTTAGTTGATGGGTCTTAAGGAAACGACTGATCAAAATAAGTTGAAAAAATGGACATTATCAGGTCAGTTGGTGGTGCTTAGACCAAAGTAGTTGAAAAAAAAAACTGATTATTTTTCTTCCAGTGGGTGGCCAAAAAAATGATTAGGCAAAGTGAGAGGTCCTTGGGGAGGCAAGGAGGGTAGAGCGTGATGGGGGTGAGAGGCCAGCTGATAAGCCAACTTTTTTAAAGTGAAAAAATTGGGCGAGACATGGTTTTTGATCAATCATATTCTTACTAAAAAATGCTATTAAAAAATCAGGGCCTATGTCACGAGCTTAAGTATTTCTCCAATTAAATGCTTTTGGAAGGTTGCTCAGACTTTAGAGGCAGGAAAATTTTGTTGATGCGTTTAGAAGATCTATCTGAAGAAAAATGGAGATTATTTTATTATTTATTGACCTGATAAAAAATATCTTTTTAATTTGTATATGATATATAGAGTAGGGTGTAAAAGAGTTCAAGTTACATTGGACACGTGTGCGATGCTGATAGTGTGACTGCCGCTAAAGGTCTTTTTTTTTTTTGCCCAAACCTTTTCGTTGAAGTCCATTTTTAATACACTTGGTGCGTGCTTGCTTGTCCGACTTGCAATCAATTTTTTTGGGTCCGACAATATTGCCTCTTGTGTACTATGACTGCCTATTAGTTCGATATCACACATATGACTTGTGGCCAGAACTGTAGGCTCTTTGATGATAGGACCACACCTAGCTCACCAAGTCAGGGAGCACAACTTGATCTCGTTGGATTTTGGATTAGATCAGACACTCATATTGATATGGGCATATCAAGGGACATACATGAGAGATGCTCTTAGGTTTTAAGGGTTACAACCATTCATGATCATTATGGACCCGTTATAGACCTCCACCATATCTCTTTATAAATAGGAAACCCATAGTGGTGTGATAAGTTCTCTTTGGGTTCAAGGGTCTTGCTCACCTCTCGACATTCTGGCCTCGGCTCATTGAGGGCGTCGATTGGCTGAGGAGAACATTGACCACCTACATCCATCAAAGCACAGTTTGGATCGTCCATAGCCACATGTGGCAAGTGGCTCTTCCGCGGTCTATTTTATGCTAACATTGGGTTATGGGCCCACCATGCTTCCACCGGGTATGTTCAGGGTGTAGGTATTGGCGTCCAAGTGATGCTAATAAAAAATTCAATGTAGTTTTATTTTCTTCCTCACTAGAATCCTGTTCGGTTTTCGGGAGGTCGAACAACGACAAGGGAAGCTGCATTGATCAGCGACCGACCGCCTGAGGTTCAGCAGTAGTTGCTGCCCCCCGCAGAGGTTGATAGTGGTTTTCGAGTGAATCAGGTCTGATGCCGACCTGGTTGGACCTGATCTGGGACCCAGACCTGGATCCGTGTCAGAGTTTTGTTAAAATGTAAACTGCAATATATATATATATATATATATATATATATTATTTAATATTATTATATTTTCTTTTATTATTTTCTTTTTCTATTTTTTTATTTTCTTTTTTAGCATCTAGTTCAATAGAAACTAGATATTTTGATCCAGTCAAGTTCCTGTTGGAACTTGACTGTGCAAGTAGCTGTTGGACTGTAGTCCAACAGCTATAATAAATGTTGTTGGACTATAGTCCAACAGCTATAATAATAAATGTTGTTGGACTGTAGTCCAACAGCTATATTAAGAGACGTTGGAATCCAACGTCTCTTTTTGGAGAGCTCAAAATGAGCTCTCCTCTCTCTCCCATTGTTTTGTATATATAGGGGTGAACCCCTTCAATGTAAATAACCATGCTTCTTAAGCATTTTGTTCATGAATAAAGTATTATTTATTTTTCAAGTGTTCTTCCCTTTATACCCTTTCAAGGGTCATGCTTGTAGTGTCTCTAATAGACACTTGTTTGTGAGTTATTTGTGCATTTGTTGAAGACCACCATTTCATTTCATGGTATCAAAGCTACGAAATCCTTAGATCTTGAAGTGCTTCTGCCTCGATTTCCGTGTCACATTTACAAAAGGTGTTTCATCACCTTGTTCTTGGCTCAAGAAGATTTGTTTGAAGAAAGGCGAACTTGTGCTACAAAAAAAAATTGGTTTTGTATCCTCTCTTATTCCTTTGTCTACTCTTTTTCTTTTCTTTTTATTTTTCTCTCTCTCTCTTCCTATTTATTCCTCTCTTACCCTTGTAAAAGATGGATGACAATGATAAGATCACCATCATTCCTATGAAGCTAAATGATACTAACTATGTAATGTGGGCTTCGATTATGAAGCACCACATTTGGGGAAAAGGTTTATGGGGTATAGTGGATGGTTCCGATTTGGAACCTAAACTATCTCTTACCAAGAAAGAGGGTGATAAAGAGGTTCCTCTAACGGAAGAAGAGAAGAGTAAGGCGTTAGCCACTTATGAAAAGAAATGGAAAGAATGGAGGATAGGGCATGCAAAAATTATGTCATGGCTCATCAATAGCATAGACATTAAAAAATGCTCTAGTCTAGCTAAGTTTGAGCATGCCGATAAGGCTTGGGAATACCTCAAAAACATGTATTCCCTTAAAGATATTGCACATGTATGCAATTTACAAGATAAAGTTCGGACAATGACTCAAAAAGATAAAACTATTCGAGAATATTATAATGAGTTGTCCGAACTTTGGAAAGAGTTGGCTCTTCTTGAGCCCAAATGGCATTGTGCCGAAGACATCGAGCTTCGCCAAAAGCAACTCGATATGGAACATTTCTATCAATTTGTGAATGGTCTAAGGCCGGAGTTTGAATCCACCAAATCGGCCCTTTTACATCGTGGAAAAATTCCTTCTATTGTTGATACTATAGAAGAGCTCACTATAGAGGAAAATAGACTTAGAAAAAGTACTCCAAAAGTTGATGATGACTCCGTTTTAGCTGTATCTAGACCGGGGAATCATACTCGTACTTACAAGCCGCCTCATTTTGGAAGGCAAAACGGCGACTTTGATAAAAGAAAGGTTATTTGTCATCATTGTCATGAACCGGGGCACTATAGGCCTCAATGTCCAAAGTTAAAAAGAAGAGAAGAAAAAAGAGTTGCATCTGTTGAATCTGAGTCAAAAGATCAAGATGCACCTGTGTCTATGGCTCAACTGATGGAAATCCTTCAACCTCTTCTCAAAGGGGTATCCTCCTCAACCGAAGCCTCAACTGGAGCGACAGTTGCATCTTTCTCCGGTCCAGGTAACTTTCCTTGGCTTTTAGATTCTGGTGCTTCTTTTCATATGACCCCAAATGTTAATAGTCTATCCGAATGTCTTAAAAATGACTCAAGTGTGTCAGGTTTTTACAACCGATGGCACATCTCTCGAAGTAAAAGGAATAGGATGTTTTGAAAATCTTCAAAAATCTAAAAGATTTTTTATCCCAGAAGTTAGATATATCCCTAAACTTAATTTGAATCTCTTATCTGTCTCGCAAATATCTGATTATGGATGTAATATCTCCTTCTCTTCTCATGGTTGTTGGGTACAGGATCGCCAGTCAGGGAAGCTGATTGGGGAAGGCCATAGAGAAGGAGGACTTTATTACATGGACTTTTTGGAATTACCCAAGAATGCATTTTGTTATAATATTCAGAAATTAGAATTGGATTTATGGCACAAAAGGCTTGGCCATCCTCATATGTCTAAAATTCAATATTTTCCAAGTTTGGAAAAATTTTGTAATTTTGAAAATTTTTCTTGTAAAGACTGCATTCTTGGCAAAATGAAAAGGTTACCATTTCTTAGTAGAACTTTTGTTTCCTCACGACCACTTGAGTTAATACATTCGGATGTTTGGGGCCCCGCACCAGTTATTTCCAAAGGTGGTTATACATATTATGTCATTTTTGTTGATGACTTTTCTAGACATACTTGGATTTATTTTCTTAAACATAAATCTGATGTCTTTGCTAACTTCCAAATATTTCATAAAATGGTTAAAAATAAGTTTCAAAATGATATTTCTGTTTTTTGCACTGATTCAGGGGGAGAATTTATGTCCAACGAATTCAAAGACTATCTCAATTTACATAGTATTACACATTAAAGATCATGTTCACACACTCCACAACAGAATGGCCTAGCCGAACGCAAACATCGGCACATTATGGAAACTACTAGGACATTGCTAATTGCAAATCAAGTTCCAAAAAGTTTTTGGGCTGAAGCGGTCCTAACTGCCACCTACCTCATTAATAGGATGACATCTTCCTCATTAAAGAATACAACTCCAATAGAAAAGCTTGTTAATTTAACTCCAGATTATTCTAGATTAAGAGTCTTTGGATGCAAATGTTTTGTTTTCACCAACAGAAATGATAAACTCTCTTCTCGTGCAATCCCATGTGCCTTTTTAGGATATGCTGATAATAAAAAAGGCTACAGGTGTTTCGATTTTCAAAATGACAAATTATATGTGTCAAGAAATGTATCTTTTTTGGAAAAAGAAAGCTTCTTTGAATTTGAAAAATCCAAGGATGTCACTGAATACTCGTTTTTAATTGATCCAACTTCAAAATCCAATGAATGTGATGTTGGATGTGACCTTGACAATGATCAAAGTCCTATTGTTGTTGAAAATGATGATAATGAAGAGCAAATTCATAGTGATGTTAGTCTACAATATTCAAGACGTAGAGAGCAAAATCTTCCATGTGCATTACAAAAATACTCTGAAGTCCCACCTAGAAGAACGTCTAGAATCTCTAAACCTCCAGAAAAATTTGTGTCTTATGAATCTTTTTCACCCACGTATAGGGCCGCCATTACATTAATACAATTATATGTTGAACCATCATCCTATTCTCAAGCAAAAAATCATATAGAATGGATAGAAGCCATGAAAATAGAATTGGATGCACTAGAAAAGGCCAATACTTGGACGATACAAGATATTCCTCTGGGTAAGAAACCTATAGGTTGTAGGTGGGTATACAAAGTCAAAACCAAAAGTGATGGGACCCTGGAAAGATATAAGGCCCGTTTAGTAGCAAAAGGATATGCCCAAGAGTATGGCATCGATTATGAAGAAACATTTGCTCCTGTGGCCCGTATGACCACTGTTAGAACTTTAATAGCCTTGGCCTCCATTAGAACATGGCCTATCTTTCAATTAGATGTCAAAAATGCTTTCCTGAATGGGAATCTCGTTGAAGAAGTATACATGGAAGCCCCACCTGGTATTAGTATCCCTAAGGGTAAAGCTCTTCGTCTAGAAAAAGCTCTTTATGGTCTTAAACAGGCTCCAAAAGACTGGTATGACCGATTTAGTCATGTTATGCTTGATATTGGTTTTCAACCTTGTTTAACTGACACTGCTTTGTTTGTTAAGAAATCTTATGCAGGCATCATTATTCTTCTTCTCTATGTGGACGATATGATCATCACCGGAGGCGACAAACAGGGAGTTGCAAATATCAAATCTCTTCTTAAAACTCACTTTGAAATGACTGACTTAGGTTTATTAAGATATTTTTTAGGCATTGAAGTTGCTTATTCCCCTCGGGGGTATTTGATATCTCAATCTAAATTTGCTCTTGATATCGTTTCCAGGTCTGGAATTACAGATGATGAGAAAGTAGACACTCCAGAAGTTGTCAATGTTAAAATGAAAATTGATGATGGAGAACTTCTTGATGATCCTACTCCTTATAGACAACTTGTTGGAGCTCTTTCTTATCTTTCCATTACTAGGCCAGATATAACTCATGCGGTTCATACAGTCAGTCAGTTTCAGCATGCTCCCACCTCCGTGCACATGGGAGCGATTTTGCGTATTATTAGATACTTAAAATCCTCTCTTTCACGAGGACTCTTCTTGTCTGCTTCATCTTCATTAAATTTAATTGCATATACTGATGCTGACTGGGGAGGTGATCCCAATAATAGACACTCAACTACTGGTTTTTGTGTGTTCCTAGGTGAAACCTTAATTTCGTGGAGGTGCAAGAAGCAGCAGAAAGTCTCTCTTTCCTCCACTGAAGCTGAATACAGAGCCATGGCAACCACCACTATGGAGGTTGTTTGGCTCAGACGATTGCTAGCAGATATGGGAGCTAAAGCAACGCAAGCTTCAAAGATGTGCTGTGACAACAAAAGTGCGATCTATATTGCAAGCAACCGGACATTCCATGAGCGCACTAAACACATTGAGATGGACTGTCACTATGTCAGAGAGGAATACTTACATGGAACCATTGATCTGCCATATGTTACATCAGAATATCAATTAGCAGACTTTTTCACCAAGCCTCTCGCTGCTCTCAGATTTCACTTCCTCTTAGACAAACTTTCGCTCATTGTACCGTAAGTTTGAAGGGGAGTGTTAAAATGTAAACTGCAATATATATATATATATTATTTAATATTATTATATTTTCTTTTATTATTTTCTTTTTCTATTTTTTTATTTTCTTTTTTAGCATCTAGTTCAATAGAAACTAGATATTTTGATCCAGTCAAGTTCCTGTTGGAACTTGACTGTGTAAGTAGCTGTTGGACTGTAGTCCAACAGCTATAATAAATGCTGTTGGACTATAGTCCAACAGCTATAATAATAAATGTTGTTGGACTGTAGTCCAACAGCTATATTAAGAGACGTTGGAATCCAACGTCTCTTTTTGGAGAGCTCAAAATGAGCTCTCCTCTCTCTCCCATTGTTTTGTATATATAGGGGTGAACCCCTTCAATGTAAATAACCATGCTTCTTAAGCATTTTGTTCATGAATAAAGTATTATTTATTTTTCAAGTGTTCTTCCCTTTATACCCTTTCAAGGGTCATGCTTGTAGTGTCTCTAATAGACACTTGTTTGTGAGTTATTTGTGCATTTGTTGAAGACCACCATTTCATTTCAAGTTTTTGGGGGGAACGAGTTTGAGCCCACCCGGAGGAACCATATATGACTCATATTTGTTGAGGGTTCTAGGTGGACCATATATGGGACCTGATCTCGGGGGACCCAATCCAGACCTAGACCTATTAGGCGTTTCGGGTTTGTGTCTGAACCCGATCTGGAGGGATCTAATCTAGGGTCCAGACCCATCCTAGGGTTTCAGACGTACCAGATCTGTAACTGGTCCATTTGGCCTATTCTAGAACTTGGGACCCGATTGGACCAGGTCTAGATTTGGACCAGTTCTGGATCATGGGATCTTACCCAATATTTATTTTAGAACTAGGTCTCGATCCGAATTGGGTCAAGATTATTGGATCTGACCCATGTATAATTTTGGGTCAGATCAGGTCCAAAATAGGATCCAACACTGTATGACCCCTTTAAGGTGCATAACTGGTTCAGTGACCAATTCAGAGGATTTTGAGACCGATTTAGAGCCGTTTTTGACCAATTTTGAAAGGTTTTTCACTGGTTCCTGCAAGAAGAGACCCAATTTTCTTGTATCTAAGAAAGAATAGGGTTTTCTTATTCAAATTTAAGGGTTTAGAGGCTTTTGTGCATATTTCAGACCGATTTGATAGTTAAGAAACCAATTTAGTATTTCTTAATAGGTTCGAGGCTGTTTTAGATCGGTTGAGGATATTTTATAGCCAATTCTATTTTTCTTATGCTTTTATGTATAATTTTATCATGTGATGCATGCCTCTTGCATGACATTTTATGTTGCTTTGTATTATCCATGCTATTTAAGCATAAATTATAATTGAATTCATGGTATATGAGATATGTTTCATCAAAAGTTTATTTATACATATGAGATGTAGCATGAATTTGTGTTTTTGATGTTATAATACATAGTTTATCATGAATATGCATGCATGAGCTGTAAAATATCTTGATAAACTCACTTTGGCAATCACTAAAGTAATTCGAGTTGTGTTGATTAAGGGTTCCTTGGACCATGTTGAGATTAAAATTTAGTATTGTCATTGTGTGTAACTTTATAAAATAATGATTTTATTCAAAGGCAGGTCATTGTGTTCCAAATTCACACAGGGTGTAATAGTAGGTGTGTACATCATATTTGTATTCTTAGGTATGGTGTCAAATTGCCTCTGGTTACATGATTTATTGGTTTTACCAATTAAAGTCAATTCATTGAGAATTGAGAAGGTGAAATAACTTTGAGTATTATTGTTTTCACCAAAGTGAAATGATAATGACTCTATTATGCTTTTCTTAAAAAAGGTGAATAATAAAGGGTCTCATATTTACTTTTTTTATATAAATCTTATATAGAATGATTAACCTTTCACTCATAAAGAGAATAAAACAACCGATCAGAAGACTGTCTATGAGAACTGAAAGCACTCAGAAGGTTGTCTATGAGAAGTGAAAGGTTTTAAATAGTCTTAGCCTGTTGTTTTTGCAATCATGAGTGACTAAGAATATTATAGGTGACATCTCTCATTGCAAGGCAGTGAAAGCTATTTAGGCAAAAATTATTTATTTATATGAGATTTTATCTCAGTCTATATAGATAAAAAAACTTAATTTTGGGTCTTGGTATCATGGACTTTATTTAAAGGCTACTGAAGAACTTTTGTGATAACGAATTTGTTGTTATTTACTTTATTATTAAAAAAAGACTGAGAATCATTTAGTGTGTATTGATACAATCAATGCATAGAAAATGAGATTCTCTTACTAAAGGATTAGCACTGAGATTATATTCTCGACATGTAATGAGGATAGGTCTATTTGATTTCTTTTGGTGTATGACAATACATTACAGTTATAAGTGATCACATTTATGAAACTAAATTGATTCTCTATCATTTTGTGCATTGTTAATTCTGTATAAAGTATCTCTTATTTGTAAAGAATGAATAACAGAATAACAATATTAAAAAGACCATCAATTTATAAAGGTAATATTAACATGTTAAACACTAAAAATGAATAATACTGTAATACATGAAAATATGACATTGCATATAGAGGTATTTATATCTATAACTCGTATGATTCATTCTTGTGATACAGGATAGCATGTGAACCCACATAAAAATTGAATCAAAATAACGGTAAAGAACCTTGATTATGTGTATTTTCGTGTCAATGAGTCTAATGAAAGAATGTTAGATTTTCAATCAGATCAAATCCAACCTGAATGTGACCCATATTGACATGGACACATCAACAAACATACATAGGAAAGGCTCTTGGGTTTTGGGGGACACAAAACAATTATGAAGTATAATAATTATCCATTCATGCCCATTATGGACCTCCACCAGTGCCCATTATGAGCCCATTATGTACCTCCACCATGTCCCTTTATAAATTGGAGACCCATTGTGATGTGATTAGTACGTATGTAATTTCTCTCTCTAGGTACAAGAGTCTGCTCACCTCTCGATATTTTGGTTTGAGCTCATTTAGGGCATCAATTGGCCAGGAGAACGTTGACTACCTGTGTCCACAAAAGTGCAATTCTAATTGTCCATGGCTACTTGCAGTAAGTGACTTTTTTGCCGTCTATTTTAGGCTAAAAGATCCTACTTTATATAAGCGCGTCTAACCAAGAGCAAGACTTAACTCATTGGGTCCGCTTCTACATGTCTTTTGCTTTACTTTTATACTTTTTTTAAAGGCTTTACTTTTATAATTTTGTTCAAACTCTTTCTCTCTCTCAACCTATGTATATTCCTTGATTTCCTTCATATCTTTGAGGGAAGACTTGTAGATTTTTGTGAAGCTGCATCTTCACAAATTAAAGGTACAATATCTCAAGTTTGTCAGAAAATAGGTTATCTTATTTTTCATATGTTTTTTCCTTTACATATTTTTGTTTTAATTTTTTAGTTTAATCATGTCTGCCAATATACTGTTTGCATGTAACTATGCAGTTTTTCTTTAGTATATAATACTTAGCATTATCTTTAGAACTATGGGGGCTTGCCAATGTGTGTAGTGATGGAGGGGTTTTCTCTTGATCCAAAAAAAATTATGAGACCTTAATGAAACTAAATACCATTGATTTTTTTTAAGGATGACAATTTAAAAAGAATATGTTTTAGTGAAGGTAATAACAGCCAGTAAGAGCTTGAATATCTAGTGGTTGCCTTAAGGCATTCAAGTTTAAGGATATTACGAGTTCGATACACGAAGTGTGAACCTCTTGCCTTATGGCCAGATCTGTAGGCTCCTTGATGAGCAGGGGAACGATCAAGGGGTTTAAACACAGTAGTGAAGCTAAGAACATTATTGGTTGCTTGGCAAGAAAGGTAACGTCTGAAGTTCGATATTGTAGACCAAGCCTATTTTTTTTATTTTTGGATATACGTAGTTTCCTTGTTAGACGTTATCCATCAGTTTCAGAAGTTTTTACATTATGTTGAGGTTGGTGTATTGTGATGAACCCATGTTTAGGAATGGCAGTGGATAGGGGGAAAGCGGGGCCCTGCCCCGCCTCGCCCCGTTTGGACTGGGGATGAAGGGTATGAAACGGGGATGAAGGTTAAAATTCATTCCCGTGAGAAGATGGAGGCAGGGATGGACTTACGCTTTCTTCTGTACCTTCCCGTCCCGATCCCCACCCCGCCCCATCCCCACCCCACCCCACCCCGCCCCATCCCCAATCCTTCTAGAGGATGACAATAGACCGAGGGGAAACAGGCCCCACCACGCCTCACCCCCGTTTAATTTGGACCAGGGATGGAGGACATGAAATGGGAGGGGGGGTGGGAGGTGGAGGTTAAAATCCATCCCGATGCGGGGATGGAGCTTTGGATTTTGAGATGGGGCAGGGGTGGAGACCTTGTCCCCCGCCCCCCGTCCATTGTCATCCCTACCCATGTTGCCTGCAATACACTAAGTTCCTCATCTATCAGTTTGAAATGTTTTTACATTGCCTTGAGGTTGGTGTAAAACCACTAAATGTTTTTTTTATAATACTTTGTGACCCATGTAAGGATGGGGAAAAGGAAGCCCCACCTCACCCTTTTTGGACCGGAGATGGAGGACATAGAAACAGAGAATGAACTGGAGATGGATGCTAAAATCAAAACCCGTGTGGGGGAGGGACTTACTCCACTTCCATCCCTAGACCCATGATGTGTGCAATACATTAGGTTTGATGACAGTACACCTAGCTAGGACCATAGTGACTTTTCGCTAAATATTGACCGTCAAAATTTGATAAATTTTTAAACTTTTTTATATATCTCACAGTTTTTGGCTAAAAGGCAAAAACATTGAAGTAAATTTTAAAGTTTATATGGGAATTTCCAACAATTTTTTTGTAAATCCAATTATGTGGATGTGCTTGGCATGGTGAGTTTGCTAGAATTGGATCTAAAAAATGTGATTTTTTAATGCTTGAATATTTATGATGATTATGAGCTTGATTTATGCATCAAAATTGGATCATTCAAGACTGGGTTCTTATAAAATCAAGCATGTACGGTTAGATTCAAGAGTAAAGAACAAAAAAATCCATAAAATCACGGTTTACACATTAGTTCTCATATTCTAGTCTCTCTCTCTCTCTCTCTCTCTCTCTCTATATATATATATATATATATATATATATATATATATATACTTTCTTGTTAGTACCGGTCCTTTGGACAGGCCGTTTTACTAGTATTTTTAAAATTTTGTTCAACGAGTTTCCATTCTCTCTCCTACTTTCTTATATAAAAAGATGAGAAAACAGGCTACCATTCATCAAATGTTGTGGTTTTGTTATAACAGCTCACAATTGGAAGGGAATCTAGTTTTCCAGAATAGGTGAAGATGGCAAATGGAAAAATAATTTGTGAGTTATGTTCGATGATTAATATTTCCTTGAAAAAGCATGAGATGTTGCTTCAATGTTGTGGATATAATGGCAACGTTTATTGCTCATTATGTTATGTTGCATGTGGATTTGTTACTATGTTTTTTTGAGCTTCACGAGTAATTTTAAATTATATATACTGATATCTGGTGCCATCATCTCAGCACCCTCACCACCACTCTGCCAGCCACGTGGCCACCCATGGTGGTAAATTAAATTAAAATTATATCTGAATGAATAAAGTATGTAACGTTTGGGTTGTTGACAAGTAAGAATATATTCTGTGCATGCCAATATATATATATATATAAAGTATCTTGAACATTAGGTGTTTGACACGTCCTTAACATGCTGGCTGTCTATCATCCATCAAGCGTTTCCAGCGTAAAAAAAAAGTAATGTCAAAAATGAGTTTTTTTTGTCCAAATGAGACGTGAAAAATTGATGCTATTGACTTTTAGCGGCAATTTTTGTCGAAGCTATTGGCCTTTAGCAGTGACTTTTGCCGCCACTATTACTCGTTTGGCAAAGAAACTTATTTTATATAATAGTCATCTATCAAATGTGTGATAGACGGAACATGTTCAAGTACGTCTCAAAAGTACCTAATGTTCAAGCACCTACACACTACACACTCTCTCTCTCGTTTTATATATATATATATAGTTGGACAACCTTTAGGTAGGGATGGCAGAAGTCCGGGGCAGCCGTAGAGAACAAGGTCTCCACCCCTGCCCCCATCTCAAAATTTTGCCTTCCATCTCTAATCCATTCCTCGTTTCATGTCTTCCATCAATGGTCCAAACGAGGCAGGGCGAGGACCTGTATTCTTGATCCTTTTGTCGCTGCCACCTTTCATCGTTAGAAGAAGAAAAGAGAAATGAGAGCTCGTGCAGCTCGTTAGAGAAAGGCGAGATGAGAGATTCAAGAAAGGGTTTTATATTAGGGTTAAATATATATATATATAGGTATAGGTACAATAGTAATTTCCTAAATAAAAATGAGAGACTTAATGAGGCAGGGGCAAGAATAAATCTATTCCTACCTCCATTCTTGCACTGGTTTTGATTTTAACCTCCATCCCCGGTCTAAATGGGGCGAGGCGGGGCAGGGCTCCATTTCCCCGTCCATTGCCATCCTTAACCTTAGGTGCACAACTACCAGTGCAAACGGATGGGCCGTCCATCGCAGTCTCGATGGACGACCCATGCAAAAATGCATGTTTTTTGCCTTTTTAGCAATGGTTTTTTACCGTCGCCAAAGGTCCCAACAGAAACTGGGACCTTTAGTGACTGACTTTTGACCTCTGCTGAGACCTTTAGTGGCCACTAAAAATAAAAAAACAAAAAAATAAGCATTTTTTCATAGTTTTTTTTTGTAGCCTGTGATGGATGGTCCGCAGAGTTGCGCAGGTAGCTGCATACCTAAGCATTGCAAAGCTACCATGTTACATATACATATATATTAATAATGATAGGGTGCTACCCTCACCTAACAGAAGCTTTAGATTTTTAAATTTCATCAACTTTTCAATTCTCATAAATGAATTAAAACACTAAATATGTGGTGTCCATAAGACCAAGGTACCCAATTTTCAATACTGTCAGATGCATGCAGGATCCTGTGAACATGGATAAGCTAAAGATTTAAAGCACCAACCTTAAGAATTGCAAGCACATGCCATCAGAATCTAAATTTATATGAACCACAAAAGCACCATACATTTAGAATAACCAGACTTTTCAAAGAATTGAAGGTCCCCATCATGGGCTCATCCAAAATACATCAGTCCAATGTTCATGTGGCCTCATACCTTCATGGAAAAGAAATCAATTATTTCCCAAAAGACTGTGACCATCATCCATTATTTTGGAGCCCCCTACAATGGAGTCCGGTTTCGCTCATCCCCCATCTTCCTACCCCTCTTAAATCTTATGATTCAAGTTGTTTTGATCAAATCTGACCTTATAGATGGATTCAGATTTAATATGAATAGACCCTTGGATAATTTTTTTGATAAAAAAATATGATTTTTAAATCACAAAAATTTTATGTTTTCACAACCGTCCATTTTTGAATCACCAAAAAATCTTACACTCAAGTCAGATTTTGGCTATTTTCACTAAATGAACGATGTAGAACACATTTATGGAGTCCAATTTGATCAAAACAACTTGCATCAGTGAAATCCCAAGAAGGTGTATGAAGGTAGGGATGACATAAGGGATGAGTAGAACCAGTATGCCTGCAATGGCCCTCCCAACGCACCAATATTCAGCTTAGCCAGTTGCTTTTTTGTTTAACAGGTTGAGTATTGTGATTTATCACGCTAATATCAAGATAAAAAAATAACTTGAAGATGGGTGACATTTGGTAATTATCGCATTTCTTTCACGATTATATCCGCTTTTGAGAATATCACTAAAAAATTATGATATTTAAAGAAATATAGCCAATATTTGCTGCATATAAGACTTTTCAGTTCAAAATGGCATCAATATCTTGACAATCTGTTTGCTAAACAAAAAATAGAGGACACTAACTGATTTTTATGGGCCAATTTGTTTCTGGTGATATTTGTGGGAAAGTGTCACGGTGGCACCCCCAAAAGGGTTTGGCATAGTGGGATGAGGCTTGGGCCGCTAAGCTTGCGGTCTAGGTTCAAATCTCATGGGCGTTGCCCCTTGCACAAGCCGAAGCATGGTGACTCCCTAAAGACAAAAGTTAAGACCGTATAGTTTTACGCTGTTAGTATAGTGACTATAAATACGGCAGGCCTGGTTAGGTCTCTGTTCTTGGGGGCGGTTTCTCGGTGTAAATATATATAAAAAAAAATGTCTAAATGCTGGCACTCCCTTTTTACCATGGATAAACTATGATCTGAAGCATGATTCCTATCAAATAAACTATGTTTACATCCATAAACTCTGGTTGAGTTGCATTAATTTTGTGACAAATAGAAAGATAATTGGCTGGTTAAGAATTAAGGTTGTTGATATTTGAAAATGACCTACAAATGAGTTTGGGCTGGCAGGACTGACCCGCTAAACATTGGGCCATTAAGCCCGGTTGCCCTTCAAACCCGAGCTTATTAAGAACCGGGTCAAAACTCGGCCCATTAGTAAATGGGTCAGGCCATCTTTGGGCTGGACCACACTTAAAACCCGATGAGCTGAGCTCTAAATGAGCATGATTCGGGCTAAACTCTCAAAGTGTCTAATGCAAATCATATGTTTTTGCACCACTGATTATGCACATGATCAATCAACAATGCAAATTTTATTTTTTCCTTTTGATCTTGTAGTGTCTGTCAGTAACTGCAGCTAAAGCATCCAAGGTCAGACGTGCAGTGTGCAACCATGTGTTTGACATTGTGCAATGCCTTAAGCATCTAATGTCACCTCATATATATATATATATATATATATATATATATATATATATATATATATGAGAGAGAGAGAGTAATGCTACGGTGCTCTGGGAGCACCTACTCCCACGTAGTGGTCCGATAGTTTGCTTTGTTCAACAAACACCCTGTCGCTTTGGAGTAGTTAGTAAAAAAATCATGATACAATGATGGATAAAAAGAAATACCTTATTCTTTTTTAATATGAACTAATAGATATACAAGGCTGGAGAATACATCAACAGAAAATCTATATGGATGATGTACACATGGATGAAAAGAGAGATAAGGTCCACATCCAAAAGAAATTTGGGTCTACAACAAGTGCTATGAAAGTAGATGTAGAAAATATTTGTTTAAGGAAAGAAATGCCCATTTAAGAAAGATGCTCAAGTCTCAAGGTGCTCTTATCACTAATTTACAAAATTACATCAATGAGATACTAGAGTGATGGATTTTGTGGTGTACATTAATTGAACTTTATATATTATTGAAATTGTTTGAATTTTATAAGTTGTTGAATATGTGTTATTTTTTTAACAAGTAATTGATTTGTTTATGAGAATTATTTGTGTATAACGTGTAAAAAATATGGAATGAACATGTGTTTATAAATGGTGAATTTTTGCACCAAAAAGGAATTTTGCAAAGTATATGCAATTTTTCTTTTATTTTTTTTTAAATCAGATTTTTTTTGTAAGGTACATACAAATTTTCCTTCAAACTTGTTTAAATAAAAAAGAATGAACAAATAAAAATTCATACTTACCTTGCAAATTTTCTTTCTAATTTAAATAGGATGATAAAGTTTAATTATATCAAATTTGTGGATGACTTAGCTCCTTGTAAATTTATCATAGAGAAACATTAGTTAGTTTGGACAAACAAATGACTAAGTGGATTTGCCTAATCAGATCTACTATGAGTCAGTCACATGTGATACTAAATCATCTATGAAAATCTGCAACATAAATCAATTTTAAGGTAATTATGCAATTCAAATTTTATGTTATGTAAGTGTATACCTTGTCATATTCATATAACATATACGATAAACAGTCATGCTTTAAGCATGTGCATGCCTCGTCTTGATATAAGAGAGTTTTGAGTATTTGCTATAAATTTTAATGTTTACTGATTAATTTTTATTAGAATGAATAAAAGAAGAGAAACATTGTTTTACAGACTCACAAAAAAGTATGAGGTCATGTAAATCGTCTTCGACCAATTACGTCCTTCTACCATTTTTTTGTTGTAAAAACTACTAAGTCTAGGTATGAATCTTTCTAAGTGTTGCATCAAATAGGTAAATATACTTATATTATTTTTAAAAGAATCCATATACGATCAAAACAAACAAACACACCTAAAAAAGCTTGTAATATACTTACTTCACTGACCAAAAAAAATCCTTGAAAACTAGTAGCACTTCACTATATTTTAGCCGATCCTCTTCGGTCTCAACCACCATAATTGTGTTGGGTGACTGGTCATTGACTCATTTGCTTACATTGTGTCTAGACATCGTAAGCTACCTATGATTTAAAAATAAAATTCAATAAGTGCATTAAACAAATAAAAAGTTTAACATTTTCATGTAGATTTATAAATTGAAGACTTTCATGTTCTAATGGATAAATGACTTTCATATTCTTTAGAAATGATGTATTGGTTGAAAAAAAGATCATAGAGTCATGTAATATTTGGCACTAAGTGCTTTTAACTCATAATAACAACCTAAATTATGGACATGCATAATTTTTTTTAGAAACAACTGAGTTTGATGCATTCAAGAAATTATAAACTAGAAAGCAAAATGGAAAGATAGCAAAAATTGTTGACAAAACTCCATAATGACAACATGTTACTCAAAGGCAAACTCCATGATGCATATTGGTGCTTATTTTTGTAGGTAACTATATGTGAAATTGATCTTTCACAACTTTTAATAATTTCATAATATTGCATGTGATACTCGTTCAAAATTTAGCAATTATTAGACTTTCACAAATTTTATGATTCTAATAGGTTATTGTGCGAAGTTTAAAATTTTGTAATTTTTTTTAAATATTGCAATCTTAGATGTGATTTTGTTGACAAGTTCTATGGGCATATTATTTTAGCATATTATTTTAGCATCATGACATGCAAAACTCAAAAATTCATACCTACGAAGGGTAAAATCACAAAAAAAAAATTAAGAACCTGCGATATTGTTCATTCAATGGATTCGGCAAATTATGTGGCATGTTCAAAAATGCATCATTTTTTCCATACAATATGATCATTTTCTAAATTAATTAAGTAGCTTAGGCCCATCGGGTCGGCTCGATAGCCCATGAGCCAACCTATGCCTGGCCAATGTATATAATGGGTCAGGTTTAAGCCTGATAGCGAACAGGTCAGGGCCTAAAACCTTGACCCAAACCCAACCGATGGTGGGTCGGGTTGGCATGGCACATTGGGCTGCCCAGCCGTTTCCCACCCCTAGCGCCAAGCAATGTTAGTAGAATTTCAAGATTTATTGTATCCTTATTATTCTTTTTAAATATTTCAACATAATTCATAAAGGTGCATAACTTAAGGGCTCTTCACTAAATTGTCATTTAACTTTTTACATATTTAGCACAACAATTTTATTAGATGAACTTTCGTAAGACGCATCCTTCACTCTTCTCAATGTAAATCTTCTTCATTTTTTTCTCAAAACTTGTCAAATCTCTTTCCAAATTGTACTTAATGGCTCATACCAATGCATATAATATATAAAAGAACACATGCATTTCATTAATCAAAACTATTTGAAAAAATAATTGATGGTCAATTCCTTCTACCACTTTATTCTTAAATTTCAACCAAGGTAAAAAGGATCATTTTTAATCTTCTTTAACAATAATGACTATTTTTTCATAAAGAAGATAGAGAATGTAAAAACCCTCATAATTAATTTGTTGATTTAGTCATGGTTTTGGTTAAGATCTCTTGAAATTTTCTTGATTTTGTCGCAACATATGGGCCGATGAACTTGTGGATCTGATAAACTATACAAGATTGATGAATTTAATCCCAAAATATTAACGGATGCACTCATTTTCTTAATTTGTCCCATTTGATTGTTTGGCTGTATTCCTTTTCTTTGACTCTTTCTCTTTGGTTGGAGTATCTTTCACTAGCTTTTTCCTACTTGATCCATGGGTGGGATCATCAACTATTTAATGAGAATATATATCACCAACAATGATTAAATTTTCCAAGCATTATCGTTGTTCCCTTGCGACTTACAGTGTACAGTTGCGCTAGAGTCTGTTTTGCTTTTGTTGAGTCTGATGTAAGCTGCCCGGTTCAGGTGAATCAATACCCTGAAGGAGCAGCCCGTATACTTGAACTGTAATAGCCTGCGGGCAAAATTGTGAATGAATTAAATGCGTAGAGCTTTCTTTTGTTCACCCTCGTTGTGATTGCTTCTTGTGATTGCAATTTCTCGCCCTCTATTCTCTCTTGCTCTCTTGCACTCTGATTATAAGCTTCCGCGACCGGCAAGCGAGCTGATGAGTAGGCTTGCGGCGGTAGGGAAGGACCGTCGCGCCGCGCTGGCCCATTGAAGGAAATAGGCCCGTGACAAGTGGTACCAGAGCCCGTTCTCGTGCTGGGGAAGGGACTCCGGAGTTGGTGTCGACAAACACGCCAACATGCTGCGATTTGTGAGCAAGACATCGTGGCGCCTTATCAACACTTGCGCAACACCAGAGGCAAGGCAGTTGCCGAAGCTGAGGAGATGGGTTCACCTCGGGGCCAAGAAGAGTTGGCTGCAACTGTTAACAAGTTGGTGGAAGATGTGACTTCGCATGATGAAGCGATTTCACGCGCATGTGAATTATTCAATGGATTGAATGATGTGGTGGCGAGCCTGCAAGAGCAGGTGAACTTACTAATGGGGCAGGTCACTTCATTGACGACTACAGTGACCGACCTTGAGTTGAGAAACCGTACGTTGCAGCGGACGGTGACCCTGAATGGCGGAAATGGTGAGAGACCATCAAGGATTGATGTACCTAGACCCGCAAAATTCAATGGTTCTCGCGACAGCAAGGCCATTGAGAACTTCTTGTTCCAAGTAGAAGACTACTTGGATATCCAAAATGTGACCCTCGAAGATCTGAGGATCAAGGCTGCAGCGGCCTTACTTGATGGTGATGCTATCGCTTGGTGGAGGCGGAAGCGCAATGACATGGAGAGGGGTCAATGTGTGATAGACACCTTTGACGACTTCAAAGTAGAGTTGCGCAACTACTTCATGCCAAGAAATGCGCAGAGACAGGCTTACCGGATGGTTCATGAACTCAAACATACTGGTTTGTTGCAAGACTATGTCAGAACGTTCCAGAAGCTTATGCTGGAGATACCTAACATGCCAGAAGACGACATGCTCAACTGGTTCATTGTGGGACTTCAACCATGGGCACAGTTTGAAGTGGAAAGGAGCAACCCTCGTATTTTGGAAGATGCATATGTGGCGGTTGAGCGCTTAGTTGATACTCAGCGCAAACCTTTCACCCCATCAACCAAAGTTGGGAAGAAGCCTGACCACGGAGGCAAGAAGGATGAGCAGCGCAACGATAAAGGTGAGGCGTCGACACGCCATCAATCCGAAAAGAAACAGAACTACACAAAGCATAACAACAGCAACAAGGGTGCGGTTGTGACATGTTGGTTCTGTGGTGATAGACATATCGCCCGGCAATGCCCAAAGCGCCTTGTAAAGGACGACGGGCAAGCCAATGCTGCACAGGAATAATGCAGCGATACTGAATGCAGCGACACTGAGACCATGCAACCGAGGATGGGCGCCATGCGATCGATTAATGCAGCTAGAAGTTGTGCAACTAAAAACATGCAGGTCAGTAAGGAACTCATGTACGCTGAAGTTATTATGAATGGAAAGTCTACTTCAGCAATGATAGACTCCGGGGCCACACACAACTTTGTCTCGCGGGAAGAGGCAGAGCGGTTGGGCTTGAAGCATGGGCCAAAGCAGAGGACCATTAAAACGGTAAACTCTGAGGCCAAGCCCATCCTTGGTGAAGCAAGAGATGTGGCTATTCAAGTGGGAAGTTTGGTCGGTAAAGCCAACTTCTCTGTGGTGCCCCTGGACGATTTCAAGATGATTTTGGGTATGGAGTTTCTGCGAAGCCAGAATGTCATGATGTTGCCAAAATTCAACACGCTGACGATCATGGAGTCAGACCTGTCCCACACAGTGCAGTGCCTTACGCAGAAAGGCAAGTCTTCAGTGTTGTCGGCAATGCAACTAAAGAAGGGTGTCAAGCATGGGGAGCAGACATTCTTAGTGGCAGTGCACGCAGAGGAAGGGAAGGTCGAAGCAGCAGTGCCACCGACCCTAGCCCCACTGTTGGAGGAGTTTCGGGGGGTGATGCCCCCGGAATTGCCAAAGCTTCTTCCGCCAAGACGCGAGGTCGACCACAAGATTGAGTTGACCCCGGGAGCGAAGCCTCCTGCTATGGTTCCATACCGTATGGGGCCAGCTGAGCTGAAGGAACTGCGCAGACAGTTAGATGAGATGTTGGACGCAGGCATTGTTCGTCCATCAAAAGCCCCATTTGGTGCCCCGGTCCTTTTTCAGATGAAACATAATGGCTCTAAACGGTTATGTGTGGATTACCGGGCTTTGAACAAGGTCACGGTGAAGAACAAGTACCCATTGCCATTGATAGCAGACTTGTTCGATCAGCTAGGCAGTGCCCGTATCTTTTCCAAGCTAGATCTGCGATCGGGTTACTGGCAGGTGAGGATTGCCGAAGGTGATGAGCCGAAAACAACTTGCGTCACTCGCTATGGTGCTTACGAATTTCTAGTAATGTCATTCGGGTTGACAAATGCTCCAGCCACTTTCACGACTCTAATGAACCAAATCTTCTACCCTTACTTAGACAAGTTTGTGGTAGTCTACCTGGATGATATCGTGATCTACAGCAGCAACATGGAGGAACATGTCGGGCACTTGCGAACAGTGTTTCAGGTGCTGAAGGATAATGACCTCTGTGTCAAACGAGAGAAGTGTCTCTTCGGGCAGGAGGAGATCAACTTCCTTGGCCACGTTGTGGGGCGTGGTGTGCTGCGTATGGATAAGCAGAAGATAAGGGCCATCCAGGAATGGGTTCCGCCAAGCAAAGTGCCAGAATTGCGGTCATTCCCTGGTTTGGCAAACTATTATCGACGTTTCAGCGAAGGTTATTCCCTCATTGCTGCGCCCCTCACGGATTTGTTAAAGAAGAATCGGGTATGGCTGTGGACAGAAGCGTGCCAAGATGCCTTCGACGGCTTGAAGAAAGCCTTAGTAAGGGAGCCAGTGCTGCGACTGCCTGATCATTCAAGACCCTTCGAAGTCCACATTGATGCCTCAGACTTTGCCATTGGCAGAGTTATTATGCAAGACGGTCATCCGATCACATATGAGAGTCGTAAGCTGAAGGATGCAGAGAGGCGGTACACAGTGCACGAACGTGAGATGACCGCCATTGTGTATTGCCTCAGAACCTGGCGGCACTACCTTTTGGGTGCCGAGTTCGTCATCAAGACGGACAATGTGGCCACGAGCTATTTTCAGACGCAAAAGAAGTTGACGCCCAAGCAAGCTCGATGGCAGATGTTTTTGGCTAAGTTCGACTTTGCCTTAGAGTACAAGGTTGGAAAAACCAATGTTGTGGCGGATGCCCTGAGCCGTAAGGCTGAATTAGCTGTTGTGCGCGCAGAGCCTTCTGAAGTGCATTTAGAGGGTGCATTGCTGAGCCGCATCCGCGAGGGTACACAGCAGGATCCGACCGCACAACACCTTGTTTCTCTGGCGCAGGCAGGGAAGACTCGGCGATTTTGGCTACAGGATGGCCTCCTTGTAACAAAAGGGGGACGCATCTTTGTACCACGGTGGGGAAGCCTTCGCCGAGAGCTACTCAAGGAGTGCCATGATACACTATGGGCCGGCTATCCTGGTCAGGAGCGGACCTTAGCACTCCTTGAGCGCGGCTACTATTGGCCGCAGATGAGAGACGATGTTGAGGGGTATGTGCGGACATGCCTCATCTGCTAGCAAGATAAGGGGACAAACCAGAAGGCTGTCGGTCTCCTTGAGCCTCTACCAATTCCAGAACGTCCTTGGGAAAGCATCTCTATGGACTTTACTGTTAGTCTGCCAAAGGTAGAGGGCCTCAGTTCTATTTTAGTCGTGGTGGATCGTTTCTCAAAGTATGCCACCTTCATCTCAGCTTCCAAGGAGTGCCCTGCAGAGAAGACTGCAGAGTTGTTCGTAAAGCATGTGGTGAAGCACTGGGGCATACCAAAGAGCATTGTGAGCGATTGCGATGCTCGCTTCACGGGCAAGTTCTGGCGTGAAGTATTTCGGTTACTTGGCTCTGATTTGCTGTTTTCAACAAGCTTCCATCCGCAGACAGATGGGCAGACAGAGCGCATCAACGGGATACTGGAGCAGTACCTTAGGCACTTTGTTAGTGCCAATCAGAAAAATTGGGTGAAGCTCCTTGATGTGGCACAGTTTTGTTATAATCTGCAGAAGAGCGAATCTTCAGGCCACAGCCCGTTTGAGATAGCCACGGGGCAGCAGCCACTGACCCCGCACACTCTTGCCGCACAAGAAAAGGGAAGGCCATCCTTCGCCTATCAGTTTGTTCGCGACTGGCACGAGCAGAATGAGTTGGCGAAGGCATTCTTACACAAAGCGACGAAGAGAATGAAGAAGTGAGCGGACAAACACCGTCGGCCCGCAGGGTTCCAAGTTGGGGACCAAGTGTTGGTGAAGTTATATCCTGGTCGCACAGGCATTTTCCGTGGGCGGCACCGCGGACTACTCAGAAAGTATGAGGGACCCTTCATCATCACAAAGAAGGTGGGCAAGCTGGCATATAAGCTGGAGTTGCCCCCAGACTTCAAGGTGCACCCGGTGTTCCACGTGTGCAACCTCAAGCAGTTCCATCCAGATGATGGAGACCCGGAACGCAATGTGCCGCAATGCGCTCCCATCATGCAGAGGGCCCCGACAGCACAACGGGCCGAGAAGCACCTCAGTCAGATCCTTCGCCACAAGGTCAACTACTTGGGGCAAGCGAAGAAATACTTGGTGCAGTGGGAGGAAACAGCGGAACCAACGTGGGAGCCTGCATTTCGAATGAACAACCGCTACCCAGCTGAAGTCAGGGCTTACCACGAAATAGATGGCGCCGAGGACGGCGCATGATTTGAAGGGGGGAGCATGTTCCCTTGCGACTTACAGTGTACAGTTGCGCTAGAGTCTGTTTTACTTTTGTTGAGTCTGATGTAAGCTGCCCGGTTTAGGTGAATCAATACCCCGAAGGGGCAGCCCGTATACTTGAACTGTAATAGCCTGCGGGCAAAATTGTGAATGAATTAAATGCGTAGAGCTTTCTTTTGTTCACCCTCGTTGTGATTGCTTCTTGTGATTACAATTTCTCTCCCTCTATTCTCTCTTGCTCTCTTGCACTCTGATTACAAGCTTCCGCGACCGGCAAGCGAGCTGACGAGTAGGCTTGCGGCGGTAGGGAAGGACCGTCACGCCGCGCTGGCCCATTGAAGGAAATAGGCCAGTGACAATCGTGGTAAACTCTAGAAAAGGGAGAGAGAAAACTCATGTTTTTTTAAACCAACTCCTAACTCCTATTACTCATCCAGAAGTACACCAAAAGTTCCGTGCTGCTCGCCGCCCCCGAGACCAAGGACAGGGTAGAACCATCATTCTAGGATTTGCAGTGTGATCCATTTTCATTATGTTACCTAGCCAAACCCGTCACCTCATGTGCCAAAGTAAACCGGTTGTTCTTCCTTCCTTGCTCCCTCTTTTTCTACCTATGCGGTAGCAGGCTCCACGCTCTATATGACCCACTAAGGTTATCAGAGAGGGGACAATTTTTCCCCTTGCCTCTCCATCTTTCTTTTCTACAGAGGTCAGATAGAAGGTTGCTTTTTCTTTCACCAACGACGGAGGGGGAATGGTTGCAACCATGCTCCAATAACGAATAAAGAAGAAAGCTTACCAAAGCCCATGACTTTTCGTAAGGTAAGGTATGACAAACTCCTAACTCCTATTGCTTATCCGGAATTACAACCAGCTTGAGCCTTGCTGTGCGTGTTTTTTGACAATCAAGTTTCCTGCCGAAGCTGGGAGCCTCGGGGTGGGTTTACGGACACTCGAACCTTTATGAAGCCCACTATTGAAAAGCATCTGCACACCCGGTGAGAGTCGTACCTGTGCGGACTGTAGATTTTAAAATCATGAAGTCCCATGATAAAAGCTCCTCATTTACCATCTTCTCATGCTATATTTTGCACATGTCCCTTAGCGTATAGGGGTTTTAAGCAATGTTGTGAGAGGCGTATGCCTCAGTACCTGAGGCATACGGCTCGCTTCGCCTCATCGCATTTACAACCTTGCTTGAGAGTCTCACATTGTGAGAGGCGTACGCCTCAAAGGCGAAGCGCATGCTCAACGCCTCGCTTCGCCTCATCGCATTTAACAACCTTGGTTTTAAGCTTTCAAATAAAATTGTTTTTTAATGTTGATAGGGAACAAATTTGAACTTTCTCAAGAAAAAGAAGTTTCCCTTAAGTGTGGATCCACCTTTTTTTATGTTCTAAGTAAAGAGAAGATTGCTAAAAATACCTCTCATATTAAGCTAAAATCGAGTGAATGAGTATGAGAAAGATAATGCAATATTTTAAATAACATTATTCTCAAGGATAGTACGGTTATTTTTTGAAAAAAAAAAGTGAACCCCTCCTTCCCGAAAAAGTCAAAGAAGGATCATTGTCATCCATGACCATCTAATACAATTACGAATATGTCAAACTGCAACTGGTCCCATCGAGATATATTTTTGATAAGAAGGAAAAAGTTGCATGTAAATAACTAACTTTTAGTCAAAATTTATGAATAAGCTTTAAGTGTTTCAAATTATGTTAAAGTAGGAATGGGAGTGGATAGGGGAAAACAGGTCTGTCTTACTTCGCTCCATTTGGACCGGGGATGGAGGACATGAAAGGGAGAATGAACCAGGGATGGAGGTCAAAATCAAAACCCATGTGGGGATGGAAGCCGTGATGGACTTACTTTTGCCCCCTCCTTGATACCCGTTAAGAAAATTATTATTATACTCTTATATATATATATATATATATATTCTTAACCCTAACATAAAATCCTTTTTGGAATCTTTCTTCTCTCCTTCTAACGAACTACGATAGCTTCTATTTCTCTCAACTCTTTTCTCTAACGATGGCAGCAGTGGAAGAATGACCAGGGAAATGGGGTTTCGTCCTGCTTTGCCCTATTTCGACCAGAGATGGAAGACATGAAACGGGAAACAGAGGTTAAAATCAAAACCCGTGTGAAGATGAAGGCGGGGATGGAGGGCAAGATTTTGAGACGGTGGTAGGAGGGAGAGGTGAAGACGTTGTCACCTGCCCCTCACCCTGGTCCACTGCCATCCCTAGTTACAAGCCATCACAAGGGTTGTGTAGTTTCTTTAACTTCTACTTGTCTTGTGGAGCGACCTATGAACTCTACCAAGATGAACGGACATGTCAAGAGGTGCATGTTCCTTGTCATGACGTGGAAGCTGAGAGTAGAGCTGAATGGGGGTGAGCTTGAAGAGTTCAAGCTTTGGCTCATTCTTGTGGCAATCCAAGCAAGTTTAAAGAGCTTAAGTTAATCGAGCTGACTTGTTTATAGAAAAAATATATTGATTGAGCTGAAAGAAATAAGATTACAAAAATACATGTAAGATATATTGAAAATATGTTTCTTACAAGCTTACACGAATTGAGTTGAGCTGAGTATCTATTGTTCATATTAAGCTTGCTGAGCTTATTTTATGAGTTTGAACGACCTTTTTCACACCCAAACATGAGAACGGCTTAGCTTGTTTCCCAGCCCTAACTAAGAGCAATGTTATCAAAATTAGTCCGATTCAGATTTAATCGGCTCCAAAATGATTCAAGGTTGATTCAATTATTTTTTTAATATTTTCAAATGGGTTAGAAAATATTTATAAATATTTTTTTTGTTTTTTATTTTTTAATGACACATGTCATCTAGTTGTAAAATGGGGTTGATTCACAAGCCAATTAGATTTAGGTTTTTCCTTAAGAAATTGATTTTAACAACATTGGCTGAGAGTAGTCCCTGATGAACAAAGGGCGACATGGGGTTTTTTTTATAGACAAGCTGGGGTTAGGTAGACCCCTACCAAATATACAATGATGCCATTGGGATTCGAACTTGCAAGCCCACGTAGATAAGCGATGTAAGGCTTTCACACAAATGAACTCATGAATTTTTTTGTTACAAAAAATAATAAAAAAGTTTTAAAATTTTAAAATAAAAACTTTCTTTTTAATTTTATAACATAAAAAGTTGTGCCCGTAATATTGAGAGTTTTCAAGTTCAACACGGCTAGAGTCCAATACACATGGATGAAGATTTTCCCAGACTAGTAGAGTTGAGCAATGTTATCGGTATCTGATTCGGTTAATTTTTAATAAATGTAAAAATATCAAAAAATTCTTTTTATATTTTTAAAAAATTATTTTAATAATTTTAACATGCGTCACGTTATGATTGACACATAATAAATCTTAAATTTTTTTGGGTCAATGCCATGTATCGTATTAAACGATACAGATGAATCAGCAGCCCAATGATTTAGGGCTGATATCAATATAGACAACATTGAAGTTGAGAGAGGTGTTGAAGGAGTAAGGATCTTGTCTTTTGAGATAGGACGTGTTCCATCCTAACAAATCAATTGATAGCTATGATTGGTCTATACTTTCACTTGCATGTGGACTGATCTTAGCCGTTCAAATGCTTTAGACGACTAAGATTGACATAGGATGAAACATGTTATGGGCTTATTTTTTTTAATAAGCCAATGCAATGCGACAGTCCTTCTTTACCACCGCAAGTCTTTCTATCACTCTGTCACGGGCATAGAATGCTTCGCAAACCCGCAACATGCTAAATCGCTCAAGCTGGTCAGCTTAACGGTCAAAGGCCACATGCCAATACGTTTCTATGTGCTGAACCATTTTCATTGGCCCTGCGCACCACCCCGTGTGTAGCTGCCTAACGAAAGTTGATCAAGCGCATTTCCAAATGCATATTCCATGTAATCCATGTCACTTAGTGCATAGTGGTTCCATACCAGCTATCACTCTTGAAAGAGGCAAAAACTTTGTCTTAGCCTTGCGTGCCATGAAACATATTGTAGCTCTATGCGCACAACATAGCAAAACCTCGTCACTGAAGGGAACAAGACCGTGTGCCTCCCAGTCCGAAGACCAGTTAATGATTGAACACCATAGCGAAGAGCACCAACCAAACTCATTCGTCAGTGCCTAGGCATTCACTTGCCTAGCCCCGAGTCACCATACTCGGTTGGAATCACCTAAGGTAATTTCTGAAAAAAATAGCCCTAACCCACATGCACCTCCGTGCGTCCAACCACTATGCGTGAGACTTTTTTGCAAGTCAAGAGGTCTTTAACCAAATCTCCAAAGGCAATATCTTCTGATCCGCTGACACTGCTTAACCGAACAACGCTCCACGTCTATGCCGCCACACAACGATGCACTAACAATGACACCGATGTCTATCACATGTTGTGTTACCACCGCACTTCACCGATCAAGTGAACACATACTGCACATTTCTATACTCACTGCATTTTTCACTCAGTAGAGTTCCACACTACACATGTCCTATTCTGAAAGATCGGCCTCGAACAGAACACGTCCCATGTCAAAAAAGAGGATTTTTTCGGTGTTATAGTATAGATGCACGAGATGACTATTATTTTAATATATTTAATATTGCAAATATATATATTTCAATGAAAACATGTACTAATATATTGAAGATATTTTTATTAATTAGAATTTATAAAAAAACTTATTAATTGTGTCTTATTTTCCAAAAAATATATCAGCTTGTTGTGGTCACGCATCACACGCATCTTGAGGTAAAGTGGGTTCGCTTTTGTCAAATTCACTCAAAAGTGATAGCTGTTTCTGGGATTGTGAGAAAATTTGTCTGAGATACAAATTTTAGGAGTAAAAGATAGGACTGGTGATGGAAATTTAGGACGCCTCGTCATCAAAAACCTTGTGTGCCACGTTTGCGTGCGAAAAAATCCAAGCTCAGCAGCTGACGTCACCAAGGAAGGCGAAACCGCTTTCTCTCCGTGGCCCCACCCAAGTTACCAACACCGTCACCCTCATCGCTTCTTATCCCTTAACCGGTAGGCCCACCACCGAACCTAGCACCGAACCCGAACCTAATACGATCAATCAGCTCCAGACTCGGCTTCGAACCTCGAACCGCTCGCTTGGTCACGGCCTACCCCCGCCCTTTTCTCCTACTTTGCTTCAACCATACACCCCCGTTCATTGTCGTCAGCATCATCGTCTATCGTTCTTTCTTTACTCTTCTTCTTCTTCGGTAGTTGCCATGGTGAGTGGTGGCCGCCGGGTAGTCGACTTCGCCGGAATTTTGCGATCGATCGCGATGATCGCTTGCTTCTTCTCCGATTGGCGGGGTCTAGTGATTGTTTCTTAGCGGGTGGGTCACTTGGTCGGCGTTTGATATGGATTTTTTTTTTCGGGTTTCAGTTTTCTTGATCGAGTTCGGAAAATCGTTTGCTTCATTGATCTTTTAGAGTTCTTCTTCTTCTTCGTTTCTTTCGCTTTCAATTGTTTTGTTGGTGGGTTTTGTTCGTGGATTTTACTGCTGCGGGCTTCTGTAGCCCTTCATCATCATCGTAATCATCATCATCAGCAGCATCTTCGTGTTCTTAAATTAGTTGATTTGGAGGGATAATATGGAGTCGTGGTTCTGATCGTTGCTTTGGTTTAGATGATTAATTTGAATAACGTTTATCAGTTTATTAAAGCAATATCTATGCATTTTTTCTTTTGGTTGGTTAGGTCTGTTGGTAAGGATTTAACTGAAGGTTCCCGGACGTGTTTGGAATGGAATTAATTGATTGATTAATTAATTATGGGATTAAAATGGCCAATGTTTAGATATCTGTGTGGTAAGTGAAGAATTCATATTCTTGTCTATAAAACTTGTTCTCTCTCTCTCTCTCTCTCTCTCTCTCTCTTTTCTGTTGTTACTTTTGGGGAGGTGCTAAGCTCATCGGGATGGTAACAAATTGAACATTGGGCTTGGTGCTTACCGATGAATCTTTATTCAATAGAGAAACGGGTCCTTCTTCTTGTTTGAGTGGGGGCGACGGAGATGGGCCATCGCGGTTTGTAGCGTGTCCCATGTTTGATGTGTGAAGAATGATTGCTAAAACTTTCTGATTCAGTGCTAACCGTTTAGTTTTGATTGATTTACTGGGTGATTAATGCGATTGATTGGGCTACTACTGGATTGGAAAGTCTTCTGCTCGATGATTGTGTTTCCCTTTCCATTTCTTTTCCTTTCTTTTCGTTTTTACCCTTCTTACTTCGTAAATATGGATTCCTGAGGTGGTTTGTTGGCAAATTTAGACAATTCTGTATATGTAAATATTTTGTGTTTATTGTTATTGTCCATTTATTCGTTTTTATCACCGTCTCTGTCCCCTTTTTTTCTCGTGTTCTCTTTTACTCATCCCGTTTCTTTATTAAACATAAGGAGAAACAACCATTTAGGGAGAACTGATTGCACTGGAATTCTATTCCAATTGAGAATGTTAGAGTTTAATGACAGAAATTCCAATATCCACAAAATGGAAACTTTGGGTGTGGATGCGCGTGTTTGTGTGTTATATTAGTTTAAAACTTGACTTAGAATGTCGACCAAGGTCCTAAAATTCTTCTAGTAAACTTCATTCTTGTGCAAATAAGTGTTTGAAATAAATATGGGCACTTGCACATACTCCATCATCTTCTGAATTTCTCTTATTTGGGCTGAGTTCTTTCTAACTTTGAATTGAGCCAAGATTTTTGATCACTGGTTCTCACTTAAAAGGAGATGAATGCTCACGAACTTAAAAATTCTGAGATTTGTCGAAAGAACCCAATTAAGATGGTGACAAATAAATAAAATTGTTGATCCGATCTCGAACATATTAAGGTTGAGGAGTATGATGATCGTCTTGTGCTTATGTTATTGCTGACGTGCAGTTGAAATTAATATACGACATGGAAGCTTATTGATTATAATTTGTTGTTTTGTAGGCTTTTTGGGCTTTTCCAGAGAGCCTTGCTAGATGGTTTGCTTTCTCCAGTTCCATATGATGGTCACGTGAAGTCTGCGTGACAAAGATTCTAGGTGTTCAGAGTTATGATGAACGTGGTGGCTGCATAAGTTATGGTGTTTTCTGTTTCGGTGTTGAGGGCTGGAGCATGTGGTTGTTTCTCACATTGGATTCATGATGGGTCATAGTTGTGATATTTTATTGGTGTTTCACTAACTTATTTGAGAAGTTATTAGGAGACAGTTAAATCCCATGGGGGGTGCTTGTTCCAGGAAAAGATATCAACAGGTACGTGAAGATGATGTTAGAAGAGCTATCCCGGGAAATTGCTGCAAAAGTCATAGTTCAAAATGGATTGCAAATTCATTTCCTCGATCAGGTGTGGATGTCTCACAGGGAAGCAAATGTCCTACCCTCATGGAATTGACCATTCATAAAATATGTGAGGTACTTGGGCTTGCTGAATTATATGTAACAAAGAAAAGATGAGCTCCATTTTCATCTTTAAAATGTCTTTTTTATTTTATTTTTTGTGGTGCAGCATATAAATGATTACAATAGTTTTACCACGATTCCAAGAGATATAAGTCAGCAGATATTCAATGAATTAGTTGATTCTCACCTTCTGACTGATGTGTCTCTTGGAGCCTTTCGTGATTGTGCTCTTCAAGTAAGTATCCTACTAACACAGTTCTTTCATTATTGGAAATCTGGAACTTTGGGTTGTCACAGTCAACGTTTACTCTCGTGCATGATTTCTCTATTATCTCCTCTTTTGCAGGACATTTACCTGGGCGAATACCCTGGAGTGAGAGACAGTTGGATGAGTATCATTGCATCTCAGGGTCCATCTCTGTTGTCTGTGGACATTTCTGCCTCAGATGTGACTGATTCTGGGCTTGATCTTCTTAAAGATTGTCCAAATCTACAGAGCCTGACTTTTAATCACTGCTACAGGATATCAGATTCTGGGCTGGGGTTTCTTTCAGGTATTCTGTTTAGCCCTCTGTATCTGATCTAAATTGACTTTGTTTGAGAAGGTCATTTTTTTGGGGCTAGCTACTTTATAGTGCATTGCATTTTAGGCTCTGTTTGGGAGTCGCTTTTGGGTGCAAATCCAATGGAGTAAATGCCTATCTTGTCAGATTCATTCTCCCAAACAACTTTTATGCTATTGCTCTCTCCAATGTGTTTCTAAGTTTCTAACTTTCTATGCAAAAGGCCTATTTGAGTCATTTCTAACCGTTGATTGCCCTAAATGTCTGAAAGTAAATCTGGAATTCTTTGATCTGACCTCTTGGACAGTAGACATGCTTAGAATAATTGATTGCCAGGAAAAAACTGTGGAAAGCAAGATTACTGCATTTTGTCAAATATCTCCATGAGTTTCATCTCGTAGTACAAGGTTTTGACTCTGCTTCATCAGCTGTATAACTCCTACTTGTCCTGCATCTGTATATCTTTGAGTCTTGTGATGGATAGAAAGGAATGGAGAAATAGAATGCCTGCAACCAATCTCATGTAATTTTTTGTGATCACCTTGTAACCATCAAACTTGAGTCAAATATGGTGGTTAACATTGTAATTCTCTTAGTTAATCAATTGAGATCCTGAAAAAAGTAGATAGATGTTCTAGCTGCTATCTGGTTGACTTCCTTGACGGTTTAAGTTTATGATGTTTTTGTTAGAAAATGACTTGAAATACATTGGGTTCAATAATGAACCCATACCTATGCACGTGAAGTGCAAATATACCCATTAAAGGGAAACAACACAAGCACATAATGTGCTAACACATAAAACCCATAAAAAGGGAAAAATATGACATAAAGTCATAAGTTGCATATCATTGAAGAAATAATGGAGAAGGGGTAAAAACCCCATTACAATGGAGCAAGAGCTCCCACAAGGATATCGAAATACAAAGGGGAGAGCCCCTATTTATAAGCATAAGAAGGAACCACAAAGGGGGCTCCCAAGAGAGTCGTTGGGAGCCCCCAACGGTCACATATGTGACCGTTGGAGGCTCCCCAACGACTCTTTGGGGAGCCTCCCTATGTGGCACAAAAGCCAAAAATAAAAGGGGAAAAAAGAAGAAAAAGAAAGAAATAAAAATAAAAATAAAAATTACAAGCAATATTCCAAAGTGGAATATGCGCAAAACAGGAATTTACATAAATACCCTTTTGGGTGAATAAAGTATATATATATTTATATTCATATATATAAATAGATATACATATACATATATATCTATTTATATATATGAATATAAATATATACGAGATTACAAATGTCGATGATACACATATTTTAACATCCCCCCTCAAACTTTGCGGGGAAAAACCCGAAAGTTTGGAAAATCAAAGGAAAGTCTTGAAACGAAGTCCAATTCTTCAAAAGTTTTTAAGGGAAAAGCTCCATCTTCATGACAGTTGAGCTAGGTCTTCAAATCCAGTTCACCATCGATCGAATCCAGGATGTATCTAATGTTCCACATCTTAGCAATCCTGTAGAAAAACAACAAAGAAACAAGTAAAACATATCTTTGCACTTTTACTCAAACGGAACATTTCTAACTAGCATAATTATGGATGACACATGTTAGAAGTTATGCAAATTATGCAGAAACGACCCCAAAGTTTCAAAATCATACATCATGTTAAAACAAAATGAGCGGAAGCAAATTATGCAGAAATAAATTGCAAGAATGCATAATGCATTCATAAGGTCCATCATTGGACAATTATAACCCCATAATGGGAAATAACAAAAAGATCCCCTAAGGGATACCACAAGAAGCCTACGAAGATGCATAAAATACATACGCTTTATTGAATGAGAGCCCAAAAAGGCCATAAAGAGCATATGCATATACATATCATTAAATGACTTAATACTCAAAGAAAACATGCTTCAAACATGTAATGAAGTGCCAAACAAGAGAAACGAAGTTTCCAAGCATACTTTAGGCAAAATAAACCCAAGAGTTCACAAGGTTTTAAAATTGATTATGAAAGTCCCACTTAATTGACAAAAAACACATTCTACATATAAGGGTGGCAAAAACCACAAGCACTTAATATATCGATTAAATGCTAAGAAATCAACTTGATATGCATATCAAAAATATGATTCATTTGAAAAACATAAGTCATGAATGAAATTTTGCAAATTTCAACAATAGTTCATCCATTACAAACAACTACCTCATTAGTCCTCCAAGACCCATAAATCAAGTGTATAAGCTACTAGATCAAGAATATAAAAGCCATTAAAGGCCAAAGACACACACAAAGGTGTGTAAAAGAACCTCTTGTCTACATATGATAATACTTGAAATAAGTGCATCTACGACAAGAACAAGAGAATACATGCCAACATGGACTAAAAAGTATCTCTTGTCTACGTAAAAAATACACTTAAAACCAAGTATGTTCAACTACTAGAACAAGAGTAATAAGCCAATCATGGGCTAAAACACAATGCATATCTTGTGTACATAAGATGTCACTTGAAATGAGTGAAATAAGCCAACCATGGGCATACATCTAAGCGACTAGAACAAGAACACAAACGCCAACATAGGCTAAAAATCACACACCATGGTGTGAATCAACGTGCCTTGTCTACATATAAAAACACTCAAGACAAGTGTGTTCAGCTACTAGACCAAGAGAGCAAAAGCCAACAAAGGGCTAAAAACAGACGAATGTGTAATAAAATTCTTGTCTACATATGATGACACTTAGATAATGGGCATAAAAGGAAAAGACTTTTGAGGCAATAAACTTGTAATGAAAATAAACCTCGAATGAAAAAATATTCCTTTTAAAAAGGAATACTCATAATAACATTTTGGAATAAATGCAAGTAAAACGTATCTTCAACAAGATACTACAACCGATAAAATAATATTCTTTAGAACAAATGTGTGATCATACACACCAAGAACACTTGTGAAAAAAACAAGAACACATGTGCACAACGAGCACAACATACAGAATCACAAATGTGCAAATGCACTCATAAGATTCATAAACAAATAAAAGGTTGGGCTATAATCCCAAAACATCTTGATTTTAAATATACCTTAAAACATTTAAGGTTTCAAATACCATATGTCCATCACATTTACATAGAAGCATCCATAATATCAATGGCACAAGATCAAACTAGTGACACACTCATATACCAAATCATTCTAGAGTCCCAAGGTGCCCATAACTCACCTCAACCCCCATCTATAATATGGTAAGTGGACAATCTAAAAAGACATAACAACGAGTGTCACACTTATAATTAGAGATCATATATCAAATCATTCTAGAGTCTCAAGGTGCCCATAACTCACCTCAACCACCATCTCTAATAAAACAATAATAAGGCCAAAACAATGATGCATTAAATAACATGTGATGGACAAATATAAATGCCACAAAAAGGCAATAAACACTTTAGGAATCATTTTTCAAAGAAAAGAGGACCGATTCAAAAAGGTCCAATAATCAATAATGTGCTTTATAACAACAATTTTGCATAAACATAAATTATGCTTAATCTTCAAACAAGTCATTTATACCAAAAAAGACTTATTAAGCAATAAACACAACAACATAAAGAATTCATCAAGACAATCAAGCTTTTAATCAAAAAAATCATAAGAACCGTAATGGTTCACAAAGAAGGATTTAACACAATACTCAAGGAAAGAATATTTAAAACACTTGAAAATTTATAGATTTAGGGATTAAGTCCCATACAACAATTTTTAAAAAATCCTTTGATTGTGATGAGATATGCGGAAACATACAAAGTGCTAAAAGCACTTACAATGATTTAAAAAGGACTCAATATCTAAATTCATTATATTTTTCACAAAAAGAAATGTGCATAAAGGCTCCATAATGCAAAAAATGTCTACGAAGAGACAATACACATGTAAGCACAAAAGGCTTTATAAAAGATGTGCACGAAGGCACTCATACAATACTTGAACAAATACACACCAAGGTGTAAACAAACATGCACTAAGGCATGTATTTCATAAAAAAGAGGGAATGCATACAAGCGCAAGTATTTGAGAAACAAATGTGCACAAAATACAAAAATACACAAAAGTGAGCAAGTATGCACTTTATAAAAAGAGCAATGCTTGAAATTCTCAAACTTTAACAATTGCAATTGAGGACAAAGAAAACCATATTATGGCCAATGTAGGCATTTTTAAAAGATATTATTAAGAGGTTTCGAAACCTTATGAAAAATACAAACCAACAAGTTTATAAAGATGAAAAATGAAATCATTTATACCAAAAGGATGCAATAGATGAACTATGCACTCTATGTAGTGTGAGAAATTCCTTTTAAAAAATCTTTCCTAATGGTTTATCATAAACAATTTTTCAAAAAAAAGAAACATTGAAAAACTTTTAGGAGTTCTTATAAGATATCATTAACAAAAACTACTTTAGGATTCAACAAAGATTTTAGAGGTGAGAGATTTTCATATAAGGATTATATCAAATTTTTCAAAAAAATGCACTAAAATTCATAATAAAAAAGAGGAACTCAAATCAAATTAGGGTTCATATGAGAGTTAAGAAATTTTAAGCAAAGATCATTACTTTAGCAAGAAATCATATATATAATTTTAAAAAATTAACTTATAGGTCAATCATGAGATACTTATGTAAGAATTATAAATCTCACATAATTGAAGGTAATTTAAAAAAACATAAATTGCTATTATATACGATGAGTAGTTTGATAGACGCAAATTATATATTTGAACAACAAACGAATTCACCAAATTTGAGGGAGATATTTTTAAAATATACGAGCATACGAAATGTGAAAAGACATAATTCAACTATCATAACCAGTGTTATTAAAAACGCGCCTCAAGGCGCAAAAAGCGCGCCTCGCCTCAAGGCGAGGGGCTTTGTGCCTTGAGGCGCAGGCATAAGGCGCAAAAGCCCTGAGGCGCACGCCTCATACGCCTTGAGGCGTACGCCTCAGAGCGAGGCGCGCCTCAAGGTGAGGCGTACGCGCCTCAAGGTGAGGCTTTTAATAACACTGGTTTTGTCCTATTGAATTTTCTCTCCAACTTTTTCTAACTTTTATGCAGTGGGAGTCCAACTCAAATACCAATCTTTTGCAAGTTGTATGAAAACAGTAAACCCCCTTATGAAATTAAGAACTAAGTGGGTAATTAACTTTATCCTATGTCATTAGCAAATTATACTCTCCAACAGCTAGCATATGCCATCTGAATCTCTCTATATATAATCCATAGATACATGCCTATCGAAGAAGGAAATTATATAATTGATTTTCATGCCCACTTTTCCCCTTCAATAAAGTGATCACTTATATGTTCATCATATCCACATTCACCTTTTTACACAGAATTAATACCAGGATTCTCTTATCGATCTATTATTATCTCCACTCCAAAGTGCTCCCTGTGGTGTGTCTGTTCATATGTGCTTTGTGAGAATCTTTGTATAGGTTTAATCGTTCAACTTTAATTAGTTTGTCCTGGAATTTACTATTCAAGTCATAAGCAATAAGTTAGATTCACTTTTAGTAAGATTAGAAGTGTAGTAGACTATTATACAAGAATTTAAAGATGGGCCAACAATAGGCCAATTTTCTGCTCAGACTTAAATCTTATTCTACAAAAATAATGGATATATAGGTATATATATAGAAACATCATCCCTAGGATTAGTTAAATAACTAGATCTTAGAAAAGGGTGTCACGTTAATGAAAGTGTCACGGTTGTTTCACTGCAGTTTATACAACTGTAACAGTTGAACTGTTCTTGCTTTCTCAATAGCATCCACACTGGGAGTGTTGTATTTTGCACGCTGTCTCATAAAAAGATGCAAATCACAGTTGGATCAGTAAAGAGAACCATAGTTTCACTGGTTACTTAGCTTATAGAAACGTAGTTTTCAACACATAATTTGACAAGTATAACTAATTCAGGAATCAAATCCAATAGTCTAACTTCAAGCACATGGTATAGGTTTGGGAATATATAGGATTCTGGCTAATTGTATTGGTTCGCTTCTTATGTCATAAAAAAATATCAGATCTCTTTTCATGTTGGGGATCCCTCTCATGTCTTCTTTACCCTTTTACTTTACTTTATTTAGAGTTTCCATTCATTGGCCAAAACACTGTGTGCACATGCAAACAAACTTATTTTATGGCATAATAATGTAAATGCTCTTGATACTAAGTATTTAATCAATTTTATCAATCTTTAATTATTCCACAATACAATAACTAAGTTGTTTGTGGCTAAATTTACTTCTACTGCCATGGTTTGATGTTAGGTGTATGATATACTGTCATGGTTTGATGTTAGGTTTTATACGTTAATCTCATATTTTTTAGAATAATCTCATATATTTTAATTTCTTTTAGTTAATCTCATATATTTTCCAGTTATGTAATCAATTTTTTAGTTACTTTTATATGTTAATCTCATATTTTTTAGAATAATCTCATATATTTTAACTTTTATAGGTTAATCCCATATATTTTAACTTTTGTAGGCTAATCTCATATATTTTTTAGTTATGTAATCAGGTTTTAGTTACTTTTATATGTTAATCTTATATTTTTTAGTACTTATTTGACATTTTCTATTTCTTATTGGTTGTCAATTTCATCAATAACACATTTCTTTCTTTATTTGTATTTTTAGATATTTTTTTATAATTTTTTAAAAGTTTTCAAAAAAAAATTTTGAGGCTTACGCTTTACGCCTCAAGGCTTATGCCTCGCCTCGGTTTTTGGTTGAGCGCCTCGCTACGCCTCAACGCTTTTCACAACACTGATCATAACCATTAAACGAACAAACTATATGCAAGAAACATATTTTCAAATGCATAATACTTTTAAGAAAAGGGATACATACCGAATAACTTCAAAACAAAAAGGAAGAGCAATGAATACTTTACCATTTCTTAAGCGACACGCTTTCCGTTACACCCAAGGACAACCCCATCGTGACCTTGCTCTGATACCATGTTAGAAAATGACTTGAAATACATTGGGTTCAATAATGAACCCATACCTATGCACGTGAAGTACAAATATACCCATTAAAGGGAAACAACACAAGCACATAATGTGCTAACACATAAAACCCATAAAAAGGGAAAAATATGACATAAAGTCATAAGTTGCATATCATTGAAGAAATAATGGAGAAGGGGTAAAAACCCCATTACAATGGAGCAAGAGCTCCCACAAGGATACCGAAATACAAAGGGGAGAGCCCCTATTTATAAGCATAAGAAGGAACCACAAAGGGGGCTCCCAAGAGAGTCGTTGGGAGCCCCCAACGGTCAGAGGCTCCCCAACGACTCTTTGGGGAGCCTCCCTATGTGGCACAAAAGCCAAAAATAAAAGGGGAAAAAATAAGAAAAAGAAAGAAATAAAAATAAAAATAAAAATAAAAATTACAAGCAATATTCCAAAGTGGAATATGCGCAAAACAGGAATTTACAGAAATACCCTTTTGGGTGAATAAAGTATATATATTTATATTCATATATATAAATAGATATACATATACATATATATATGTATATATATATATATCTATTTATATATATGAATATAAATATATACGAGATTACAAATGTCGATGATACACATATTTTAACAGTTTTCAAGGCTATGTTATTAGTTATCACTGTTGATTGATAATATTCCGCATAGATTATTTCCTATTTGTTTGCCCTTTACTTTTACTGTGGATTTTGAATGAAGCATGTAATGTGCTTGCTAATGACCATGGGTGGGGTTTCAGGGCTTTCAAACTTGACAACTTTGAGTTTCAAAAAGAGCAGTTCCATAACAGCTCAAGGAATGTCTGCCTTCGCTGGATTGATTAACTTGATAAATCTGGACCTGGAACGGTGTCCAGGTATTCATGGTGGACTTGTGCACCTGAAGGGTATGCTATTTGTTTGCTGCAGCTTCTGTACAAATAATCTGTTGTAAGATGTTTGACAGAACTTGGAATGACTTGTTTTTCAAGTACCTTGCAGTTTTTACTAGATAGTTTTGTTAATTTTAGCTTGTAATGCAAATGATATGTATGAAGTGATTTCAATTTTCAAAGAGAGAATATTTCTTGTGGATGTAATTGTATTATGATAAGATGTGCTTATATGAAAGAGTTGAATTCTTATTAAAAACTGTTCACAGAAGTACAAGCACGAAGCAACAGTAACACAGTAGTGATCAAAACACAGGCTTACTCAAACATGCATCACATCACTGAACTCGCATACATCAGATCACTGAACTCTATTTCAGTCAATATGTGATGCATGTGCTCGCTACTGGGAAGGGGGAAGATGATGAGGACTGTTAGGACCTTTGGGTTTTGATCAAGATTGATCCTGGTCAGAAGATCAAACCTCTGTTTCTTCTGATGACATGTGGAGCAATCATAATAGGATATCCTAGTGTTTGACATGAATTCTGATGACTTCCTGATAAGTAATGCAAACTCACAAAGTTTTAAAAATATGGCGTTGAGGCATGTTTGCCTGTTTACTTAGGTGCATACGTGGATACCTGCATATGTATGGCTACCTCTGTGTGTGCATTCTTGCATGTGTTTCTTATATACATGTACAGGTATGTCAAGACTCCAGGTTCCAATTGCACAATGAAAATTTACCATGTCAATATTCAAACAAATTATGAAAAGAAGCATCAAGTGATAACAATATATGGCTTTAGATTATAGAAGAAACATGGATTAAGTCGTGGGCATGATGTTGACCATGTTGAACATAGGTTTGATAGGGTCCATGACGGGTTATCTGACATCTATATTTGTGTCATGAAGTACCATTATTGGCTAGGCAGTCTAAGTGAAGTGTTTCTGTGACAGGCTAAGTGTCTCTGCAACATAGCCGAGATACAGTTTTCCTAGACATGCACTTTGGTTCCCAGAGGCAACAGAAGCGAACTTGCTTTTTCACATGCTGTGAGCACCTTTTCAATAATTGTGTTGCGATACCAGAAACTAATGATGGATGAAAATTATTATTATTACAATTATGATTATTATTATCTATGATAATGCTACATGCTCCTACTCTTCCTTCACAAATTCAAGTCACTATGAGGAGTGATTTACTAATCTAAATGTGTGACAACCTTCCTTTTGGATGGATGTATTAAACTTTCGCTTCTCTTGTAACATACATAGATTTCTTTCAAGACGCATATGGAGATTGGAGAGTTAGGACCTAAGAATTCCTTATCTGAATATCACAGATTACTTTACATACAACTTCATATAAAAGCTCTGCCTCTATAACTAACATTGCTCCATCACCACCCTTTCGTGGACCACTAGAGGTCCAAGGAAACTTCTAGTTTTCCACTTTATGTTCTTGTAAATGATAGTTTATCTTATACAGTGATACTTTTCCCCAGTTTGTAGCATTTGGTCCAGCTTCTGGCCATTTACCACCATCATCTGTCTATGTTTCTGCCCTTTGTCTAATTGGAATCTCTTTTATTTAAGAGCTGGGCATCATGAATCTAAGGCCTGCAGCAATTTCACTTTTCCAAATCTCTAATCTTAGGCATTAGAAATTTTATTGTCTTCTTTCGAGCTGCTAATAGCTGTTTGAATTCTTTCAAGGTGATGCATGGTGCAGAAAATCTGTCCAACTCCATTCTGTATTCTTTGTTTGTCCAAAATAATGAATCTCTTAACTCGGACCTGCCATTCTCTGTATATTGCATGATCCAAGTGACTGCAATCCATAATCACACAGGATACCAGTGCCATCTTCATGCAAATACTAAAATATGAAATAAGGTAGGGTAAAAAACCTTTTGTTGATGGCACCTCCACAGACTATCCTCATTCCCATTATGTTGTGTTAAAAGTAATGTTTTTTATTCCTGTCAGTGGTGGAACAAAATGATAATAGAATTGATTTAGTAGTAACACAATGAAATGATGATGAAGTGATTGAGGTTGATTTGATAAAGTTATTCAGGGGTCTTTTCTTTTTTACATTGTTATTCTGGTTTTGATGTTTATTTTGTATTCTGCATTGTAAGGTCTGACAAAGCTCGAGTCACTTAATATTGGATGGTGTAACTGCATTACAAATTCCGATGTCAAGCCCCTTTCAGGTAGATTTTATATTTTGTAGTTCTTTTTTTCATTCAGAAGGTGGTGGACCTGTTATGTAACTGATACGTTCTGACTATAAATCCTTCAAGTGGATGTCTGACTGTCTTTTATGGGCATTGATCTCTTTTCCTTCGAATTTTGCCTACAATTTATTTCGAATTGACACATATAATGTTGATTACACATAACAGCGTTACTTTTGACCTTTTCTTTAATGATATTCCTCTTTTTACAAATTCCGGTGTCAAGCCCCTTTCAGGTAGCTTTTATGTTTTGTATTTCTTTTTTTCATTCAGAAGGTGGTGTACCTGTTATGTAACTGAAACGTTCTGACTATAAATCCTTCAAGTGGATGGCTGACTGTCTTTTATGGGCAGTGATCTCTTTTCCTGATTACACATAACAGCATTACTTTTGACCTATGTCACAGGGATTCGGCTAGCAGGGTGCCGCACCCGCGTCGATGCGACGCGGATGTGGTCAACCCGACCCTGGGTGCGGTCAACGCAACCAGGGTCATTTTTTGTCCAATTTTTCGGACTTAAAAAAAATTGCCAAGAATTTTTTTTTGTCCTATATGTCACAGGGATTCTCCAACTAGGTGCCGCACCCGCACCCGATGCGGTCAACCTGACCCTGGATGCAGTCAATGCACCCAGGGTCATTTATGTCCAACTTTTGGACTTAATATATATATATATATATATATATATATATATATATATATATATATATATATATATATATATATATATATAATTTTTTACATTTTTGCCGCATCCCCGCACCCGGGTTTTTTGGAAGTGCCGCATCCCCGCACCCATGTGACATAGCTTTTGACCTTTTCTTTAATGATATTCCTCTTTTTAGGGTTGGCCTTTGTGGCATGGCTGTGTTTTTACATGCAAGGAAATTGCTAATATGGCTGGTTATCCATTTTTTTTATTTAAATCTAGTTTTTGTAGTGTATCATATTCCTGATAAATTGGATATGAATGACCATGCCAGGTGACAACTTCTAAACTATTCAACCTGAATGTTTAGCTTCACTGTTTTGTACGCTTGTGCACTTTCTTCCTTAGAGTGCTTGTTTTTTTTTTCCAGTTTTCATTTTTTGCTGATGTAGTCAGCCTTCATCTTTTACTTGTCGGTCATTATTTAGTAAGTTGTGTTGTGTTTTTTTTCTTCAAATGTATATATTGGTGGGACATCATTGCATTATTGAGTGGATTAATTGTTTGCCATTGTTCATGCATTTGTAGCATTTCTGCATAGATTTAGCTGTTCTTTTAGAGTCCAAACTATATAGTCTCATCTTTGTTTCCTTTCTTCACTTTACATACTAGGATTGGGTTTCTCTTTCTAGACATGCTTCCTCATTGGTTTTGGGCAGGAGGATTAGATGTATGTAAACTATAATAAAAAAATGGACTCAGCTAGTCAGAAAAGAATTTGAAGGCTTCCTCTTGTCAGTGCAAGAAACTTGGATGCCTATGGTAGAATACATACATAAATATATCTACATCTGTCTATCTATCTGTGTGTGTGCATGCATGCATGTGCATGTGTGGGCACGTGTGTGCATGCGTGTTTGTGTCTGTGACGTGTATGCATGTGTCTGTACATGTCTGTGTGTGAACATGCACGTGTGCATGTGTGTGTGTGTGTGGACTTCCATATTTATTTGAACCACCTTGAACATGTTTTTAGCACATCATGCAATGTTTTGAGGCTTTGCTTGTTAATAATGTAGATGTAGAAATGTCCTTAATCCTTATTATCCTCTGCACTGATTTGTTTATCTCAATCCACATGGAGGCCTTTGTAGTTAATTTCAACCAGATAAAGACATAAAGTACATCGATCTGTTAGTTCTTTATTAGTATTCATGGGGAGTGTGATTCCTTATCTGCTAACACATGCTTTTACCTTATTGACTTTGTTTCATGATATATCTTTATTTGATGTGGGACAGGATTAACAAACTTGAGAGAGTTGCAACTAGCCCGCAGTAAAGTTTCTGATGATGGTGTCTGCTTTTTGAAAGGTTCTTTCACATTTCATTCTCTCTTGCTGCTATATTCATCAGCTTCTGTTTATATAGCTCTTGCTTTTTCTGTCTTGATTCTTGTTAAAAGTCTTTTAACTAGGCTTTGTGTGAGAAGGGATTTATTTGTTTTTATATTATAAACATTTAACCCAATAAATGCTTACTAGAGTAAGATCAGCGACAAAGAATTTGATAATCTCACAAAAAGGGGGAAGGACGGTTTAGCAGCCATTTTCGTGTCCTGCATTCTGTTCTACTTTGATGGTACTGGAGTTCTTTATAAGTGTAAGGATCTGAAACAATTATCCTTGGTTCTTTGCTAAAAAGTTACAGGTTCCTCGTCTTTTCAGAGACCTAGTTGGACTATGTCTCGTAGATACTTCAATTTTCTACTTCTTTTAGTCTTTACCACATTCTCATATATTATATTCACAATGAGAACTCAACTTGAACTTCTGTATCTTGCGTCCCATAGATGCATTCATGTGAGATAACACTGATGGTCTAGAAGTATGTGGTAACATGTGTTAAAATGTGTCACTCTTATATATATATATATATATATATATTGTAAGCCCTAGGGGCATTTTGGTCATTTCAGCATTCTCCCTTTTTACGCAACTTCACAATTGTGAACATGCATGTAATTTTTATTATTTTTCTTTTTCTATTTCTTTCTTTTTCATTTTTTATTGCTTTGACTAAGTCAAAGTGGGAGGGGGTAGACCTTGGACCCCCTCCAACGGCTAGTAAGAGCCCCTCCCACTTGGTCTTCTTTTGTATTATAAATAGGGGGCTTCCCCCCCTTTAAGATGTATTCTTGTGAGAGCCTTTAGTGCTCACCCTCTCTTATTGGATTCAACTTATGCATTTGTGGGTGTTCCCTTTGTACCTTTTTGGTACTTTTGTTCAAGTGTTCTTGGTGTGTGTTTGAACACATATTCTTTTACGGTGTTGGTGCTTATAGTGCACATCTTCGAAGGTATTTTTACATGGTATCAGAGCAAGGTTCAAAAGAAAAGAAGATCGTGCATCTTTTCTCTTTGTTGGAGCACCTCGAAAAGCGTGCCATCAAGGTGTGGTGGTTGGAGTGAAGACTCTGTCCTTCAATTAATATTTTAGAAGCATCCTACATCAAGTAGGAATTCATTTTGTATTGTGGTACGCATTTACCTCTCTTTCTATTCTCTCTAATGGGTGAAAAGGATTCACACTTCTCCCTTGGCTTCAAATTAAATGGAGAGATGCTATGAAATCTGAGCTTAGTGCACTTAACCGAGCCAAAACTTGGGAATTTCAATGTCTTCTTAAAGGAAAGAAGGCAATTGGATGTAGATAGGTTTTCAAAGTTAAAACCAAGAGCGATGGGACTCTTGAAAGATACAAAGCTAGACTTGTTGCAAAAGGGTACAGTCAGGAGTATGGTATTGATTACGATGAAACATTTGCTCTTGTGGCTAGAATGGTCACTGTGAGATGTTTAATTACTATTGCATCTATTAGAAAATGGAACACATATCAAATGGATGTTAAAAATGCATTTTTGAATGGAGACCTAAATGAAGAAGTCTACATGGAAGCTCCTCCTGGCATGAATGTTCCTAAGGGAAAAGTCCTCCGCCTTAGAAAAGCCTTATATGGCTTAAAGCAAGCTCCAAAAGTTTGGTACGATCAATTCAACGAAATAATGATTGAAACAGGATTCATTTCTTGTTATACTGACACAACCCTTTTTATCAAAAGATCGAATGATGGAATTGTGATTTTGTTGTTATATGTTGATGACATGCTTATTACAGGTAGTGATGTTAAAGCCATCAGAAATATCAAATCCACTCTGAAGGAAAAGTTTGAGATGTCAGATCTGGGATATCTGACATATTTTTTGGGTATTGAAGTTGCCTTTTCTCATAGAGGTTATTTTTTGTCTCAATCTAAGTTGGCTTGTGAGATTCTTGACAGATCCGACATTTTAGATGAGAAAATTTGCGAGACTCTTGAAGTTGTGGGCTCTAAAATGAAGATTGATGATGGGGTTCCTCTGGATAACCCTACTCCTTATCGGCAACTTGTGGGGTTTCTTATGTATCTTAGTATTACAAGGCCCGACATATCTCACGCCGTTCATACTGTAAGTCAATTCCAGCATGCTCCCACCTCGGTTCATATGAGTGTTGTCCTTCGTATTATCATATACATAAAAGGCACAGTAAACAAGAGAGTATTTCTTTCCTCGTCTTCTAATTTAGAATTGATTGCATATACTGTCTCTAATTGGGGAGGTGACCCAAATAACCGTCACTTTACTATTGGGTTTTGTATCTTTTTAGGTGAATCTCTAATCTCGTGGAGGTGCAAAAAAACAACAGAAAGTGTCTCTTTCCTCAACAGAAGCAGAATATCGGGCCATGATTTCTACAACTATGGAGATTGTGTGGATTCATCAACTATTAAAGGACATGGGGGTGCAAATTTAGGGACCTACAAGATTGTGTTGTGACAATAAAAGTGCAATTTATATTGCTAAAAATTACACGTTTCATGAACGTACCAAGCATATTGAGATGAACTGTCATTATGTCAGAGAAGCCTACTTGCAAAAAGTCATAGAGCTTCCTTACGTGAATTCAGAATACCAGTTAGCAGACTTCTTCACAAAGGCATTATGTTCCCCCAGATTTCATTTTCTTCTTGGCAAACTTTCGGTCATCGCGCCTTAAGTTTGAGGAGGGATGTTAAAATGTGTCACTCTTTTATATAGGTATATATATATATATATATATATATATATTCTATTTTGTAAGCCCTAGGGGCATTTCAGTCATTTCCGCATTCTCCTTTTTATGCATCTTCACAATTGTGAACATGCATGTAATTTTTATTATTTTTCTTTTTCTATTTCTTTCTTTTTCATTTCTTATTTTTTTATTGCTTTGACTAAGTCAAAGTGGGAGGGGGTAGACCTTGGACCCCCTCCAACGGCTAGAATTCTAGTCGTTGGAGGGGCTCCAACGTCTAGTAAGAGCCCCTCCCACTTGGTCTCCTTTTGTATTATAAATAGGGGGCTCCCCCCCCTTTAAGATGTATTCTTGTGAGAGCCTTTAGTGCTCACCCTCTCTTATTGGATTCAACTTATGCATTTGTGGGTGTCTCCTTTGTACCTTTTTGGTACTTTTGTTCAAGTGTTCTTGGTGTGTGTTTGAACACATTCTTTTACGGTGTTGGTGCTTATAGTGCACATCTTAGAAGGTATTTTTACAACGTGTTTATCTGTTGTATATCAAATATGAAAGCAAAGAAGTAATGTAGTTACATTTCGGTCTTTTTCCCTTCCCTTCAAATGTAAGGTTGATTATGTTTTTTGAAGGATCTTGATCTGTTCTAATCATAGTCACAGATATTGGCGATATTTTGAAAATATCGCGATATGATGGAAAAGATATTAAAGGTAAAATATTGTGATAATTTCAAAATATCATAAATTTATATATATTGTGATATTTTCGTGATATTATCAATTAGTTTTACTTATTTATTTTTTACATTTTAAATATGTTTTTCTTCTTTCTTTTACATATTTTACTTATTTCTTTTATTATTTATGTGCTTTTTTGTCTAAACATGAAATATTCTTACTTATTTTTGTTATTTTTTATTTTTTAAGTCCCGAGATTTTCCCGATATTTTCCTGAGATTTATTTCTAAACCGATAATATCATGAGAAATAGCCTCGCCGAGATATAGCCGATACCGATATTTGTGACTATGGTTTTAATGCCTTAACTTTGCTCTTGCATTTTGCTTTTATCTTTTCCATTTCTGTGAAAAATCTTTTGGTAAAATTCATTAATTCTACATGGATTCTGTCTTAAGTTGTTGTTTGTCTTTTTTAAAATTTTATATGGTTTTCTTTTTAGTTTTTCTTTGAGTCTAGTGCCAAGTTGATATAACTTCAATATGCAATCAGGGTGAAGCTGCTAACTATCAGTTTGCTTTGGCAGAAGAATAATACTGAACAATTTACTCATTCCAAGTCAATAAAATCCACTAAGCTGGCTAAAGTATTTTGTTAAAAACATGAGCTTGGACCCCTGTAGGCCGGGTCAATTGGAATGTTTATACTCTCATATCGTGGAATTCTGATTAACTTGTCTTTCATTCGAGTAAATTAATTGTAACTGTTATTATTTATGGTTCAAATTTTCAACTGGGACTTCTACTTGTATTTTATGTGCACGTTTTCTTTTGCTATGTTATTAAATTGGTAACAGTGTATCCTAATGACAGGTATGCATAAGCTTTCATTGTTAAACATGGAAGGATGTCCAATAACTGCAGCATGCTTGGAGGCAATTTCAGGTTTTACTCTTCTCTTTTCATATATTCTGGATAACACAATGCAAAATAGTGTTTCTTTTTTAATTTTTGAATGGAAGAATCAAGGATTCTATTAAACTTTCTTTGAGGAAACATGCTTTTGGTGTTGTTAAGCTTCTTCTGTTGTAAAGGAAAATGTTGAAAAATGGGAGCCTAATGCTGGTTCCTTATAGGGGTTTTATTGAACTTGCTTTCATAAATCATGTTCTAGGTGTTCTTACGCTGCTTCTGTTGTAAAGGTAAATGTTGAGAGGAAAGAGAGCCTAATGCTGGTTCCTCTCTTATATATCTGTACAAGACTTGCTGGAATACGATCACCTGCTTTGTTAGAGTTTGGCTAAAAATCTTCTTCTAGAAAATTAATTGTGTGCCCCTGTTCAACTGTTCATTGGATGAATCCTTTAGGTGCTATATTGTTTGTGTAGGATTGTGATCATGAGTATTTAAAGACTTTCGTGTTGCAAGAAACAACCAAAAAAATATTGTAATCAGCTTCTTTTGTTGTAAATATTTCCTGTGTGATCATGGCATCTGGTTGGCAGTGATGCAAAAAAATTCATTTGGGAAGGACCAAAAAATAATTTGACCAATTCTATTTTTCTTTGTGGATATCTGAACAATGTTTTTGGTTTATACAATTCCTGTTTTATATACACTATTTTCCTGGTATTATTGCTATTGCCGCTGAAAAGTTGATAGCATTAACTTTTGTTTTGTTCTTTTTCTTGTTAGGATTGACTTCTTTTTAGTCACTAACAATCTTGTGTTCTTGTGAATATTTGTGACAAAAAGTAATACGGTATTGCTTTTGGTGTTTGCTGATGTATAGGACTTGCCAAGCTATCAAATTTGAATGTTCAAAGATGCAATGTATCTGATGCTGGTTGTGATAAGTTTGCAGGTGAGGCACACTGAATAAGATATCTATTTTCATTGCCTTTTGTATGTTGTCAGTTCTTGTGGATTATGAAGCTTCTAATTTCTCAGGAAGAGAAGTTTTTGGTTGGAAGGAGTTGTTAACAGTTGCCTAAATATGGATACCTATAGATTGAAACATTTTGAATAGATGCTGCAGATGCCTAGGTATGGTCTTATACACGTAGCATTTGCCTGGATGCTGCCACTTGTATGCATGAGTGCATATTGTACAGATGGTGCTTGAGTGCATAAAGTTGATTGAAATGGTAATGGAAACTTAGAAAACGAGAACTCAGTCACAAATGAAAAACCTAACTACATCTACCAATGCTCTGCCATTGATGCATGGTCCACAATCATGAATATTAGTTCCTAAATAGGAAGCTGCACACTTGGCAGAACTGCTATTTTAAAACTACCATGCTATATCAGTTCAATGCAGCTTTTAAATGTTTCTTGTTTTTGTTGCATAGTATGAATTATGTGCTTTTTTCTGTTTTCCCAAAGTGCCCAATTTTTGCTTCCTGCATGTCAATTACTGTCTTTTGATCTTACCTATTTGTAGGGATGTAAACGGTTCGGATTCAGATCGGGTGTCAATACCACATTCGACTAATCGGATGTTGGCTAAACGGATTTGATTTTGGATGGTGTAAAGCTCATAGCCTCGTACCAGATCCGCTTTTTTCTCATGTAAATGGATTCAGATTCGGTAGCAAAAAATCAAAACCATATCCGCCTCTGATTATAATCGGATATGGTTTTGGCTTACCAAATGCAACTAAACGGATTCAAATTGGGTTGGATATTGGATAAAATTCAATTCATTGACAGCCCTACCTATTTGATACCTTAATGAATAAAGTTTGCGCTATTGTGTAGGCAATATGTGATGATTCATGACAAAGTTGCTAAGATAACTTTGTTCCTTTTCCCTATGCTATTTAGTTAGATACTCTGTGCTCCCAATTAATGGACTGTATGATGCAATAAGATCTGTCATTTCCTTAAGTAAATATTTGGTTTTAAAAAAACAAACAAAATCAGTATATTATGTTTTATCGTTGGAGGTGACATTCTTCTGTGGTGCAGGACTTGTGAATCTGAAAGTGTTGAATATAGGCTTTAATAATATCACGGATGCAGGTTTCAAAAATCTAAAAGGTAAACTTTGTTCTAATTAATCTTTTTGTTTGCTCTTTAATCTGTTATGTAACTAGTTCCAATCAATTTTTTATTTGGTCTTTAATCTGCTGACTATTGATGTTGTATAACTTTTTCTACCATTGCGATTATGTCTATCATTGGAGGATGTGTTTGGTTGGAGCTGGCATGTTTGAACCTTGCATTTAATTTGCTAATTACTTGTGGTTTCTTGAAAGTTTTTCCAAAATTCATATGCAAGCTTTAGTTATATCAATGTTTTTTGTAAAGCAGCATTTTCGATGGTCTTTTTATTTTGCTACTTCATTTTCCGTGGAATTTGATACTTTTGAGAACTTGCTCATTTTTTAATTTTTGATAGACACGCTGGGTATAAGTGTTGGTAGGTTTTGACTTTTGAACCTATGACCTCCTGGTTCAGATAATGAAACTGTACTGGTCTGGCTATCACATTTGATCTGAGAAACTTTGTGTTGTACTTATGCTGCATTGTTTATATATGTGTGCATGTTGTTCAGCTGATTGAAGATGTTTTTAATTTGTTCCATTTGATGCTCAATTGTTTATTGCATTTGAATGATTGCGTTCATTATTTGGCTAACCTGTTTCATTTTGAATAATTGCTGGTACAGGTTTAACAAATTTGGAGAGCTTGAACCTAGATTCATGTAAAATTGGAGATGAGGGGATGGCTTATTTGGAAGGTTTTTATTGTAAAACCGTGTGTCTGTGTGCGCTTGTGTGTGTGTGTGTGGCTATCTGATTTTGTTTTGGCAAAGCAGGAATGTCAAAATTGCATTGCTTGGAGCTGTCTGACACTGATGTTGGAAGCAATGGGCTTCGTCATCTCTCTGGTTTTCCTTCTCTCTTCAACTTTGCTTTGCATTAGTTTGGTATCTTGGTGTTTCCTGGTCACTATGTTTATATTTCAGAATGAAAGATATTGCAAAATTGCGTGTAGGGTTTTTTGTTGGTACTTCTGGTTGATGGATATGGAGTGCAGATTCCGTGATCATACATGTTTCTTTTTTGACAGTTGTTGAGATTTTAGTTTGTCAGGGAATATGCTGTTCATGGCTAAATAGTGTTCTTTTAAGATGGAACACGATAGTTGAATTGATTAATTATGCTATGTTAATCAAGAATGGTGGTGCATATCATGAGATAGTGATGAATTGTTAGCGAGGATTCTTAAGATAAAATACGGCTGTTTGGATCTCCTTCGCCGTGGAGAGCATCTCCATCAATGGGAAACTTGAAAGGTGGGCAGCAATTTTCTCTCTTCTTTGAGAGCATGAAGGTTTATGTGTTGGAGCAAAAGCAAACCTCCAGGCAATCCACCGAATTTCAACAAGGCACAATCTTATCAGATGTTAAGACTTATTTTGGAAGGGGACTAGGTGGAGCCCCTTATTCACTCTAGTCTTGTTAGTTTTGGGGAGACGTTCGCACCTCATTTATCCAAGAAGGCCATTCATAGGAAGGAACCGACACCTGGAGTTTTTATTTCCTTTCTTATACGCATGCTCTTGTCAACCTGCAACAAGGATGCTATCTTGTGGGTTGTTGCTTTGTTTGCTTCCACAGTTGAATTCACTCATTGTCCCTTCTTTAGCTCTTTACTATGGCATGGCCAAAGGAGAAGAAGATTCGTTCAAGAATGTTAAAATGTAGTGAACTTTACCGTGAATAGATGAATAGGGGATATATATTTAGGGAGTTATGTATGATATCTGTATGGCTATGTCACATGGGTGCGGGTGCGGGTGCGACACGGGTGTGGCGCGATTTTAAAATTTTTGGACACGGGGACTCGGCTATATATATATTTAAAAAAAAAAGTGCAAAGACACAGTCACAGTTTGTGACTGTGCACATCACAATCACTGTGCACTGTGACATAGCTTTTTTTTATATAAAAAATTCATTTTTTTTAGTTTTTTCACCCTATAAATGAATATTTTTGGACTCGGTCAACGTTGACCGAGTTCAAAACAAGGATGGACTTGGCCTCGACTCATTGACTGAGTCCGACTCGGCGTTGACCGAGTCCGAGCCATGTCTGAAGCCGCACCCGTGTCGGGGCGTGTCGACTCGGGTGCGGCACCTCCCTAGCCGAGTCCGTGTGACATAGCTGTATGGTGTTATTGGCTTGTTATTGAAATGAATCAAGGATGCACAAATAGAATGCCAAAAAAGGCTTATACAAACGCACGAATCGTGGTCTCTAATGGACCGATTACAATCTCATAAGAGATGAAATACAAAATAGCAAAAAGACATAAAAGCCTATTGGAATAAGGAGAGCTTTATAAATATCACTAAAATGCTTCTCAAAAGCATTCCATACAAGAGTGGAGTGAGGCTCTATTTATAGAGCTTCACACAAGGAATAGGAGGCAGTCCAACAGCCGTTGGACTGCCATCCAACGGTCATACCGTTGGGGGGATGTCCAACAACTAGTTGGACTGTCTCCCAACAGTCATAATATGACAGCAAAAAAAGGATAAAAAACAGAAAAAAAAATTACATTTCAGTCCCTAGTGGACTGTTCTAAATACACAAAGACAAAAATACCCTTGTCTGGTATTCGTATACATATTATTTTAACAGTTATTGGTTGGAGACATAATAGAAATGAACCACTATTTCTCTGAAGGAGAGGCATGGTTACTCCTTAATACATGTAAACATATAAGGAGACATGTTACTCCATAAACTTGCATGGATTGAAGTCTCGTAATTCAGTTTTTGCAATCTTGGGATAAGGCTTCCTTCCACCAATAATCGTTTCCTGCCTTTCTTTTGTATTTGGATACAGAGACATCTTATCTCCTTGATATGCTCTAAAACATTCTTAAATTTGTTATTGGACTAATAAAGTTTTAGATGCATGGTAGCTAAATTCCCCTAGAACTTTTGGTTAGGTCTTCTCTAGTTAGTTTTTTGTTTTTGTCTTGCTATTGTAAAAAAAAATTAGAAAATTTGCGATGATCAATATAAGAAATCAAGCACAGGTAGTTGTGGTATGTCAAATGGGTTGGTCCTTTTATGAAAAGTGTCATTACAATGTTCTCACCTGGAGTTTTTGTTTAGGCACACTCCTTGTTTTTTCTTTTCTGCTGTTGTTATTGGCTCCATGAAATTAGATATGATCAAATATATGAAAGCATGGTAAGTTGGTGTGGTATGTGATGTGTCAAAGCATTTTTCAAAAATTGCCATTAGAATGTCTTTACCTATTAATTGTGAACAGCTTATTTGAAGTACATTAGTGCAATTGATTAGTGTTTTCCTTGGCCTTCTGAGTTGCAGGTTTGTGTAAACTAGAGAGTGTAAATCTTTCATTTACTCTAATCACTGATAGTGGTATGAGAAGGCTCTCTGGATTGACATCACTTAAATCACTCAATCTGGATACTCGACAGATAACCGATACAGGGCTTGCATCACTTACAAGTAAGACATGTATCTGGATTCCTTTGTTCATGCTTCTTGTTACATGTGTAAAGTTCCACAAATTGCATGTATGTTCTAAAGTTGCATCCTCTCTCTCTCTCTCTCTCACACATATGTTTGACATGCACTTTTTTGCCTCCATCATGTATGTGTGATAGTCACAGATATCAGCGATATTTTCAAAATATCGTGATATTATTGCTGTATTTTCAGCAAATGATATTATAGGTAAAATATCATGATATTTTGAAAATATTGCCAATTTGATAATATCACGAGAATATCATGATATTCTCTTGATAATATTGCGATATTATTAATTATTGTTACTGTTTTTATTTATTTTCTACATCTTAAATGTGTTTTTCTTCTTTATTTTGCATTTTTCATTTATTTATTTTATTATATATGTATTCTATTATATAAACATAATATTTTATTACTTATTTTCGTTATTTTTATATATTTTTATATATTTTTATTTTTTTAATCCCCGAGTTTTTTTTTTGAGATTTGTCATCAAACCTATAGTATCAAGAGAAATAGCCTCGCCGAGATATAACCGATACCGCTATTTGTGACTATGATTACAATATGGTCATTAGGTTTGGAAAAAGTCATTGTATGCTGAAGAAGCATGTTATGATTCTGTAATGATCCTCTTTCTATCAGAGACCTGCAGTTCATTATATTATATTTGTTTTTTTTCTTTTCCTCATGCATCAGCTCTCTTCTCTTGTTCTATTTACAAAAATTTTATGTCCTATAATATCTCCATGATATGCTTTTGAAGGATCTTTGTTTTGTAAACCCATATGAATACAATCTTTATGGAAAAGTTTCACAGTTAAGCTTCTATAATGTCAACTTTTTCTATAAACTTGCGTGCTTTGCCTTATAAATGTCAACTTATGAACCCTTTTGTGTTCTGGTTTCGGCTGACTATATGGGCTAGCGGGTATCTGCCACTTGTCAATAACTTGCATTGCATGCTATTTCCTTTTCAAAGTGGAAAACATACATAAATGCAGTAAAAACTTCTGGTTTCATGATGGATGTTGCACAAACATGCAAAATTATGGAAACTATTTTCACTGTATTTTCTGATGCAGGTCTTACAGGGTTGACACATCTGGATCTTTTTGGTGCTCGCATCACAGACTTTGGAACAAACTTGCTTCGATGTTGGTGAAAATTCTTTGTTTTAGAAATATTTTTGTTTCTATTTTGATCATGTGCCCTATCATGAGAAGCTAGCTGCTATACAAATGCATGAATTGTGTGCTTGAATGAAAAATACCTGCGTCTGTCAATAGACTTTGCATGCTTATATCCATTGGAAGTAACATTTTTTCATCACATGCACGCACGTGTGCTCATACATGTATGTCTATAGAGGTATATAATCTTTGTTTTACATTCGTACATGGGTTTGGCCATATTTGTTAGTTATGGTTGGAAGTCTTTCATTCCATCCATGTAAAATATGTTATTACATCTTTTTGCTTGTTAAGGGTGTTGAACTTGAGTTTGAAACCCGTATAACGAAAGGTAGCATATTCAAACTGTAAACATGAAATATGTCATGATTTGAAATGTGAAAATTGGTAATTGTTGGACCTGTTTGAGAGACCAAATGCAGAAGAGATCTACATGGCACTGGTTCCCGAGGCCTGGTTGGTATCAGCTTACGGCAAGGGAAGAAACATCAAGGCTGTGCATTATTATGGATCCACATGGAGGCTTTGGCGTTTGAAATTCATGGACCTTTGAAGTGTTCACTTCCATCTCTTTCCTTTAGTTTTTTACTTATTGAAGTGGAATTCTTCTTCCTTTCTACTAAATGGGATACAGCATAAAATATCATGCAGCCCGGGTTACTTAAAGCAAGCACTAACGTTGTTTGGGAAGTGCACTTCAGATGCACTTCCATCATTTTTATTTTGCACTTCTCAGATCTTCCCATTTTGAATTGTAGTTTGAGAAGTGCACTTCCAAGTACTTCATATCTTGTTTGCCTCTTTGCTTACTGCATCTGCATCATTGTTTTCTGATTTTTCTTACCTTCTTGGCAATCTTATTTTTTCAAAGCCTGATGGCAAGGGTATTTGCCAACATTCTTTAAAGTAAGACTTCTGATGTTGGGTCCATATAATTAATTTCGATATGGTGGAAATGTAAGTGTCATGTCTTTTGTCCAGAGTGGATGATGATTCAGATACGAGTGGATTGTAGCTATCCAAGTATGATAGTGTAAAACTGCACTTGTTTGTCAATGGATTTTGCAGTAAATACAAGCATGGAACTTTTTGGTGCACATTTGATTCAGATAGGGTGTCTGAGACGTGCTTCAGAAACTATTGAAGTTTCTTGAATCTGCTGGGGGAAATTGTGGGCGATTATTTCTTTTGATAGTCAAGTTGGCCCCACGGATTCGAACCCAAGAACCTTTGGTTATGTTAGTGCAACCTAACCATTCAGCTATCTCATTCATCCCCGAAATTTTGGTGAGGTTGATACACAAAAGCAATACCATGTACGTTCCCTTTGCCTTTCAGTGGGTATCTCTATTGCTACCTCTAGGGATTGTCTTTGTTATTTAGCTCACATCTCTGCTGCTTTGAATTGCCTGTAAGAAACATGGCTGTGAGACGGTAACTGCCCATTGGGTGTAAAACTTAAGCTAATATTTGGTTTGTACTTCGTTAGTACAGTTTCTAGCCTTTTAGAAATGTCTTGAATGTCAATAAATGCCGTCATATTTTATGCAATGTCTTCTCTACGCAGACTTCAAAAACCTCCAATCCCTTGAATTGTGTGGAGGAGGTATAACCGATGCTGGGGCAAAGAATATCAAAGAGCTTACTTGTTTGACATTGCTGAACCTATCCCAGAATTTTAACCTGACGGACAAGACGCTCGAATCCATCTCAGGTATCTTAGTACCTGCATGGCTCGTTCTACCAGTGTGTAAATTATTAATTGTGTTAATGCAAATTTGTGCAGTTGTGCCAAGAGTTTCATTTTCTCAACTCATTCAACTATATGAATATAAACTTTGCCAACTATGGAATTACGTGTAGTCTTACTAGCTATTTTCTGCTTGATACAGGATTGACAGCTTTGGTTTCACTAAATGTTTCAAGCTCGCGGGTCACCAATGCTGGACTGCAGCATCTGAAGCGGATGACGAACTTGCAATCTCTGTCCCTGGAATCATGCAAAGTAAGCGCGAACGAGATCAAGAAACTGCAGCTGAGTGCACTTCCCAACCTGGTCAATGTTCGTCCCAAGTAGTCTGGCTCCGTAGTGCCTGCCTGATCATAAGGTGCTAGTGCATGGAACTTCTCTGTACATAAAGACAATCCTGCTTGATATGGTCTGTACATAGTTTGTAAATAATGGAACTGAAACGGCCAAGTGGTACATAGGGTAGACTCTGAATATGTGATTGGTTTGCAAGCAAATGTACATATATGCTTGGCCTGGTACTCTATATATGGTTGCACCAAATAAATGTCTATAGTGTACATTCGTATAAATATGGGATTACATCTTAATTGGATGTGCCATAATCGTCTCATGATGTATATTGAACTACTCCGTTGGATGCCTTAAAATTGGATCTCCAAGCCTTAGCTGCAAAGGCAGTTAGTCTACAGAAACTCTTGTATTTCAACAGAAAATTTACAATTTGGTCTGTTTTAGACATTCATGTGAGATGTTGGCTATCCAAATCATTTTTTACAATGCTTCTTTTTTTTCATTCCCATCTAGGGTTTAAAGTTTAAACTACTTTTGTGAGTTGTCACCAGAATAGGATGAAAACGGTTAAATAAGACTTCTGATAATGCATACTCGAGAACTTAAAAGCACAAACCGGCAAAGGCCTGGTTCCACTCATCTGGTAGGGGCAATGGCGACTTGTGAATGTCACTAAGTTGACGGGATGTCACAAAACACAAGGGTGGTGTCCCTTGCTGTAAGGTGGAAGTTGAGTGTACTTTCCTGTGGCCAAGGGGGACCTCAAGGGTTTTACCAACCAGAGGCCAGCCAATGTGCGGTCAGTGTTGGGACATTTTTTCTTGGATTATCTAAAAAAAACTTGAAGCCTAAGAATCAACAGCAGCCTGAGCCTGGTTTTCTTGACTATGTGGTTTGTTTTAATTGGAGTGTGATATAATTCGCATGTTCTGGTGGACGTTAAGGGTTTTACCAATCAAAGACTTGTCACTGTGTAGTTGGTGATGTGGGTTTTTTCCCTGGCCTAGCCAAGAAGGGGAAAATCGTAGCCACGTTGTTTTTCACTGACACAATAAGTTTCACTTTGGCTATTTTCAGTTTGCATTTTTTTTCACTAGCTTGGGGATAACCCCCATGGGGTTTGAACCTGTGACTGCTTGGTTATGATGGCGCAACCTAACCATCTAACAAAATCGGTTCAACTCATCCCCTATGTCGTCTCTATCTTCATGTCCCTCTAGATTTTATTGGTGCAAGTTGTTTTGATCAAATCGGACTCTACAGATGTGATCTACACCATTCATTTAGTGAACGTTGACATTTAAATTGCCTTGTGTGTCAGATTTTGTTGACAAAATATAAAATTTTGTGATATATATATATATATATATATATATATATATATATATATATATATATATATATATATATATATATATATATATATATATATATATATATTAAAATATGATTCAAGCGTGAATGTTAATAAGTCGACTATTTTGAATGCATCTATAGGGTTAGATTTGATCAAAATAATTTGCATAGTAAGATTTAAGAGGGGTACGAAGATTGGGGATGGCATAGGAGATGATTGAAACCGAACTGCTAACCATCTAACACCAAATATGTGCAAACCTCAATCCTATCAATGCCCAACGAGGTTCACTCGCCCAAACTTGAAACTTTTAACTTTTTTATTGCAGTCAAAGTTAATTAGCCTTAGTTGAGACCATCGATTAGAGTTGGCTGAGTGAACCAAGTCTATGACCTCTATGCAAGATTGGTCTGAGCTTCATTTGAGCTAACTTCCTGGTCTTCGATCCCACTGCACCTCACTTGATTGTAGGGGTGGACAATGAGCCGGGCAGCCAAGCTGACTGGCCCATCATAGGCTGGGTTTGGATCAAGGTTTTAAGTTGCTACCTGTTAGTTACCAGGCCGAAACCCGGTTCTTTATATACATGGACTGGGTCTGGGTCGCCTCACGAGCTGTCGGGCCGACCTGACCTAATTAATTTTTTATTAGCTGGTTGCATAGTCTATTACTATTTACCTAATTAGTTGTACTGATTATATGAGAAACACAACGATAATTAACTTTGACCCACTGAACATTTGCCAATTAGGCCAATGAGTTTGGGCAATGAGCCGGGTTATGGGCTTCTTTTTAAACCCGAGCTCGTTAAGAATTAGATCAAAACTCGGCCATATCCGGCCAAGTCACACTCAAAACCTGATGTGCCAAGCTCTAAATGGGCCTGGTCAAGGCCAGCCCGCCCGATGCCCACCCCTACTTGATGGAGATGAGAGTAGGCCCCACTCTCACTGTCTCAAATGAGATCCGCGGCGGAGATTGAATCTTCCGTCGATCAGTTATGACCATGAAACGGAAGCGGAACCAGAAAACGGTACGGCGAAGCAAATCTTTTAATCAAGCAAAGCCCATTAACAGAAGCTCATCTTTCGCTGCTCACTGAATCACAAAAAATTGGATACTCTCTCTCTCTCTCTCTCTCTCTCTCATATCTTTCTTTTCTATACAACCAAACTGCTCTCCCTCGTCCTTTCTACTGTGCAAATCAAGAAGAAGAAGAAGAAGGTGAGATGGGTTCACCGAGTATCACCAAGACTTGTCCTGCTGCTCCCCCTCCTTCTCCGCAACCCACCTACAATCACAGCGAACCCGAGAAACCAATAACCCCGAAGAGAAATCTCAAGTTCTCCCCATCCATGGTCATCTCCTTTTCCTCCCTCCCTCTCCTCTCGTTGCTCGCCCTCGCCGTTTTCTTCCTCACGGCAACCCACTCCACCACCACCACCCGGGAAGAGCAACAGCGCCACCAACTTTCCCCAGCCATTGCGACGACGAAGAAGACCGAAATCTCCGCGGCCGGCACCCTCCTGAACGAGTCTTGCAGCGTCACGCTCTACCCTGAGTTCTGCATCTCCTCCCTCTCCCACCTCCCGAGGGTCCGGCTGGCGACCACCCAGAAGGAGATCGTGGAGGCCTCCGTCACCAGGGCGCTGCGCCTGGCCAAGGAGGCGTTCGTTGAGTTCAACAGCAGCCTCCCCCGGCGGAGACCGCGCATGAGCAGGCGGCAACGGGGCGCCCTCCGCGACTGCGTGGACATGATGGAGCTCACCGTCTTCAACCTCGGCTCCGTCCTCAGCCACCTCGGCTCCTCCTCCGATCCCTCCTCGCCCGCAAACTCCTCGTCGTCGGAATCTTGGCGTGCGAGAGAGATCCGGATGTATCTTGGTGCAGCCATGACCGATCACAATACGTGCATGGAGAGCTTCTCGGAGTTGAAGGTGAAGAGGCACCTCAAGGCCGTCAAGAAACGCATCGAGCCTATTTACATGATGGTGAGCAACTCGCTGGACATGGTGAATGATTATGTGGCCAAGGAGAAGATGCACTTGGCTGCTCCTGCTCCTGGTGGTGCAAGTAATGCATCGGTTCCGGCCACCGAGAATTCCCGCCGGTGATCGCTCGGGTTGGTGCTGCGGCCGCAGAACCGATCCCAAGACTGCAATGGCTCCTCTGTTTTGCTCGTTCAACTGTAGCGCCTTGGTTTCTTGATGATTTTCACTTTCTTTTATCTCGCCAACTTAATTTCTCTGTAAGATTTCATCATAGTTCCTGATATGGTGACATCTTCTGCTCTATACTATGAGTGAGGATATAGCTCCTAGTGAGTTTTAGTAGCCAAAGATTAAGACGTAATTCTGCGAAGATCAAGGGCATTCATTGGGTTTAATTTTGTTGCATTTCTTTCAAATGCTGCGGCGTGTTTCCTGCCATTTAGCCAAGTTCTCTTTCTGATAAGCTCAAGCTTTTCTTTCTGTTTCTTTCCAATTTGTTGCCAAGATCTTGTTTGTATATATTGATTTTTAAAAGAATGAGACACGGTCAATTACACTGAGAATCGTGTGTGTAGGTGTTTCCCTTGATGCTTATTTATATTTTACATATGAAAAGTAGAGACCTATTCACCAATTCAACTGATAGGTCTCTTGTTACCTTTGGTAACATATCACAACATGAATTTCCTTCCTACTGGATGTCTTGTTTTTGAACTCTTCAACACTCTTGGGCTCTCCAATCGTGAGCTCCTTCCTCATTGAGCACGCCATCCAAGATGGGTTGATGGACCTGTGGATCTGAATCCAGTGAGTCCTAAACGGATCCACTATCAATTTTAATTATAATCGTTTAGTGCATTCAGGAATTGATCCTTAAGGTTGGATTGAAAAGTTTGTTTTTAGTTTTTTTATTATGCAATAGGAGCATTTTAGCAATTTCGTTATACATAACTCACTGTTAACCTTACCCCAACTGAGGTCGATCGTCCTAATCTGTGATAGTTTCACTGAAAGGTAGGGCCCTGAAATCTCTTTTCAGAAAACATGACTCTTTTTGGTATATGAAGAGAAAGGTGTCTCTAAATGGAAACATGAGTATCGCATCTTTGGATATTATGTCACTTTACTGCCTGCCATCTCTAAATTTGAAGGGACATCCTTTTCTAAAAGCGCCTCAAAGCTCCTCTTTTTATATACGGCAAAATTGCCCATTGTGTGTTCTCACAATTTAACATATCTGGTTGTTTAGAGCAATGCGCATTCTTGAACAACTTGATCTTGCTGCAGAAAATAAGGCGTAAGAAAGTGGTTTCCTTCACTTCTTGATTGAAAATTGCGGGCTTGGTTAGGTATAAAGTTTTTCACAAATATTTCAGCCAAGTTTTTTTTCCATTACAGTTCATCTTTTTTTATTTTTCCTTCAAATTATTTTTCAACTTCTTGTCAAATGCCAAGGTTGTGTCTGTGACCAGTAGTGCAACTGTTATGGTTACGAGTCTGTGGTAATGCATCTAATCATCAACCCAACTTGGCCTTTCCATGGCTACAGACTCATAAAAGACTAGACCAACTACGGTTCAAAGAATAATGAAAGTTGCTTCTGATTTAATTACTAGTTCTTTCCTAGATCTCTATCATAACCAAAAAACCAATCTAATCAGTCTATGCGAAGACTGATATCTCAAGACTGAGACAATTTTTTACAACATATAAACTAGGGATGGCAGTGGACCCGGGCAGGGGACAAGGTCTCCATCCCTGTCCCGTTTCAAAATTTTGCCCTCCATCCCTGCACCTGTTTTGATTTAAACCTTCATCTCCGGTTCATTTTCCGTTTCATGTCCTCTATTCCCTGTCCAAACGGGACGAGGCAGGGTGGAGCCCCGTTTCTCATGTCCTTTCATTGCTGCCGCCTTCCAAAGTTAGAGGAAGGAGATGAGAGAAATGGCAGCTCATGCTGCTTGAAGAAAGAGAGGAAGAAGGGAGGAGAGATTTGAGAAAGGGTTCTATGTTATATATATAAGGGTATAATAGTAGTTTCCTTAATGGAGATCGGGGACAGAGCAAGGCAGGGCGGGGGCAAAAGTAAGTCCATCCCGCACAGTTTTGATCTTAACTTCTATCCCCGGTTCATGTCCTCCATCCCCGGTCCAAATAGATCGAGGCGGGGCAGGTCTCCGTTTCCCCCCGGACCACTGCCATCCCTAATATAAACAAACACCTGCATTAAACACAGCGCTCCCCATAATTTCCATGAGTTAAACTGATCACAGTGACCCGTTTTCATATGTTGATATTAAATTATGTATTTATTATTTTCAAATTTGAAATATTTTTGAAAAGTCATGTTACTGAAATTATGAATCTTGAAAAAACAAGAGAAAGAAACATGTTTTTAGTAAAGGGTGGACAATCTGTTTTATAGAAACAGGGTCATCTGTGAAATTATGATCAGAAGTGATGAACTGATATAATTACCTTGTGAAGCATAAGAAGCCTAGCAGAAAAGAACACTTCACAATTATGCAAATAAATTTCTTGTTCAAAGTGAAAACAGAAAAGAAAAAAGAAATTCTTAAAAGAGTTAGCCAAGCTAAGCCATGCGGCCATGCCTAAGCGCAGAGAATGATGCATGCTGATTGACTATGATATGTTCTTTTTGAGAGAAAATTCATTGGCCAAGATACCCACAAAAAAATTCAGGGTTCTACAACATTCACTTACTGCCTTATCCTGGGGTTGGGTAAATATAAGGTGTCAACAGGTTGGACCAAACCCAGATAGATCTAACACTTGAGAGCAAGTTTGGATCTGAATCCAACTCCACACATAACAAATGTCATGGTGAAAAAAAAATGGATTAAATGACTAAACAACTAAAGGTTGTACATGGTGCAATTATTGAAGTGTACATGGTGCAATTATTGAAGTGTACATGGTGCAACTATTGACGTGATTCAATTAACTGGACTGGTCCTTTATTTTCTGCATGGCTTTATAAACGGGACTGCTTGCCAAGGAGTTGGAAGTCGATACCATGTAATCTACAGTATTGTCTTCATCCTCTAATCGATAGTCCAAGTGTTGGGAAAGCATCATATACAAGAAAGAAAGACAAATTCAGATTGGATTTGTATCAGAGAGTTAAGCAGAGTTACCTGGATCAGAATTGATTCTCATATTGTTTTAGCCCCATACATTCAATTTCATGCAAACCAAGATTGTTAAAAAAAAGAAAAAAGAAGGGTCAATATCTGGCATCAGTGGCTCATGCATATGAACCTTATTATAAAGTTAAATTCAAGCATCCCAAAAGGGCTCCACACACCGGACTAGGTGGGTCTGCTTAAGGCCTTCAAGTTGAAGGACATCAATTGTCTGACAGTGCCATGTTGAAGTTTTGGAGCATATGTTGCAGAAAACTGACACCTGCAATGATATGCATAGCTCTAATCAACAGTCCCCAGTTGTTTTTTTCAGGCGAATTGAACGAAAATATATTTTATTGTTACATTCTGCAGAGGATATTGCATGTTCACTATCTCCTTGTTATTATTAAACACGAAATAATATGATTATCCTACTTTCGAGTACATGATTTAAAAGTCCCTCTAGAACAAATGAAACACATCACCTGATTGGAACTTCATAAAATCAAATGAGGAAACTTTAGAGTATATAACCTCAAATATGAAAAAAAACAAGACTTATTGTATACCTAGAGAAAAGTAGCAGGAAATAAAAAGAAAAAGAGCATGCTACCTGGTGGCAATTTGATGCAAATCAGTTGCTGGATTTGCAGAAATTGCGCTACGATCTACCAAACTACAATATATTCTATTCTAATCTATGATTTATAGGAAACTAAAATAAATAAATGAAAAAAACTACACAATTCATTTATCCAACACTCCAAAATAACTCTCCACAATAAGCATTTATAGAGAAAAATACAAAAACCCCTAATTCTAATACAGATATAGATCCAAAACCTAACTGTAATATGAAATCCAAACCGAACACTAAATATTGATATAAATCTAATTTAGAAAACAAAAGAAATCAAATAGATCCAAAGGGATCCTGGACAAGATATTCATATCTGGCTTGCAATTATGGTTGCATTTCATTTATCTTAATATAATTTTTTTTTTCAGATAGCTGGAGAAAAAACACTTATTTACCATCCATCGAAAGTACAATCGATTAACCCTTGCCTTGTTTGCGATGTGTGTCGAGTTAAAACTCCAAGCCATCCTCGCCCATTATTAAAGAACACACCCAGCTTCAGCTATGTGGCGAGGAAAGAGTACTATAGATTCGAATTGGTGACATCATTTCAACTTGGTAATGTTAGGGCCTCTCCCTAGCCAGACGAGTGGAGCCCTCGTGGGCACCTTAATATAATCCTTTTTTTTAAAGGCAGGCTGGGATTAGGCATACCCCACCAGTTATTATTCAACGTACCACTGGGTTTTGAACTTGCAACCTCCCACCACAAGGAGACGTGCACTGACAGCTCTACATTTCATGCAAACTTGAGTGGGTGCTTCAAATAGGTCATTTTTCTCAAATTAACGATTATTATTTCATACTTATTATGTTAAAATATTCAATGGGTAATATTTTTAAGCTTGGTTATTGTTGTGTTCCACATCTTAAGCTTGCGCTCTACTTTGACAATGATATGTTTATTATGTTAAAATATTCAATGGGTAATATCCAATCCTACTTGCCCAGAAGAAAAAAGAAATTAAGAACAGGGGAACAATGTATATTTTAGAGAGGCAGGTCCTATTGATTGTGAAAGTAGGACAACCAACCTTGTTTGGCATCAGAAATCTTGAAAGAAATCATGTTAGTTTCCTTTTCAGTCGCCGAACCAAAAGTATTAGGCACTGTTTGGGAGCCGGTGTTTGAGGGATTTGCAAGGAGTTTAGGGATGTACTAATACTGGATTTCAGTGGAGCGGTTCTCAAGGGAGTTGTGGATTCCCTTGTTTGAAAGCACTAGTCATAATTTTCAAATTTTTAAGTTTTTATATTTCTTCAAAAAATATTGGAAAATTTTAGTATATATAAGACTACATAAAGAAATATGCAATATAGGCTGTTTCTAGTTTTTTTTTGTTTTTTTTAAATGCTTTATTTGAACCCATTTTTTACATTTTATTTTGTAAGTTTTTATCAATATATATATATAAGAAAATTGAAATATGTAAACTAGTATAAACCAAGATATTCATAGGGCTTTTTACAAATTTTACCGTGCAAATGCATTGTGCATGGTCTATTTGCTTGGAATTTATTATTGGATCATCCTAATCAGATCAAGAAATATGATTTTGTATGTTTAAATATTTCTAAAAAATTTGAGCCGTTGATTTTCAAGCCTTAAAAGATCCTTCCTATACTTCTTAATTGAATGATCTAAAAGTATGTTTTTATAAAAACCAAGCACATGGATCATCGGACTGTAAAATTTTAGAAAAATAAAAAACCTATAAAAATTTCGGTGTTTATCAGTTTACATATTTTGCTAGTTTACATATAAATATAAAAAAAGAGAGTATGGTACTAATATACTAAGAATATGAAAATAGGACGCGGCAAGATCTTAATGATGCAGGAAATGGGACTGGTATGGCAGTATTCCAGCTCTGCATTCTGAATAAACTTGCTGACCAACGAAGAACTGCCGGTATAAATCTTTACGGGATAAATCCGCCACTAGAATCACCGCTAGGTCATGTCTTTTCAACGAAGAACATGGCTTCTTAGTCGAGAAAAATTGGTGTATTCGTAGCCGTCGATTTTCGCATGCCACAAATCTGGCAATCTAAAACCAGTTTCTACTAAATGAAATCACATAGATTACATAAGTATATAGATTAGCACAGGGTTTTTTTAATGTGGTGTGTCAGAAGTGGGACTAATCTGGTTGGTAAAACCACTTGTTTATTGAATGCATACGCAACAGTAGGTGGGTCCTCGGACTTGGCAGCTTATAGTGCAATAGGTTTAATGTTTGATCTTGCCATTCAAAAGGAAGGCAACGGTCGACTGGGAGTGGTTCACTCTTTCGCCGACTATAAGATGGATGGCCCAGCACGTAAAAACAGGTAAAGCCATCCTCAAGATGGGTGCAACATCAATCCTATATTCCTATGTCAATATGAAATTTTATAATAGCACAATTATTTAAACCTCAATACTCTTTTCCAAAGAAACACCCCATAAACAAAAGTCTTTGCTGTTTCCAAAGGACTTTCGTCCAAAATTATCTCATCCCCTTCACGAAGGAAAAAGAAAAAAAACCATAAGTGGTTTTGCCTATACCATGTTCAAATTCAGAACCCCTCATTGGTTCACAGGATACCTCTCTCATTGTTATTATTTCTATTATTTATTGTTTTTTTTTAGGGGAAATTATTTCTATTATTTATTGTTGTTCTCCAGAATATCAGTCAATGAAACCACCCATAGTTTAATTACGCCAGCAAAGTTTGCATGGTACTAATTTAATGCGATCTGTGCCATCTGTAATTCTGTAATTTTATATTACCATTTTAAACAATCTAATGCTGACAAACACCTGACAGGCTGACACCATGAAGCCCAACCCTTCGTTTTTCCTTCTTTCATGGTGCCCACTTGCTCAAGGTAAATTGTCCTTTTAGCTCTTGAGCTGCCCATCTTATCCAGCGTATGCTAAAATGTCCCCAACTTACCCACCTTTGTTGCCATCTTTTGACATTGAATGCTGTTGCTGCCTATTTCCCCTGTTTCAGTAAGGCTGGAGGCTGCTCTGTTTCGACCCCATTGCTGCTGGGCCTCTCTCTCTTATGCTGTATCTCCCCTTTAAAAACTGAGATTTGAGGCCTGAGTTGGGTGGAAGTCTCATTGGTGGGAAGATGATGGGTTCGAGTTCTCTTTTGTGTTCGATCATTGTGGTCGGGTTCATTAGCCACTGTGTCAATGGTGGTGGGTCGCCATTTGTTGTTACAGGCACTGTGTTCATCAATGGCAGCATGGGCATTGCTAAAACAGATGTAAATTTCATCTGTGCATCCTTGGATTGGTGGCCTCCTGAGAAATGTGATTATGGGACCTGCAGCTGGGGTCATGCTTCACTTCTCAATGTGGTAATACACTAATACTCTTTCTTTTTAAGAAAAACTTGATTCTTGGATTGATTATTCTGAATGAGTTTTTTGGTATTAACATTCGTTTCATTGATTCCCTTTATTATTTATATTAGGATCTTAATAATACCATTCTCGTGAATGCTGTCAGAGGTATGTGTCTCTTAGCGACAAAGTTGAATATGGGTTTGTTTCTGTTTTCCTGTTTTATAGACAAGGATATGAAGATTAAGAGTGCGTTTCTATTTGTTTTTGGCTCTGTGTTGATTGCAATTTCAGCATTCAAGCCGCTGAAGATTCGATTGGGAGGCACGTTGCAAGATAAGGTCATATATGATACTGGGGCGCCGGGACAACCCTGCAATTCTTTCGTTAGGAATCCTTCTGAGATGTTTGGTTTTACTCAAGGTTGTTTGCCAATGGCTAGATGGGACCAACTTAACAAGTTCTTCCAGAGGACTGGGTGAGTTACTGCAGGCCTTAAGACGCCTTTCTTACCATTTGATTTCTTCAAATTGAACTATCCTTGTGGTTTTGGTGGTTTCTCTTGCCCATTCTACCTTACCATTTGAGTGCTACTTCTTTTTCTCTGTTCTTCAAAAGAAATAATCTTAATTGCGTTACTTCAGGGCAATGGTTATTTTTGGATTGAATGCACTGAATGGAAGAGTGATATTGAAAAATGGATCAACGGGTGGACCTTGGAATTCAACTAATGCTGAGGCACTCATTCGATATACCGTAAATCACGGCTATAGAATCTATGCGTGGGAGCTTGGTGAGACGTTAGGAATTGCGGATTGGATCTTTTCAAAATTAAGCTTTTAGCAGTTAATGAATCGATAGGTTATGGTATTTTCTTGTGAATGATAGGAAATGAACTAAGCGGAAGGGGGATCGGTGCAAGCGTTGCAGCTGATCAATACGCATCCGATGTTATTTCACTTTATAATATAATACGACGTCTTTACAAGGCTTCCAGAGTGAAGCCACTAGTGATAGCACCTGGAGGTTTCTTTGATCCAAGCTGGTACCGGGAACTCGTTATCAAAACTAAACCTAACTTGATGGATGTGATTACACACCATATCTATAATCTTGGTCCAGGTAAATCAGCACAAGAGCATAACAGGTTGATTTTCTTTATCACAAATGTGGCAATAGTCTGACTATGAGCTTTCAAAATTTGTGCGCTGGTTTGAGTATGAGCTTTCCGTCCAGGAGTCGATGACCATCTAGTCGAGAAGATCCTAGATCCGTCTTACCTGGATGGAGGGGCAGGGGTGTTCAGTAATCTCCAGGATATACTGAAAGGTGCTTCAACTTCTACTACGGCCTGGGTTGGTGAGGCGGGTGGAGCGTACAACAGCGGCCACAATCTTGTCACAAATGCATTTGTATTTAGTTTTTGGTAAGCTACTCTGCAACCCTAGAGAGATTCTGTAGAAAGGGTTTCATCTAGTAACTATGATAAACATTTTACAATGATCAGAGTAATACCTTCAGAGATAATAACTTGGTTTTGGTGAAAATAATCTTGTTGGTGCCTATATGTATTCCTTGTTTGCAGGTACTTGGATCAGCTAGGCATGTCATCAAAATTCGATACCAAGACTTACTGCAGGCAGACTTTAATTGGAGGAAACTATGGATTACTCAACACAACTACTTTTCATCCAAACCCTGATTATTACAGGTTAGAATTTACTGCTTTGGCATTTCTATTTTTTTTGTAAATGTGTCAGAATGGAATTCAATTGGAGCTTATTTATTACTCGATTTGATTAAATTTCCTTCTTCTTTTTGTGGCTTTTCTTACCATTTAATTACCATAGCTTGTCTACGCGAAGAATGAGAATGTATGCATGAATAATACCTAGCAAAGTAGCATCTGTGTCTTCATGTTTGTTTTTATCATTGCAGTGCCCTTCTTTGGCACCGATTGATGGGAAGGGTTGTCCTATCAGCCAAATTCTCTGGGACGAAAAGTATCCGAGCATATGCACATTGCGCTAAAAACTTTGTAAGAAATCTCTATCTCTTGGTCAAAAGGTACCACACAGGAGAAATTTCAATTAGTTTTGGGATGTAACGTGCAATACAGCACTAGTAAAGGGGCAAGGGTGATGCTGCCAGGCAAAGGTATCACCACCACTGTTAGTTTCTTGATGAATCATTCCAGAAACAGAGGAACCCCCTTTGTGCCCTATGTCACTAAGGGAGGGATTCTCTCTAGCATTTCCTCGCCCAACCTTTGCTGAATTTATTGGTTTGCAGCACTGGCAAGGCCAGAAACTCGGTGATTTGTGGGTTGAACTGTGGAACTTCTTGTCCTGTGACGCACTACAACATTCATCTTTCCTTATTTTTCTTTGAAAAATTCTTCTTTCTTGGATTTGTTTTCATCTCTTTATGCTTATTTTGTTGCCATACTCTGCAGAGGGGTATTACACTTCTTTTGATCAATCTTAGCGGCAATACCACTGTTCAGGTCCTTGTTACATCGGAATCTTATAACAATAGGGCTCAGGTAACAAAGGTCCGCAGAATGCATAGACCTGGGAGGACAAGTGCACCAACCAGAGAGGAATACCATTTAACTGCAAAGGATGGAGACCTGCACAGCCAGACTATGTTGTTAAATGGCAAGATACTCGCAGTAAGCCCTGATGGAAGAATACCCTCATTCCAACCAATAATTGCCAGTGAAAGGGAACCCATAAATGTGGCTCCTTTCTCAATTGTATTTGCTCGCATACCTTATATTGATCCCCTTCCTTGTAGCTAGGTATATTCTGTCAAAAAGTCTAGGATGCCTTGCAATAGTCATACTATCGCTGCAATTGAAATGTGAATAAACATTGTGGGATAAATGGGATTCTGTAATTCTATTTGAAAAGCTTGATTGAATAAAAACAGCAAACAAGACTTGCATGGTGAAGTTTCTCTTGTATACAATAATGCAACCTGGATTTTCTTATGGTGTACGTGCACACTCCAATTAAGAGTTTAAGATGCTATGAACACCAATGAAAAGTCAAAACAATTAAGATGAGATGCAGGGTCATGTGCATTTATTCAGAATTAGTTACAAGATACATCTTGTAGTATTTAGGGCAAGGTTGTTAAATGTGATGAGGCTAAGTGAGGCGTTGAGCCTGTTATGAAGCGAGGCGTAAGCCTCGAGGCGTTGAAGCGTAAGCTTCATGATCAAAATAATAAAATATATAATATTAATAAAATAATAAAAAATTTAAATAAAAACTACTAATAAATGACATCACCAAGACGAGGATGCAACTCCTTCTAGTGTCAATTGCTAATCGGGAAGGATTGTCAGTCTTCCTCTGCCTTCTCGGAGTACTTTGAGTACTTGGCAGTATTGGAGGTGCTCGAGATTGTGCACTCTCATCATTATGTCCAGTTCTTTTTTCAGATACTACCCTAAGCAGGCGTTCTATCATTCTAGATTTTGGTAGGCCCGTATATTTTCTTTCTTTCCCCATGGCAGCACAAATCACCTCCAGGAGCTCCCGTCGGCTCCATGACTGTAGAAGCTCTAGAGCACCTTCTGGCCATTTTGTGAGTTCATACACTAGCTCTTGTTTTTCTTCCATGGTCAGCTTGCTACATTTTGAAGGATCAAGAACAAAACCTACAGGCATAAGCCCAACATTAGTTTAAAGAATCCTCACATTTGCAATCCAACGATAATCAAGAACTCAAGATATAGACTAAAACAAAAAATATTTTTTTCCCTGACATTCTGTAGAATTTTTAGTACCATCTTCCAGAACAACATCAATTAAAAACTGGAAGACATGAAATAAAGATTTGGTAGCTAATGAGACATTCAAAAATTAATGAAATTGTGCAGTATAAAATAATTTGTTCAATAAACCAGATAAAAGATAAGTCTGCGTAATAGAAAAGGTACTTCAAGGATCCACAAACTCCTGAATTTAACTATGTGAAGCCATTGATTTCCCTTTCACTTAGACAAGCTCTATTGGGCCTCATGACCACTAGTTCTGCATATCTGATTCAGAGAATGCTTAAAAGGGGGAAATATCCAAATATTAAAACTAAACACGAATGAAACTATCACATTGACTTCACTTGAAGTTGAAAGTCTTAAACAGACACTAGATCACTCGGGCAAACCAAACGGATGAATTAATTCGGTAGGACAGGTAGGAATTTGCAACATGTTCATTCTGTTGAGTGTTTTGCGTTTCAGATGGCATAACTAAACAAAAGAACAAATCCGGATTTCTTGTTCATTTTCTTGAGTCGAATTGGACAAGTTGGTTGCTTGTTTGAATCACACTATTCATTTCAAGGCATCTTGCAATAAGTTGCTTGAAGCCTTTATTGTACTGAAAGATATTATACTAAAAAGGCTTATTTTTTTCCAAATACAATGCTATTAATTGTAGTGGTGCAGCAACCACAATGTATTATAAGACACCATGTCAATGGAGAAGCAAATTTTGTCAAGATAATCCTCCAAATTGTGGATGCAGCTGAATCACTCTGATATATCTCAACATAAAATCGATTCCCACAGAAAGCATGACAAAAAAAGGACATTCATGAACCATTTTAACATAAAAAGGAAGGTACAATAAATACCCAAAACATAAGAAATCAGGTACCAACTCTAATATGATCTGTATATGATCTAATAAGAACAAAAAATGAACACTTGTACGCGAAAAAGGAGAAAGTTTAAAGGTTGACCTCCAGACAGCAACCAATAAACAGTAACATCATGCATGAGGAAGTGTCTGATTAACTGCACCATTCATGCGATGGAGCATTCATGCAGGAGCTAAAACTATATAACCCTTTAAAAACAGAGATTTTTCTCTTCAAAAACAACAGATAATGGTCAACAAAACACATTATAATCCAACATAAACACCCATATCGTGGAACCAACATAACAAAAGAAGACCACAACCAAAAAAGAACAGAAAAGAAAAAGCAAAGAATAAAGGAAACCCATAACGATCAAAAGAGAAAAAAAAACATCCAGCATTGCCAATGTCATGCAACCTTGTCCACAAGCACGCAAATACCACATACACCATCATTTTCTAAACAAAAAAACACGACCAACTCATGCATTCACCCAAGAAAAAACAATGGAAACAAGCAAGGCATCACCCATCAAGCATTGACATTGAAGAAAAAACAAAAAAAAAACCAACAAAAAAAGCCAAAAAAGCAGAGAGAGAGAGGCGCCATGAGGGACGACAACAGCAGTGGCGAGGAGGACGGCAATGAAGAGTGGAGGTCATCCATCAATTCCATGACGGCGGAGGCGACCACGCCTTCCCTCACAAAGAATCGACGACGATAGTCACTCTGACGAAGACGACGGCGAGGAGGCTAAGCCGAGGCCACCCAACCCCTACAAGCTGAAGGTTATACTCTTTTCCCCTTCACAAATTGCATTGATGCGCACGCCTTAGAAGCGAAGCGCGTTTCGACTTGAGGCGTGTGCTTCACATGAGTGAAGCGTGCGTTTCAAGCCTGAAACGCTTCACTGCAACGCTTCACTACTCTGAGGCGTACGCTTCAGGTATTGAGGCGTACGCCTCTCACAACACTGATTTAGGGAAGTATTCTTCTTCTTCCTCTTCTCATCCTTTTTAATTGTGGCAAATTTAATATAAATTCTTTTCATGTTCAAGTCCATTAGTTAAAACTACCGACATTTGGCACCATAACATGCAAGATTAATGCAACTTCTCTCTTTTGTTTTTTCTTCCCTTTGATTTGAGCCGTGTGAAACTATCTATGATTAGTCTGAAACATGTTAGCAGCTGTAAACTCGGGTTTGAAGACATGTATTTCATGTAGGCCATTTTGTCTGAACTGCTAGTTAAATGTTATAACAGAGGCATGTACCATATTTCAAAATGTGATGCCTTTTTCTGTATATAACCTTACATGAAGTAACGATTCAGATGCATAATTCCATCTATAAACATGGCAAGAAGTAATCAAGTGCATTAAACACCACCTCCAGGATGCTATGTTGAAACATTAAAAACCATACCTAAGCAAGAAACTGCTTTAGCATGGTTTGTTTTCCAAAATTTGCAGTCTTATGTTCCAAAATTGCGCCATAATCTCCGCGTGATTATGAAATCTTGTGCACATCCATATAACATCGCTGTTAATGCTGGCTAATGTTCACCATATACATTTTCTAATAACTTTGTTCCAATTTCCCAACAGGTCATGGTTTACAAAGTTTGGGGCCTGCTATTGTTAGTGAGATAAGCATTGGGTGATTTGATATTCATTTGATCAAAGTTAACCCTTGGTCAAAATTATTTCATTAGTTACACCATGATTGGGTCAAGTAAAGCCTACAAACCATAGCAGGATTACAAGGGGGTGTTGGGTGTAGAAAAAGAAAGTTGCCCCACCATCCAAACCACAATCGAAACTTATTGTGCACTTCATGCAAAGCAGCAGCTTATTTTCCACGATGGTGATGTGCTGCTGCATAGACAGTTGGACTTCTTACCTTCCAAACAACTCATACTTCAGTATCAAGAAACGTGTGTCAGGACTGCAAATCCTTGATTTGAGCCTGTCATTTTCACTGGAAGGAACTCATCTGCTTGGTTTGTACTTGAAGTGAGTGTGGTTGGTTTCACTTCCAGTCCAACTCCGAACCATTTCACCTAATAGGTTTACACGTCTGTTTATTGTTGGGTATGGCTTTTTTTTGGATGGAGCGGTTGTGAGTTGTACCAAAATGTCAACCACATTCACAATATGCAGCTGGAAATCCATCCAACTATCAATCACATGCAGCATTTCTCTCTCTAAAAAAAATCACATGCAGCATGAGCACATATGCCCGGATATTGCTCGCACTAAGAGAGCATTTTCCTATTTAGGAAATGGTCATTGGGAAGCGTCCTTGGTAGTTTCGACTTTCGAGTTACTCTCGTTTGGTAAGTCTAGTGCCTGGTAGTTTTCAGCCTAATTGGAAGCAACTTATGATTCCTGATAACAATGACTAAAAGCTTTGTTGTGGTTTATAGTCACACTCGAATATTTGGAGTGCTACGCCTGGCATGAAGGTATATTTTTTGGTTATTATTGTAAATCCATTAATAAAATGCTAAAAAATTAATAAATGCAAGAGAGAGAGAGAGAGAGAGAGATCAACATTACGAAACGGTGCCTAATTGAATTTTCGACAGCTCGTTGTGTTTGGAAATTAGATGTGTGCCATGTTATCAATACAACCGTTTCTTGGAAAAAATTGCATATATCCAAAGAAATTTAAGATTCCATTATGAAAACATAAGATGAAGATGTCATCTGAGAAACGTTATAAAGAAGAATTTTTTTTGGCATGAACTAAATTAAGAAATATTGTACATAATTCGAATGTATTTCCGCATAAAATCACAAAACATCAATGTTCTGATCAATTCAATTTATCACCTGCTTTAGTAAATTTTGAATTTATATTTTTAATTCCTTTGCATTTTTAATGCATATATTATATTTCTTTTTAGTTTTTTAATCTACCCAGATTTTTTTTCTCAATATCTTTCCCATAAAAAAGCATTTTTAAAGGATTTGTGGCTATGCTTATAGTAGTACTAATGGGAGTTTTGTTGGGAATGCAGTGCAAGTCGAGATGATAGAACTGCTCATGAAGATCGAACTCCACATGAAGTAAGTTGGACTAGGATGTACACCGTGCACATTTGAGTTCCTCTTGTGATTAGGGTTGTCAACGGGTTGGGTTTGATTCAGACTCAGGTGGAACCAGACCCAAACCTGAGTTGAGATTAAGGTACTGTGGGTCCAGACCTGAGTTTAATTGGACCTAATATAAGACAAACCATCCCGGACTCTAAAAGAATTAGATGAACCAGACCTGAACCATACCTGGTAAATAATATTTTTTATTATTACATTGAAAAATTGTGGATCTAATTAATAGTAACTCGGGGTGGGCACGGGTTTGGTATGAAATTTCACAAACCATACCCAACTCCATATATTAATTGGACCCTTCGGGTCTGACCAGGATTCTAATCAGGCCTTCTTATTTATTACCAAACCCTGACCCTATAGGGTTTGGTATGGGTCGACTCCGGGACATACCCGACCCATTGACACCCCTAGTTGTGATGACACCTTGAAGAACCGAAAACTATAAGCTGCCAATGGGAACTGCCACGAGGCCCACGATGTGTGGTTAGGGGATCAGGCCCCAGCACTTTACAAAGTACTCTAGCCACAAAACACTGAAAATCGTTAAGGTGGGTAGGCGATTTTCTGTGTAAAATGTTTTTTTTTTTTGCATAGAAAGCTCGGGTTAGGCAGACCCCTACCAGTTATACAATAATACCATTTGGGGTGGGGGTTATCAGGGTTTCCTTGATATATATATATATATATATATATATATATATATATATATATATATATATATATATATATATATATATATATATATATATATATATATATATATATATATTCTTGAATATATCAACCATTTCTTTATTTTCCGATCGCCTGGAAGGGACAAAAGAAAAAACATCTTGTTTCTTCAACAATTTCTGATCTCTAGCGAACCTCTAAGTAGCATTCGAAACCAGATGAAGTTCTGACCATCTGTTGGAGAAAAAAGAACGAATTGATCTTGTAGGATTCCTAATAAATTCTTCGATTTTTTCCGGAAACAGATGATTATTCATCTGCTTTTCACGTTCCGTGAATAGCCGGGACATTGAGGAATATCCAGAAGGGTATTTCGGGAATCGATCTGATATATATATATATATATATATATATATATATATATATATATATAAAAGAAAGGGCAAGGGCATTATGTCCTCTCCTCGTGCCGAAGTAAGGTGACTCCATGAGGGCAAGGTGATCACCAGCGGTTTACACTGTCGAGAAAGCGACAGTAAGTACTGCAGATACAACCAGTGTGACTGAGTCTTTGATCCCTGAATTGGTTTCCCCATTCTTCACAGAAAAAAAAAGATGATGATGGATGTGAGTAGGAAGGGATATGAAACAGAAATTATAATAATGTTGGTTCAATGACCCAAGGGGTTTGGTGTAGTGGGATGGGGCTTAGACCGTTTGACGGGCAGTCTAGGTTTAAATCCCATGGTCATCACCCCCCTGCATAAGCACTTTCTCAGGTTTTGAGCTAAACCCTCGGAGTTTTAAGCCAACATAGACAGAGACCGTAAGAAAGTCAGGCTGAGCCTAGGTCTCTGCGCCTGGGACTGTTTCTCTGAGTAAAAATAAATAAATAATGTTGGTTAAATACATTTTTCTCAACAATTCACTTCCAAAAAATACCCATTGCATATTCAGGTTTATAAAGAAAATATGACTTTTATAACGGAGGTACAGACTTTCCTGCGAAGAAAATCTAAAGTGGAGTAAGTTCGATGAGGAAAGCAAACTTTCCATTCCTTTCTCTTTTTTTGGATAATCCAAGGGAAGCAAGCTTCCCGTTCTTTGAGAGCAAGATTCTCCTAAATATTGAAAAGCATCAACCTTCTTGAGAAGTGAGTTTCCAAGGTTTTAAGTAGTGGTGGAAATAGGGTTGGGCCGGGCTGGCCGGACGGAGAGCCCGACAGGCCCAACCCAGAATTAGGCCAGCATAAGCCTCGCCCAGGTTCTTGTCTGGTTTGGGATGGCATGGGGTCAGGCCAAGCTCTATTGGGATTTTATTTTGCCCTGCCAAACATGGGCCTGTTTACTAGTTAGTCCGAGCCTTGCTGCTAAGACAACAACCGTAAGTATGGCAGGCAAAACCAGCGCGGCTAGGTCTCTGGTTCTTGGGACAGTTTCTCGGTGTATATATATATATATATATATTGACTATCCGTTAGCCTAATGGAGGGATAGAGAAATCTCATGCATGAGGTCTCAGGGCAAGGCAGTAGAAGTGCTGATGAAAAAATTGTGTGAGAATATAATAAGAGGATGTTACGATCAGTTTTTCATGACCCTGTCGCACATCATATTTCATTTAGGGTACCAATGCTATGAAAAAATTGAAGAGAAAATTTTTGAAAAGAAAGTTTTTCTTAAAACTGGGATTTTTTTATAAAAAAATTTCCTCCACCTAGGGGGTGAAGGAATTTTTCATTTTATATTATGGCAACCCCTCACCCTCAAAGTATCTCACTCCGTCAGCAACCATTCCGTTACCTTTCTCCATCTTCATCTCCTCCATTTTCATCAGCTGTGTTGCAGTAATAGTCCACCATTTTGCTGCTGCTCATCTTAGGTTCTCCAGTTACCTGTTTCATGTATAAAAACTGCCGTTGTATCTTCTTCGATAGGTCCCTCTTCTCCTTGAACTGCTCCAACTTGATCAATAATGAATTATAGGTTGATCTTATGGAGACCATCATTGAATCTTCGCTGCAATTCATGATGGATGGAGGGAACTTCTGAGCATGTTGCTGCCTACCAATTAGGATGATGAAGAAGGAAGGGGTTGCTGTCCACCAATTGTTTGTGGATATGTCTCAAGAAACATTTTAAGTTTTTAACAAGTGGGTACAAAATATTATAGCATTTATCATATTTTTACAACTTGATTTTTTCGTGTGATACAAACGAGAGAATCTTTTCATATCAAAAAGTTTTCATATGAGAAATGTAAAATTTTCTTTTTCAATGAGAATGTTTCTCACTTTCAAACGTGCCCTTAGTCACTTCCAATCTCCACCAAACATCAGTATGATAAACCTCAGCGTCATAAATTTCAATAATGCAAATTACTTGCTTTAGAAACTTGTTCTAACCCACAAATTCACGATTTATATGAGCATGTCCATGGACCTTCAACAATGCCATCTTCAACCATTCAAATGGTGTAAAAACTACAGCAGATTCTGACTACATATAGAGAAAGCCAATTAATTAGTTATTGGTTAGATGAATGCATTTTTGTTTGAATTGGTGTTGACATAGATGGTCAGCATACCTAAGGAAGTTTGAGATGCATTAGCAAATGCATTTGCTTGAATCTCACTCTCACATCAGCCTCAACTTCATCGTCAATTGTAATCCATACTAGAAAGGTAACCTATCAATATTTACAAAAATTTACAATCTATTCTGATTCATCAACAATTATTTCGAGATCCCTTTCAACTCAAGCTTTGGTGAGATGCTTTGGATGGACTAGAGTGGAATGCGAGTAATTCTCTATCTCTATAGTAGGTTTTGAAGAACTATTGTCTTCATTATTGATACATGAATCAATGCTAGAATGACTGTGATCAGCCTCATCCAAGTTCATCTGGCTGATCCAGACAACCAAGCCATTCGTTTTTTTTTTTTCACAATAGAATTCGGGGAATTAAGGCCCCCTCCTTCACAAGAGGGTCAGTCAGACAAATTCGAAGGCCGTTGGTGCCAAACCACAGGGTCCTCGATCTAAAGAACATATTTCAAAAGTTTACAAACCTCCAAACATGGATTACAAGAAGTGACATGACACCTGTGAGAAAGCTGATTTAGAGTTGAAAAGTTACCAACATATCCCCTCGCTAAGTTGACGAAGCAAAGTTCTAAAAACTTACTATTGTTAGAGATAATAATATTAGCATCCCCAAGAAAGGCAAGACTTGGATCATCATCCAACAACTAAATTTCAGGTAAAAGGCGATTTGAGGATATACGCTGAGCTTCTGCCACAATAAACTCTTGATTGGTCTTCTGAATCGCAAAGGCAAGAGCAACTGCTGATGAGGAACTGGAGGAGGCAATCTGAATATGAATACCTTGTATATTCAATGTTGGCCAAGCATGTGGTACTATGCCAAATTTTAACCAGATGGCGGCTAGTTGAGACTCCTCTTCTATAAACCACTTCAACTTATAAAAATTCTCACAACATAAGGACCATAAGCTGAATTTCATTTGTGCCCTGATAAGGATGTTGTCATTGTGTCTAAAGTGATTCCTGAGCTGCCACAGTTTCCACACAACTAGATGAAAGACTTGGAGCCAACATCATCTTAACCAATAAGACTCAAAAGACTTAGAAAACCACCACTGAATTTCGAGCACCAATTGTCTGGAGAGGATTCTTGTTACTGCAAATTTGGAAGACATAACTCCATAGCATGAAAACTATAAGACGAGATAAAGCGACAATCAATTCTCTTCTCTAGAGTTGCATAAGTAATAACGGTTAACCTAGGGAATGCCCATAGACATAAGTCTATCTTGGGTAGGCAGACGATTTTCACGTGCCAAATTGGTTGTCCAAACTGCGAGTGGCACATGGTCCTTGTGTCAGAGTGCTTTATGTGTCTGATCTGTTGTAGAAGGGCATGACGTGATATCAACCAAGGAAGGATGATCCTTCTATATAAGTTTGTCCTGAGATTTGGGATAGATGTAATTCTTGAAGTTGGCATTTAGAAGGATCTAATTGCCAAAAAATATTATTATTTTGAGTGAGCTTATAAGCATCAACCAAGGAGGTACTTACATGCAGGTAAATCATTCCAAACTCTGTTGGGGAGAGATCATCTTCTAGAATATGCTCACACCAAGGATCTTTCCCAAACTTCACATATTCTCCATTGCCTCCTTCCAAGTTTAACTGATGAGAGATGAGATTCCATCCCCATTTAATACCCCTCCAAGACCACGATCCACTGATTGTCGGGTTGTAGGACTAAATAATTCGAACTTGAAGATACTTGCTTTTCATAAAACAACTCCATCAAGATTAGCTTTCTTTATGTTGCCAAGGTGTCTTAATCCAATCCAATCATGGTCTACGTAATAGGTATCGTTACCATCCCACAAAAAATTGCAAAATATCGTCTCTAGTTCCTTCAAGACTTGAGTTGGAATCCAGTGTAATGGTAGGCTAGAGAGAACATGCCTTATCAAACATACTCGCCCAAGATAAGATAATAAGATTTTCAACCTGCCAATTTAGCATCCACCTTAGCAATAATATCTTGACAAAGTTCACCAGAAAGATTATCATAGAATAGCGGGAGACCAAGATAGCAAATCAGTGAGGTTTCGAGAGTCCAATCAAGTGCAGCATTCAAATGAACAGGTTCATTACCTGAAATATTGATCGAGATGAATTGAGATTTGAAAAGGTTCACTTGTATCCTTGCCACATTTTCGAATTCTTGAAAGATATCACGGAAAGTCAATATCGATCTCTCATGAGCTTTCCACACAAACAAGGCATCATCCAAAAAAAATAGAGAAGAAATTTGAGTCAAACAATGAGGAAACTTGGGAACAAGTAGATCTCCCTTATCAATTGTTGCAAGAATTTGTTGATGTAGTAGCTCCATCACAATGATGAATAAATAAGGGGAAAGCGGGTCACCTTAATGTAATCCGCGAGAACTATGAAACCAGTCCCCAGGTAAGCCATTAATCATGACAACAAAAGAAGCCGAAGAGACCATTAATATGATAAGATTGACCCATGCTTCATGAAATCCCAGAAAGAGAAGACCCTTTTTAAGGAAATCTATGTCCACTCGGTTATAGGCTTTAAACAGATCAATTTTGAGACAGACCGAGGGAATCTTGTAGTAAAAAGGGGGTTAATTACTTCATGAGCTAGGAGAATTCTCTCATGGACAGTACGACCTGTCAAAAAAGCTCTTTGATTATGAGATATGATGCATGAGAGAATAACCTGCATCTGAACGACCATAATCTTTGATGCAATTTTGTAAAGAAAATTGCATAATGAAGTAGGTCGGTAGTCAGCAAAAGACGAGGGATTGTTGGATTTAGGGATAAGGATGATGTGTGTAACATTAAATTGATGAACAAGCTTACCTTTCTGGAAAATGTCCTTAATAGCTCGAGAAACATAAACTCCAATAATATCCCATAAGCTTTGATAAAAACACCTAGGAAAGCAATACGGGCTTTGTGCTTTATCACCATTTGAGGCAAACATTGCATGACAAATCTCCTCATCTGTAACAGGTCTAAGAAGGTTTTCATTCCCTTCATATGAGATAGATAAACCCGGGGCCATAACATAGAACATGTCAGTACTGCTGACCTTGGAGAGCAAATTGGAAAAGAAAGTTTTTCCAACAAACTGAATAGCAAAAATTTCAGAAGGATAGCTCCCTCAAAATCGATAGAAGAGATGTTATTCCTACACCATCTTTGGCAAATTGAAGCATGAAAATATGAAGTATTGCCCTCATACAACCAAGTTTGACGCAACTTTTGTTGCCATAAGACTTCTTCATAAAAAGCAAATTTAAGAGACATTAAGTTTTCATTTGCAATTGCATCATAGTCTCCAACATCAAACAAAGGTTGTAAGCTCTCCGGTTGTGCTTGATATTGACCAATCATGTCTGCTACTATTCCAAAAGATTCCTGATTTCATGATTTGAGGTTAGTTCTTACCACAGTCAACTTAGACAAATCTCTTTCCATAGGGCATCCTCGAGATCGAGCATTCCAACTCGACTCAACTATTCGTCTGCATGAATCTTGTAACAACCATATTTTCAAAAACTTGAATGATTTGTATCTCGAACGATAAGGAGCATTAGAGACAAAAATAAGAGGGTTGTCACTAGAAGATGATCTTGGCAAAATTTTCAAGGATGGAAGAGCTCAAAGACTACAAGAAAGAGTAACAAAACACCAATCCAATTTACATTGCACATTTAATTCCCCTGCTTGGTTGTTTGTCCAAGTGAAACGCCCATTTGATCCACTAATCTCCATTAAATTTGCATCTCTGATGAAGTCCATAAAATCACGAAAAACGAAGAGGAGGATTGCATCCACTCTTTTTCCTGTGGTGCTCTCATGGCATTAAAATCTCCAATGAGGATGCTCATGTTAAGTGCAACTAAAAGAGATTGAATTAGGTCTGCATAAGATGCCCTTCTTCACTGAGCATCATTATGAAGAAAATTCCGTAAAGCTTAAGAAAATTAATATTTATCTAAAAGATAGAAGCAGTAAAGGAGATGAGCTCAACTTGTTGACTGTCCCATAAGCATAAGACACCCAACCATTCATTTCATAGTTCTTGCACGTACAAACTACAAAGTCATTCTAGTTTTGTAAACACATGATTAACAACAATCAAACATTCAAACTCCATCAGATGTAGTTACAAATCTGTCGTCCTTGTTGACATGTTGCAGAAGTTTTTCAAGACTAGCATAATAAAGCACTTTCAGCTAGAGTTCTACCCCTATATGCACATCTTTCAGTTGCGTATCGACAATGAGTAGTTTCAAATCGAGATCCAAACACATGTTAAAGACTTTTCTAATTTCTAATTGAATAAGAGCATTAAAAGAAGAAACATAAGAGATGTAAAAGAGGAAGAAGAAGACGAGTAAGAGAAGGAAAAAGAATGAGAGCCATACAAAGAAATAGACAAAAGTTGAATTTACTTTCCTTCACATATGACATACAAAACAAGTTGCCAGCTAACCTATCACTAAAAGAATGATTATACCTTACGCATACATGCAAAACAACTAATAAAATGACTAAATAATGAGTTATAATAAATACCAACAAATTTTCCCTTATAGCCCTCTCTTTCAAGTCCAGACAAATATGTTGCATTACATATCTCCAACTTGTCCAAATTTCCAACTGTGTTATTTTCTTATCCTCATCATATTTCAATTAGTTTGAATCCTCTTGCCATACTGAAGCAGTTTCTCTTTGTCCACTAGTCATAGGAGGGTATGATTTGTTGACCGACAAGTTTACCCTATTGGAGAGAATCATACAAGGTTGACCGCATAAACTAGTGCCTTGGACTCAAACCATATTGTTTTAGAATGAATGGACAAAAAAAAGCAAGAATTGTCACTGTAAGATTTTAAAATGATGCTAGCATGATGGTATATTATAGATGTTTCAGCCATATTCAAAATCTGCCACTTTGCCTTAACAAATTCTGCATTCTCAACACTTCCACAGTTGCACTTGATAGTTTTCCTCATACCACTGATTGAAGACCACAGAGCAAAAAATCATGCAAGAAAGGACTTATACATTACTTTTTTTTATCATCCAAGAATTTACAGCCACGTTTTTAAGCTAAGAACATCTTTTCCTTGGATGGACTATTGGAAATATCTATACAAGAATAATGCTCTGTTGGTCACCAGTTGTTGGATGTAAGAATGATATGATACAAACAGAAAATACATCCCCGATGAGTGAGGCATTTTAAAAAATGGCAGCACTCACTCACCCTTGATAAATCTTTGAGGCTTGCTGCTGGCAAAAACTAACCACACAACTGTGCCTGTCAAGTAAAAGAAGATAGATGGTGCAAATAGAGCCACCTGACAATATGAAAAAAAGGAACAAGGTGTTAGAGCCACGGTGGAAAATACCGAAATTGATGATGAAGCCAAATCATAACAGTTGATGGTTGACATACACTCCACGAATGAGTCTGATCAAGAAGGTATCCAGTAAGGGCAACACCAACAATACCTGGAACTGCCCCAACCGTATTTGTGATTCCCTGTCAGAAAAAAATAGTCATTTACTCATTCATTGTTCAAACAACAAAGGCGTGGATATAGAGGACTTACTAAAAGTATGCTTGCGTATTCAGGAGAGATGTCTTGATGAGTACAGTATAGTCCTGTGTTAAAAACTTATTCGATGGTTAGTCTTCTAAATCACAGGAATAAAATATCTGCAATATAAACTTTCCAATGTGTGGATGACTGAAGCAGTACCTGACAAGGCAAAGCTTGAGAGGGACAAACCAGCAGTAAGGAAAGCTACCATTTCCCAAGGTGACATTCCTAGATCCATAGAGGAAATGATCATAGAAAGGGCCGGACATATAAAACCAATGGTTTGACAAATTTTTCGAACCTGCATAAAATGAGAAGGGATAATAAGCATTAAGGAGTTTTGCTATAAATTAAAAAAAAAACAAATCAAATGTGCAATACACATAGATAAATCAATGAAAGTCATATAGAAGATTGATGATAAACAACGATTCTAGGGAAGTGTAGCAGTGGATAATGGAAATGACTAACAAGATTAAGTGGACCAAACATGAAAATCCATATGTGAGAGACTTAACAAACCAACTAAAAGAATATGAGATAAGTGACTCTCAGTGGCAGTGAGGTTATATAAGAAAGCAATAAAGAAATTTGATGTAGAATCCGTAAATAGCAACCCTCAAAAGGATGTCCAATTATGAAAAAAAATTCAAAAACGGCACTGAGGTCCATCTTTTGCAAAGGAAGAAAGGTAAAAGCTGGGAGCATAGGTAGTTTGGTCCTTTGGATTATTTGATGTTCTAGCTTTCATATATGTGATTTAATGTTCTTCAGTTTACTCCTAAGAACCATGATAATGAAAGCACTATTAAAATAAAAAAACTTCAACTTTCATAATTCAAAACAGATGACGTGATTTGATTGTTTGAAAATCATAAATTTCGTATAACTATACTTCTTCAACAAGCACATGTTAGACATAAAACTGGACATAATTGAATTGCTCTAAATATGATTAGAGAAAATGAACGATTGGACTATACAGGTTCCTATATGTATAAAATAAATAATGGAAGCAATAATGCTTAAAATTACTGAAGACACATGACATGAAATATATAGCCAATTTGGAAAAAGAAAATTCAAAATTTCTGCATCTTACATGCAGAGCTTTATCAATTGTTTGACAAACTCTTTTTGCTTAACTTGAATAAATTTTAGCAAGACAATATAGAAGAATTGACACACAATTGGATAATAATATTAATATCGCCAGCCTTACCATAGTAGTCTCAACTCCATTCGATATCAAGGTGTCAGCAAATGTTGATGCAATGCTAGTAACAGCAATAGAAGCAAATGGAGGGAGGACAGAGACCTGACTCATAAAGAAACAAAGTGCTGAGTGAAGGCAAACACAACCAAAATTTTAAATGCATAATAACAAAAAATATTAAGCAAGTCTTTAAATTGTTAGGCAAAGAGGAAGCCCTAACTTTTGGAAGTGCATAAACATGCTTCTATGAAAAGAAAAATGTTGAAAGGCAAAGTACAGAAATCAGACTAAACTGTCAAGCATTTGCTCAAATTCATGTTACCTATGATGACCACCATTGTGTTATCCCTTCATATTTGTTATCAATTATTGCTTTCATGTCCAATCTTATAAATGTATGTAGCCCATGCTCTACATAAATAAGTATATAAAAATGAAGACACTAAATGAATGCTTCAGGATTCATTTTCAATACTAAGGCACTTTCTTTCCCTTATACTCTTTTCTGTCTGTTTTTCCTCTTTCTCATTCATTTGTCAGAAAAGAGAAAAACATATAGCATCAAGCAAGCATATTCGCTCAAGTAATCGCTCACCCAATTATTTGTATCATGCCTCTTTTTTTTTCATATCTCACATTTTCTCAGCCATTGTCTAGACTCTAGACCAAAATATATTTATATTCACCATTTAAATTTTCTCGTCCTAACTATTTACTTTTCAGGCCTAAATCCTTCATTATTTTTCTTTAGAACAATGTATCCAACAAGTGCTAACAATGTTAAACTATATCTTAGCCATAAGTATATGCATGCATATATATGTGTGCGTGTGTGCAATTAATCTAACTTTAAACCCTTTATATTAACTTTAGCCACATTGAATTGATTGAACTGACTAAAACACCTTCAAAAGCGGTGGCATTTTTATGAGTATATAATTAGTTTTAGTGAGAGGAAAGACACTTCTTTTCAAATTAGATTATATAGCACCCTTTGTTATTTTTTTCAAATTTTGTTCAACTTTATTCTTTTCCCTCCAAAAGAAGACCTAATATACCCTTAAAAGCAATGACAAAATGGTGTGATTTATCATTTATCCCTTTTTTCTTACCACCCTGGACAGTTTAATTGGTTGAATGTCGATATATATATGTATAACGTACAGACACTTATGTCTTGATATTTTTAAAAAATCACACTTCATTAGTGAAACATCATATGTTTTTTAGATTACTTATCTGGCATCAAAGGGGTGAGGTTGATTACATCCGATTATCATCTTAAAATTGGAAGCAACAGTTTGCAAACTACCCAAGGACAGTTTTAATGAACTTAACTTTGGATGTAAATGGGAAGACTGGATATCAAGTCCTAGGGACAGAGCCGTGCCATGAGATACACCTCATCTAATAACCAGCAGCATAATTGGTCCATTCCTATAAACGTACACCATGGGAAGGCCAGTACAGCGACCAATGAAAGATGAAACAACCACCAAGTTCTATAGAATGGAAGTATTAAATTTTCTGACTGCTAGCACTCCCAGGCATATGTAGTTCTATAGAAAAGAAGTAAAAAATTTGAGGAGGGTGATCATGCTAACAAGCAGTGGCACAAGACTATGTAATCATTTGAAGATATCCCTCAGTCAGATAATATTTCGCAGAGAAATTTGAAAGTGCAATAATGTTTTAAAAACGTGCATCAAATTCCTCGTCAAATAAATCCAAGAGCAGTAACTTACCCATGCTGCCTCTGTTAGATTAAGGTTCAGCTCCTCACTGCATTTATAATCAAAGATTTTAGTTCTATAAGAAAAAGAAACAAGTAAACCAAGTTAATGTCAGATATAGAATTCAGCATCCAAGAAACACAAAGTTGTCAGCTTTATTGATAGCCATTTAACATTAGAAATTAAAAACCAAACATTTTACACATTATGTGATATCTTGTAATGTTTTCTTGCATGTGGATCACACATAAAATTACTGCATATATAATCACGTAGACAGTTTGAAGAACAGATTACAAACTGATGAGAATTATGGATGTACGACCTCTTCACTAAAATGCATTTAAAGAGATTATAGGTATGACTGCCCTTGTTTAGCAGAAGTACAAAAAATATTTCCAAGAATAGCACATATTACAATGATGCCACCAAGGTTTCATAATAATTGGTTGAATAGCCCCTAATCCATGCATGGTAATGGTCATGAATAGCTTGCTTTTTAACTCCAAATGTCTAGCTTTTGCCAACATCCAGGCAAATAAGCCTTGCAACTTGAACAATTCTGTAACATAAACTAAGTTTCTTATGTTTCAGCTTTAATTTTCATACAAACAAAATGATTATCTAACTCAAAATATCGAATCTTATTTCGTTGAACTGGTAAAAAAGATGGCCACTGTTATCTCATTATCTGAATATATATTGAAATGGACAGACTACAGAGTGGTGACTAAATTTCTTATTCAACAATTTCTAAGGTAACTACTGCCATTGCCATGTTATCTGATCCTGCACTAGAGCATGCAAATGCTGCCGGTTTTTTGCTACTCCATGAAACTAATGATCGCCAAATGTATGCAATAAGCTGAGCTAGCTTTTTTTTAACAGGGCCGCCCAGCCCAATCAATACTCAAATATACCACTCTGAAAGAGATTGACACAACCGATTTTTGCAGAGAAGCTATATAGTACAGCATCTGCTATTGTCACCATAACATTTCTCAACATTCTTTTCATAGCTTTTAGGCGAGAGGTTTAAGTGCATGCATAACATAAAAAGCTTAATTTACTGCAGAGACAATATCTGGCCTAAGATAGGGAAACCATCTCAACTATGTGTTCCTTACATTTCAATGGTTGGTCATTGGTGTACTTGCAAAAATGCCAAAAGCAAGATATTTTATAATCCAAAAGATACCTAAAATAAGTAGGCAGCCAAGAGAGACAAGTATAGTGACCCCAGCTCCCACAAAAATGAGCATATATCATTGCCCACACTGCATGGCTTTTGAAAAAAGCTTTCCAAGGTACATCCTAAAAATTATAAACAGGTAGGTCGGTTAGCTCAGAACTAAAAATAATGATAATAATTCAAGTAACATGGTTTAATGTAACTTCACTACCTTGAGCATAAAAGGTTAGTGAAGAAGAACTATAACTAGTTCTCATAAACAAGTACATTAATATTCGAAGAATTTGTGACCTCGATACTCCACACACACACACACACACACGTGTGCACACACACATGTGTGTGTTTACTTTGTAATGTATACATCTAGAAGATAATGTAAATGATATTAAAAAAACAAAACTAAGAATTTTTGTTCCATTTGAAATATAAAGGTCTGTTTATTTATTTATTTCTAAATTTATGTCTAACATGCAATGCCTTAAACTAAAGACTGAGGTTTAATTTGTGGGTAATAGAAACTCAAACAAGATCCATTTTGGCATCCTTTCATTAGGAAAACTCATTTGATAAGATAATCAGAAGCAAGAGACTGCAAAATACTTGATCCAGATGCTACAAATTGATCTAGCAGTTGTATTATTTATATCCTACTCAATCAGGAAAATATTGAAAAATTGCAAGGATCTATAATTTTTAGAGGGTTAAAAGAGAAGAAAATTGTATGTGATGATTAAAGCAAGAGAATGATGGACAAAAGAGAAGAATAGAAGAACAGGAAAAGCTGAATAATGACCTTCAAAATTCATTATCATTTGTTATGGGTGTAACTGGGTCGGTTATACTCAACCTGAACCGATGTCACTCAATCTGACCCAATCTTGATAAACCTGTGGGTCAGAATGGGTCTGAGTCTAGGTCCGTCTCAGAAATGGTTGTTACGGACCGCCCCAGAATCCGATCCAGAAGAACCGCCCAGCCTAGAGTCCTATTTAGGCTGGGATTGTGAGAGAGACCCTCCAGGGAGGGACTGTAGAGGTCGACCAGCCTAGAGTCCCATCCAGGTTGGGACGCCCCTTTGTATTTTACACTTTTGCCCTTCTATAAAGCTATAAATAGGTGTGCATAGCCTACATATATTTTTCAATGAAGCTTATTGATATCTTTCTCTAAACTTCGTTATTGTTCGTGGTTTCTAACTCCCGAGGAAACGTATTTCTCCCTCAGCTCTGCCACCTCTTCGCCCATCACCGACCAGGAGGGAACACCCTTTCTCCCTCCCCTTGCCGTCGACCCCTCAACAACATCTCTCTCTCTCTCTCCTTTTGCATTGCTCGCTTCTCTCTCGTGGTGCGCCTGACGGCCAGCACTGTTGGATTCTGTAGGATAGACCTCCACTGAGTTCGGGCTCTGACAATGGTTCAGTTCTTGGGTAAGAAAAATATAGACACAAGCCCGTCCATATTAAACCCATCTTTCGGGACAACCCAAACAGTTCTATGCAATTTGTACTGGAACTGACTCGAATCTGAGTCTGGCATATACCCAAACTCGTTTCATACTCGACAGTAACATGAACCAACCCAAACCAGGACTCGGTTTTGTACCCAAGCCCATTTCAAGTGTTCTTAACATCTGTAAATTACTTTAAAATAGGATTTTTATAAGAATTTCAATTTACAAGTGTTTATAGTAGAGTTTCTTAATATATAGTCATGTTAAAGGATAATGTTTGCCCCCATTAAAAATGGGCCTGTTTAGAACCTGGCCTATTTATGCCCCGACCTGCTTTAGACCCCAAACCATTAGCCCATACAGGTCTTCAATTTCAATCATACCTGGATGTGATACTAACTAAATTGAGTTGGGTCTGGGTCCAAATTTTAGGCCCGTTAAAAAACAAGTCTCAAAAAAATCGGACCCAAACAAATCCAATCACAACTCTAGTTCTAAAAAGAAATAAGTCTCCTAGAGTCTAAATGACAAAAAGGTTGGCAACTCTTGAACAATTCATGCAAACAAGGAATTGAATATATCTATGTATTCTGCTACCCGTAAAGTATATTGAATCTACAAAGATGGCTAGAACAAAGTTTCTGTTATTTGTATTAACAATTATGTCACATAGGTGCGGGTGCGGGTGCAGGTGCAGGTATGAGTGCGGGTGTGACGATGCGGCACTTTAAAAAAAAACTTGGGTGTGGGAGGGTATATATATATAATCTTGGACAAACCTGGCTCTGTATACCCAGATTCAAACCAAGGTTCACTTTGACCCAGGTTTGAATCCGACTGAGTCAAAGCAAACCCAACAGACCCAGGTCCAATTCAGACCAAGGTCTTCTTTGACGCAAGACTGAGTCTGACTTGGGTCAGAATAGTGTAATGAAATACAAAAATGTCACTTATGGACATACACAATCACAATGACCACTTATAGGTCAATTACATAAACACAAATCCACACAAATTACCTAATTAAGAGCACCTATGTCACATGGGTGCGGGTGCGGGGATGCAGCACTTCCAAAAAACCCGGGTGCGGTGGTGCGGCAGGGGCAAAAATGTAAAATATATATATATATATATATATATATATATATATATATATATATATATATATATATATATATATATATATATATATATCATTTTGAAGTTTTAACAGTTTAACATTTAACAGTTAACAATGTCATAATATCATTCATCATGCATGCAATATATCAACCTAAATATCAAATTATCAATCAAATAAGTAAAGCAATTACATAAATCAACCTAAATATCAATCAAATAAGTAAAGCATAAAAGAACTAAATTACATACCAAAGTATATCCTGATGAAGTAATCTTGATATAAAATCACCAAGGAGGGGGGATCTGCCCCTCCCCTGCCAAAAACAGGGAGCAGGGACGGGGGCTCGACCCCCTCCCCTGCCGAAAACAGAGGGAGCAGGGGGGGCTCAGCCCCTCCCCTGAAATCAAAAGGAGCAGGGTGGGGGGCTCGGCCCCTTCCCTGCCGAAAATAGGGAGGGGCTCGACCCCCTCCCCTGCCGAAAACAGAGGGAGCAGGGGGGGCTCAGCCCCTCCCCTGCAAACCCAACAAGAGAGCGAGAGGAGGGGCTCGGCCCCTCCCCTGCCGAAAACAAAGGTAGTAGGGGGGGCTCGGCCCCTACCCTGCCGACCCAACAAGAGAGCAAAAGGGGGGGCTTGGCCCCTCCCCTGTCGAAATCAGAGGGAGAAGGGGGGGCTCGACACCTCCCCTACCTAAATCAGAGGGAGCAGGGGGGGGCTCGGCCCCTCCCCTGCCGAACCACCTTTAGAGCAAGAGGGCGCAGGGGGGGCTCAACCCCTCCCCTGCCGACCCAACAAGAGAAAGAGAGGACGCAGGGGGGGGGGGGTGCTCGGCCCCTCCCCTGCCGACACAAGCAGAGAGCGAGAGGGACGTACCTGCGACGAGGGAGAGGAGGAGCTTAGGAGGTGGCATCGGGAGGAGGGGGCTCGAGCTGAGCTGAGCTGAGCTGAGCTACACGGGAAAGGAGAGGAGAGGAGTGATTTGGGCAAAAAAATTTTTTACCCTAATCACTCCTTTTCATCGGGTTTTTTTTTAACGTCTGAAATGTGGACGAAAATGACCATGGGTGTGTTGACCGCACCCAGGGTCGTGTTGACCACACCCGGTGCCGCACCCGCACCCGCACCCGCATCGCGTCGACGCGGGTGCGACACCTGCTTTGTCGAGTCCCTGTTACTTAGAAGAGCACACAATAAACATAAAAAATAGGATTTGTATTCACTAAAATGCTCTAAGCAAAAGCATTACATGACGTGGGGTTTGAACCCCTTTATATACACAAGGGAACCAAGAGGAAGTTGTCGGGGTCTCCCCAATGGCTAGAAATGTAGCCGTTGGGGAGATGCCAACGACTCTATGGTCAAAAGACCATTAAGCCCAACCCTAATCTAGGATTTACAAAAATACAAATAAAAGAAAAAATAAAAATTAAGAAAAATATACAGTGTACAATAACCATAATACCCTTATATTTACAAAATGACTAAAATACTCCTATATACATTAACACTCCCCTCAAACTTACGGTGTGATCACCGAAAGTTTGCCTAACAAGAAATGAAACCTAGGCGAAAGAAGGGATTTAGTGAAGAAGTCTGCAAGCTGATATTCAGATATGTCATGTGGCAACGAAATCGTCTTCTTCAAAAAATCTTTTCTAACATAATGACAGTATATCTCGATATGCTTAGTACGCTCATGAAAGGTATGATTCTCAGCAATGTATATAGTACTTTTGTTATCATAGCATAACCTAGATGGTGCGGTTGATGATACTCCCATGTCAGCCAACAAGTTCCTCAACCAAACAATTTATGATGTTGTCGTAACCATTGCCCGATACTCAGCTTCTGTAGATGATAGAGACACCTTTTGTTGTTTTTTGCATTTACAAGACACCAGTGAGTCTCCTACAAAAACACAGAAGCTAGTGGTTGAGCGTCTGTCATTGGGATCTCCTCCCCAGTCAGAATCAGAAGATGCAACTAATTCAAGAATGGAGGAAGAAGACAACAATAATCCTTTGTTATCACAATTTTTTAAATATCTAACAATATGTATAACAACACTCATATGAACTGAGGTAGGAGAGTACTAAAATTGACTAACAGTGTGAACTGTATGTTAAAATATGTGTACTCGTACACATATATGTTAAAATATAATCCTTAAATGTACATGTATATATTTATATATATATATAAAGATACGTATACATATATATATGTATATGTATCTATATATATATATATATAAATATATATATTTTATCTTCCTAAAATACCCTCAAGGGTATTCTTGTAATTTGTCATTTTACGCATATTCCAATTGGAATATGCATTGTAATATTTCCTTTAATTTTATGTTTTTTTATTTTTTAAATTTTCGTTTTCATTCCACATTGGGGGCCTCCCAATAGAGACGTTGGGAGCCCCCAACGGTCACAAATGTGACCGTTGGGGGCTCTCCAACGTCTCCTTTGGGAGCCCCCAAGGTGGTCCCTTTTGTGCTTATAAATAGGGGCTTGCCCCCTTTGTATTTCTTCACTCCTTGGAGGAGCTTATGCTCCATTGTATAGGGTTTTTACCCTCTTCTACTTATTTCTTCAATAATATTCAACTTATAACTTTAAGTCATATTTACCCCTTTTATGGGTTTATGTATTAGCACATGATGTGCTTGTGTTGTTCCCTTGAGTGGGTATATTCGCACTTAATGTGTATGGGTTCATTATCGAACCTAAAGTATTCAAAGCCACTCTCTAACATGGTATCAGAGCCCGGTTACGATGGGGTTGTCTCTTGGCGCAACGGAAAGCGTGGTGCTCAAGAAATGGTGAAGTATTCATTGTTCCTCTCTTTTTTTAGAAGTTTTCGGTATATATCTCTTTTCTTAACATATTTTGCATTATGAAACTATTTTTCTCGCACATTTAGTGTTTTTGATAAGTTGAATCATTTTCTTTCTCATTTCGCGTGTTCGTATATTTTAAAATAACTACTTTTAAATTTGGTAAACTTGTTTATTGTTCAAATATATAATTCTTGGCTATATATTTATCGATTCCTCATCACATATAATAGTAATTTATGTTGTTAAAATTGTTTTCAATTATGTGGGATTTATGATGTTTACATAAGTATTTCATGATTAACCTATAAATTAATTTTTAAATTATATATGATGTCTTGATTAATGATCTTTGTTTAAAACTCTTTTCTCTCATATAAAGCCTAATTTGTTTTAAGTTCCTCTCTTGTTTATGGATTTTAGTGCATGTTTTTTTGAAAATCTTGATATAATTCTTGTATAAGAATCTCTCACATCTAAATCTTTGTTATGAATCCTAAGTAGTTCTTGTTAATGATAACTATTTATGAGAACTCCTAAAAGATATTTCAATGTTTTTGGTTTATTTAAAGGATTTTTGATAAATAGGTTGTTCGAACCATTGTAAAAGATTTTTTAAAAGGAATTTCCCACACTATATAGAATGCATAGTGTATCTATTGCATCCTTTGGTATAAAAGATTTCATTTATTTTTTTATTTTTCTTCTAATAATGGAACTTTATAAACGGATTTTGTATTTTTCACATAAGGTTTCAAAAACCTCTTGATTGTATCTCTAAGGATGCCTACATTGACCATAATATGGTCTTCTTTGCCTTAAATTACATTAAAGCTTGAGAGACTCAAGCATTTGCATCTTTTATGAAATACATGCATTATTGCATGTTTGATATTATTACACTTTTTTTCGTATTTTGTTCAAGTGTTGTGAGAGTGTCTTCGTACACTTCTTTTATAAAGCATTCATGCTTGTATGTGTATTGTCTATTCATAGACATTTTCTCATGGTACTATCTTTTCAATAAAGAGATGTTTTTATTGCCTTCTTTAGGGCTTGTGTTTGTCTTTTTAATGGACTTGTAAGATTGTTTCTTTTATCATTCCGCAATATCTTGGTACATGTTGTCATAAATTTGCACTTTTAAGATTATTACCATTTTACATCTTGGTATACGTATAATTGCAAATTATAAAGGGTTGATTTGTTTCTTGGATTATTCCAATTCCTTTCTCATACATGACATAGCTTAAATATTTTATGTTGTGTTTATTAAAGTCCTTTTTTGTATAATGATCATGATTGAACATAATTTTGTATATATGCAACATTATTGTTATATGGCATATTGTTGTGATTAATTTAGACCTTTGAATTGGCCCTCTTTGTAAAAATCACATATTTGGAAAATGTTTTCCCTAAGAGTTCATTGCCTTTTTATGGCATTTTATCCATCACATGTTATATGATGCATCAATCTTTTTCTTATGGCCTTATTATTATATTAGAGATGGTTGTTGAGGTGAGTTATGGGCACCTTGTGTTATGTCATTTTAGATTGTCCACTTGCCATATTATAGATGGTGATTGAGGTGAGTTATGGGCACCTTGGGACTCTAGAATGATTTGGTATATGATCTCTAATTATGAGTGTGTCACTCGTTTGTTTTTTGCCATTGATTTTATGGATGCTCTTATTTATATATAAATATGATGGATATATGATATTTGAAACCTTAAATGTTTTAAGGTATATTAAAATCAAGGTTTTTGGGATTATTACCCAACCTTTTATTGTTTATGAATCTTATGAGTGCATTTGCACATTTGTGTTTTGTGTTTTGTGCTTTTGTGCACAAGTATTCTTGGTGTGTGTATATTCACACATTTATTCCAAAACATTGTTGTTATGGGTATTCTTTTTATTGTTCTATTAATTCAAGGTTTTATTTATATGTTTGTCATTACAAGTTTTATTGCCTCAAAAGTCTTCTCCTTTTATAACTCTTATCTAAGTGTCATCATATGTAGACAAGAATTTTATTACACCTTCGTGTGTTGGTAGCCCTTTGTTGGCTTTTGCTCTCTTGGTCTAGTAGCTGAACACACTTGTCTTGAGTGTTATTATATGTAGACAAGGCATGTTGATTCACACCATGGTGTGTGATTTCAGCATATGATGACATTTGTGTCCTTGTTCTAGTCGCTGAGATGTATGCCCATGGTTGGCTTATTTTACTCATTTCAAGTGCCATTTTATGTAGACAAGAGATGTATTGTGTTTTTTAGCCCATGGATGGCTTAATACTCTTGTTCTAGTAGTTGAACATACTTGATCTTGAGTGTATTTTTACGTAGGCAAGAGATGCTTTTTGTCCATGTTGGCGTGTATTCTCTTGTTCTTGTCGTTGATGCACTCATTTCAAGTATTATTATATGTAGACAAGAGGTATTTTTACACACCTTTGTGTGTGTCATTTGGCCTTTAATGGCATTTTATTTATATTCTTGATCTAGTAGCTTATACACTTGATTTATGAGTTTTTGAAGGACTAATGAGGTAGTTGCTTGTAGTGGATGAACTACTATTGAAAATTGCTAAATTTCATTCATAACTTGTGTTTTTAGATACAAGTGAATCATATCCATGATATGTTTTTAAATCAAATTGATATTTTAGCATTTAATCTATATATAAAGTGCTTATAGTTTTTCGACATCTTTTGTATTTGATATGCAAAATGAGACTTTTGTCTCAAATGATATTCATTCTTGAATCTTGGGTGCATGCTTTAATATATTTAGTCAAATCATGCTTCTTATATATGACATTATGTTTGACATAGATCTTCGCCCTAAAGATGTGAAAAACTCTATTGTTGATCTATACGTGTTAAAATTATAAAGCCCCTTGAAGTTCATATTCATCATGCTTTTAAAACATTTGCATCCGTGTTCATTTTGACTAAAGTATGTTTGGATGATGTTCATTAATAATTTTCTTTAAGTGTTAACTCTGCCTGTGTATAACTGTTTAGTTATACACTGCCGGTCCCAAGCCCGGATAAAGGAGGAGGGTTGCGGTAGGCCTGTGACAGCCAGCATAAAAACTTAGTCATACCCTATGAATATGAACCAATATGAGAATTTGTTGGGGCGTTCCCTACTGAGCGATGCGCTGTACTCTATAGGCCCGGAGGCAGTGATAAATCGGCAAGGGTTGCTAGGTCGTCGCCCGGAAGCGACGCGTCACACCGGCGCCCGGGTGTGGTGTCAAATAGGCAAGGGTTCCCTCACTTTGTTGGACGGGTGGGGGTAAAGAAGTTAGTCCAAGACCATAAAATTAGGTTAGCCACTTGGAACATAGGGTCTTTAACTGATAAGTTGGTAGAGTTAGTAGATGTTATGTGTAGGAGAAAGATTGATATTTTATGTCTACAAGAGACCAAATGGGTAGGTGAGAAAGCAAAAGTGATAGAACCTTGGGGATATAAGATTTGGTATACAGGAATAAATAGGAATAGGAATGGAGTAGGGATTGTTATGAGTCGTGAGTTTATAGATAATGTAGTTGAGATCCGTAGGAAGGGTGATAGGATTTTACTTATTAAATTAGTATTAGGTACGGATATTATTAATATTATTAGTGTGTATGCACCTCAAGTAGGTTTAGATGATTCCACTAAGCGTCAATTTTGGGAAGATTTAGATGGAGTAGTACAAGGGATATCTTATGGAGAAAGGCTTTTCATCGGCGGTGACCTTAATGGGCATGTAGGCATTAGTAGAGATGGATTTGAGAGTATCCATGGAGGCTATGGTATAGGAGAAAGAAACGATAGTGGAGAAAGAATTTTAGATTTTGGTTTGTCCTATGATATGATCTTAGCAAACACTTGGTTTAGGAAGAGGGAGTCTCACCTAGTAACATTTAAAAGTGGGGTTAATACGAGTCAGATAGATTTTTTTCCTACTTAGAAAGAGAGATAGGGGTTGTTGCATCGATTGTAAGGTTATACCGGGAGAAAGTATAGCTACACAACATAGAGTCTTAATTTTAGATCTTAGAATTAGACAATGCCGCAAAAGGGATAAACATAGGATAGATCCTAGAATTAAGTGGTGGGCACTGAAAGGAGCTAAACAAGGAATGTTTGTAGAGCGGTAGTTAAGGAAGTTGATTGGTGTCTCGAGGAGGATTCAGAATCTATGTGGAATAAGATAGCGGGTGGCATGAGAAAGGTGGCTAAGGAGGTATTGGGTGAGTCTAAAGGCGGTGCACCGCTAGGTAAGGATCCATCGTGGTGGAACGAGGATGTCAAATTAGCTATTAAGGTTAAAAGAGAGTGTTATAGAAATCTAAGTAAAAGTCGTGATAATGAGAATTTGGAGAAGTATATGATAGCAAAGAAGGAAGCTAAAAAAGTAGTTCGGAACGCGAGGGATAAGGTATATAAGGAGGTTTATGACAAGTTGGATACCAAAGAGGGCGAGAAGGATATTTATAGGATTGCAAAAATGAGAGATAGGAAATCGAGGGATCTGAGTATGGTTAGATGTATCAAAGATGAAACGCAAAGGGTTTTAATCAAAGATGAGGAGATTAAGGAGAGATGGAAAGATTATTTTGATAAGCTATTTAATGAAAGTCATGCTCAGGATCTTGGAGACTTTTCCATTCCTTTTCATGAGATGAATCGTGACTTCATGCGAAAAATTCAAAAGAAAGAAATTGCAGAGGCTTTGAAGAAAATGAAATCAAGAAGGGCAGTTGGCCCAGATGGTATACCTATCGAGGCTTGGAAATGCTTGGGAGAGAAAGGTTTAGAATGGTTGACAAATCTTTTTAACAAGATTTGGTGGACAAATAAGATGCCTAATGAGTGGAGGAAGAGTACTTCGGTGCCTCTATATAAGAATAAGGGTGATATACAAGATTACACAAACTATCGTGGTATAAAACTCATGAGTCATACTATGAAACTTTGGGAGAGGGTGATTGAGTCTAGGTTGAAGAAGGTTGTCATGATATCGGAGAATCAATTTGGTTTTATGCCTGGAAGATCTATTATGGAAGCTATACATCTTCTTAGACAACTTATTGAGAGAAATAGAGAGAGGAACAAAGATTTGCATATGGTTTTTATTGATTTGGAGAAGGCTTACGATAGAGTACCTAGGGACGTTCTCTGGTGGACAATGATGAAGAAAGGTGTTTCTCTCAAGTACATTAGTATAATTAAAGATATGTATGAAGGAGTAGTAACCAATGTCCGCACTTGTGGAGGGGTGACAACCAATTTTCCTATAACGGTTGGGTTACATCAAGGATCGGCTTTAAGCCCTTTCCTATTTGCTATAGTGATGGATGAGCTTACGAGATCAATTCAAGAAAATGTGCCGTGGTGTATGTTGTTTGCTGATAATATTGTTTTGATTGATGAGTCTAGAGTTGGGGTTAATGCTAAGTTAGAATTATGAAGACAGACATTGGAAGCAAGAGGTTTTAAGTTGAGTAAGAGTAAGACAGAATACATGGAATATCGATTTAGTAAGCAAGTAGTGAAGCTTGGTGAGAAAGAAATACCGGTGGATGATTCTTTCAAATATTTGGGATCTATCATTCAAAAGTATGGAGAAATTGATGGAGATGTAAATCATAGGATAAAGGTTGGGTGGATGAAATGGAAGAGTGCAACTGGAGTGTTGTGCGATCGTAGAATGCCATTGCGGTTGAAGGGAAAGTTTTATAGGACGACTATTAGGCCCGCTTTACTATATGGTACAGAATGTTGGGCTGCCAAGAGACATCATATTCAAAAAATGAGTGTAGCTGAGATGCGTATGTTGAGATGGATGTGTGGAAATACAATAAAAGATAAGATTCGGAACGAGGAGATACGTAAGAAGGTAGGCGTTGCACCCATTGAAAATAAGATGAGAGAGAACCGTTTACGGTGGTTTGGACATATTCGACGAAGGCCTAATGATGCTCCAGTTAGAAGGATGGAGAAATGGGAAAATATATTAGTTAAAAGAGGTCGGGGTAGGCCTAGGAAGACATGGATGGAGGTGATAGGAAAGGATATGAATGCTTTGAACCTCACCGAGGACATGGCATTGGATAGAAATGAATGGAGGAGAAGGATTCATGTGGAAGACCCAGAATGATTTTCTTTGTTGGTTCATATCGCCGACCCCAATTGTTTTGGGATGAAGGCGTAGTTGTTGTTAATTTATTTCATGATAGTATATGCATATGCTCATTATGGCCTTTTAAGGCCCTCATTCAGTGGATCTTTGTTGATTCAATAAAACATGTGTAGCTTATGCCTCTTCGTAGGCTTATTGTGGTGTCCTTTAGTGGATTTTTTTGTTATTCCCCATTATGGGGTTGTGTTTGTCCAATGTTGGACCATATGAATGCATTATGCATTCTTGCAATTCGTTTCCGCTCACTCTTTAACATGATATTTGATTTTTGAAACTTTGGTTTTCTAAATTTTCTTTTCATGCTAAAGTAATTATCCTATTATGCATAAATTTTGCACCTTGTTAGGAATGTTCCTTTTGAGAAAAGTGCAAAGATATTTTTTACTTGTTCTTTGTTGTTATTCCATAGGATCTTGGAGATAGGACAAAGAGAAGTACCCTGGATGGTTCGGGAAATGTGTTCATCATTTGAAGACAATTGGAGGAAGGCATTTTCAAGATTCAATTGCATCCTTGCCGAAGCCTCTTGGAGTCTTGCCCTTTTTTCAATCTTTTCGTTTCCCCGCAAAGATTGAGGGGGGGTGTTAAAATATGTGTACTCGTACACATATATGTTGAAATATAATCCTTAAATGTACATGTATATATTTATATATATATATATAAAGATACGTATACATATATATATGTATACGTATCTCTATTTATATATATATATAAATATATATATTTTATCTTCCTAAAATACCCTCAAGGGTATTCTTGTAATTTGTCATTTTACGCATATTCCAATTGGAATATGCATTGTAATATTTCCTTTAATTCGTTTTCATTCCACATTGGGGGCCTCCCAATAGAGACGTTGGGAGCCCCCAACGGTCACAAATGTGACCGTTGGGGGCTCTCCAACGTCTCCTTTGGGAGCCCCCAAGGTGGTCCCTTTTGTGCTTATAAATAGAGGCTTGCCCCCTTTGTATTCTTCACTCCTTGGAGGAGCTTATGCTCCATTGTATAGGGTTTTTACCCTCTTCTACTTATTTCTTCAATAATATTCAACTTATGACTTTAAGTCATATTTACCCCTTTTATGGGTTTATGCATTAGCACATGATGTGCTTGTGTTGTTTCCTTGAGTGGGTATATTCGCACTTAATGTGCATTGTATGGGTTTATTATCGAACCTAAAGTATTCAAAGTCACTTTCTAACACTGCAAGAGAGATGTCTGGTGTGGTAATGGTCAAGTGGCATCAATCATCTATTGATATGGTGTGGGATCATCCAATGGAGTTTCATCATCAATCTTCATCTTTGAGTTGATAACTTTGGGTGTATCTACCCTCTTCTCATCAATCAGACCTGTCAATAATCTCAGTAGCAAATTTAGATTGAGTTAACAAGTATCCTCGAGGAGAATAGGAAACTTCAATCCCAAGAAAAAATCTGAAAAAGCCTAAATTAGTCATTTCAAAATTATGTTTAAGTACATGCTTAATATGATTTACTCCTTGTTTATCCCCTCTTATTATGATCATATCATCAGCATAAAGGAGTAAAATTACAATACATACAACAGATTTCTTAACAAATAAAGCAGTATCAATATAACATGAAAAATATCCAAGACTAGTCATAACAGAACTAAAGCGATCATATCAGGCCTTCGGTACTTGTTTAAGACCATACAAGGCCTTTTTAAGATAAAGAATCTTTCCTTTCAAAATATCATACCTAGGTGGTGGATCCATATATACTTCTTTTAATTCTCCATTAAGAAAGACATTTTTGACATCCATTTGATAGATGAGTTATTTCTGAATAGCAGCCACATATATAAGTGTTCTAACATTAGTCATTATCGCAACGGAAGTCAAAGGTCTCATCATAATCTATCCCATATTCCTATGAGTACCCTTTGGTTACTAATATGGCTTTATGCCTTTTCAATGTTCCATCACTCTTAGTTTTAACCTTGAAGACCCATCTACATCCTATTGATTTCTTCTCAGGTGGTAAGTTAGTCAATTATCAAGTCTTAGATTTTTCTAATGCTCTTATTTCTTCACCCATGGCATTTTGCCATTCTAGATAGTTTTTAGCTTGATTATATGAGACTGGTTCAAAGTAGGAGAAAATTTTTACTAGACAGGCTCTGTATTGAGGGGCCAAAGGACTCATATGTCACGAATCTATCAGGTTCTTTATGGTGTCTTTTAGAGTACCTAATATTCTAGTTTTTTAGGTTTCTAGGTTGAAATATTTTTCTAATGCATTAGGATGGTAGCTTTCTTGTCTTACATATCAAATCACTATCATTCTTAGAATCCAACTCTAAGAATATATATTCATCTTCTCTCTTAGGCACATTTTTATCAAAAAACTTTTTTTTTCTAAAAAGGTAACATTTCTTTAAACATATAATTTATCATGTTCAAGATCATAGCATCGAAATCCCTTTTGACTCTAACCATACCCAAGAAATACACAGGGGATGGCTCTTGGAGATAACTTGTCATTTTTGTTAGTTAACACAAAACACTTACATCCAAAGGTTCTTAGTCTAAAATAATCAGGAGAAATTTCAAAAAGTTTTTCATATGAAGTTTTGATGATGGAAGCCGATTTATAAGGTACACAGCAGTAAGAGTTGCCTCGGTCCAAAAATGTTTTGGAAAACCTTTGGAGATGAGTGAAGTCCTTGTAGTTTCTATTATATACCTATGTTTTCGTTCGGCTAATCCATTTTGTTGGGGTGTGTTTGCACAAGACCTTTGGTGTAAGATTTCACTAGATTCTAAATAACTTTTGAAATTATTTGACAAGTATTCTCCCCTTGAATTAAAACGAAAGATGGATATGACCGTCTTAAACAGATTTGTAACTAATTTGTGAAAATTTTTGAAGTTTTTAAATACTTCATTTTTGTGCCTAAGAAAGTAAATCCATGTACAATGAGAATAGTCATTCACAAAAATAACATAATATACATATTCACCTTTAGATTTTACTGGGGCTGGGTCACAAACATCATAATGTATTAATTCAAGTGGTTTCGAAGCAAAAAAGGTCCTCTCTTGATAAGGAATGAATTTCATCTTTGCAAGTATACAGTTAGTACATTGAATTTTTTCATTACAAAAATTCTCAAATGAGATACATTTGACAGTTTAGCAATACTAGAATGATCTAGTCTTTCATGCCACAAAATCAAATCCAATTTTTGTACATTGAGACAAAATGGTTTCTTTTGAATAATTAACTGATTCATTTAGTAAAGATCTCCTTCTCTATGGCCTTCCCCAATTTGCTTCCCTGACTGGAGATCTTGTATTAATCATTGGTCAAATGTGAAGGAGACACTACAACCCTGATCAGTGATTTGAGAAACTAAAAGTTTAAATTAAGTTTTAGAATAATTCTTATTTTTGAAATACAAAAATTTAGAGATTTTTCAAAATTTCTAATTCATTTGACATCAAGAGAGGTTTCATCCACAGTAAAAACATTATTCCTACTTGAATTGATACTATGGTCGACAAGCATGGAACTGTTATAGGTCATATGAAATGAAGCACCAGAATCTAAAAGCCAAAGAGTCATACCAGGGGGTAATGAAGTGGAGACGACAACACCAGTTGTGGAGGAACCTTTGAGATAGCGATTTGTTCCCTATGAATTTACTTGAACTTTCTTTGTCTACTTGGGAAGTACCAATCAAAGAGATTTTCCATTTCTCTTTAGCTTTAAATTCCGGACAATATGGTTTGATATGACCCGGTTCCCCACAATTGTAACAAATAAGTTTCTTCTTTCCATCTCTTTTCCCTTTATAAGACCGCGGTTTTCCAAAATTGTTGTTTTTGTAGAAGTGTGAAGGCTTATATATACGAGAATTAGCACCCAGTCTTGAAACAACTAGAACATTATCCTCGGAATCCTTTGATTCGGTTGGGATTTTAACCCCGTTTCTTCCATGCAAACTTGAGCCAAAACTTCATGAATAGGTGGAAGTTTTTACATTATATGGAGGATGTTACTCATTTGTTCAAATTCAGGTCGTAGACCCCTAACAAATTGAAAAAATTGTTCATTCATAATTTGTTTTTTTCTTTGTTGAGCATCTTTTGGGTTTTCCCAAATATGTTCCATTTTTGTCATTTGACCTCACAACCTTTTAAGAGTCTCATAGAACTCTCTTACACTCTTTTCTCCAAGTATGAATTTTGTCTTACAACTCCCATTTATACACGGCATCACTTTGAGTATAAGTTTGTTTAATAAAGAGCCAAGCTTCATCGGCTCTTTCAAATTCTAATATGGTCATGTGTCCTCACTCATTCCTCCCATAAATAAGAAAATGACCTTTGCATGTCCAATTTCTCATTCTTTCATAGCTTTCTTATAGTTCAAGAGAGTCTTTTCTTTAGTAGTTTCATCCTTTTCGCTAAAAGTCTTTGTGAGAATAGGTTGTAGTTCCATCGAGGAACCATCAACATATTTTCACGAGCCTTTTCTGATTAGGATTCTTTTAATGGTGGTGGCTCATAAGTTATAGTTATTTCTATCAAACTTAATAGAGACCACCGTCACCACTTCCTTATCGGCTATTCAAGAGAGAAGAGAGAAAAAATATATGTATAGAACCAAGAGGAGTAAAAGGTACTTAGTTTGGCAATGCTCCACAATTTTGTTATGACAGACTCTTTCACTCCTTCAAAATCAGTCACATGAGCATCAATCTTCAAGTGAGGCTATGGGAATGCTTCATGAGGCTCTATCCGATCTCCTCGATCTCCCATGAGTCTCTTGAATGCCATAATAATATCAATAGAGCACCAATGTAACGCCCCAAAAATCCCAAACTTGTAAACTTTTAAGAAAAATTTTAAATGATTTGCAATAAATTCTTTTTTAAAGTTTAAAATGGCAGTTCAACGAAAAATAGTGTTTGAAATAACAAGTCAACGGACCTTGGGCGCATTATAGGTTACACATCCAATTTGTATCTCCATAAGCATTGAAAGCACACAGATTCAAAACAAGATTTTTGATAATTAGAGTTTATACAAAAGAGTAATTTCAAAAGAAACCCTTATGCAAAATTACAAAACATGCTCAAGAGCGAAACAACAGGAAAAAAATGAGATTTCGATGTCATCACATCATCGCGCCATCGCCCGTAGTATCGACCTAATCATCACTTGTACCCCATAAAATAGGTCAGACTTATAACAATCTGGTAGGTGCATAGATATCAAAATTTAGAACACTAACATATGTGTTGATTCTTTTGTGATGTGCAGTTCAAAATAAGATAAACGAGCATGATAATCTTGTTTCGATAATTACCTATCCTGAGGGTACGCACAAGAAAAACGTAGAAACAACTGAGACTACCCGAGGGTTTATTATCCTATGTATTTTGATACCTCGAACAACTAGCGGAGTCTGCTCCTAAGAGGATGGCCAATGAACGAGAGAGAATTCTCCAGAGAAATATATGGCAAGGGATGCATCCGAACTTCTGCAAAAGCCAATGAGGTCTACCACCTAGGATAATTTTTGGTAGCCCCGTCCCCTAACTCCGATCACCGAAGATACCGAGTCATTGCTACTCGAGGAGCGTAGTTGTTAACAACTTGTCCATCGGAGTTTTTGTACCATCACATCCTCTCTCTTGACGAAACCAAAGAGATAAATGAGTATGTCAGGTTCTATTTTAACTGACAACCCGTTCTACATGCTCTAGTCTTTTAAACCAAATTGAGCATCTTGCTTGTGAAGGCGATAATCACCATTTATGTGATTTTCTTTTATTCATCGTGCATTTTCACACTACGAGGTTATCATAAACCTCCTGTCCAATCATCATAGTTCTAATATGTCATGCATGTCTAATAGTACCATTACGATGAGAAAGATATCGGTTTCTCAGAAAGAAACCCCAATGTTTTTTTAAAAATTTCAATGTTTCGTGCTTTAGACCAGAGAATATCTGAGTCATTTCGGATACCAAAGAAAAAGATTAGTCATACGTACCACCTACGGCTACGTAGTCGGAGCCTTTCTGTTACGCAGGTTTGAGGAAAAAACTCAGTTGTGAAAACGCAAATGCCAAATACTTTTTTTGCTTTTCGAGATAACCAATAATACGAGCTTGAAATCTCGCATATAAAATCCTTTTAAAAATAGAGACTTGGCGAGGATGCGCAAATCTACGTCTTTAAATACATGCATGCATAATATAAAGTAGGCAGGAATACGCAAAACTGCGTACTTTATAAAGTTATATATATATATATATATATATATATATATATATATATATATATATATATTAAAACATAAGCCTGTGTACATTACAGCGCGACGGCAAAGTAAATGACACAAAGCAAGGCCCGATGTGCAAAACCACACATCGAGCTAAATAAATTGCGTAAGCAGTAGCTTGTACACATTACAGTGTGGCGGCAAAGTAAATGGCATAATTTAAATAGACAAGAATACGCAAAACTGCGTCATTGAGTTAAAAGCATATATATATATATATATATATATATATATATATATATATATATATATATATATATATATATATATATATATAAGTTAGAAGTATTTCGTCATTTGTTCTCGTATGCAACTTTCTCCTACCTTGGAGATGGTTTGACTGACTGACGATTCCGAGCATAGGTTCTTAAAGACTCGTGCCTTGGTAAATGTGTCTCGTCTATTATGCCGAAGTGGTATGTTGCAATTGTTTGCACTGTGTTAAGTTCTTAGTTTTTGATGAAAGTGACAAAAATTGTGTCACAGCGATCAAACTTGAATCCAGTTCGAATAGACCGGATCGAGTCGGGCTTGGAGGAACCGAGTCAGACTCAATGCATACGAGTCAGCTTGGGTTACGGGGCCAACTCGGGCCGTGCTTGGCACAAATTACCCACTTAAGGGCACACAACAAACATAAAAAATAGGATTTGTATTCATTAAAATGTTCTAAGCAAAAGCATTACATGATGTGGGGTTTGAACCCCTTTATATACACAAGGGAACCAAGAGGGAGTCATTCGGGTCTCCTCAACGGCTAGAAATGTAGCCATTGGGGAGATCCCAATGGCTCTATAGTCAAAAGACCATTAAGCCAAACCCTAATCTAGGATTTACAAAAATACAAATAAAAGGAAAAATAAAAATAAGAAAAATGTATAATGTGTATAATGACCACAATACCCTTATATTTAAAAAATGACTAAAATACCCCTATATACATTATCAAATAGGTCCAGGTCAAATTCAGATCTGGGTTGCTTTGACCCAAGTCTGAATCAAACTTGGGTCTAAACAGCAGACCTGGATTTGACCCAATTAACACTTGGCTGCTTGCTTGCGCCAAGTGTTGTAAAATTATAAAAAAATTAAGGGGAAAAAAGGGAGAGAAAAAGGGGAAAAGGGGAGAGAGAGAGAGAGAGACTCAATGTGTACGCAATAGAGGAAGAAGAGGAAATGGAGGAGGGGGCAAAAAAAGAGAAGCAAAAGGGAGCAAGAGAGGAGGAAGAGGTAGAGGCAGATATACATGTACATACACTTTGTAATACAAGAGTATGTATATGTATAAGTATATGTATATAAATACATATTTAAAGTATATACATATATTCTTGTATTTTTGTTTTTATCTTCTGTAATTTTCTTTTTTTTTGTAATTCTCTTTTTTTCTTCTTTTTGTACTTTATCTGTACACAGTCCGTAGCTGATTGTGTACAGTGTACAACAGTCAGCTATTGATTGTTGTACACAGTCTGACTCTCTACGCAAAGAGTCGTTGGGTTGAAGCCCAACGGCTCTAATAAGAGAGTTGCTTTACTCTATAAATAAGGGTGTTTTAAACCCATTGAGATATGTAATAGTTTAAGGGGTTTTGTCCCCTTATGCTTATCAATACAGTGCATTTGAAGCACTTCTCTTCTTGTGGTGTAAAGCATTTGAATGCTATTTTGTGCTGTCATATATTTTGAGTGTTTAAAGTATCAAGTTATTATAAACTTGATTGTGTGTAATGCAAATTCACATGGTATCAGAGCTTAGTGCATGATCAAACGTGTATTGGTGGGCTGCCTCAAAAAGTGTGCTTATTCTCCATCGTGGTGGTGATTTTTCCTTCTCTTCTAATTCACCATGGGTGAATTTTTCCCACACAATACAAGCAACTCCAACTTTATTCCACCATTCAAACTTGAAGGAATCAACTACAACATTTGGGTGGGATACTTGGAGACATTCATCAAGGGTCAAGGTTTGTGGAGATTCGTAAGAGATACTATTCTTGAACCTACTCCCAAAATTACATTAGGTGAAAATGGAATTGAGACTAGTCTTGACGAAAGAGACAAAGCCATGGAAGAATACAACAAGAAATTGGATGAATGGGAAATGAAAAACGCAAAAATTCTTTCATGGATGCTAAGTGGAGTGAAAACAAAAATTGTCTCAAACCTATTATGTTACAAAAAGGCTAATGAAGCATGGAAACATCTTAGAGGTATGCTTACCAAAAAAGATATGGCTCACAAGTATTATCTCCAAGAAAAGGTTGAAATATCAAACAAGGAGATAAAAATGTAAGAGATTACTTTATGGAGTTATTTTTCATATGAACCCAACTTGCCCAATTTGAACCCAAATGAGAAGGTAAGTGTATAGAAATGCGAAGAATTCAAGTTGAGGAAGATAGAGTCTTTGCTTTTCTCTAGGGTTTGAGACCAGAGTTTGAACAAACAAGGGCCTCCTTACTATCACCTTCATCACCTCCTCCTATTCATGAGATTCTCACTAAGCTTAGTGGAGAAGAAACTAGGCTAAATATGACTAAAAATATTAATGTTCTTGCTACTTCTAGCAATGGCCCAAAAGAGGATTGCGCACTTGCCGCATCTAAACCAGGACATTACATCAAGCCATACAAACCTTCTCATTTTAGTAAGAATAGAGAAAAATCAAAAATCATTTGCCATAACTGAAATGAACCTGGTCATATTAGGCCTGAATGTCCTAGATACAAATATATGCCTCAAGAAAAATGTGTTGACGCTGCACCATTAAAACAAGATGAGAATACTCTGAATCTCAAAGACCTCACCAAATCATTATCTCAACTAACGGATGCATTGCAACCATTACTTAAAGGATCTACCTTAGGAGCAGTCATTACATCTTCTACTCCTGGTATGTGCTCTTAGCTTCTTGATTCAGGAGCTTCTTTTCATATGACTCCACATAAGTCTATATTATCCGAATGTCAACCTAATTCAAATGCATCCTTTGTTTCCACTGCCGATGGCACTGCCTTGAAAATAGAGGGTGTTGAAATTTTTAAAAATGATTTGACAAAACATAACAAATTTTATATTCCAAAATTAAGACTTATACCAAAGCTTCATCTTAACCTACTTTCAGTTTCTCAAATATCGGATCATGGATTGTTAAATTATGTATCAAATCTTGTAATCTCATATATATTTTATATATATATAAGGTGATACATATACATATATTATATATGTATATGTATCTACCTAATTATATATATATATAATATATTTCTTTAATGTTAGCCGTAGGGGTAGTTTAGTTATTTCACCTTGCGCATATTCACCTTACGAATATGTTTGTAATTTTTGTTTTTCCTTTTTTGTTTTTTCTTTTATTTCTTTTCTTTTTGACCAAGTCAACTACCTTGGAAGGCCCACTCTTATAGACGTTGGGCCCTTCCAACGGTCACAATTGTGACCATTGGAGGGGCTCCAACGTCTATAAGTGGAGCCCCTCCAAGGCTCTCTAAGGTGTATATAAATAGGGGTTCTCCCCTTATAATTTGTAGGGCTTTGGGTCAAAGCCAAGTGTTCAATAAAGGCTATATTCATTTTTTATGTGCATTTGTGAGATTGATTGATTTGTGCTTTAATGCACAAGTGTTCTTAGTGTTTCTATTGTGCATATGTGCACTTATCTTTCATCAAGAATATTTGGTCTTGATTATAGTATTTTGTTGAAGATACTTTTACATGGTATCAGAGCCTTGGTTTTGAGGAAAGAGGATCGGCCAATATTTTAAAAATCTTTCTTGTCAAGAAAGACTTAAAAATCTATTGAGGTACGTGTTCTTTTTTTGTTTTTATCCTCTAATGGGCGAAAAAGACTCCCACCTCTCCCTCGGGTTTAAACTCAATGGTTCAAACTATCATGTTTGGGTTGGTAATATGGAAGCCCATATTAAAGAGAAGGGGCTTTGAGGGTATGTTCAAGGTTCGATATCGGAACCCGAACCAAAAATTACTATTATGAAAAAATGAGATATAAAGATTCTTGAAGGAGAAGAAAGGCAAAGAGCTCTTGAAGATTATTCAAAGAAACATGACGAATGGGAAATGAAAAACTTCAAGATCTTATCTTGGATTTTCCCATCCGTTGAAGCCAAGATCAATGCCAATATCATCAAATTCAAGAAAGCTTCCGAAACTTGGCTATATCTTGAAAACATGTATACATCAAGAGATTTATCGCACAAGTACTACCTTCAAAAGAGGGCATTAACCCTTCAACAAAATGAGATATCTATTCGAGAATACTTTGCCGAATTATCTTCCATTTGGGACGAGCTTGCTATGCTTGAACCCAAATGGAGTGGTGAAGCTATCGAGCTTAGATACAAACAACTTGAGGAAGATCGCTTTTTTAACTTCCTAAATGGCCTTATACTCGAATTTGAACAAATTCAATCCTCTCTATTTTCTTCTTTCACGTCTCCCTCCATTGAAGATGTTAACACTAAATTGAGTGGGGAAGAAACCCGTATGGGTATTAGTAAGGGCAATCCTAGCATCCTTGCTACCTCTTCTATTCAAAAAGAAAGTGAAGGGGTGAATGTTGTTTCAAGACCGGGTAACAATGTGAGAACTTACAAACCTCCTCACTTCAAAAATCAAAATCAATGAGGAAATTGGCAAAATGGAAAAAGAGACTATAGCAAACTAACTTGCCATTTTTGTAAAGAACCGGAGCATGCATATCAAACCTATTTGCCCAAAATGGAAGAAATTGCTTGCAATGGCTACCACATCTCAACCGGAAGACCGCCCATCCTCTTCCAATGGATCTCTTTCTCTGCAACAAATTATGGAAGCTCTTCATCCTCTTCTTAAGGGAGGAACTTCCGGAGCCGCTATAACAACCTCTTCACCCCCCCGGTAAGATATCTTGGCTTTTAGATTCCGGTGCATTATTTCATATAACCCCAAGTGTATGTTCTTTTTTCGAATATTCTAAAAACTCTTTTTCATCTTTTGTCTCAACGGCGGATGGAACATCTCTTGAAATTAAAGGAATAGGCAATTTCGAAAAACAAGATTTTTTTATTCCAAAAATTAGATTCATACCAAAACTAAATTTGAATTTACTTTCGGTTTCTCAACTCTCGGACCATGGTTGCGATATAAAATTCTCTTTTGATAAATGTTGGATAAAGGATCGCCGGTCCGGGAGGTTGATTGGGGAAGGCTCTAGGAGAGGAGATCTCTGCTATGTTGACTCTCTCCAAGTTCCCAAGAATCAATTTTGTAACGTTGTCCAAAATAAAGATATTCATCTATGGCATAAGAGACTTGGGCATCCCAACATTGTTAAAATTTCATATTTACCTTCTGTTAAATACCTTTAGAAAGGAGATTTTGTATGTAATGAATGTATTCTTGGGAAAATGAAAAGTTTACCCTTTTATCAAAGATTCATGTTCACAACAAAACCTTTTGAAATCGTTCATTCTGATGTATGGGGTCCGGCTCATGTGATATCTAAAGGAGGATTCTCATATTATGTGATTTTTGTTGATGATTACACTAGGTATTGTTGGTTATATTTTCTTAAGCATAAGCATGAAGTTTTTTCGACTTTTAAAATTTTTCATATGATGATTTTAAATCAATTCAATGGAAACTTAAAAATTCTTAGATCCGACTCCGGAGGAGAATACCTTTCAAATGAATTCAAGAGTTATCTTGAAAGTTGTGGTATTCTCCATCAAAAATCTTGCTCAAAAACTCCTCAACAAAACGGATTAGCCGAACGAAAGCATAGGCATATTATTGAAACAACTCAAACTTTGTTTATTTCACAAAACATTCCAAAAAAACTCTGGGCTGAGGAAGCCCTTACATCGGTCTATCTCATAAATAGACTTCCATCAAAAAATTTAAACAAAATTTCTCCCTTTGAAAAATTATACGAGAAGGAACCTGACTACAGCAGGTTAAGGGTGTTTGGATGTAAATGTTTTGTCCTTACGGATAAAAATGATAAGCTTTCCCCAAAGGCCATTCCTTGCGCCTTTCTTGGTTATTCAGAAACCCAAAAAGGTTTTCGGTGTTATGATGTCAAAAATGACAAATTGTATGTCTCCAGAAATGTAATTTTTTGAAAAATCTTAGTGGTTTCGAAAGCCTTGTATCTCATAATGAGAATGTGGATTATTCCTTTCTATTTGAAATGTTAACTAAAGATGATGATATAAGTGATGATGAGTCAACTCCGAACAACTCAAACGATAATGAAACCGAGAAAACTATCACCTCTCTGCTCTCTACTCGTCAACATATCGATGAGGGATCTTCTAGAGAGCCCATCACCTATGTTCACAAAGATAAAAACACCTTCAGAAGTGCTCTTGAAAGATATGATGACACCAGTAGGACCGTCTCTCTGATAGAGGAGAACCTGTGAAGAACCGAAAGACTTAGGAAAGCTCCCTCTAGGTTTATCTCATATGACTCTTTTTCACCTAAATATAGGGCTTGTCTTAGTGTCATTCATTCTTACGTAGAACCTAAAAATTTTGAGGAAGCACGAAATTTTGAGGAAGCACGAAATTTTTTCACCTGAATGGGTAGAAGCTATGGAGAATGAACTTGGTGCTCTAAGAAGAGCCAAAACTTGGGAGTTCCAAGATCTCCCTAAAGGTAAGAAAGCAATAGGATGTAGATGGGTATTTAAGGTAAAAACTAAGAGCGATGGATCTCTTGAGAAGATATAAGGCTCGATTAGTAGCAAAGGGTTATAGTCAAGAATATAGGATTGACTATGAAGAAACTTTTGCCCATGTGGCCCGAATGGTCACTATCCGATATCTCATCATCGTTGCCTTAATCAACAAATGAAACATCTATCAAATAGATGTTAAAAATGTCTTCCTAAATGGTGATCTGAATGAAGAAGTATATATGGATGCTTCACCTGGAATGGAGACTCCCAAAGGGAAAGTGTTTCGCCTTCGCAAAGCACTTTATGGTTTAAAACAAGCCCTCAAGGCTTGGTATGATAGGTTTAACTCCGTAATGTTAGAAAATGGTTTCTTATCCTGTTTCACTGACACTGCCTTATTTCTTAGAAAAATCAATACAGGGATTGTCATTCTGCTTTTATATCTGGATGATATGCTTATAACCGGAAGTGATTCTAAAGGAGTTAAAAGCATAAAATCAATTTTGAAAGATAGATTTGAAATGTCTGAATTGGGATTCCTAACTTATTTTTTGGGTATTGAAGTAGCATACTCTCATAGAGGGTATTTTTTATCTCAAACTAAGCTTGCCTCTGAGATTATTGACGGGTCGGGTATTACGGATGATAAGGTTTGTGAAACTCCTAATATAGTGGGAGCCAAGATGAAGATTGATGATGGTATTCCTCTCTCTGATCCCACCCCCTACAGACAGCTTGTGGGATCATTGATGTATCTCAGTATTACTAGACCAGATATTTCTCATGTAGTTCATACTGCAAGTCAGTTTCAACATGCACCAACATCGGTTCACATGAGTGCAATTCTGCGGGTCGTAAGATACATAAAGAGTATATTAAATAAGGGAGTATTCTTATCCTCTTCTTCTTAATTAAAGTTAATTGCTTATACTGACTCTGACTAGGGAGGTGACTGAAATAACCGTCACTCCACCACTAGTTTTTGTATGTTTTAGGAGATTTGTTGATCTCATGGAGATGTAAGAAGCAGTAAAAAGTATCTCTATCGTCAATTAAAGTTGAATATCGGGCCATAGAAACTACTACCATGAAAATCGTATGGATTCATCAGCTGCTAGAAGACATGGGGATCGCAATAGAAAGGGCCCACTAAGCTATACTGTGATAACAAGAGTGCAATTTATATTGCCAAAAATCATACATTCCATGAGCGGCACATTGAGATGGACTGTCACTATGTTTGAGAAACCTATCTAAAAGGAGTCATAGATCTTCCATATGTTATTTCAAAATATAAATTGGCAGATTTCTTCACCAAAGCTTTGTACGCTCCGCGATTCAACTTTCTCCTTGGCAAACTTTCGGTCATCTTACCCTAAGTTTGAGGGAGGGTGTTAAATTATGTATCAAATCTTGTAATCTCATATATATTTTATATATATAAGGTAATACATATACATAAACAAAAAAACAACAACTACGCCTTCATCCCAAAACAATTGGGGTCGGCGATATGAACCAAAAAAGAAAATCATTTTGGGTCTTCCACATGAATCCTTCTCCTCCAATCATTTCTATCCAATGCCATGTCCTCGGTGAAGTTCAAAGCATTCATATACTTTCCTATCACCTCCATCCATGTCTTCCTAGGCCTACCCCTACCTCTTTTAACTAATGTATTTTCCCATTTCTCCATCCTTCTAACTGGAGCATCATTAGGCCTTCGCCGAATATGTCCAAACCACCGTAAACGATTCTCTCTCATCTTATTTTCAATGGGTGCAACGCCTACCTTCTTACGTATCTCCTCGTTCTGAATCTTATCTTTTATTGTATTTCCACACATCCATCTCAGCATACACATCTCAGCTACACTCATTTTTTGAATATGATGTCTCTTGGCAGCCCAACATTCCGTACCATATAGCAAAGCGGGCCTAATAGTCGTCCTATAAAACTTTTCCTTCAACCGCAATGGCATTCTACGATCGCACAACACTCCAGTTGCACTTTTCCATTTCATCCACCCAACTTTTATCCTATGATTTACATCTCCATCAATTTCTCCATACTTTTGAATGATAGATCCCAAATATTTGAAACAATCATCCACCGGTATTTCTTGCTCACCAAGCTTCACTACACTCTCATCACTACTTTGTTGCTTACTAAACCGACATTCCATGTATTCTGTCTTACTCTTACTCAACTTAAAACCTCTTGCTTCTAATGTCTGTCTCCATAATTCTAACTTAGCATTAACCCCAGCTCTAGACTCACCAATCAAAACAATATCATCAGCAAACAACATACACCACGGCACATTTTCTTGAATTGATTTCGTAAGCTCATCCATCACTATAGCAAATAGGAAAGGGCTTAAAGCAGATCCTTGATGTAACCCAACCGTTATAGGAAAATTGGTTGTTACCCCTCCACAAGTGCAGACATTGGTTATTACTCCTTCATACATATCTTTAATTATACTAATGTACTTAAGAGAAACACCTTTCTTCATCATTGTCCACCAGAGAACGTCCCTAGGTACTCTATCGTATGCTTTCTCCTAATCAATAATAGGTACTCTATCGTAGGCCCACTCTTATAGACGTTGGGCCCTTCCAACGGTCACAATTGTGACCGTTGGAGGGGCTCCAACGTCTATAAGTGGAGCCCCTCCAAGGCTCTCTAAGGTGTATATAAATAGGGGTTCTCCCCTTGTAATTTGTAGGGCGTTGGGTCAAAGTCAAGTGTTCAATAAAGGCTATATTCATTTTTTATGTGCATTTGTGAGATTGATTGATTTGTGCTTTTATGCACAAGTGTTCTTAGTGTTCCTATTATGCATATGTGCACTAATCTTTCGTCAAGAATATTTGGTCTTGATTATAGTATCTTGTTGAAGATACTTTTACATGGATATGATGACATTTTCTCATCAAGTAAATGTTGGGTGCAGGATCGTCAGTTCGGGAAATTGATTGGGGAAGGTTCTAGGCAAGGAGATCTCTATTATATGGATTTCCCTTTGTATTCCAAAGGAATCTTTTTGTAACACTGCCCAAACAAAATATATACGGACTTGGCATCATAGACTTGGGCATCCAAATATAGGAAAATTAAATTTTGTACATGTTACCAAGAATCTTTGTAAAGATAATTTTGAATGTAAAGAATGTTTACTTGGTAAAATGACAACTTTGTCTTATGGTCAAAGAACTTTTTATTCTTTAATGCCTTTTGAATTAGTTCATTCGGACGCCTGGGGTCCTGCTCTTGTTGCCTCTAAAAGAGGATTCTCCTACTACGTTGTGTTTATCGATGATTTCACTAGATATTGCTGGATTTACTTTCTGAAGTTTAAATCTGATACATTCGCAATTTTCAAAACATTTCATAACTTGATTAAAAATCAATTTGAAAGTAAACTCAAAATCCTCAGAACTGACTCTGGAGGAGAATATTTGTCAAATGAATTTAAACAATTTTTAGAAAATGAAGGAATCTTACATCAAAGATCGTGTCCTAAAACTCCACAACAAAACGAAATTTCAGAAAGAAAACACAGACACATTATGGAAACTACAAGGACTCTTCTTATTGCTAAAAATGTTCCAAAAAATATTAGGGCTGAAGTTGCATTAACTTCAGTATATCTTATAAATAGGATGCCCTCAAAAACATTGTCCAATGAAATTCCCTTTAAAAAATTATTCAAATATCAACCTGACTATTAAAGACTACCGAGGATCTTTGGTTGTAAACTATGTCACACGGACTCGGCTAAAGGGTTGCCGCACCCGCGTCGACACGCACGGACTCGGGTGCGGCTTTGGACTCGGCCCGGACTCGGTCAACTCCGAGTCGGACTCGGTCAACGAGTCCGGGCCGAGTCCGACCACATTTTGGACTCGGGTCAACTTTGACCAAGTCCAAAATTGTCCAGTTCGAGTTTTAAATTTTGTTTTGGATCCGGGTCGGGTCCAAACCCGACCCAGATCCAAAATTTTTTTGGCAGCCGAACCCTAAAAGGGGTTTATCGACAGGGAGAGGGGCTTACCCTCTCGATTTTGCCTCTCCCCCTCAGCCCCTGCAGCTTTCTCCTGCAACCACGCCGGCGATCCAAACTTCGGCGACAGGCAGCCACCGTCTCCCCCTCCGTCAGGTATGTCGACCCTGCTCGTAGCCTCCCTCCCTGCACCCTCTGCTCGCAGAGGAGGGGCTCGGCCCCCCTCCCTGCACCCTCTGCTCGCAGGGGAGGGGCTCGTCCCCTCCCTGCACCCTCTGCTCGCAGGGGAGGGGCTCGGCCCCTCCCTGCACCCTTTGCACGCAAAAGAGGGGCTCGGCCCCCCTTCCTGCACCCTCTGCTCGCAGGGGAGGGGCTCGGCCCCTCCCTGCACCCTCTGCTGGCAGAGGAGGGGCTCGGCCCCCCTCCCTGCACCCTTTGCACGCAGAAGAGGGGCTCGGCCCCCCTCCCTGCACCCTTTGCACGCAGAAGAGGGGCTCGGCCCCCCTTCCTGCACCCTCTGCTCGCAGGGGAGGGGCTCGGCCCCTCCCTGCACCCTCTGCTGGCAGAGGAGGGGCTCGGCCCCCCTCCCTGCACCCTTTGCACGCAGAAGAGGGGCTCAGCCCCCTTCCTGCACCCTCTGCTCGCAGGGGAGGGGCTCGGCCCCTCCCTGCACCCTCTGCTGGCAGAGGAGGGGCTCGGCCCCCCTCCCTGCACCCTTTGCACGCAGAAGAGGGGCTCGGCCCCCCTCCCTGCACCCTTTGCACGCAGAAGAGGAGCTCGGCCCCCCTTCCTGCACCCTCTGCTCGCAGGGGAGGGGCTCGGCCCCTCCCTGCACCCTCTGCTCGCAGAGGAGGGGCTCGGCCCCTCCCTGCACCCTCTGCTCGCAGAGGAGGGGCTCGGCCCCCCTCCCTGCACCCTCGGTTCGCAGGGGAGGGGCTCGGCCCCCCTCCCTGCACCCTCGGTTCGCAGGGGAGGGGCTCGGCCCCCCTCCCTGCACCCTCTGCTCACAGAGGAGGGGCTCGGCCCCCCTCCCTGCACCCTCTGCTCGCAGGGGAGGGGCTCGGCCCCTCCCTGCACCCTCTGCTCGCAGGGGAGGGGCTCGGCCCCTCCCTGCACCCTCTGCTCGCAGAGGACCTCCCTGCACCCTTTGCACGCAGAAGAGGGGCTCGGCCCCCCTCCCTGCACCCTCTGCTCGCAGGGGAGGGGCTCGGCCCCTCCCTGCACCCTCTGCTCACAGAGGAGGGGCTCGGCCCCCCTCCCTGCACCCTCTGCTCGCAGAAGAGGGGCTCGGCCCCTCCAATATTCCCTGTTTTATTAACTTTATTTTATTTACTTATTTAATTATTTTCTTTTCAGTTTTCACTTTTCAGATATAATGGCGAGTTCTAGCGGTAGTGTCAATACATTTGGTTCAAGTTCTAACCCTGAATTAGATGTTTCTCAACCACATTGGAGGCTTGTGACAAAAGGGATAAAAGCTAGTAGTGGTGGTGGTGGGAATGTGCAGTTTCATTGTAATCTATGTAAGACTGTTTTCACAGGTTCTTATACGCGTGTGAAAGCACATCTTTTGCATATTCGTGGTCAAGGAATTAGGGCATGTTCTGGGGTTGACAAAGACATGTTAAAGCAATTAAAAAAAGAACAAGAGGAAGCTGAAAAGAAGAAAATTGCAGAGATGAAAAGCGATTCGATTAATTTGTCTTTTCCTACTGCTAGTGATACACAAGAAGAGCTTTTAAAGAAAAAAAAGATGGAAAGCAATAAAACAATACAAGCGTCATTCAAAAACATGGCAAGAGCAGAAATTGATAAAAAGATTGGTCGATTCTTTTACTCAAGCTCAATTCCTTTTAATGTAGCTAGAAGTCCATACTGGAAAGATATGATTACATCTTTGGCTAATTGCAATTTGAGTGGTTATGTGCCTCCTAGTTCAGAAAAACTAAGAACAGTCATTCTTGCAGAGGAAAAAAATAGAATTGAAGACTTGCTAGAGACCCAAAAATTTGCATGGAAACGACATGGAGTGTCGATTGTTTCTGATGGGTGGACTGATATACAAAGGCGACCACTGATAAACTTCATTGCTTACTCACTAAATGGGCCAATCTTTTTGAAGACTGTTGATGCATCTGGAGAGTATAAAGATGCTGAATATTTAAAGAGATTATTTGTTGAAGTGATAAAAGAAGTGGGTGAAGAAAGTGTGGTGCAAATCATTACTGACAATGCTCCAGTTTGCAGTCGTGCAGGAATGAATTTGGCAAGTGAAGATACATATTCACATATTTTTTGGACTCCTTGTGCAGCACACAGTTTAAATTTGGCACTTAAGAGTATATGCAATCCATCAAAAGATGATGCACATGCACATGAAATGTGCTTATGGATTGAGGAAATAGAGCATGATGTTCGAAATATTAGAAATTTTATTGTAAACCATCATCATGCCCTTTCTATATTTAATAGGCATTCTGATCTCAAGTTACTGAAAGTTGCTGAAACTCGTTTTGCTTCTCTAATTGTTATGATAAAAAGAATTAAGCAACTCAAGAATGCATTGATGATGATGGTGGCTGATCAAGATTGGGATTTTTACCCTACTGAAGATGATGTCAAGGCTCAAGCTATCAAAAAATGCATCTGCGATGATTTTTGGTGGGATAAAATTACATATTTTGTTGAATTTACAGAGCCTATTTGGGAAATGCTGAGAGAAGTTGACAGAGATGTACCCATGCTTCATAGAATTTATGAAATGTGGGACAATATGATTGAAAAAGTTCAAAGTATCATTTTTAAACATGAGAAGAAAGATATTGCACTTGATGATTCAGAATTTTACAATCATGTACATTCAGTTTTAGTGAGAAGATGGGATAAAAGCAATACACCTTTGCATTGCATGGCACACTCTCTCAATCCAAAATACTATGCAAAAAAATGGTTGACAGCAGGTGTTGGTCGTGTTTCTCCAAATGAAGATCCTGAGATATCAAGAAACAGAATGATATATTTGGGAAGAGTTTTTAATGATCCTCACATGTTTAAGGTTGTAAATAGTGAGTTTGGCAAGTTTTCTACTGGAAGATTTGATTCTTTAGCAGCACTTGTGGCAAGGGACGAAGAAGATCCCCTTAATTGGTGGGCAACATATGGATCAGAGACACCAAATCTGCAACGTCTTGCAATGAAGTTGTTATCTCAACCTGCTACATCATCTTGTTGTGAAAGAAATTGGAGTACATATGCTCAAATTCACAACATTAAAAGAAACAAACTCACTAGTAAAAGAGCAGAGGATTTGGTATATGTTCACTCAAATCTACGATTAATTTCTCGCCGCACCAAAGAAGAGTATAGGTACTTTTTTTTCTTTGTATTCAAAGTTTGTATTTAAATATTTCATATTTGTATTCAAAGTTTTAAGTTAGATACTAATATAGTGATTTTTTGATGCAGTTGTGGACCATCCAAGAATTGGGATGTAAATCCAGAAGATTTTGACTTGGAGGGAGAACATAATTTACATACTCTCAACATGGACTACATCGATCCTGTTCTTCCTTTTAATTCAGACGATGAGGCAGATTTATGATAAGTTTTGTTGTTTATCACACTCACAAGCTTCTTTATGTGTTATATTTTGGTAAGTTTGTGTTGTTAAGAATTGCTTTTTTTTTGCTTTAAAATTTACAATCTTTATGTGTTAATTTATTGTTATATATATATAATTATAATATTTAAAATATATATATTTATAATATATATTTTTTAATATATATATATAGCCGAGTCCCCGTGTCCAAATTTTTTGGAATTGCGCCGCACCCGTGTCGCACCCGCACCCGCACCCATGTGACATAGGTTGTAAATGTTATGTTTTAAATGATAAATGAGATAAACTATCTTCTAAAGCTATACCCTGTGTGTTCATTGGTTACTCTGAAACACAAAAAGGATTTAAATGCTACGATATCAAAAATGATAAACTTCTTGTCTCAAGAAATGTTAATTTTGTTGAAAATGAAAGTGGATTGGAAAGAAACATGTCACAAGACATAAATTCTGATTATTCTTTCTTGTTTAAACTGGTGTCTAATGATGAAAATAGTTATGTAGAATCTCCTATTAACGATAGAACAACAGTTGAACCAATAGTATACACTAGAAGAAATCAAAATGCAACCAATGAAAGTATAAATCAAAGTAATCATGAAGAATTAGAAACTCCTTCAGAACAAATTATCATTCGTAGATCTGAACAAACTTTAAGAATCCCAAACAAATTTGTGTCTTATGACTCATTTTCTCCTAAACATAGAGCATGCCTTATAGCTATCCATTCATATTTTGAACCCTCATGTTACAATGAAGCAACAAATTTACCCGAATGGGTAAAAGCTATGCATATAGAATTAGATGCTCTTAAAGAAGCTAACACTTAGGAAATTCTAAATTTACCCATTGGAAAGAAGACCATAGGATGTAGATGAGTTTTTAAAGTAAAAACCAAAAGTAATGGATCATTGGAATGGCATAAAACTAGACTAGTTGCCAAAGGATATTCTCAAGAATACGGAGTGGATTACGAAGAAACTTTTGCTCCGGTTGCCAGGATGACCATTGTTCAAATGCTTGTAGCTATTTCAGCTATTAAAAATTAGAATATATTTCAAATGGATGTTAAAAATGTTTTTTTGAATGAGAATCTTAATGAGGAAGTATACATGAATGTTCCACCTGGACTGATAATTCCTTCAGGTAAAGTATTGAAATTAAAAAAACACTTTATAGCCTCAAACAAACACCTAAAGCTTGGTTTGATACTTTTAATAATGTTATTACAAGATATGGTTTTAAACCATGCTATACTGATACAACGTTATTTATCAAGAATTCTTCTGCAGGTATTATAATTTTACTTTTATACGTTGATGATATGTTAATTACAGGTAGTGATAAAGAAGGAATCAAGAAAGTCAAACAGTTTTTGAAAAATTCTTTTTAAATGACAGGTCTTGGGTCCCTAACATACTTTCTTGGTATAGAAGTATCTTACTCTAACAGAGGGTACATATTGTCACAAACCAAGTTTGCTTCAGATATTATTGATAGGTCAGGATTATCAGATGATAAAATTGTTGACACCCCAGAGACTATTGGAATGAAGATACGAGCTGATGATGGAGCTCATTTGGACAATCCAACTCCCTTTAGACAGCTCGTAGGATCTCTTATGTATTTAAGTATTACAAGACGAGACATAGCTCATGTTGTACATATACTCAGTCAATTTCAACATGCTCCAACATCAGCCCATATGAGTGCAGTCATGAGAATTATTAAATACATTAGAGGCACAATAAATAAGGAAGCTTTTTTATCATCTTCTTCCTCCTTAGATCTTATCGCATACTCTGATGCTAATTGGGGATGAGATCCAAATAATAGGCGTTCAACAACTGATTTTTGTGTATTTCTAGGTGAATCTTTGATTTCATGAAAGTGCAAGAAACAACAAAATGTGTTACTATCATCCACACAAGCTGAATATAGAACAATGGCGACTACTACCATGAAGATCGTGAGGCTCAAACAACTTATTTCAGATATGAGAATTCATCTTCAGAATCCTACAAGATTATGCTGTGACAACAAAAGCTCCATATACATTGCTCGAAATCATACGTTTCATGAAAGAACTCAGCATATAAAGATGGACTGTCATTTTGTACGTGAAGAATATTTAAAGAAGACTATTGATCTTTCCTACGTGACATCAGAATATAACTTGCAGATTTCTTCACCAAGGCACTGTGCTCACCAAGATTCAATTTTTTACTAGACAAACTTTTGGTGATTTCACCATAAGTTTGAGGGAGACTGTTAGAAAATAATACATATATGTATATACTTGAATATATATATGTATACATATACATACTCTTAGTAATACAGAGTATGTATATGCATAAGTATATGTATATAAATACATATTTAAAGTATATATGTATATTCTTGTATTTTTGTTTTTATCTTCTGTAATTTTCTTTTTTTTGTAATTCTCTTTTTTTCTTTTTGTACTTTTTTTGTACACAGTCAGTAGCTGACTGTGTACAGTGTACAACAGTCAGCAGTACTGACTGTTGTACTTAGTCTCACTCTGTACACAAAGAGTCAGTTGGGCTGAAGCCCAACGGCTCTAATAAGAGATGTTGGGAACAGCCCAATGTCTCTTCATTAGTTGCTTTACTCTATAAATAAGGGTGTTTTAAACCCATTGAGATATGTACTAGTTGAAGGGGTTTTTTCCCCTTATGCTTATCAATACATTGCATTTGAAGCACTTCTCTTGTAGTGTAAAGCATTTGAAGGCTATTTTGTGCTGTCATATATTTTGAGTGTTTAAAGTATCAAATTATTAGAAACTTGATTGTGTGTAAGGCAAATTCACAAGGCTGACCCCTTGCCCCTCATTTCTCTATCTTTTCTTTCTTTTTAACTTGAAAGTCTGAAATTGGACTCGGTCAACACTGACCGAGTCTAGTTTTGAACAGTTTTGAGTTAGGGTACGGTTGACCGCGCACCCAAAAAAGTTTGACCATACCTAGTGCGGCGAGTCCCGTGTCACACCGCACCGGGTGCCGCACCCGCACCCGCATCGCATCACATCGATGCGGGTACAAGGGGTGCTTAGTCAAGTCTATGTGACAGATTAACAAGGACTCTAGGAGGAATGTTTTTATGTGATGCTAACGATTTAATAATTATCTTTCTAACCAACAGGGGCTCCGCATGGAAATATGAGAAATATGAAATGGATTGATAGTAGCAGAGACACTTATAGATCACCATTCACAGTGTGGGAAATCCTTTGTAACGCCCCAAAATTTCGACTTGTGATTTCGAAAACCTTATCGAAAAACCCTTTCAAAGATTTAAAGTTTAATATTTAAAACCAACAGCGGAAGGCATTTAGAAAGGAACACAAGTCAACAATCCTGGGTACGTTAGCTGAAAAACCATCATTCACATGTACAACATCTTAAAGAAATTTAAGAAATAAGGCAATCGATTAAAATCTGCAGTTTATTACAAAATGAGCCTTTTATTCCAAAGTTTAATAAATCTAAGAAAAACTCCAAAAAGTCCCAGAGCCAAGCCGCCAGCAGAAAGAAAATGAATCTTGATCACGTTTGCACCACGCCATCGGCCGCCAGTGAAATCCTACTCCTCACCTGCCCATGAAATGGGTCAGTTTCATAACAAACTAGTAGGTGTACGAACAGATAAGTAGAATGAAAATAAAACAGGACATTCATGAGATCAGCAGTTATGATATTTAAGCAATTAAAGCAGTTGTAGTCTATTCTAGCAAATGTAATAAGTGCAAAGAGAAACAGTGTAAGTCTCAGTCCTCTATATCTATTCCTGAATATATTCTTTAAGTTCTGATATTAACTGGCCTGTGGGTACGCACAGACGCGAAACGTAGAAACAGCCGAGACCGATCCGGGGGTTTATTATGTCAGGTGTTTTCATTAACCCGGATGGCTGACTGAGTCCGCTCCTAAGGGGACGGTCAGTGACCAAGAGAGTAAATCCCCAAAGGCATTCGTGGCCCATGGATGCATCCAACTTCTGCAGAAGTGCCTGGGAGTTACCACCTAGGATAATTTATGGTAATCCCAATTCCCCTAACTCCGATGACTGGGGAAACCGAGTCTTTTGCCCGTGGGGTGGTTGTTAACAACCTGTCCATCGGAGTCTTTGTACCATTCATCCTCTCCCTTGATGAACCGTGAAGATCGAATGGGTACGACGGGGTTTTCTTAACCGCCGCCCCATCCTACATGCTCTGGTCTATTAGACCCACTCGAGCATCTTGCCTGTGAAGGCGAAAGGTCACCATTTATGTGATCTCAGCATTGTGCCAATTGCACGCATCGAGGTTGCTACAACCTCATCCCCCAACCATCGTAACCCACATGGGACGTACTTGTCCAAAAGTACGGTTGTACCTCCCTAGAGATACGACTACGATGAGAGGGCAACATAAAATGTTCTATGATACTTTTGGTTCATGCATGTATTGCCTTATGAGCAAATGGGCCTGTGGAGGCCGGTATTATCTCATTGATATCAATAAAGAGTTGCTTGATCACTTCGAGGTACTCAATGACCCCCAGTACTATTTGTATCATACCTGTCTTCAGTTCTAATGATAGTAATTTGTGGGTTTCTCGATAGATAACCCATCACAAAGTTTTGTAAAAATCTGTATTATACTTGGCATGCTCGAATACTAAGAAACAAGAAGTCTCATACAAGATTCATCAGGCAATAACCAATAATGCATCTATAGTAACTTATAACAGTGAGCAAGGCGGAAATACAATAATAAGATCTTTCTAGCAAGGAGTCTACTCGTAGAGCTCACAATAAGCATGTAATTTCAAAACAAATACGGGAGCGGGAACACCATACAGACAATCACCAGTTAAGAAATTCTACGAGTAAGAATGCATGTCAAATAAACTATTCTATCACAGAATCCTTATAATTTATTTCATTCACACAAACCCTTCGTGCGACTTTCCCCTACCTCGGGATGCCTTGCAGCTGCGTGTGCCTACGCGTGTAGATGATACGAGGCTCGGGCCGCGGAGCCAGAACGAGGGTCCGATGCGAGGTCTGCAACAGTACTATGTTAATAATAATGCGGAGCAAAAGAAAGACAAACCTGCCTATAGGAAAAAGAGAGGCAGCCGGGGTGTGCCCCTACTGGCCGAAAAACGACAAGGGGCGGGCCCTTGCCTGCAGACAGCAACGGGGCGACAGGGAATGAGCCCCTGTCGACAACTACAGAGGCGGCAGGGGGGTCAGCCCCTGCCAATCGCAAAGAAGCGGCAGGAGCTGAGCCCCTGCCGGCAAAATAAATGTGGCAGGGGCTGAGCCCCTGCCAGAAACAAACAAGTGACAGGGGCTGAGCCCCTGCCAGCAACAGCCAAGTGGCAGGGGCTGAGCCCCTGCCTGAAATAATGAAAGTGGCAAGGGTTGAGCCCCTGCCTGCGAAAATGAAAGTGGCAGGGGCTCAGCCCCTGCCAGCAACAATGAAAGTGGCAGGGGATCAGCCCCTGCCATCAACAATGAAAGTGGCAGGGGCTGAGCCCCTGCCAGAATCGATTAGGTGGCAGGGGCTGAGCCCCTGCCTGCGAAAATGAAAGCGGCAGGGGCTCAGCCCCTGCCAGCAACAATGAAAGTGGCAGGGGCTCAGCCCCTGCCAGCAACAATGAAAGTGGCAGGGGCTGAGCCCCTGCCTGCGCAAATGAAAGTGGCAGGGGCTCAGCCCCTGCCAAAACCGATTAGGTGGCAGGGGCTGAGCCCCTGCCTGCGCAAATGAAAGTGGCAGGGGTTGAGCCCCTGCCAGAAACGTCAAGTGGCAGGGGCTGAGCCCCTGCCGGAATCATCGAATCGGCAGGGGCTGAGCCCCTGCCGACTGACACGAGACGGCAGGCAAAGAGGTGCCGCAGGGGGTGACTGGACCCCCGCCGGCCCTTCGACAGCCCTACAAGAAAAAAAAAGGTGAAGAAAGGTGACAGGGGCCTGAGGGCACCCTGTCGACCTTCCGAAGGGCACAGGGGACGTGGGAGGGCACGGCAGGGGCCATGCGCCGCCTGTCGGCCTCCCGGCGAGGAGACAGAGGGGGGGGGGGAAGGAGGGAAAAGGGAGGAGAAGAGAAGAGGGAGGAGCGTACTTGGGAGCGGTGGCCGGCGTCGGCGACAGGGCGCAGCGAGGGAGGTGACCGGCGCGGAGGGGGGAAAGCTCGAGAGGGCTGCGAGAGGGGGGCGAGACTCCCCTCGCCCTCCAACCTCTCTCTTAAAGGCGAAGGGGGGCACCGGAAGGGGAAACCCCTGGTGGGTTTCCCAAATCTTCCCGCAAGAGAAGGGGGAGAAGGGGGGTGGGTAGCGGCGCCCGAATGCTCGGGTTTTTCTTCAAACCCTAACATAAAAAGGGGCCCGGGTCGGGTCCGGACCCGACCCGGCCCGGGTCCAAACAGATTTTTTTTTTATGGGATTTTACATCCTACCCCTCTTAAAAGAATTTCGTCCGCGAAATATCTATTACCTTGAAGAATCAAAATACAGGTCAGGATATTTTTCCCTGATATCGTTCTCAGGTTCCCAAGTACATTCGTCAATCCCATGATGTTGCCACCGAACCTTTACAAATGAAATGGTCTTTGATCTAAGCACTTGGTCACGACGGTCGATGATCTCCACTGGTCTTTCTTCGAAAGTCAAGTCCCCTCTAATGTCCACATCATCATAATGAATGATATGCGATGGATCGTGAACATATTTCCTCAACATGGATACGTGAAAAACATTATGGATCTGAGCATACTGCGGAGGTAACGCCACGCGATAAGCTGCTTCTCCAATCCGCTCCAGGATTTCGAACGGTCCGACGTATCTAGAACTCAGCTTTCCCTTTTTCCCGAACCGAAATACGCTCTTCGTCGGAGATACCTTAACAAAAACCCTCTCGCCAATATCGAAGGTAAGCTCTCGTCGGCGTCTATCTGCATAGCTCTTCTGCCGACTCTGAGCGGTACGGAGTCGTTCCCGAATCATCTGCACTTGTTGAGTATAGTGTTGCAAGACTATAGGTGCCTCCAATTTTCGCTCGCCAACCTCGTCCCAGTAAACAGGTGATCGACATGGCCTCCCATACAAAGCTTCGTATGGGGCCATCCCGATGCTCGCATGATAGCTGTTGTTATACGCGAACTCCGCCAAACTGATGTGGGAATCCCACTCTCCCTTCCAGTCCATCAAACAGGCTCGAAGCATGTCTTCCAAGGTTTGAATCGTACGCTCCGACTGCCCGTCCGTCTGAGGGTGAAACGCAGTACTAAACTTTAACTTGGTGCCCAACGCCAACTGAAGTTGTTCCCAAAACCTTGAAGTGAATCTAGGATCACGATCGGAGATAATCGAGACTGGAACACCGTGCAATCTCACAATCTCTCTAACATAGAGATCAGCGAGACTATCTAACGATTGGTTGAGACGGATAGGTAGAAAGTGAGCCGACTTGGTGAGTCTATCGACGATCACCCAAATCGCGTCATGTTTTCTCCGTGTCCTCGGAAGACCGACTATAAAGTCCATGGTAACATCTTCCCACTTCCATAGAGGGATCTCTATCTGTTGCATGACCCCACCGGGTCTCTGGTGCTCGATCTTGATTTGCTGACACGTTAAACACTTCGAGACATACTCAGCCACGTCTCGCTTCATACCGTTCCACCAATAACTGCGTTGCAGGTCCTTGAACATCTTCGTGCTACCCGGGTGAATTGTGTACCTAGACTTGTGGGCTTCCGCAAGAACTTCATCTCGAAGAACCGGGTCATCAGGAACCCAAAGGCGCTCCCTCAACCATATACTTCCATCCTCCTTCAGACGAAAAGGTGTATCTGCCAATATCGCTTGAGCCTTCAACTTTTCGTAGCGTGCATCAGTTTTCTGCCCATTGATGATCCTCGCAAGTAGCTCAGGTTGAGCAACAAGGTGAGATAAGCCGATTAAACCTTGAGTGACCGCGAAAGGTTCCCATGAGGCTAGGTCTTCGACCAACCTCCATCCAGCAAATAAAGCATTTATCGAGATTTCCGGTGCTTTGCGGCTGAGAGCGTCAGCCACGACGTTCGCCTTTCCTGGGTGGTAGGAGAGGGTGAAGTCGTAATCCTTGAGGAATTCAAGCCAACGCCGTTGTCTCATATTCAATTCCTTCTGCGAAAATAGGTATTTAAGGCTCTTATGATCGGTGAACGCCTCAAATTGCTCTTCATACAGGTAATGCCTCCATATCTTTAGTGCGAACACCACCGCAGCTAACTCTAAATCGTGAGTTGGGTAGTTCTTCTCGTGAATTTTAAGTTGTCGAGAAGCGTAAGCGATCACCTTCCCATTCTGCATCAGCACGGCCCCTAGGCCTGACCCAGAGGCATCGGTATAAATCACGAATCCGCCCTTACCAAAAGGTAAGGTCAAAATAGGAGCACTGGTAAGTCGCTCCTTCAACAACTGGAAACTCGCCTCGCACTTCTCGTCCCATAAGAATTTAGTCTCTTTCTTCAGTAACTTTGTCAGGGGTAACGCAATTTTAGAAAAATCCTGAATGAATCTTCTGTAGTAACCCGCTAGTCCAAGGAAACTCCTGATATCACGCGCGTTCTTTGGTTGCTGCCAACCAAGTACAGCCTCCACCTTTGCAGGGTCCACGGACACTCCTTCCTTAGAAATAACGTGTCCCAAAAACATGACTTCCTCGAGCCAGAATTCACATTTAGAGAACTTGGCATACAAACGTTCCTTTCGCAAGGTCTCCAACACAACTGTTAGGTGCTCTCGATGTTGCTCTCGACTTTCTGAGTACACCAAGATGTCGTCGATGAACACTATCACGAAGGTGTCCAAAAATGGCTTGAACACCCTATTCATCAAGTCCATGAAAGCTGCGGGGGCATTGGTCAGTCCGAACGGCATGCCTGTGAACTCGTAATGTCCGTATCTCGTCCGAAAGGCCGTCTTAGGAATATCCTCATTCCTAATTCTGAGTTGATGGTATCCGGACCTAAGATCGATTTTCGAGAAAACCTTGGCCTTCTGCAACTGATCGAACAAGTCTTCGATACGCGGCAATGGGTACTTGTTTTTTATTGTGGCCTGGTTGAGCATTCGATAGTCGATGCACAATCGCAAAGTCCCGTCCTTCTTCTTCACGAAGAGCACAGGAGCTCCCCAAGGAGAAACGCTGGGGCGAATGAATCCTTGATCCAACAACTCCTGCAACTGCTTCTTTAGCTCCTCAAGCTCAGCTGGCGCCATTCTGTAGGGTGCTTTGGAGATTGGTGTCGTACTTGGTAGCAATTCAATATTGAATTCTACCTCACGAGACGGTGGAAGTCCCGACAGCTCTTTAGGAAAAACGTCGGGGTAATCGCGAACAATAACAAGCTCACTGATGGGAATGAGCATTGGATCTGACTGGATAACACTAACCAAAAAGGCAGTGCATCCCTTCCGCAAGAAGTTTTGTGCCTTAAGTGCCGAGATCATCCGGCTTGCTCGAACAGGTCTGGGAATTCTGAATTCTACTCTCGAAGAGCCTGGAGGTGATAAAACGATCTTGCCATCACGACAAAAGATCTTGGCATGATACTTGTGCAACCAATCCATGCCTAGGATGACGTCAAATTCAGTCATCTCCAGCAGGATAGCACAAGCAGGCAAGTGCCGCTCTGCCACAACTACGTCCAATTCAGGTATGAAAGTGGTGCAAACCGTGTTCTTCCCAACGGGGTTATACACGTCTAATGCATTATCAAGCGTTTTTACCGTTATATGCAATTGTTTTACGAATTTTTCTGAAACAAACGAATGTGTGGCACCACAATCAAAGAGTGCAAAAGCTGCTTTACCAGCAACAAGAATGGTACCTTGAACGAGATCCCCTTTGGTCAATTGATCAACCGTGGCTGCATAAACTCGACCCGGCTCTCTGCCACTGCTTGGTTGTGCTCGCTGTTGTTGCTGATGAGGTGGTCGAGGAGGCTGAGATACGTTGCCGGTTCGCTTGAGGTCATCTGCTGCTTTCTTCCGGCAGTCGCGTATGAAATGGCCCATCTTGCCACAGTACAGGCATCCGCCAGTGTCCCGCGGACAAGATTGTCCCACATGAGGCCTCTTGCACCTGGGGCAGTTATCACTCGACGGTTGCCTGGGTGGTGGAGGGCCCTGTTGTCGCTGGCGTTTTGCTGGAGGAAACTGTTTCTTCCCTGCTTCAGTCTTCTCTGGAAAAGGTGGTCGTTGCCCTGGGCCGCCGGAAAATGTCTTCTTCTGCTCACCACCTGACGCGGTTGACTTCTTGGCTTGCACACTTTTTGAACGCTCCCAATCCTCGTTCAGTAGGGTGGCTGCTGCTACTGCCGCAGAAAAAGTCGCGGGCATGCTGGTGAGAACCCTATGCCTGAGTCCTTCCTTCAGTCCGCGAATAAACTTCCCGGCCCGCTCATGATCATCCTCGAATAGGTGAGGACAATAGCGCTCCAACCGTTGAAATTTGGCGCTATAATCGTTCAAACTTAAGCTGCCCTGGCACAGCTCCAGAAATTCCACCTTCTTCTTTTCCCTCGCATGAGGAGGGAAATAGTTTCCGAGGAAAACCCTTCGGAAGGCCTCCCACGGAATCACCTCAGCACCCGGAAACTGCACCTCCAGCGTAGTCGTCCTTCAAACGAAAGGACCCGAACATCGTCTTCTTATCATCAGGAACGGACAACACTTGGAACACCCGTTCCACCTCTTTAACCCAACTCTCCGCCAAGTCAGGATCAACCTTGCCCGAGAAAGTAGGAGGGTCTAGCTTCAGAAATTTCTCATATGTGGCGGTTGGTGCATTCCCAGCAAGGGAACCCGGATCCTGATGGGGACGACCCTGGTTACGAATCGCCTCAGTTAAGGAGTTGAGGGTATCCATCATGAATCCCCTCTGTTCACGCAACTCATCGGCCATGCTGTGGCTTGAGTTTCCCGCCATCCTTAAAAGCAACCAAGATAAAAATCAAAAATACTGAAGACGTACCAGTAGGCATAAATATAGAAACAAAGGCAATAACATAAATCTTTATTCCGAGAGTCAAATATTTAGAATCCAGCTGTGCTGGTACATAAGCAAAAGTTATATTCCGCAGTTATAAATGAGTTCACAGACTCCAACAAAACTGGGTGCGTGCTACCTCCCCTTAGGAACGACTAGAGTACTTCCTAAGATATTCCCTTCTATTGCCTGTGCGCCTGAATCTGCGCTTAGGGGTGAAGGGAAGTGGCTCATCGTAGGAGGGCTCCTGCCCGTAAAGGGGCGTCGCCGGAGTATATTCCGGTGAGCCAAGGCTATAATCTGAAGAATCCGTCGCAGGTGTATATGTGGGTGATACACCGCCCACTGGGTCTGCCGGAGGTGGCGGTTGCTCGCCGGCAGTCGAAATTGCGATCTTGTCGTCATGCTCAGCCTTGTGGAAGCAAGCATCCATAGTGTGGCCTGTTTCTCCGCAGAAACCACACTCCTCTGCTAACTCAGGGGGAACAAAATCTCCCGATGACTCCTGTGGTGTCTGATGGTGCACCCGAATGTGTGAAGGCACGAAACCACCTTCTCGAGCATGCACTTCAGCCCATGCTGCTGCCAAGGGTATCTGGTAGGCGATCGGTAGTGAGAAGCCTTGCTCATCCGTAAAAATGGGTAGAGGAGGGCGGTTAGCCCAGTAACCAGCCCCGAACATCTCACGTCCGCCCCTCCCCCTTACGGAACGACCACGTACACTACGCGTGCTCCTACCGCGAATACCATTAAAACCAGTAACTGGATCCATATATCCAACGGTACTACGAATAAGACAAGAATATCATTTAGTCTAAACATGCTATGAAATATCAAAGGTTTACTTACAGCGCGATGGGATGCTCAATAGTCAAGATTCACTTCTTTCTGATCTGGCTCTGATACCAAGTTGTAACGCCCCAAAATTTCGACTTGTGATTTCGAAAACCTTATCGAAAAACCCTTTCAAAGATTTAAAGTTTAATATTTAAAAACAACAGCGGAAGGCATTTAGAAAGGAACACAAGTCAACAATCCTGGGTACGTTAGCTGAAAAACCATCATTCACATGTACAACATCTTAAAGAAATTTAAGAAATAAGGCAATCGATTAAAATCTGCAGTTTATTACAAAATGAGCCTTTTATTCCAAAGTTTAATAAATCTAAGAAAAACTCCAAAAAGTCCCAGAGCCAAGCCGCCAGCAGAAAGAAAATGAATCTTGATCACGTTTGCACCACGCCATCGGCCGCCAGTGAAATCCTACTCCTCACCTGCCCATGAAATGGGTCAGTTTCATAACAAACTAGTAGGTGTACGAACAGATAAGTAGAATGAAAATAAAACAGGACATTCATGAGATCAGCAGTTATGATATTTAAGCAATTAAAGCAGTTGTAGTCTATTCTAGCAAATGTAATAAGTGCAAAGAGAAACAGTGTAAGTCTCAGTCCTCTATATCTATTCCTGAATATATTCTTTAAGTTCTGATATTAACTGGCCTGTGGGTACGCACAGACGCGAAACGTAGAAACAGCCGAGACCGATCCGGGGGTTTATTATGTCAGGTGTTTTCATTAACCCGGATGGCTGACTGAGTCCGCTCCTAAGGGGACGGTCAGTGACCAAGAGAGTAAATCCCCAAAGGCATTCGTGGCCCATGGATGCATCCAACTTCTGCAGAAGTGCCTGGGAGTTACCACCTAGGATAATTTATGGTAATCCCAATTCCCCTAACTCCGATGACTGGGGAAACCGAGTCTTTTGCCCGTGGGGTGGTTGTTAACAACCTGTCCATCGGAGTCTTTGTACCATTCATCCTCTCCCTTGATGAACCGTGAAGATCGAATGGGTACGACGGGGTTTTCTTAACCGCCGCCCCATCCTACATGCTCTGGTCTATTAGACCCACTCGAGCATCTTGCCTGTGAAGGCGAAAGGTCACCATTTATGTGATCTCAGCATTGTGCCAATTGCACGCATCGAGGTTGCTACAACCTCATCCCCCAACCATCGTAACCCACATGGGACGTACTTGTCCAAAAGTACGGTTGTACCTCCCTAGAGATACGACTACGATGAGAGGGCAACATAAAATGTTCTATGATACTTTTGGTTCATGCATGTATTGCCTTATGAGCAAATGGGCCTGTGGAGGCCGGTATTATCTCATTGATATCAATAAAGAGTTGCTTGATCACTTCGAGGTACTCAATGACCCCCAGTACTATTTGTATCATACCTGTCTTCAGTTCTAATGATAGTAATTTGTGGGTTTCTCGATAGATAACCCATCACAAAGTTTTGTAAAAATCTGTATTATACTTGGCATGCTCGAATACTAAGAAACAAGAAGTCTCATACAAGATTCATCAGGCAATAACCAATAATGCATCTATAGTAACTTATAACAGTGAGCAAGGCGGAAATACAATAATAAGATCTTTCTAGCAAGGAGTCTACTCGTAGAGCTCACAATAAGCATGTAATTTCAAAACAAATACGGGAGCGGGAACACCATACAGACAATCACCAGTTAAGAAATTCTACGAGTAAGAATGCATGTCAAATAAACTATTCTATCACAGAATCCTTATAATTTATTTCATTCACACAAACCCTTCGTGCGACTTTCCCCTACCTCGGGATGTCTTGCAGCTGCGTGTGCCTACGCGTGTAGATGATACGAGGCTCGGGCCGCGGAGCTAGAACGAGGGTCCGATGCGAGGTCTGCAACAGTGCTATGTTAATAATAATGCGGAGCAAAAGAAAGACAAACCTGCCTATAGGAAAAAGAGAGGCAGCCGGGGTGTGCCCCTACTGGCCGAAAACCGAAAAACGACAAGGGGCGGGCCCTTGCCTGCAGACAGCAACGGGGCGACAGGGAATGAGCCCCTGTCGACAACTACAGAGGCGGCAGGGGGGTCAGCCCCTGCCAATCGCAAAGAAGCGGCAGGAGCTGAGCCCCTGCCGGCAAAATAAATGTGGCAGGGGCTGAGCCCCTGCCTGAAATAATGAAAGTGGCAGGGGCTGAGCCCCTGCCTGCGAAAATGAAAGTGGCAGGGGCTGAGCCCCTGCCTGCGAAAATGAAAGTGGCAGGGGCTCAGCAACAATGAAAGTGGCAGGGGCTCAGCCCCTGCCATCAACAATGAAAGTGGCAGGGGCTGAGCCCCTGCCTGCGAAAATGAAAGCGGCAGGGGCTCAGCCCCTGCCAGCAACAATGAAAGTGGCAGGGGCTCAGCCCCTGCCAGCAACAATGAAAGTGGCAGGGGCTGAGCCCCTGCCAGAACCGATTAGGTGGCAGGGGCTGAGCCCCTGCCTGCGCAAATGAAAGTGGCAGGGGTTGAGCCCCTGCCAGAAACGTCAAGTGGCAGGGGCTGAGCCCCTGCCGGAATCATCGAATCGGCAGGGGCTGAGCCCCTGCCGACTGACACGAGACGGCAGGCAAAGAGGTGCCGCAGGGGGTGACTGGACCCCCGCCGGCCCTTCGACAGCCCTACAAGAAAAAAAAAGGTGAAGAAAGGTGACAGGGGCCTGAGGGCACCCTGTCGACCCTCCGAAGGGCACAGGGGACGTGGGAGGGCACGGCAGGGGCCATGCGCCGCCTGTCGGCCTCCCGGCGAGGAGACAGAGGGGGGGGGGGGGGGAAAGGAGGGAAAAGGGAGGAGAAGAGAAGAGGGAGGAGCATACCTGGGAGCGGTGGCCGGCGTCGGCGACAGGGCGCAGCGAGGGAGGTGACCGGCGCGGAGGGGGGAAAGCTCGAGAGGGCTGCGAGAGGAGGGCGAGACTCCCCTCGCCCTCCAACCTCTCTCTTAAAGGCGAAGGGGGGCACCGGAAGGGGAAACCCCTGGTGGGTTTCCCAAATCTTCCCGCAAGAGAAGGGGGAGAAGGGGGGTGGGTAGCGGCGCCCGAATGCTCGGGTTTTTCTTAAAACCCTAACATAAAAAGGGGCCCGGGTCGGGTCCGGACCCGACCCGGCCCGGGTCCAAACAGATTTTTTTGTTTTTTATGGGATTTTACATCCTTAGCTCTAATACCATGAAAATTTCAGGTTTAGAGGAGTGAAGGAGGTAGAAGAAATGTGAAGTAATCTTTATCCCCTAATAGTTCTCAACGAGGGGGGTGGCCCATTACAGGATATTGTGCTGCCTATGTCCAACAAAAGTTTGACTTCTGTGAAGTATAATGGTCTTTTTCCTATCCCTTTCAGTGTCATGAATGTTAATACAGCATATATAAGTCCAGTTTTATCTAGGTGTGATTTAAATAATGAAAGATTCAATATTTCAAAATTGTATCTAGAATGACCGAAAAACTAGAAACTAGACAGGATATAATTTGATCATTCTGAACAAATCCAAAATCTTTGTAGAACAAACCAATAAGTATTTCCCAAGTGTGGGGCAAATGGAAATAAATACATAAATCGGTTAATAAGAGAATAGAAAAAGATTTTATTGTGTCGCTTAAGTTATAGAGGAATTCCTAAACCCAATAATTAAGAGCGATAAGTTCTTCATTACCCATAATAGAATAAGCACTTAGAATAGCAAAACAGAGTAATATAGTATACACAAAAAAATAAATAGAAATTAGGAGAATCTATTAATTGCAAAGACATACACAGAAATTGCGAGAATCCATAACATAAATGGTTGAGTCAGACAAAACCATGCCCTCCCTCTCCAGTAGATCATTGTCTTTTATTCTGACTCTAAAACAACTCTGTTAAAATATGCTTTATATATATATATATATATATATATATATATATATATATATATATATATATATATATACATTGATGTAATAGGCAATGCCCATCAGGGGCATTTTGGTTATTTTACATATGTAATAGGTTCTGTCCAATAGGGACAGATCTGTCTTTTTTTTTTCTTTTTTTTTTGTCATTTCCATAATGTGTAAGGGATCTATGGTCTAAAAAATATAGTCGTTGGGAACTCCCAACGACTATTTTGGGAGCTCCCCAAGGCCCATTACTTATATATATAGGGGTTGTTTGCCCCTGCTTTTGTGAAATGCTTTTGCTAAGCATTTTTAGTGAATAAATAATTTTATTTTACATTGTTATGCTCTCTTGTTAACCTCTTGTGGCCTTTGTATGCACTCTTGTGCTAATGTATTTGTTTTGGCTTTTGTATTGTCCCTTGGTGGACTTGTATTTGTGCTTGTGCACATTGTTTATTGTATTTTTACTTGTTTCATTACATGGTATCAAAGCCATTCGGGTTCTTGGACCTTAGAACGTGTTGCTCATGGTGATCAAGGAAACGTGTGATTGTGATCGGTGTGCTCGTGACCCTCTTCCTTCCTTTCTATCCTTCTTACTCTTTTTCAATTCACCTTCGTCATGGACCAAAAAGCCAAGATTGAGCTCTATTTCAAACTTAATGAAAATAACTATATGATGTGGTCCGGCGCAATGGAAAATCACCTCAAGGGAAAGAAGTTTTGGGGATATGTGAGTGGCACTACTCCAGAGCCTCAACTAAAGCTCACCAAGATTGAAGGAGACTAAGAGAAGACCAAACCAAAGCTAATGAAGCATGGTCCTTTTTTAAGGGTATGTATACCCAAAAAGATCTTGCAAGACAGTATTTCTTGCAAGAGAAGGTTACAAAACAAGGATACCTGAGTGTCTGGGACTATTTAGTGCCTTATCCCCTTTGTGGGATGAGTTAACACTCCTTGAATCTAAGTGAGAAGTCATTGTGGGCATAGAACTTAGGCGGGAACAAATGGAGAAAGAACACTTTTTTCAATTTTTTCATAGTCGACAACTAAAGTTTGAACAAGTTAGATCTTCCCTTTTTCATAAATTTTTCCCTATGTCTCTAAATGAGGCTCTTGCTGAAATATGCCAAGAAGAAACTCGTCTTGAAATGACCTGTTAAGATTTTATATATATATATATATATTCCTTATGTAAACTGAAATACCCATCAAGGGTATTTAAGTTTTTTCACATTGTAATAAGTGTCAGCACTTTAGGGACTTATTAAATGTTTTTTATTATTTTTTTGTTTTTCCTTTTTATTATTTAGTGGTTATAGTTGTTGGGTCAGTCCAACTAGCCATTGGGGCTAGCCCAACAATTAGTTGGACCAGCCCATTTGAGTCCTTAAGTGCCTATTTAAAGGCACTCGCCCTCTTGTATTTGTTAATTCTCTTGTAAGCATTTTAACTCCTTTGTGAGTTTTATTATGAATACAATATTATTATTTTTATAGTTATTCTAGCTTTTGTGCCGGAGTGCATTGTATTACCCATAGTGGCTGTTTGTATTGCCTATGCTGTGTTTTTTTTGTATTTCTCTTGCTTTCATTACATGGTATTAGAGCAGGGATACAACCATCTTGGCTCTTAATGGTCATTTTGGGATTCTTTGATCATGGAGATAAGAGAATCTTAATCTGGTAAGTATTTTAAATTGTTTTTGTTTATTCTTACTTTTGTTGCCTATCTCATGCATTTGGTATGAGAAAACATTTGTTTTGAAAAAGGAAAAATTATTAAATGTTGGTTATTGCTCCTTCGAAATCTTTTTGAGACACTCTTTGTTTCTTGGTTGATCCTAAGCATATGATTGAGCTTTTTTTAATGTCTTATGTTTTCTTGCCTTTTCAAAATTTATTGTGTTTTATCCTCATCTACTTAGTTGAGCTCATATTGGTGTTGTTTTTCAATCTTGATTAAATAAGTTTGAAATAATTTCAATTTTTTTTTTTTTTGTGTAATATTCACACATGTCATCTTATGAGATCTTGCTTAACTTGTGTTAAAAAATTCTTTGACATGCTCTTATGAGAAACTTAAACACTTTATGTATTTGAGAAGTATTAAGATTATGTGTGGTTGGTTCTTAATGATTATAAGTATCTTATTTTTTTGTAAATTTGAATTTGTACTCATAATTTTGTCCTATTGATATATGATATTTGTACTTGAGATTCTCTTATATTTTACATGCACATTAATGAATAAAATTTGTTTATTTGTGCATACGTTTTTTAGCATGTTTTCTTCATGCATGATTTGTCCCTTATGGGATTTTCGCATTCATCCTTGTGGGATTTATAATCTCTTCTATAAGATTTATGAATGCAATTTAATGTGTTTTTTAAAAGATTATTAAAAATATTTTATTCAGTGCTCTCTTGTTGGCTTTCTAGTGGCCTTTGGGATTGAGGTATTTGTGCCTTGTGGTTATGGTATTTCTTGTCTTATGACCCTTTATTGAACATTAACTTACGTGTTGCCTTACATAGGGATTTATGTATTATGCTTGCATACTTTCTCATTAATAAAACATCATATTTTTATGATTGTATTCTTTGTGTGCCCTTGTATGGGTTTTGTGAGCATGCTCCTTTGTGGGTCCCGTGAGTGAACTCCCTTGTGAGTTCCTTTTTGTGATTGTCCATTGTGTACCTTTTGGTGGACATTGTTGGGGATATTTGGAGACTATCACTCATTAGAATACTTTGATGAGTGTTCTCTTAAGTGACCTTGTCGAGCCATAGTTGTTGAGGTGAGTTATGGGTGCACCTCCATCTTCTTGTCAGTATAAATTGCCAAGTTGATAAGTGTTGTATTGAGGCTTGTTTTTTGCTCCAACTAACAGCTTATTAACCTCCGGTTCTATAAGTGAGTTGTATCACTCAATTTTTTATTTGGCCTTTGTTGTTTATTGGATGCTCGTATCGATCTTTGTTAGTGATGGCTCAATTGTTATTTGCTTGTAATCATATTGGTCTTTATGAATTAGATCTCATATTGTTGCAAAATTTATTGCTTTGATTTTAATATTGTTTTCAAATCTTCTTGCTTTTTGACATCAGTTTGTCTTCATTATAGTATTTTCGCCTATCTTGCTTTCTCCACTCTTTTCTCTTATTTGAAGTGATTTTTTTGTTTATCAGTTTTACAACCATGGTTGCGGTGAGTTATCTGCACTCGTTGTAGCCGATATTATTGTTTGCAGTTTTACAATCATTTGTGAGGTGAGAGATGTGCACCTTTTGTGGTTGTATTTGGTATTTATTGTCAGTTTAGATAGCCGGTATTGCTGACATTTGTGTTTGATCTCTTATCCTATGTGCTGATACACTTGAATGTTGAGGATGCTGAGTTGGAGGACAAAGAGGTCATTGCTTATGGTGAGCAAACTAGTGTTGAGATTTGCAAATATCATTTCTTTTGTTATGATTTTTAAAAAATCTCTATGTTTTTCTAATCTTTTCCGCTGGCCATTTGCCCTTACATGAAAAATGGTTATTCATTGAAAAATTTTCATGCATTATTATGTGCATTGAATATGCTTGGATATATATGTTGAGAATATTTAGATTTGTTCCATGTTGGTTGTCTTGTGTGTTTTGTATGAATTTAATTAAGTTTTCATTTATTGTAAACTCCTTTGAGTTCTTACATTTGATATACATGTCATGTTGTGCTTAGTGTAATTAATGAGTGGAATCTTATTTAAAATGTTTTCCTAAGCCTTTGAGACATTATTGCAAAATTGTTTATATCTTATTGATATTTTATGACTAATATGTGTTTTTATAAGCATTTTGTTAATGAGAACATTTTATGGTATGAAGACCATAGAGTGGTTGGGAGCAATCCCAACGACTTTTGGGAGCTCCCCAAGGCCCATTACTTGTATATATAGGGGTTGTTTGCCCCCTCTTTTGTGAAATGCTTTTGCTAAGCATTTTTAGTGAATAAATAATTTTATTTTACATTGTTGTGCTCTCTTGTTGACCTCTTGTGGCCTTTGTATGCACTCTTGTGCTACTGTATTTGTTTTGGCTTTTGTATTGTCCCTTGGTGGACTTGTATTTGTGCTTGTGCACATTGTTTCTTGTATTTCCGCTTGTTTCATTAGACTCTCATCCATCAGTAATATAGATACAACTAAGTCTGTCTTTTCAGATTAACAGCATTAAAGATCCATTTTCTCTAAGTGCCTTCCAAAATCAATAATAAAAGCATGCATGTCATAACTTTAATGTAAGTTATCATTTCTTTCCCTTAAAATTAGATAAAATGGTTACGGATTGAGCAAGAAGAAAGCCTCTATCTCTCTGTGTGCGTGTGCATGTGTAGTCAGTAAATATCATGGAAAGAAAATGACCACCAATATGTCTTCCAAACTGAAGCATTTATGAAAATTAATGCCCCATTCCCAATAATGTCTTTCAAACTGAATCATTTATGAAGATTAATCCCCTCCCACCAAAAAATGAAAGAAAAATATGCATCTTCAAATGTAGTCTAATTCCAAAAGGGGAAACTAAATTATCTTACCTTAAATGATAGGCGTAATTCAGATAAAGATGCATGCCAAGATTTTCTCTCTAGAGAAGATGCCTGGGATATGTCACTGGCTGCCGTATTGGTTTTCCCTGCCAAACAAATGGTCATTCATGTTGCATCTTAGAGTGGAACTTTTAACATAAATTTATTAATAGAACTGCATCCATACAGAAAATTAAGTAGTTAGATGCATTTTTACAAACATAAATCATGTTGGATAGCCAAAATAAAATAGCTGAAAGAACAAAGGCATTACACTGACAAAATAAATTTGGCACCAGGAATACACACAGCATGAGCTTTAACCAAATACTTATTATCATGAGCACAGCCTACTTTCAAATATGAAAGACCGGAAATGCAATCAATTTACATGGAGTTACATTCTCACCTGTTAATATGCGTTCATGTGGCAGTGATTGTCCTTCATCTAGAAGTTGGAACCCGAAGCACCTATCCAATTGCATTAACAATATTAGACGTTATACTAGTACATTGAAAATCCTGATCATTGCATAGCAGAGAGAGAGAGAAAGAGAAAGAGATGCAATGGGAGGTCTCAACCAATCAAATGTACAACATTTTCAAGAGTCATCCATCTTTGTTATGACTATTGAAATATGAAAATCATTTTGAAAGTGTGTTGCTCTACGATAGATGGACATTCTTGAAACAATGACCTTTTCCAAGATTCATAACCCGCAGAAAAAAGGTTATGCTTCTTCCAAAAGGCATAATTAGTTGCATGTCATTTATCATTCATAAGTAGAGGAATCTATCACCCATTTGAGCACACTGTTGTTGGAAAATTACCATTTTTTCGGAGAAAGATAGGATTTCACGTATTGCCATCTTAGTACTAGATGCACATGGTCTTACAGTTAAGATTAAACAGCTACCAAGGAAAAGGTACAACAGTCACAAAACAACTAAGATAAAAGTGCTCTTACCAGATTATCCCAAGAAGGCCAAACGCATAAAAGACTGATTCCCAGCCTAAAGATTGAATGAAGGGAGGAGCCAATAGAAGCCTGAGAGCATTTCAGAAAAGATACATAAGCAAAATGGTATTAAATACAAGAAAATATTTCTTAGAGAACAACACCTAAAACACTTAATGGCTAATAGAAATCAAGAGAACAGAGAGAAATTCTTGAAAATTTCTACAGGTGATGCTGAAAATTCATCATCCTTTCTATCCTTCAAAATGTTTTCAGATGTATGTTCAGAATCTATGTCACATGGGTGCGGGTGCGTGCGGGTGCAGGGGTGTGGCACTTTCAAAAACCTTGGGTGCGGGGGTGCGGCAGGGGCAAAAATGTAAATATATATATATAGAGAAAGGGGGTCCGGGGGTTCCCCCCGGTGCGGGTGTGGCACCGGGTGCAGTCAACCTGACCCTGAGTGTGGTCAACGCACCCAGGGTCATCTTGGTCCAATTTTTGGACTTAAAAAAAATGTCAAGAATTTTTTTTTTGCCCTATATGTCACAGGGATTCTCCAACTAGGTGCCGCACCCATGTCTCACCCGCACCCAATGCGGTCAACTTGACCCTGGGTGCAGTCAACGCACCCAGGGTCATTTATGTCCAACTTTTGGACTTTATATATATATATATATATATGATTTTTTTATATTTTTACCACACCCCTGCACCCGGGTTTTTTGAAAGTGTCGCACCCCCCACCCGCACCCGTACCCATGTGACATAGTACGTAAAATTTCTCCCATATGAACAATGGTGCGAGCATGTTGAAACTGCCATGTTGTACTGCATACGCAATATCAGGTCTCATAACTGAGAGATATGATAGTGCCCCGATAAGTTGTCTGGATGGTATTAGATTTTCAAGTGCTTCCCCATCATCAATCTTCATTTTGATATTGACAACTTTGGAAGTGTCAACCTTCTTATTATTTGAGATAAACCTTCTTATTATTTGAGATACCAGACCTGACAACAATATCTAAAGCAAATTTAGATTGAGTCAGCAGATAACCTCTAGATGAATAAGCAACTTCTATACCAAGAAAATATTATAATAACCCCAAATTAGTCATTTCAAAATGTGTTTTGAGAAGCTTTTTAATGTGTTCAACTCCCTATTTGTCAGTTCCTATAATTAACATGTCGTCCACGTAGAGGAAAAGGATAATAATACCTACATGAGAAATCTTAGCAAACAAAGTTATGTCAGTCAAATAAGATTAAAATTCAACATCAAGCATAACTTGACTAAACCTGTCATATCAAGCCTTTGTTGCTTGTTTGAGGTCATACAGTGCCTTATCTAAACAAAGATTTTTCTCTTAAGAATAATTATACCATGTGATGCTTTCATATAGATTTCTTCAACCAAGTTGCCATTAAGAAACACATTTTTAACATTGATTTGATATATAAGCCATTTATTCACAGAGGCAAGGGCTACCAAGGTTCTAAATGTGGTCATCCTAGCAACCGGGACAAAGGTTTTCTCATAATCTATATTATACTCTTCGGAATATCCCTTGGCAACTAACCTAGCTTTGTACCTTTCAAGAGTTTCATCACTCTTGATTTTTATCTTATATATCCATCAACAACCTATGAGTTTTTTTTCTATGAGAATATTTTGGATAGTCCAAATATTCGCCTTTTTTAAAATATCTAATTTTATCCTCATGGCTTCTACCCATTCAGGATGTCCCTTTGCTTCAACATATTTTGAAAGTTCTATATAGGAATATATCAACGTAATATAAGTTTGATACTTAGGTGAAAAGTGTAAAATACCTTTGAAGATGTGCACTATAAGCACCAACACCATAAAAGAATACATGTTCAAACACACACCAAGAACACTTGAACAAAAGTACCAAAAAGGTACAAAGGGGACACCCACAAATGCATAAGTTGAATCCAATAAGAGAGGGTGAGCACTAAAGGCTCTCATAAGAATACATCTTAAAGGGGGGGAAGCCCCCTATTTATAATACGAAAGGAGACCAAGTGGGAGGGGCTCCTACTAAAAGTTGGAGCTCAACGGCTAGAATTCTAGCCGTTGGAGGGGGTCCAAGGTCTACCCCCTCCCATTTTGACTTAGTCAAAGCAATAAAAAAATAAGAAATGAAAAAAAAATAGAAAAAGAAAAATAATAAAAATTACATGCATGTTCACAATTGTGAAGATGCGTAAAAAGGGAGAATGCTGAAATGACCAAAATGACCCTAAGGCTTACAATATATATATATATATATATATATATATATATATATAAAGAGTGACATATTTTAATACCCCCCTCAAACTTAGGGTGCGATGACCGAAAGTTTGCCAAAAAGAAAATGAAATCTGGGGGAACATAATGCCTTTGTGAAGAAATATGCTAACTGGTATTCTGAAGTCACGTAAGGAAGCTCTATGACTTTTTGCAAGTAGGCTTCTCTGACATAATGACAATCCATCTCAATATGCTTGGTACGTTCATGAAATGTGTGATTTTTAGCAATATAAATTACACTTTAATTGTCACAACACAATCTTGTAGGTCCCTGAATTTGCACCCCCATGTCCTTTAATAGTTGATGAATCCACACGATCTTCATAGTTGTAGAAGCCATGGCCTGATATTCTGCTTCTGTTGAGGAAAGAGGCACTTCCTGTTGTTTTTTGCACCTCCACGAGATTAGAGATTCACCTAAAAAGATACAAAACCCAAAGGTGGAGTGACGGTTATTTGTGTCACCTCCCCAATCAGTGTCAGTATATGCAATCAATTCTAAATTAGAAGACGGGGAAAGAAATACTCCCTTGTTTATTGTGCCTTTTATGTATCTGATAATACGAAGGACAACACTCATATGAACCGAGGTGGGGGCATGCTAGAATTGACTTATAGTATGAACGGCATGAGATATGTTGGGCCTTGTAATACTAAGATACATAAGAGACCCCACAAGTTGCCGATAAGGAGTAGGGTTATCCAGAGGAACCCCATCATCAATCATCATTTTAGAGCCCACAACTTCAGGAGTCTCGCAAATTTTCTCATCTGAAATGTCGGATCTATCAAGAATCTCACAGGCCAACTTAGATCGAGACAAAAAATAACCTCTATGAGAAAAAGCAACTTCAATACCCAAAAAATATGTCAGATGTCCCAGATCTGACATCTCAAACTTTTCCTTCAGAGTGGATTTGATATTTCTGATGCCTTTAACATCACTACCTGTAATAAGCATGTCATCAACATATAACAACAAAATCACAATTCCATCATTAGATCTTTTAATAAAAAGAGCTATGTCAGTATAACAAGAAATGAATTTTGTTTCAATCATTATTTTGTTGAATCGATCATACCAAGCTTTTGGAGCTTGCTTTAAGCCATATAAGGCTTTTCTAAGGCGGAGGACTTTTCCCTTAGTAACATTCATGCCAGGAGGAGCTTCCATGTAGACTTCTTCGTTTAGGTCTCCATTCAAAAACGCATTCTTAACATCTATTTGATATATGTTCTATTTTCTAATAGATGCAATAGTAATTAAACATCTCACAGTGACCATTCTAGCCACAGGAGCAAATGTTTCATCGTAATCAATATCATACTCCTGACTGTACCCTTTTGCAACAAGTCTAGCTTTGTATCTTTCAAGAGTCCCATCGCTCTTGGTTTTAACTTTGAAGACCCATCTACATCCAATTACCTTCTTTCCTTCAGGAAGACATTGAAATTCTCAAGTTTTGCCTCGGTTAAGTGCACTAAGCTCAGTTTCCATAGCATCTCTCCATTCTAATTTCTCTTGAGCTTCTTCGAAGCTCCTAGGTTCTTCATATGAATGTATGGCACTAAGACAAGCTCTATGTTTTGAAGAAAAAGATTCGTAAGATATAAATCTAGATGGGTTCCTTCTGGGTCTCTCTGTTCTTCGTAAGTTGCTAGATTGGGTAGACTCACTAAGATCACTATATCTTTCCATGGCACTTCTAAAGGAATCCTTATCCCTGTGTGAATAAGTAATTGGTTCACTTACTATTTCTTCTATGGGTTGAACAGACACAGGAATTCTATCATTTGTTTGTTCAATAGACACATGCATTTCATTCTCAAAGTTTGTCTCATCGTCATTGAAATCATCGTTCTTATCTAATAATTCAAATAAAATGAATAATCAGCATCATCAGGGGGAGTTTTGTCTTTCTCAAAACCACTTTCATTTTCCAAAAAGGTTACATTTCTTGACACATGAAGCTTATCATTTTGAAAATCATAACATCTAAATCCTTTTTGGGTTTCTGAATAGCCAAAGAAAGCGCAGGGAATGGCTTTGGGGGATAACTTGTCATTTTTATCGGTAAGAACGAAACATTTACAACCAAAAAATCGTAATCTGTTATAATCATGTTCTTTTTGGAATAAAACTTCAAAAGGAGATTTTTGGCTTAAGGTTTTGGATGGAAGACGATTAATTAAATAGACAGAGGCCAAAGCAGCTTCGGCCCAAAATCTTTTTGGAATTCTTTGAGAGATTAGTAAGGTTTTGTAGTTTCAATGACATGCCTGTGTTTTCTTTCGGCTAAACCGTTCTGTTGAAGGGTTTGGGGACAAGACCTTTGATGTATAATCCCATTTTCCTCAATATATCTTATAAAATCATTTGAGAGATACTCTCCTCTAGAATTGGTTCTAAAGACTTGTAATTTTCCATTGAATTGAGTTTGAATCATAGCATGAAAATTCTTAAAGGTGGAGAAAACTTCATGTTTATGTCGAAGAAAATATATCCAACTATATCTTGAATAATCATCAATATAAATAACATAATACGAAAAACCTCCCTTAGAGACAACGGGTGCGGGTCCTCGTACATCCGAATGCACAATTTCAAAAGGCTTAGTTGAAAAAGTTGATCTTGATCCAAAAGGCAAGCTTCTCATTTTTCCCAAAATGCAATCATTACAATTGAAGTTCTCCTTACATAGAGTTTTAATAAACTGAATATGAGAAAGTTTGTCAATATTTGGATGCCCAAGACGTTTATGCCAAACATTTATATCTTTATGTTGAGCAATGTTATAAAAAGATGTTTTCGGAATTTGAAAAAATTCCATAAAGTAGAGATAAACCTTTCTAGAGCCTTACCCAATCAACTTCCCGGACTGGCGATCCTGTATCCAACATTTATGTGATGACAATTTGATATCACACCCATAATCCGAAAGTCGAGAGACGAAAAGTAAATTTAAATTCAATTTTGGGATAAATCTAACTTTAAGAATAGAAAAATTTTGTCTTTAAAAATCACTGGTTCCTTTGATTTCAAGAGAAGCCCCATCCGCAGTAGATACAAAGGATGGTAAAATATTTTTAGAGACAAAGCAAGTGCATTCAGAGTCATGTGAAAGGATGCTCCTGAATCTAAGAGCCAAAGAATTTTACCTCGAGGAGAAGAGGACATAGCGGCTCCGGAGATAGATCCTTTAATCAATGGTTGAAGGGTTTCAACAATTTGTTGGAGAGAAAGAGATTCATTTGATGAGGATGGCCGTTCTTCTGGTTGAGAGGTGGTAGCCATTGCAAGCAATTTTTTCCATTTAGGGCAAATAGGCTTTATATGCCCCGGTTCTTTACAAAAATGATAATGAAGTTTGCTATAGTCTCTCTTACCATATTGCCCATTTCCTCCTTGATATTGATTCTTGAAATGAGGAGGTTTGTAGGTTTTTACATTGTTCCCCGGTCTTGACACCGCATAAGCTCTTTCATCTTCATTCTTAGAAGGGACAGCTAACACATTTTGATTGGTTCTATCCATTCCCAATCTAGTTTCCTCTCCACTCAATTTAGTTAAAACATCTTCCAAAGGAGGGGAAGAGAAGGAAGATAAAAGAGAGGATCTAGATTGCTCAAACTCAGGTCTAAGCCCATTTAAAAAATTAAAGAAATGATCCTCTTGAAGTTGTTTTTGCCTTAGCTCAATCGCCTCTCCACTCTACTTTGGTTCAAGGAAGGCAAGCTCATCCCATATAGCCGATAACTCGGCAAAATATTCTCTTATGGTGAATTCTCCTTGTTGGAGAGTCTAAGCCTTCTTTTGAAGATAATATTTATGGGATAAATCTCTTGACTTATACATCCGTTCAAGATATTCTCATACTTGATATGCCTTCTTAAACTTCAAAATATTGGCATTGATTTTAGTTTCAACAGAAGAAAAGAACCACGAAAGAATTTTTTAGTTTTTCATTTCTCATTCTTCATGCTTCTTATTATATTCTTCAAAAGCCCTCTCTATTTCTTCCCCTTCAAGGACTTTAATCTCCCCTTCCAACAATAGTAACTTTAGGTTCGGGTTCGGGAATAGTTCCTTGAACATATCCCCAAAGACCCTTCCCTTTGATATGGGCCTCCATATTCCCGGCCCAAACTTGATCATTCACTCCATTTAATTTGAAGCCAAGGGAGAAGTGTGAATCCTTTTCACCCATTAGAGAGAATAGAAAGAGAGGTAAATGCGTACCACAATACGAAATGAATTCCTACTTGATGTAGGATGCTTCTAAAATATTGAATGAAGGACCGAGTCTTCACTCCAACCACCACACCTTGATGGCACGCTTTTCGAGGTGCTCCAACAAAGAGAAAAAGTGCACAATCTTCTTTTCTTTTGAACCTTGCTCTGATACCATGTAAAAATACCTTCGAAGATGTGCACTATAAGCACCAACACCGGAAAAGAGTACGTGTTCAAACACACACAAAGAACACTTGAACAAAAGTACCAAAAAGGTACAAAGGGGACACCCACAAATGCGTAAGTTAAATCCAAAAAGAGAGGGTGAGCACTAAAGGCTCTCACAAGAATACATCTTAAAGGAGGGGAAGCCCCCTATTTATAATACAAAAGGAGATCAAGTGGGAGGGGCTCCTACTAGACGTTGGAGCCCCTCCAACGGCTAGAATTCTAGCCGTTGGAGGGGGTCCAAGGTCTACCCCCTCCCATTTTGACTTAGTCAAAGCAATAAAAAAATAAGAAATGAAAAAGAAAATAATAGAAAAAGAAAAATAATAAAAATTAATGCATGTTCACAATTATGAAGATGTGTACAAAGGGAGAATGCTGAAATGACCGAAATGCCCCTAGGGCTTACAATATATATATATATATATATATATATATATATATATATATATATATATATATAAGAGTGACACATTTTAACAAAAAGGACTCATAAGACACAAATTTTCCAGGGGGGTGATACTATAGATGACCTTCTAGTTTGTATTTTTGCATGGTTTTCATTGTTAGTATATTTCTCAAGAGCACATGGATGCTCAGAATTACTACGCTTGGAATATTGGATACAATTTTGATCTCGAGGTTATTCTTTATTTATCTTATTGTCACGAGATTCTTCTTCACTTACTATATCATTTCTGATTTCCTGATCTTCATCAAGATCAGCATCACAATCACCAAACTTTGGAATTAGATCCAACAGGAAAAAATACTCAGTTGTTTCCTTAGGATTTTCGAATTCAAATTTTTTTTCTAAGAAAGACATTTCTTGAAACATACAATTTTTTGTTTTTAAAATCGAAGCATCCATAGCCTTTTTGGTTATTTGCATAACCCAAAAAGATACAAGAAATAGAACGAGGAGAAAATTTAACATTTTTATCAGTGAAAACAAAACACTTGCACCCAAAAACTCTTAATCTAGAATAATCAGAGGTAAGTTTAAAATGTTTTTTGATTGGTGATATATTTTTCAAGGAGACAGATGGCATTTTGTTAATAAGGTAAAATGTAGTCAATATGGCTTTGGAACAAAACACTTTAGGTACTTGGTATGAAACAAACAAAGTTTTTGCGGTTTCTATGATATGCCTATGTTTTCTTTCGGCCAAATCATTTTGTTGTGGAGCATAGAGACAAGATTTTTTATGTATAATCTACCATTTGATTCTAGGTAATCTTTAAATTCTTTTGATAAAAATTATCCCCCTGAATCAATGAGAAAGATAAAAATATCCTTTTGAAATTTATTCTTGACCAAATTGTGAAATATTTGGAAGTATGAAAAAAACTTCATATTTATGTTTAAGGAAATAAATCCATGTGTCTAGTAAAATCATCAACAAAAGTTACATAATATGTAAACTCACCCTTAGATATAACAAGAGTTGAGCCCCAAACATCCGAACGTACTAACTCAAGCGGTCGTGTAAAGACAAAAGTTCTTTCTTGTAATAGCAATCTTTTTATTTTGCCAAGAATATAATTCTCACACATAAAATTTTTTCATATTTAGAGTGTTGGATTTTGGATACACTAGGATGGCCAAATCTTTTATGCCATAAATCCAAATCCAGTTTATGAACATTATAACAAAAAATATTCTTGGGTATTTCCAAAAAATTCATGTAGTATAAACCACCTTCTCTATGGCCTTCCCCAATCAGCTTTCCTGACTAGCGATCATGCACTCGACAACCAATAGAAGAGAAGGAAACATTATACGCATGCTCAGATAATTAAAAGGCATATAAAAGATTTAGGTTTAACTTAAGAATATATCTAATTTTTAGAATAGAAAACCTTTTAAAATATTTTCAAAATTTTCTATTCCCTTTATCTCAAAAGATATCTCATCAACAGTAAAAACATTTGACTTGCTTGAGTTATAACATTCAGATAAAATATCACCATTTTGTATCATATGAAATGAGGCACCTGAGTCAAAAAGCCAAAGAGTTTTACCGAGGTCAGAGATGTCAACAGAAGAGATCGCGGCTCCGATTGATGAAGCTCCTTTGAGTAGAGGTTGAAGAGCTTCTATAAGTTGAGCCAAGGATATGCTCCCAATGGATGATTCTTGTGTAGTTTTGAGCTCACTTGACTCTTGTGTAACCAAAGCTACCTTCTTCTCATAGGGTCTCTTTAATTTAAGACAATATGTCTTGACGTGACCCGGTTCACGGCAATAATAGCAAATAATTTTTTTTTCTCAAACGCATTGTCTCGTTTTCCATAAAGGTCATTGTTTAGTCTCTCATAATGTGGTAGTTGTAAGCATGGATATGGCTTCCCGGCCTAGATACGGATAGTATTGAGCCATCATCATCTTTAGGTGTCTTCTTTTTTAGTCTATTTTCCTTCATATTTAGCTCTTCAATAGTATCTTCAATAGAGGAGACTTTCTCTCTATGAAGAAGAGCAGATTTAATAGACTCAAACTCCGTCTTACAACATTAATGAATTGATAAAAATACTCCACAACAATTTATCTTTGATGAAGTTCTACGTATTCGAGACAATGCCATCTAGGCTCAAGAAGAGCCAACTCGTTCCAAAGGTCAGACAACTCGCTAAAGTATTCTCTAATATTTGTTTCGCTTTAAGTCATAGTACGTACTTTGTCTTGCAAATTGCATATGTGTGCAATATCTTTAAGATAATACATTCTCTTAAGATAATCTCATGCTTTATTTGCATGTTCAAATTTAGCTAGGCTAGAGCATTTTTTGATGTCAACACTACTAATGAGCCAAGACATAATCTTGACGTGTCTCATTCTCCATTCTTTCCATTTTTCTCATAAGTGACTATAGCATTGGTCTTTTTTTACCTCCGTAAGAAGTATTTTTTCTTCTTCTATCTTAGTAATAATTAGCTTGGGTTCTGAATTGGACTCATCCACTAATCCCCACAACACTTTCCCTCATATGAGGTGCTTCATGATTGAAGCCCATGTTACATAGTTTGTGTTATTGAGATTGATGGGTTTTATGGTGACATTATCATTGTCATCCACGTTTACAAGGGCTAAAAAGAGAATAGAATGAAGATAGAGAGGAGGGAGAAAAAGAAGAGAGGGAAAAACAAAGAAGACCACGAGCACTTCACCACCAAGAGAGAACCTCTAATGAAGAGCATGAACACTCCTCTACCAAGTGAGCACCACAATCTCACAAGTACTTAAATGAATTTGCAAAAGAGACTTTAACTCTTCCAAATTTTGAGTGGCAAGCTTCTCAATGCACCAAAAAATCAATTTGATCTCTAAGCTCTAATACCATGAAAGAAAACAAGTTTTCCCGAAGATGTTCACCAAATCAACAAAGTGGACACTCAAAGAGTTCCACCAAAGCACCAAAAGAACATACACAAACCACAAAATGAGCTCACACACCAAATCCACCCAAGGTGGTTAACAAAGCAAATAAAATTAATATTTTATTGAAGGTAGAATAATGCAAGAAGCATTCATAAGAGAGGGGATTCATCCTCTATTTATACACAGCCAGCAGTCCCATAGAGACATTGGGAGAGGCCCCAACGGCTCTACCCAATGTTTCTTTGGTTTGAATCTTGACTACTTGGCTTTTAACCAAAAAGACTAACCTAAAACTAACCTAGTTATATATATATATATATATATATATATATATATATATATATATATATATATATATATGTGTGTGTGTGTGTGTGTGTACATTTATGTATGTATATAATACATATATTTACATTTTTAACACAGCTAACTATGAAAGTTCTTTAGGGAGGCACACAAAAGAAAATATGAAGCAAGCAAAACTGCAAGAATGTGGACAAGAAGAGACAAAACTAAAGCATGAATATTAATTTTCTTGCAAAATATTTTGAAATATGCCTACAACAAATAAAACTGACAACTGCCTGAGAAGCATTTCCAAAGATAAACACACACAGGTTCCACATACCCTGCAACACTTCCAATGCTTAGACCACCAAAAACAAACCCAACAGCTCTAGATCGTTCCTCTGGAGGTATAGTTCTGCATGCGTGCAAGCCAATCAATATTATACATACAACACACAAGGTCCTCATAACACAGTGATTAAAAAAAGGAAAAGAAAAAGAAATGTTACCCAAATAGCTTACCTGGCAATAATATCAGTTGCAGCTGAAGGAGATACACCTTCTCCAATTCCAACCTGAACTTAAAAAGACAGGCACTCAGCCTCTTCATAAAACTGATATTCGGTGCACTAAACAACAACAACAACAACAACAACAACTACGCCTTCATCCCAAAACAATTGGGGTCAGCGTATTCGGTGCACTAAAGGAAAAGAATATTAAAGATAAAGTAACAGCTAGCATATAAGCAAATAAACTTCTGAATCTCATTTAAGAAGAAGACCACATAACATACAGCCTATCAGACAGCTAATAGTTCAGAATGTTTCTCCTGTTGGACTTGGCCAAAGTAAGAAGACTGAAGAAATGAAAAGTATGCAGTCAGGCCAGGACAAGTTTTCAATCAGTATATCCCCAGCCTGGTGGACCTATTATGCATAACATAATACATCTAAAAGAAGCAACCACGGAAAAACAATAACTTTCATCAGCTGCAGTTTTTTTCTTTTTTTCTTTTACTTCATGGTAATAAATGGAAATCAGCATCAAACGTTTGTGTGTAGGACACAGTGAAGCATGTCAAATAAGTCAGATATTCAAATTAAAATATGAAATTCATTAAAGTTGAAATACAGCACTAATTTGTCCAATTCAAATTCAAAGCCATATTGATGACAATCTGAGAAGTTTTTAAGTAAAGTGCGCATCCTACTGACAGTTATTCTTACAAATAATTTATATTGTCAAATAATTTTAAACTGTGTCCCAGCACTAAAACAAGGGGAAACTCGTTGGAACTTGTTTTCTTCAAGGTTAAACTGACATTAAAACTTTTTAGACATGAATCAACACAAACCCGCTATTCAGCACCAAGTGGAGGTGGAAAAGGTAAAAGGATGTCTGTAGAAAGACCAATACCAGAATTCTTGATAAGACAAGCCCGGGCAGACATCCAGCTACAATAGGAACAAGTGCAGTAGCCATGGACCAAGCAAAGACCCCAACCTCAAGAACTTTCCTGCATAATAAGAAACAAAAATGAGTGATTTTTATACACTCAAAATGAAATAAAAAGTTTGAGCTCACAACAAGATTATGCTCCTGTAATTCTTGATGTGGCCACATGGACACTTCACTTAACATAAATATCCCATGTTGACATGACAACACTCAGAGACACCAGGACACTTCATAGACTAGGTCAAACAAGTGTCATACACAGTTAGCATAGTGTCATTAACTTTATCTACTACCTTTTATGATCTTAACCACTTATTTTGAATTCACTTGCACTCTTTTTCTTTTAAAATTTGTTATCAATACGTTACCTTTCAATTTTAACTTAGTTTTATTATTTGATGTTTTTAATTATAATGATTTAGAATTTGTTCAAGAGTTTGCACTTGAGATGAAATTCTTGTTTTATATTTTTAGGTTAGAATTTATACATAAATAAATAAATATGTATGAGTGTATACTAGACTTTACCGTAGACTCTAGTAGGAACCCTCACAATGGCACAAATTTGTTTTTGGAATAATCCCTATGGATATGATCTATATGCTTAGTTTAGTCAAAAACACGTTCCAGAATGTCCAGTTGTGTTGTAAAGCACAATTTTTAACTACTACAAAATTCAACAGCCCACAATGTGCCAAAATTTTATGATTGAAAAAATCATGTTTTTATGACAGAACCACCCAATCTAAAGTTAGATTCATCAAAACAAGCTCGCCATATGTGTGTGTGCGTGTGCACATCTATGTGTGTATAGCAATCTCCGCATGTCCTAATTTTTTAGAACTTCTGTGTCCTACCAAGCCTATCCGCATTGGACACCATTCCTACATCCATATCCATGTCCAGTTGGCTCAATGGAAGCCAAATATAAACTCTCAATAGAGTCTAGAAACTAAATCTTTCAGATTATGCTGGTGTGACAACTACACCATGTAATGTTTAACAGTTCAGAGTTCTCCAAATTTGTAGTGTTTAAAACTCCAAATTCTTGCAAGTTACCATCTCAAGATCATAAAGAAATGTGAATGTAATGTCTGACAAATTCAATAATGTTGAAGGGAAAACAGAGAATCAGGGTTGTAACAAAAAAGAGGACAAAATTAAATACAGTTGTGATCATGCTTCTGGAATTTTGATTGTGACCATGAAATGTTGTCACATGTCTTGTGTCCATGTCGATACCTATTATGTCAACAAGGGACACCACACAAGTGAAGATTAGTAACATAGCCAGCAACAAAATCATCAGAGAAATGAAATGGAGAAAGATTATGAAGGAGAATAGCCACCTCCAATGGAGAAATTGCAGCAAAACGATTCAATCATTGATATGTTGATTGTGTTACTCTACTAATAAGTAAGAAAATTCACACATTCAGAAAGATATGATGAAGAACAAATATATGAAGAAAAAGAGAGATTCATTACATAAACTATATGAAAAATGCAGAAAGACTCATCATAATTCAAATCAATAGATAGAATTCAAATAGAGGTCTTTTGGTGCAAAATTCAAATATTAGCTGAAATCCACAGAAACAAAAATAAGAAAATAATCGACCAAATGCATATTATACAATGAAGAGCTTCAAAATGATTATGTGCAAAAAAGGTTAGCACTTGATGAATGAAACACTTCTTCTAGCTTCAAATGTTCTAGAATAGCATAGGCATTAAAACTGACCTGCCACCAAAAAGCTTTGCCAGCCACCCACCAGGTAACTGGCTTAAGGCATATCCCCAGAAAAATGATGATTGCACCAATCCTGCTGTCGAGGAATTCCAACCAAATTGATGAGACATTGGAATGATGGAAATGCTTAAATTCACCTATCAATCATAAACCACAACAGGAACTCAGTAGTCAGGTGTCCTTTTGCACTAACCAAATCAGTTGCATTTCCTTTTCAATAAAAATATAAAAGCATGAGCAGTCAGGTGTCTTTTTGCACCAACCAAAAATATAAAAGCATGTTGTTAAACCTTGCTATACGTATTTTTTACTATACTGATCAGAGGTCTCATTCTTTGTTTGTGCAACTGTTATCAGATACTTGACAAGGGAAACAAGTACATCCAATACAATCCTTGATGATACTTCCACATTGTCCAAACATGCAACAGAACAACAGCTATGTCACATGGGTGCGGGTGCGGGTGCGGGTGTGGGTGCGGGGATTCGGCACTTCCAAAAAACCTGGGTGCAGGGGTGTGGCAGGGGCAAAAATGTAATATATATATATATATATATTAACCAAGCTTAATTGAGTTTCTTCATCAAGCTCTACTGGTCTGAGCCGAGTTTAATAGTTTAATCGAGCACTGCTGGATGCATATATGGTTTTAATTTTTTGCTATTGAATCAGACAAATATCAGGATTTGATGGATATCTGATTACATGTAAAAGAACCAAATAAGATACGAACACCGGTCCAAACGGGGCGAGACCCCATTTTCCCCCTGGCCAGGACATATATGCTTGGTTTTCCATCCGACTCTTTTAGTTATTCTCTCTTAGTTCCGTAACTGAGCTACTTTAGAATGATAACCAAGCTGGTCATCCCTGAAGAAAGGTTGCATTGTCCATGATCATTACATCCTGCCCCAAAATCTGGCAGCTCATTGGCTTTAGATATTTTGTATTAATTTTTGTAGTACGTAACCTCCAGCCCAGCGCATATCTCGAAGGAAATCAAAATCTGATTTAATATTTGCAGGCAGGTACAGTGGACTGCAATCTGTACAGGCCAACATGGGCATCATTACCCTTTTGCCTTCCTGAACCCTCTATTTTACTCTTCAATTTTCAAGATACAGTATGGTTGTTCTTTGAGACCATTCAGATTTTCATGAAAAGTTAAGCTCTCATCAACTACGAGAGGTGTCAGATCTTCAGTAAAAGGTGAGAATGATGAAGAAAGCCACCAGGTGTAGTATCAATGCATTGCATGATTCACTCCCCATCAAAGTTGCGGTGAGGACCAACATCCTGTCCAAGAGATGGAGGTATCTCCCCACCGCAATCCCCTCTGCAGATTTCGATGAGGATCATTTCCCTTCGACCATGAAGCAACTCAAGAGATAGAAGAAGCTTGGCGAGTGGCACTCGCCGCTAGAAGAAACCGATCTCTTCACCGTTGTCAATCGATTCTTGTTGAACCAGGCACCTTTGCAGGTTGAGCCTGCGCTTGACCCAAAGAAACAATTTAGAGAAGAGACTCCTTGGTAGTTGGCTACGACATGTGGTTGCCGTAAAGAAAGTTGAAGAGTTTTGTCTCGAAACTCGCCATGTTAACAAACCAGTTCTTAAGTTTTCTGGCTGTCATGCCCATTTCAGCGGGCCTCTTTTTTTCAAGTCCAAAAGTTGGACATAAATGACCCTGGGTGCATTGACCGCACCCACGGTCGGGTTGACCGCACCAGGTGCCGCACCCGCACGCACACCCGCATCGCGTCGCGTCGACGCGGGTGCGGCACCTGGTTGGCCAAATCCCTGTGACATAGAACAACAGTATAGTTCAAGTTTCACTGGGGAACTTCTTGTTACTATGCTAAACAAAACTTTAAAATCCTTAAGTTCAAATTGCAATATCCACAATTCATGCAGTCTATATGCATTAGATAAATGTTTTGAGGATCCTTAATCAAAGGAAGAATCACACATTGTTAGAGGTATAGAGAAAGCATATCCAAAATAACTTGACAAAGCATGTTCCATTGACTATGTTGTTTTTGAAAAACATCAATGTGCCCTAAAATGAAAACGAATTGGATAATCCAATGAAATCAAAAAACTAGAATCCAAGTTTTTCAGTTAACAGAATGTGTGTGTGTGTATATATATATATATATATATATATAGAGAGAGAGAGAGAGAGATGAAAAGTGGTAGTGGTCTACCACTTTTTTGGCCTATTGCAAGCCTACTAAGAGAGAATGGGTGTTTTTCACAAATCTGACCCTGTAGAAGTGTTCGGCATGGTCTATTTGCTAGGAAAGGACACTTGGATCATGTTTTTTTTTAATAAAAACCATGGCTTTTTAAACCTTGAGTATTTGTGAAAATTTTAGTCTGTTGATTTCTAAACCTTATAAAAACCTACCTGCATGTCGGAATCGGACAATCCAAGAGTTGATTCCTATATAGAACAAAGGTTACCAGGCTAGGAAGAGGAAGCGGAAGCGGGAAACGAAATAAGAAGCGGGAGTGAGAAGCGAGGTATTTTAAAATTTATAAGAAGCGGAATAAAAAAAATGGGAAGCAACTCAATTTAAAAGAAAAAATAGGAATAAAAAAAGAAGTGATGAGATTGAATGGGAAGCAAAATACTAATTGAAGGGAAAGGGAATAAAAACTAAAATAAAAATAACGATTCTTAAATTTCATAATTTTGTAGTGTAAGAATTAAATTCTTCTCAAAATCAAAAAATGATGATTGCCAAGTTAGAGAAAGTACATGAGAAGTGAGTGGGAAGCGTGAAAGGAAGCACATGGAAAACATAAAAAGTGTGACAGAAGCGCATAGGAAGCATGTGGGAAGGCAGGAGAAAAACATGTGAGAAGAATAGGAGAAGCATGGGAGAATCAAGATTCTCGTCAAGTTTCGGAAGAGAGTAGTTTCGCGCTTCCGAAGCGAGTTTCTGGGAAGCACGCTTCCCACCTATTTATGAATATGAAGCTTCCGGTAACACTGTGTAGAACACATCTGTACAGTCAGATTAAGGAAAGCATGGAAACCCCCATCACAAGCCCGGCAGGCTGGCGGTAGGCAGGCACCACCTAATATATATATATATATATATATATATATATATATATATATATATATATATATATATAGCGAGAGAGAGAGAGAGACCTTTCTTTATGGTAAAGGGGCATGTTGACTCATTTTTGTGGAGTTAGGACCCACTAAAATATATGGATAGAAAATAAGGTCTAAACAAAGTTGTCACAAAGTGGTTGACATTGAGCACTTCGTGTCCAAGACATTTAAGAGAGGCATGCGACACTGAGTGTCCATTTTTTCTCACACTTCTATGTTGAAAATGAAGTGTCTAGGAGTGTCACTGTCGGTGACCAAGGATGGACATTGACATGTTGGCAAGGTAACATAGGTCATTAGTAAGGAAAACATGTTTTCATCCTAGAGAAATCACAACATTTCCCTCCCGGGTTGCCCTATGGAGAACCTATTATAAAAGTAGCTTAGTTATGTATGAAAGATTGGGGTCAGTCTGATGAGAAAATGTGAATATTCTTTAAACGTACAAGAGGAAAGCAGTCATGTTAGGTAGACTCCAAAAAAGTCTTTAGGAACGTTCATAAGACATTATTTTATCAAAGTATTAACCATTTACTTATGATATTGATACCTCATTTTCACCGTTTGTTTTTAATCAGAATTGAGTTTCTTCGACCCCTCAATTTAAGCACGGAACTTTAGCTCAAAACGAAGGTAGAAAGTAAAGCCCTTAACTAAGTACACTTTCCCTCCAACACGGCTTTGCTTTCTGTGATTGTCTGAGTGTTTCCATTACATTGTAATTCTACATGCAAAAGAACATGCATTTGTATGCCTATAGGGGGAGGGTGGGGGTTGGGCGCGGTGGGGGCAAAGTACCCGAGACATGATGGAACAATTTTCGATTAGGCATGGAAGGCAGAAGGACTAGAAGGCAGGGGAACAATCTTTTTCCCGTTCACAACCTACACTACGATGAGCATAGCTGACCAAGAGTTTCATCCAGGATTGTTTAAATATGTTGGCTATAAATATGCCCGTTAACTCAATGTTTCTATCCTCATGTCGACCACTCCCAGGTCTCAGTGACTCGTTGAGTTCAATCATCCACTTGCATAGTTTATTCCCATATTAGAAGAATCGAGGTATACCATATACTGGTCATCATATAAGGTTGATCCTTTACAGAAGAGTATGTAGCATACTGCAATCAACTTTGAGGGTAAGAATTTCACACCATCTGGACCATCTTAGACGAGTAACCTTTAGCAAACGTAATCAAACTATAGGATATCTTGCTGCTACCGCCACTGAACAGAAACAGCATTAAATTCTTTCTTCCTCACACTCTAATTCATCCTCCTATCTTCCGATCCAACAAATAATCATTTTCATCATTTGTATATATTTTTCATTGTTTCGTTATGAAAGCACCCATGCTCTGTTCAACTCAAAATCCACACGAACCGAAAGGCAAAACTACCGAAAGCGAAAACAGAAAATTCCACCCCACCGAAAGACACCGAAAGAGAAGAAAGTCACCTTATCCATGTTACATATAACAAACGCAAGCGAGGTCGTGCCGATGAGCTTGTAGCGTTGGGGCAGGCCCTTCCAAGGCGGCCATCTCCAATCCCCCGGCCTCGACTCCCCGGCAACTGATGCCGCCTCCGATTCCTCTCCGAGTTCTGAAGCACCTTCTCCTCTTCTGAGGACCGAAGGCTCCGGGCTCGCCTCTTCTTCCGCGATCCCTCCCTGCCCTCTCTTGGGGGAAACTCTCACCCTTACGCACCTGAGCGAGCGGGAACGGAACGGAGGAGGAGAGAGGAAGGAGGAAAAACGGGATAATTGAGAAATTCTTGCTGGGCGGAACGACTGAGGACGATTAACAGTCCAATTTCTCGACTGCAACAAAGATCTCGCCATCGAGAGAGAGAGAGAGAGAGAGAAGGTTGAGCGGGAAATGGCGTTGGCGAACGATCGGTTTGGAGAAGGGCTTTTGAACGGTCACAAGACGGCCACGTTAAACCGCACAAGTACACGACGCGTGTTGTTGGTTCAACTTTGTGGGCCCACCATCGAACTCAGGTTCAAGTGCCTTCTTTCTTGGCGGGGACGTAAACGAGTCAGATCGGACCTAGGCACAACTGAACCCGTCGCAATCGGGTATGGATCAATGGGATTTGGAGTCCCATAGGCAAACGTGTTATGAATCTGTATCTGATCAATTATAGAACAATTTTAGTTATATTAAGATTTAGATGATAAAATCCCACGAGAGCGCACCCTCATTTTCGTAGGGCGACTCATGAACGTCACCAAGTTGAAGGGATGTCGTGAGTTCGAATCTCAGCGATACGCCATTTAGGAAGACTTGAGGTTTTTAAAGATCAGGTGCAATATGGTTGCACAAATATTTGTGCATTAAGCACCTGATCACCCTCCATCTTGGGGCAGGCCTGTCAGTTGTGGGGCCCAAGGCCTGATGGAGGGCAATCAGGTGCTTAATGTACACATTTTGTAAATTTTGTGTCGTGTGATCGCACCCGATCCGGACTCAGTTTTCACAATGATAAGTTTGGGGGAGTGAATGAGCTACTTTTCCCAGCTATCCAAAAAATACAGAAAAACACGTCTAACTTTTGGACTATTTACAAACACATGCCAAACTTTTGAAGATTGTTTTGTTAGTTAGGCATGTATTTGTAATATCGTAAAAGCTAGGCATGTTTTTGTAACTAAGTCAAAATTTATGTGTGTCTTTGTAATTTTTTTGAAAAAGAAAAAGAACATGTTTGGAATCGGAGCGCGTTTAATTTGGCCCCAAATAAGAATCGTTTTCTCAGAATCATGAGAAAACAATTCTCAGCCCCATTTCTCATGTGCAAGTAAACGTCAGAAGATGGGGCAATGAGTATCACATTAGATGCCATTTCATTTGCATCTCATGAGATTCAAAATTATATTATCCACTCTGCAATTTTGAATTACATCAGTTGGAATCACGTGTGATCTCAATTCACATAAATTTCAAGCAAACGCACCCTTGTATTTTTTTTCCATGAGGAAGGGAGAAAGCACCCCCAGAATCAGAGACCAGGTCATGTTGGCTATGCCTGATGCGCATAGGATCGCTGTCCAGGCAGTGTAAACATGTGGCACACCACTCACCCCCAGGGAGTCACCTTGCTTCGGCATAATGCAAAGGAATGGAATGAAGAAGAAAGTCGTGGCAAACCATGAAGGAAGATGAGAGAATTATTACTAACAGGGTGCTCCGCTTGTCTGGCAGAAGCAGTTAGTGCATGTCACCTTGTGATGGGACGTTGCAAGTTTCGAACCCCCAAGTGGTATGGTTGTATAACCGGTAGGGGTCTGCCTAACCCCAGCTTTCTCTCTATAAAAAAAAAAAAGAATTATTGCAGACGATAAAATGGATTGAAATTCAAATTGGTCGAGATGGTGGGGTGCCTTATAAAGGTGTTTCAAAAATGCCATTGCTTGCCGCAGAGGGCCTGGAAGGACCGTTCATTTTATTGAAAACTTTTAGGACAGCCGCTGGTTGTCCATCTTGTTAATGGGCGGTCTAAAGTACACTATTCAACTGGTTGGAGACAATAGTTTCTTTTGAATTTATTATTTTTATATATTTATACAGAGAAACCACCCCAGGATCAGATACCTAACTGCCTGCTGTACTTACTATCACTGGACTGGCAGCGTACAACTCCGTGGTCCCTTCTGAGTTTGAAACTTGCAAACAGTGAAAATATCACAATTTCAATGTCATATTTTTTATCCTTTTTTTTTTTTTTGCAACTAAGGAACCCTCATCGAGAACAGGGTCACTAACGGGCCCGCCTCCCTGTAAGGTAAAACATCTGACAGCGATATTTTCAAACCATAACTGTAGGTTTTGAAAAATGATTTTTTTACGTGATCTTAATATAATATTAACACATTAAAATGTTTTTGCAATTTTTTTTTACTATTTAACTATTTATTACACTATATACCGATCTTTATTTAGATTTTGTTGGCATAAAAAATCTCGTGAGATTTTCTCATTCCTCAATTTCCCCCCGACTTGTGACTATGATATCTTTGTCCCGTAGGTACGAAGATGAACCGTCACATGATAAGAGTTTGAATCTTGGGTTCGTAATTGATGAGAGAAACACCAGACATATCAAATACTTCCCGCTCCCACCGGCTGAAAAAAAGGCATGAGAACACTGATTTTTTTTATTTTTAATCAATAAAAACTAATTGTTGATATTCATTGTACTTTAACATTAAAATTATTGAAAATATTTAACATAATAAAATAATGGTCATCTGTTTCATAGCGTGTCTGGTACTGTGACTATGGACACGAAGCCAAAACGACGTTTCCTGTGAGATAGTGTGGTACCCTAACCCCATCTGAGGTTGGGTATGAGTTTGGGTTTTGTAACTTCTCCACAACCAACTTCAAGTCCATCTAACACCCGGATACTAACAAATTCAACTTGATAAAGTAATTATTGTTACTTGGATTATTTGTAAAACCCGTTAAAAAAATTTAAGTTCGGACCCGGATCCGAACCTGAGCACCACTGCATACTTATAAATAAGCATGCGGGGGTGGGGGGTGTTCCCCTCTTACGCAGAAAAAGGGGAACCACCGACACACTCTCTCTCTCCTCGTTGTTCTCTCCCCCCCTCCCGACTTTCTCTCTCCCCTCGCTCGACCTAAACCCACCGGCACGGCCGACCCTTGCCGGATCCCATCCAACGCCGGAGACCGTCACCTGCAGGTACGCGCCTCCATCCCTGCACCCTCTCTCTGTTTGCTCTCCTCCCCACTCTCTGTTCTTCCCTTTGTCTCCTCGGTTCGCAGGGAGGGGCGTCGCCCCCTCCCTGTTCCCTCTCTCTTCTCTATTTGACGGGAGGGGTGCAGCCCTACCCGCTCCTCTCTCTCTCTCTCTCTCTCTCTCTCTCTCTCTCTCTCTCTCTCTCTCTCGGTTGACAGGGGAGGGGCTGCCCTCCCCCCTTCTCCCTTTCTCTCTCTGTGTTATGTCCGCAGGGGAGGGGTGCCGCCCTCTTCCCTGCTCCCTGCTCTCTTTGTCTCAGTTTCGCAGGGGAGGGGCGCCGCCCCCTTCCCTGTTCTCTCTCTCTATTTCGGTTTCGCAGGGGAGGGGCGTCGCCTCCTCCCCTGCTCTCTCTCGCTCTCTTTCTCAGGACAGCTGGTAGGAGGGCACGCCCTCCTGCCGTCACCTGGGTTTTTTGACGGGCAGGCAGGGGCCCTGCCGCCTCCTCTTTCCAGTTGGCGGGCAGGAGCGTGGCCTCTGCCCTCCCTCTCTGTCCGGCGGGCAGGAGCGTGGCCTCTGCCCCTTGCCCTCCCTCATTTCTGTCAGGCTGGTGGGTAGGGGCTGCGCCCCTGCCCCCTTCCTCTTCTTCTATCAGGCAGACTGGCGCCCCTGCCCCCTCCCCCTTTCCGACAGGCCGGCGAGTATGGGTGCAGCTCCTGCCCCCTCTCTTTTTTCTTCTGCTATCTGCCATCCTTTTTCCTTTGGCAGGGGCGCAGCAGTGCCCTCCTTTTTCAAGTGTCACCGTTAGTGACCCAAATGTAATGTGTAATTCTTATATTTTTAGTACCACAAACCTGGTAGGGCATCCCATCCGCACAACGAACTCTACTGTGCACTGATCTCTTATGCCCGGAGACATCAACAACTCTCAGGTAGGGAAAAATTGCACGATGGACAATAAAGGATAAATCTTAAAATTTGTGAATTAAACAATATATATATATATATATTATGCATTTAATTCAAAGTATGCAGTTTTGCGATCTTTGTCCTCTTTTTTTTATGTACTTTGCCGCCATGTTATTGTATGCACAAACTATTGCTTACTCATTTAATTCAAGGATGCAGTTTTGCGATCTTTACCTTTTTTCTTTTATGTCACTTACTTTAACGTTGTGCTTTAGTGCACATGCTATTGTGTAAGAACGAAATTTTTGTATCTTTGTATTCTCTCCTTTATATGTCATTTACTTTGTTATCGTGTTTTAGTGCACAGGCTACTGCTTATGTATTTATTTAACTGAGGTGTGGTTTTATACCTCGTACACTGCTTACGCACTTATTTAGCTCGATGTGCAGTTTTGTACATCGAGTCTTGCTTTATACATTGTCGTTGTGCATAAGCTTGCATTGTTATATATGTATTATTCTTATATAAATGCAACTTTGTGAAACTCACAAGAGCGTATCCAAACCTACTTATTTCCTACTCACTCTTTTTTAAAAGACATAGGTATGCGCATAGGCGATAGAGTTTTAAAGAAAAAGAGATTTCTTGCAAGAATCAAACTTTCCAAATACGTAGTTTTTGCAAAGCAAATTCTACACACTTGAGGGTTGTCAAATTGCAAATAAGTTTCCTCAAGCCAACACATTACGATGAAATGTTTCACAAGCTCAATTTTATATCTGATATGATTCGAATATCCCTTTTTGAGGCATGAAAAAGTGTTTGAACGAGGTTTTTTGTTGAAAAACCCATACATCTTTTATCGTAAGCATTATCGCGAGACATACACAGCATGTTGATACTACGATAATTGGATGAGAGGTTTATGACAAATCTTGTATCATTTGGATGAGAGGTGTATGACAAATCTTGTATTGTGTAAATTATACAACAACAACAATTACTACTATTACGCATTCATCCCAAAACAATTGGGGTCGGCGATATAAACCAAAAAAGAAAATCATTCTGGGTCTTCCACATGAATCCTTCTCCTTCAATCATTTATATCCAATGCCATGTCCTCGGTGAGGTTTAAAGCATTCATATCGTTTCCTATCATCTCCATCCATGTCTTCCTAGGCCTACCCCGACCTCTTTTAACTAATATATTTTTTCATTTCTCCATCCTTCTAACTGGAGCATCATTAGGCCTTCGCCGAATATGTCCAAACCACCGTAAACGATTCTCTCTCATCTTATTTTCAATGGGTGCAACACCTACCTTCTTACGTATCTCCTCGTTCTGAATCTTATCTTTTATTGTATTTTCACACATCCATCTAAGCATACGCATCTCAGCTACACTCATTTTTTTAATATAATGTCTCTTGGCAGCTCAACATTCTGCACCATATAGTAAAGCGAGCCTAATAGTCATCTTATAAAACTTTTCCTTCAACCGCAATGGCATTCTACGATTGCACAATACTCCAGTTGCACTTTTTCATTTCATCCACCCAACCTTTATCCTATGATTTACATCTTCATCAAATTGTGTAAATTGCATAATGTTATAAAAATAATTGGAAAGACTATATCATGTCAAACTAAACTAAATAGTTGCATTGTTTCTTGCATGAAACATTGAGTTGGGGTTTTTATTAAAAAACCAATACCCCTCCCATTGTAACCATACTTTTAGACAGACACGACATGTTAGTACTACGATGATTGAATGAGAAGTTTGTGATAACTTCGAAGCGTGTGAATGGCACATTGTTGAAATCACATAATGGTGTTGATCGCCTTCACAAGCAAGATGCTCGACCTTGTTTGAAAGACCAAAGCATGTAGAATGGGGTTGTCAATTAAATAAAACCTGACGCACACATTCGCCTCTTATTTTCGTCAAGGAAGATGATTAATTGGTACAAAAACTTCAATAGACAGTTTGTTAACCACCACTCATCGAACAAATGACTCGGTGACCCCAGTCATCGGAGTTGGGAGACGAAACTACAGATATTATCATAAGTGGCAGATCTCATGAATTTCTACAAAAATTGAATGCATTCATTGTTATGTATGCCTTTAGAAAATTCTCTCTCGATCACTGACCATCCTCTTAAGAGCGAACTCAAATAGCTATCTAGGGTATCAAAAATACATGACATAATAAAACCTCATATTTGTCTCATTTGTTTTTACATTTCACGATTGTACGTACCAATAGGATAGTTATATTGAAACAAAGTTATTTTGCTCACATCACTTGTTGAATTGTGTATCATGTGTGAATTAATTGCATATGCTAGAATTGTTTTATATTATCTTTTTTGCGCACAAACTAATTTTTCATGAAATTGACACATCTTATGAGTACAGGTGATGATTAGGTTTACAAAACAAGCGATGACACAATTGCAAAATGGCTTCAAAATTTCACTGTTTTAAATTTTGTATAAAGGTTTTCTCAAGAAATCTTATTTTGTATAAACTTGAAATTATCTTTTAATGCATATGGTTTCTAAATGTTGTTACGAAGATACAAATCTTTTGTAAAAATAAGGTTTTAAGCTAACGCGTCCAAGGTTGTCAACTTGTTTTTTCTCAAAAATTGTTTTCGCTAATTCACTAAAAACAAAAAATCTGAAAAACAAAAGATTTTCTAGACTCTATCAAGCTATTCTAAAAGTTTACAAGTTCAAAATTTTGGAGCGTTGCATTATTAAGTAGGAATGCAAATAATCTCTAAATTATCTAACAGCTAACGGCTTCTACCGATGTTAGGAAAAGTGAAAAATTGAGGTGAAGAGTTACTAAGTGAGGTGTAGACTTCATAATGCAAGACGTATAGGCTTTACTAACAAAATTATATATATATATATATAATGACAAATTTTATGGTGTCGAGAGCTTGTTTAAAATTCATATAATAGATTATAAGGAAAACATAAATATAGAACAGAAATGAAAATCAATATATAATGATATTTCAACATGTCACCAGCATTGAAATATATACAGCATACAATTGCATTTTGTTTGGCACTTTTGACATTTAATGCTGCCCATATCTCCATTCAATAATTTCTTGTTATGAATGCTATTCATGCACATCAGCAGTCGGTTAACTCATAATGTGGATTTTTTTTCACTTAAAAGGCTGACAATATTTGCCTCTTGAAAGGCTGACTTTGGATCAGCATACCTGCACCATAGAGTTTTGTTTATTTTTTATAAAGAGAATGATATTAGCCCCCATCATAGAGGATTGTGCAGCTACTGCTCTCTCTCTCTCTCTCTCTCTCTCTCTCTCTCTCTATATATATATATATATATATATATATATATATTACTAACCCTAATATAAAACCTTTTTTCAAATCTCTCCTTTCTCCTTCCTCTAAGGAGTCGTACGAGCTCTCATTTAGACCCAAAAAACACGGCCCCTTCCCACCTGGATGTCATGAAACGGGGAATAAGCCTAGGATGGAGGTTAAAAACAAAACTCGAGTGAGGATGGAGGGCAAAATTTTGAAATGGGGTGGGGGTGAAGGCCTTGTCCCCCGCCCCAGTCCATTGTCATCCCTATTCCTGACAAAATCAGATTCAGATGAAAAAGATTATGCGGATTAGCTAATTTGATATGTTTATATGTACCCGTGTCAATTAATCCATCAGATTCAGATGTAAAATGACATACCATATACAATTACAGTTGTTAATCGGATACTACTTGCTTTACTGAATCCACTAATGAGATTCAGATTTGATTAGATGTTCATTTGTGTTGATGATATCAAAATCGATCTACCATTGGGGCAATGAGTCGCACCTACTTTATTAGTTCCACTTTCATTTGGATCCATGCTTAGCTATCCTAAATATCATAAAATTGACTCGTAAAGAAGTTAACAAAGTGGAGGTCCTCTTGCTCAAGTTTAGCTTATTTTGACTCAATAGGAGCTCAATCAGTTCTAAAGCTTGAACTCTCATGAGATCGAACCGAGCCCAAGCTGGCTGGTCACGAGCTTCAGCTGAATCTGTGCAAGCTGGCTTGCAAATAATGCTTTCACTAAAAGAGGATTAGAAAAAGAATTGAACACCCAAATTCAAGTTGAATAATACATTTTTTGCAAGGAGAGATAAAAAGAATGGAATACCCAACCACTTGTATATAAGCTATATATTCAATTAATTTATCTACACCATTGTTAATATGATAACCTATCAAAAGTATGTATCATTTAATCTTTCTAGTGGACAAGAATTGCTCCCACTGGGATTTGAACCCGAGATCCCTCAGCCAAGATAATGTGCCAGTAATGGATCCAGGTCAAATTTTATGAGCTTACGCAAGCCAACCTGAGGTGAGCTGAGTCAGCCCATATTAAACCTCCAATCTGATGAGTGAAGAGGAAGATGGGTTTGCTTCTTCGAGGCCAAGTCATCTTCCAAATGGCTACCCACTGATTAACCTCACGGGAGCTTATTAGATGAGTATATATATAGGGTGTTAACCCTATTGCTCAACCTAGCCTGAACCCAAGACTACTAACAGACCCAAGATCCGATTTCCATTCAAACCGTTCTATACAATTGACTCAGTAACAGAGAAAATTTTGTTCGCCAGTATCAGTTGCACCTTTGAACTGCAACAGGTGGCTCATCGTGCTCACTGGTGAAATCAAAGAAACCGAAAAAAGGAAAGAAGCAACAACAAAGCAAATGAATTGTTTTCCCAGGAAAAAGGATCTTATTAACACAGCTTAAATAAGGTTACATGCACAGCATGCACAACCATCAGGGCAGACGCACATAAATTACATGCAAGGATGCTCCCTTCTATGCCGTAAGATGCACAAAAAACACTAATGAAGCAGAATACGGTTATCTATCTGAAAGCACTGAAACTTGGAGGAAATGATAGAGCACCAACAGAGACATACCTTTACCCGGGAAACACGCATTGCATAAAGCCACCAACCAAACACTCTTCACACTAATCCACAGGGACTTCAACATCCATCTTCAGACCAGACTTGCTAAGAACCTGAAACAAACATTTGGACAGACATAACATTCATATCAAGTTTAAGCCATCAAAGGTCCCATCCACTCACCACAATCTCTATGTACAATCACGAGTTGACAAAGAGAATGGAAATTGTATACATATATACATGAAAATCTAATGATATTGCTTCTGACTATAAGGATCCCACCATGTAGAACAATCCAGAAGGGACCTGACAAGAGCTTTAGAAATAAAATAGCTTGCATGCTGCAAGGAGTCAGCTCAGCTGATTTACAAGAAATGTTGCTACATGATAACCAATTACCAACACCTTTTTTTTTCTGTTGACAGGGAAAGTGAGTTTTAACACCCCAGTGAGGAAATGAATCAGCACTACTGAGTGATTGAGCCATTGATTTGAATGAAGACGTCATATTTTGAACACAGCTGGAAAGCCTGGAGATCTTATTGTGTAGTTTTTCTTTGTTTTTTTCTTTGGCATGTGTATGTGTGTGTGGGCGTGCAGAATTTCAAAATCTGCAGTTAGCTTATTGCTGGCATGGTTAAAAATATTGGAAGTTACAAAATCATCTACTAGTAGAGACAGTTTCCTATATGCTGGGTACCACACACTTAATGGTAAAACATATACGTGAAACTGCAAATGATACAGGACTTTCACCAACAAATAATCCAATCAAATTTCACTGGAAAGAAAAGCAAAAGCCTTGACTACCTCCAAATAACAGAATATGAAGACTAGTGAGAAGCATTTGAAGCATGGTTGCTATAATATGCATGAGCAACAGAAGTAGATAGCAAAACCATGTAACACAAAAATATATATCACTTGCAAACAGAGCCATGTTTATATTATTAATGGATAAACAAAATGCTTGGAAACGTATGGGTCCAAAAATGAAAAAATAAATCTAGGATGTAATAAACAGCCAGGATATTTTATTAGAGACGAACCTCAATGGATGGAGGTCCATCACATACCAGGGCACATGATAACAGCTGAAACTAAGGCTTGTTCAAAACTGATCGAGTAACAAGGACATGACCATGACACCAAATCATCATTCAGAGGTTTAGTGCAATCTGTAACCATAGTCACAAATATTGGTATCGGTCATCTCTCAGCGAGGCTATTTCTTGCGATATTATAGGTTTGGTGAAAAATCTTGGAAAAATCTGGGGGCTTAAAAAAATAAAAATCTATAAAAATAACAAAAATAAGTAAGAAAGTATCATGTTAAGATAATAAAATACATATATAGTAAAAAAATAAGTAAAAATGCAAAATAAAGAATAAAAATAATTTAAGATGTAGAAAATAAATAAAAACAGTAACAATAATTGATAATATTGCAATATTATCAAATTGAAGATATTTTCAAAATATCACAATATTTCACCTATAATATCATTTGCTGAAAATACAATGCTAATATCGTGATATTTTGAAAATATCGCATATATTTGTGACTATGTATGTAACCACTAGAGTAGCAACTACTAACCAAGACCAAGCTTTTAATTGGTGAATAAACAAGTCTAAGCAACTTAGGGCATGTTTGCTTTGGTCACAAATGGTCATGAATAATCACAACTGAAAAAGAAGTTGTGATTGTTGGTCACAAGGTCAATCTTGTGACCAACTTTCACAAGATTCAAGCAAAAATAATCACAGCTGGTAATTGTTGGGGAGAAACCAAGAGTAACAAAAATAAGCTGAAGCACTTCCCCTCTATGTGAATCACTTAAGAAATTTAATAAACACTTGGTAGACACAATCACATAAACCTCACTTACACTAAATAGTGTAAAACCACCTTTACCAAAGCAAACATACAATCTAATAGAAATATAAAAACACGAGAAAATCAAAGCAAGGGAAACCCCAAGGTTGCCAGACTAGGAAGCAAAAGCGAGAAACAATACAGGTAGCGAAAGCGCAAAGCGATGCATTTGAAAATGTATAGGAAGTGGGAAGCGAGGAATAAAAAAACAGTATAAGAATTGAAGGGAAATCAAAATGGAATGCAAAAATGTCGTGGTTTTTTAGTGTAAGAATTAAGTTTTTAACAAAATCTAAAAATGATGACCACCAATTTAGAGAAAGCACATGGAAGTGAGTGAGAAGCGTGAGAGGAAACACATAAAAAACAAGAAAAGTAGAGTGAGAGAACATATAAGAAGAATGGATGAAGCGTGTGGAAAGCATAGGAGAAGCGTGGGAGAATCGAGATTCTCATCAAGTTTTAGAAGCAAGGAGTATTGCACTTCCGAAACGTGTTTTCAGGAATCACGCTTCCCACCTATCTAAGAAGTTTTCGGTAACTCTGGATCGATTTACGTAAAAAACCCTCCTCAAAAATGGAAACCACGGGGCCACCGCAACAAATCCAATATGTGAAATTAGATTACAAAGCTTTCTTCTCAAGCTCCCAAGATTGAGGATACTGTTAAAATATAATTTGTGTATGGATCTGGATCCAGATCCATACGCATGGTATGTTAAATGAAACACATGTTGTATATTTCTCATTAATGGCATCCTTGTAATATCTCTGATATTACAAGGATAGTTGTATACTTGTTTTATACATATGAAGGTTAGGGCTTGGAGGTCGAGCAACTGAATGCCGCCCCAGCCGATTCTCTCTCTCTCTCTCTCTCTCTCTCTCTCTCTCTCTCTCTCTCTCTCTCTCTACTTTCCTGTGCAGTCTGAACCACAGACTACAAAGTCTCATATGGTATCAAAGCTCAGGGTTGCGGAATCCTGTTAGAGGCGTGTTCAGCGAGATCTGTAGAACCAGATTTTGGCTCGTCTTCCCTTTTCTCAATTTTTCCTTTATTGAAACTCGTCTCCTCCCCTTATTGCAACTCGTCTCCCCATCTGTCACTTATTGCAACTCCCAATCTCAAAACCCTTTTTTTTTATTCTCCTCTCTGACTGCAGTCATAAACCTCTTAACGTCTGTAAGTTTTAATAAAACTGCAACTCGTCTCCCCATCTGTCACTTATTGCAACTCTCTTTTGTTTTCCACTTTTAACGTGTCAGTTTTTTTTCCCAGAAATTCTTTCCCCTATTTCCAGAAATTCTTTGATTACAGAAATTTTTTTTCTCCTTTATTGCTATTTAGTGTCCCCTGTGCAACGCCTACAGGCAGATTGTAATTGTTTACAATCTCGATTCTGTTTAAAAAAAAAAGGTTATTTCCAGATATTGGTCGCACAGGTACATGTCTTGTTGAAGTTCTCCTGATTGATTAAGTGATCTCAAGCATGTTTGTTTCTTCCATTCGTTTTGTTTGCTTATACATTGTCTCATTGATATGGATTACTCATCGTCATCCGGTCCCTCTGCAAATTTCTTGAGTCAGCTCATTACAGAAAAACTTACTCATTCTAATTTTTTGACTTGGAAGAGGCAAATCCTTCCTTTTATACGGAGTCAGGATCTCGATGAACATCTGGATGGTTTAGTTCCTATACCACCACGACTTATTTTGCAGGAAACCAAGGATGAGAAGGGTGACACAATTACCATTTCTATTAAGAATCCAGAGTATACAGCTTGGAGGAAGCGGGATCAGTCTTTGGTTGCTTATATTACGTCAACACTCTCTCAAGAAGTGTTGGTTACTCTTTCAGATGATTGCACTGCGGCGGATCTGTAGAGTAAGTTGTCCCAGACATATTCTCAGATATCAGAAGCCCGAGTTATGTACTTAAAAAATGATTTTCAAAGTTTGAAGAAAGGCTCCATGACAATCATGGAATACATAGGCCGCTTGAAGAGTATTACTGATCAATTGGCGGTTATTGGAAGTGCTATTGCAGATAAAGATAAAGTTCAACAACTTCTCAATGGATTGGGTCCTGATTTTGACATGCTTACCACAACTTTATCATGCCTTCCACAGTTGCCCACTTTTGACGATCTTCAAGCGAAACTTCTCCATCATGAGATGATTATGAAACAAAGGGCAGAAGGAAATGAATCAGCTTGTCCTCATTCAGTTTTGGCCATGGACACTTATGTAGGTTTTGGACGAGGGAATGGAGCGCATCAAGGAGGCAGAGGCCGCAGACGTTTTGGGCAGGGAGGACGTGGTATCTTGCCTACACCTAATATGTCAGGGGTTTTTAATACAAGGAATCAGAGGAGAGTGCCCACTTGTTTCTTATGTAACAAAAGAGGACATGTGAAAGCTGATTGTTGGTTTAATCTACAAAACAGAGGAAAATAAACAAAATTGAGAATAAATCAGCTACCACTGTGAACACAAAAGTGTCATCCACAGATGTGCAACAACTTTTGTTATCAGCATTGTCACATATGACAATCAAGCAAAATGAACAAGGCGAATGGTATGTTGATTCAGGTGTCGCCACACACGTTACGGGTAATGCGGGTAAGTTATCTCACTTATTGCCTTATTTTGAAAAAGGTAGTATAGTTACGGGAGATGGAACTTATCACTCCATTAGTCATACTGGCAATGCACATATCCCTATGTCAAAGTCCTCATTTCACTTGTCCAATGTACTTCTTGCTCCCAATATTAAAAAGAACATGGTTTTTGTAGCTAAACTTGTTGACGATATGAATTCTTTCATCGAATTTACTCCCTCTTCTGTTTATGTTAAGGATCTACGAACGAAGGAGACATTCCCTAAGGGGGAGCGACAAGGAAACATGTACGTCTTCAAGGAGATTCCTTCAATGTCTTTGTCTTCAGTCCCAGTTCTCCAGTTGAAGTCGTCCAAGCATTCTTCAGTGTCTTCACCTTTAGAGTCTTTGTTTTTCCCTTCATTGGAAGTTTTTAATTCATCTCATTGTAATAAGTCAGATATTTGGCATAGTCATTTGGGACATTGTAGCCGGGGTTTCATTGAAGATCTTGTATCTGATGGTCTCCTTCCAGAGTCTAGTTTATGTTCATTTTTTGGTAATAATAATAAATGTTCTTCATGCGAACTCTGCAAAAGTCATGTTCTTCCTTTTCGTATTATAAATAAAAGAGCTTCAAAGCCATTTGAGATTATTTGTTCTGATGTTTGGGGACCCGCACCTATTCCTTCTCTTTCTGGCAGTCGTTACTATGTTATCTTTAATGATTCTTATTCCCGTTATACTTGGATATATTTCTTAAAACACAAGCATGAAGTTTTTCAAATATTTCGGGAATTCCATTCGATGGTCAAAACAAAGTTTGCTTGTGATATTGTGCATTTACAATGTGATGGTGGAGGAGAGTATTCATCGAACGAGTTTATTGCCTTTCTTCGGGATAAAGGAATAAGTCGACAGGTTTCTTGCCTTCATACTCCTCAACAAAATGGGGTTGCGGAGAGGAAACACAGGCATATTGTCGAGAGCGCGATGAGCATGTTACATGATAGCAATGTGCCCGTTAGTCTCTGGACAGAAGTTTTTCACACATCTGTTCATATCATAAATCGTCTTCCTATGGCACTATTGGATCGGAAATCTCCCTATTATACTTTATTCGGGCAAAATCCCTCTTACGATGAACTGTGTGTTTTTGGTTGTGTATGTTATGTACATGTTGATTCATCTCTGCGAAATAAGTTTCAGGACAAGGCGGTCAAGTGCAGATTTGTTGGGTATGCAAATGAATACAAAGGTTATCGATGAATACAAAGGTTATCGATGCTATGATCCTACTACACAACGTATTAGGACCTCCAGAAATGTTGTTTTTGACGAACGAAATTTTCATGTCAATGACTATGCAGCGTTGCCATCTCGAGAATTAGAAGTATATGATCCATGGATGAGCGCAGATCTTTTTGCTAATACAGGAGAAACATGTCAGACAAATTGTTCTTCCTTCGGCTTGAGTAGGGAGTTGAATGACTCACATATACATGTTGAATTATCTCCAGTTGAGTCTCCAGTTGAGCCACCCCCAGTAGAACGCTTCTCTGGGCAGATATACACTAGACGAGACAAAAATACAGAGCCGAGGAATGTGGAAAGCATCGCCAATGATCCGGCTGAAAGGCCGTCACGCATTAAGCATCTTATTCAACGATGGGTGAGTTATGAGACCTCCCTTGATTTTCAGTTGTTTATGTCTCAGCTCACAAAACAGGATGAACCAACTTGTTTTAATCAAGCTCTTCAATCCCGTCATTGGACTGAAGCTATGAATGAAGAAATGGAAGCTCTTCATGAATGCCAGACTTGGGAAATAGTCCCTCGGCCAGAAGGAAAGAATGTAGTTGGCTCAAAATGGGTTTATAAAACAAAGTATAAGCCTGAAGGAAGCATTGACAAATATAAGGCACAACTTGTTGCTCGAGGATTCACACAACAATATGGTGAAGACTACGATGAAACTTTTAGTCCGGTAGTCAAAATGGATACTATTCGTGTCATCATATCCCTAACAGTCGATCGAGGTTGGAGTCTTAGCCAGATGGATGTTAAAAATGCATTTTTGCATGGAACTTTAAAGGAAGAAGTGTATATGGAGCAACCTCCTGGTTATGCCGAGAAGGATCCTACTGCCTGGGTGTGCAAACTAAGAAAATCTCTGTATGGGTTGAAACAAGCGTCTTGTCCCTGGTTTGAAAGTTTCTCTATGCAAATTCAGAGTTATGGTTTTAGAAGATGCTCAATGGATCACTCACTCTTTATTTACCAAAAGGCAGACATTGTTATACTTCTTCTTATATATGTTGATGACATTGTGATCATTGGGAGTTCAGATAATCACGTGCAAGACGTGAAGCAGTTTTTAATGAAAACTTTCAAGATGAAAGATTTAGTGGAGTTGAGGAACTTTCTTGGTGTGGAACAATTATATCATGATACATTAAATTATTAAATTATGATATTATGTTTGTGATGAATGTTCTAGCATGTGCAATCTTAATGTTAGTGGTATAAACTTACTGGCTTTCATAAGTCTGACCCTGTTTCATAAGGATTACAGGTGATGAATGATCTGCAGTGGCACGATACAGGGGCAAGAGAGCCATCCATAGCATTAAGCTCCCCCTTAAGAGCAAATCTCTTCTTGTGGTATATTGTACCATACTTGTCACATGTTGCAACTATAAGAACACCCTTGGTGAGCTTCCAACCTGATTTGCCAAATGTGCTTGTGTACCCTTCATCATCTAACTTGCACGTAAAGATGAGATTCATGAATAAATCTAGAACATGTTGAACATCTTTTAGCATGAGCTTCGTCTTCACACTGGTTTCAAGGCATACATCACCAATGCCAACAATGTTTGAAGTTCCTCGGTTGCCCATATGAACAACCCCAAAGTTTCCTGGCTTATACGAAGTGAACAACTCCAAATGTGGTGTGGCATGATATGAAACACTTGAATCAAACACCCAATCGGTGTTGGTGTTCATGACATTGAGACAACCATCCTTCTCTTCTACTACAATAAGAGAACCATCACTAGATATATTAGGCATGGTATCACCCTCTTTTTCTTTGAGTTTTCCTTCTTTGTTATCCCTGTTGAACTTTCTATGTTGCTTCTTGAAGTGCTTGACACCACCACAATAATGATAAGTGAGTTGGCTTCTAGACTTTGATCTAGGCTTGTGCTTTCCTCAAACATGTGGCTCTCTTGAGACAATCTTCCGCGATTTTCATTTGCCAAGATCTTTGGGCTAGTGCATTCACCGATTTTCTTCCAACTTCTTCATTCATCAAACAACTAGTCACATGATTCATGCTTATCACACCATCTCAAAGAAACCACCTATGTTTCATAACTTTTTGATGGGGAACTAAGCAATAAGATTGCTTGCAACTTATCATTTAATACCATCTTCATGGATGCCAATTGGTTCATAATATTGTGCATCTCATTAAGATGATCCGACACCGAAGATCCCTCCTTGAACTTCATATTCACTAATTGTCGAATGAGAAACAATTTGTTTGTCGTTGTCTTCCTCTCATACAAATCATGCAACTTCTTTTATAGAGACTTTGTCGTAGGCTCTTTTGAAACATGGTGAAACACTACATCATCCAACCATTGGCTAATAGTGGTAATGACCTTCTGATCAAGTTTCTTCCGATCATCATCCGAGGTAATCTTGGGTTTATCTTCTTTAATGGGATCATGCAAGTCCTTCACATAAAAAAGGTCCTCCATCTTAGCCTTCTATATTTGTCAATTCCTTCCATTGAAACTAACCATCCTTTTTGTTGTGTTTTTCATCTCAATTCACACGAATACAAAGCAAATTTGACCATAAATGCTCTGATACCACTTGTTGGGCAGAAACCAAGAGTAGCGAAAATAAGCAAAAACACTTTTCTTCTACGTGAATCAATTAGAAAATTCAACAAACACTTGATAAACACAATAACATAAACCCCAACTACACCAAATAATTACTTTGGGTATCCAATGTATTACCTCCAACAAAGCAAACATACAATCCAATAGGAATATAAAAACACAAGAGAAAATCAAAGCAAAGGAAAAACACACCAACTTACATGAAAAAACATCTCCAAGAGAAACGGGAAAATCCACGGTGCCACCACAACAAATCCATTATGTAAAATCAGGTAACAAAGTTTTCTTCTCAAGCTCCCAAGCTTGAGGATACAACCTTCTTGCTTACAAGAATCCTCCCTTATGCTCTCTTGGGGGTAGAAGAAGCCCTAGGTCTTTTCTTTCTCACAAAGAAGAGGAACCTCACACTCTCTTATCTCTCACACACATGCCGCTCTCTCATGTCTCTCTACAACAATAGATGACTTGAGACAAATAGAACCACAAATTAAAAATGGACAAAAATATACCTTTGTAAGTCAAACTAAGTTTGACTCTCTACAAAAGAGGACTCAAGTGGAGGTGGGCTACCCAAATGAGGATGGACCCAACCCAAACCCAACAGCAATCACAATCATGACTAGTACCTTTCTCATGTTTCACTAACCTTGAGAAAGTGTTGTGATTTACAATCACATCTTGAGAAAATTCAAGAATCACATGACATTGCAAACATGCCTTTAGTTTAACACAGAGTTACCAGACGAGGAAGCGGGAGCGGGAAGCGATACGGGAAGCGGGAGCGGGAAGCGAGGCACTTTCAAAAATTTAGGAAGCAGGGAAGCGTGGGACCACTTAGAAGAAAATTTTGAACCGTCTCGAAAGCGACCTAGGAAGCGAGGGGGAAGCGAAAAAAATGAAAAAAAATGGGGAAGCGAGGAGGAAAAGTGGGGGAAGCGTGCTTCCCATAAAAGGGAAGCGCGCTTCCCAAAAAAGGGGATGCTTCCCCTCACGCTTCGGAAGCGCGACGTTTTGCGCTTCCCCTTTTGCCTAGGCGCTTCCGGTAACTCTGGTTTAACACATTTAAAAAGTCAAATTCGGTGAATGGTGAATCACTAAATCCTAAACATGAAAATGTCCAGATTTGAACAATTGAAATCAAATTTGCTATGTGTGTCCACACACTGAATCAACATGAGAAATGGTAGTTCAAACAAACATCAATCAGGCCACATTTCTCTCTCTCTCTCTCTCTCTCTCTCTCTCTCTCTCTCTCTCTCTCTCTCTCTCTCTCTCTCTCTCTCTCTCTCTCTCTCTCTCTCTCTCTATATATATATATATATATATATATATATATATATATAATGCTACAGTGCTTTGGGAGTACCTACTCCCACCTAAAGAAAGCTTTAATTTTGAAAGTTCTTGAGGCTTTTTGTTGATCAGACCGTATAGATATGATCTACATGTCATTTTTAGTAGAAAACAAGATTTGAATAATGTGAATGTAACCTATATGTAGGTTTTTCAAGATCTTTAAAAATTGATGGCCCACAATGTACCAAAAATTGCACAACCTAAAAAATCCTTTTTTTATCAACAAAAATTATCCAAAGCATGATTCCTATCAAATAAACTAGGTTGAAAGCATCTATGAAGTCTGATTGAGAAGAAATAACTTACACGTATGGTTTCTATTAGGTGGGAGTTGGTGCTCCCAGAACACAGTAGCATTACAGTATGTATATATGTATATATATATGAATGATACTATAAGGATGTCCTTTATAGCCTGATTAAACAATGCTATGAAGGAGTAGAATAACCTAAGGTTGTTTCAATTAAAAATTAATGCGGTAGAACTCTAACAAGAAAATCAGCATGAATCATGAAATACCTTTACAAAATCATCCAACACTAGGGCACATCCTTTTGAGTAGCCAGCTTCCTCCAAGACATGAGTCAAGACATGCTAAACAAGCATGATAAAAAGAAAAAAAACTTTAGTAGTTCCAAGAGAATCTTTAAGCCAGAAAATAGGTAAAGAAGAGCATATGTATAAGATTACATATAATGAATAGGTACAGGTGTTTCAAAGGACTTTAGCACTCCTTATATATAAATTACACTAGATTAGAGCTGTGAACCTACTATTTGAACAAATCCCCAGCATTGCCTTACCTTAAATTTCCAAATATCCAAATCAGTTTTAGCTCTGTTTTCAATAATGGCATTGAGCAAATAAGGATAATGAGAGATAAAAAAAATGGTGTTTGGTTGAAGTTGTGATGACTAGGGTTGGGTATCAACATGTTTGGTGATCTAATCAAGGTCAATCTGAATCAGACCCAAAAAAATCATAATATAGAGATTGAGATCTATGTTGATTCAACCCTTAGAATCATGGCATGCCCAGTTCAATCCCATAGACCACTGGATCATTTAAACTAAAAGGGATGAACTGTTGAAGGTGCTTATTTTCAAAAACCAAATAAATATTGAAAAATATAAAATTAACTGCAAAACAATAACATACTTCTTGATACCCTAATATTTACGAGAATCATTTTCAGCTCAAAAGTCACAGCGGAGTAGTGGATAAGTAGGAATGAAAGAAGCGAGCACCATAGTGGTTCTCATCATGATGGCCAGTATAAAGCTCTCAAGAGGATGAGCACTGCACAAGTTAAGGTTGATCCAAACCCAGCCAGCCACTATTTTCAAAAGTTACAGTGGACAAGTAGGAATCATTAGAGGTTCTCATCGTGATGGATAGCCTAAAGCTGTCAAGGGAATAAGCACTGAACAAATTGTGGTTGATCCAAATCAGGATGTGCTAAATTTCAGATTCATGTTGTAAAATCATGTGTTCCCATTCTGCGCCAAAAAGAAAAAGAAATACAAAATTTTCCACCCAGCGAAAAGTTAAGCTGGAATATTTTGGCCTCACCTTTTTGCTTCTATAAGGCCTAGAGTCCCCAACTATACTTTTCTAAACAACATTTCTTATTTTTTTCCATGAAAGGCGTAATAATGCCAAAAAGTGAACCCATGAGTAACTATCCACTAGCTAAAAAAATCTTAAAAGCACAAACTAGATTAACTTGTCATCCTAAGATGATGCAATTCTGAATGTTTTACATGAAATTCAAATAGATTGCAGTAGCATATGAACTCTACCTCTCGTTGCTGTTCGGAGATGAATGATCCAGTTAAATCCCTCAGTACTTCCAATATATCGTTAAATGTTACCTTCCCATTACCGTCAGAATCATAAACTTTGAAGATGACTGCAACATATGGAAAAAGGTATTGAATGGATCACAATTATGAATCAGCAATAATCAGGGGGAGAAAACAGCCATAACCCTAAACATATAATTTTTACTTCAAGAAGAATCACCTACATTCAATCTTCTGTTGAAGACTTGTATGAGAACTAAAGGATGACAAGAATGCGACAAAATCTTTAAAGTTCAACCCATCGATCATTCGCAACAGCCTCTGCAATTTGACATAAGAGAAATCATAAGATGTATGACAAATATGCATTAAAAACTGGATTTTCCTGAAAGGATGTCACCAAAACTAATTTCCCTATAAAAAAATGAAACTGAGATCTTTGTGGGTGCTGATAATGATATTGAAAATCTTAATTGAATGGCTGCACAAAAGCTGACCTGTGAAAGCGGATTAAGAGCAAACTCAGGCACGGAGAGAAACTCATCTGCCGATATGAAACCCTTTGCATTTCTATCAAGTTGGCAAAATCTTGTGTATAGGGAAACAATCTCTTGTTGTGAAACTGAATCAACATTAAGAAACAAAAAGAATAAGAAATGCAACTTGAACAACCGAATAAATAAACAAATAGCACAGAGAAAGAACGAATGCCAAATCTGATGCACATACAGAGATTGTGGCAATACTCCTGAACTTCTTCAATATCATACTGAGTTAGCATTGATGACGTGTTCCCCATTACTCCAAGATCTCCACAAACCTGACAAAAGATTACTAAAATTTCAAAAATCTTAATAGCCACCAAACCCACAATGACAAAGTAAATCACACTTCTCAACAATTGCTACTAAAGCCTCCCCTGTGGAAACTTAAAGAGGTTTTCTTTAGAAGCACCTTCACCACCTCAAGCCTTTCTAATTGTCACAGTTAATGTACCTGACATTTGGTATGGAGGAACCCTATGTTCCTGAATAGGGAACCAGGGAAACGGGCTATGTGAACCTAGGGATGGCAGTGGACCGGTGGACAATGGGGCCCCACCCCGCCTCGCCCCGTTTGGACCGGGGATGAAGGGCATGAAACGGGGATGAAGGTTAAAATCTATCCCCGTGCGGGGATGGACTTACGCTTCCCCCCGCCCCGCCCCAATCCCCGCCTTTCCCCGCCACACCCCATCCCCAATCCTTCAATGGATGACTATAGACTAAGGGGAAACGGGGCCCCGCCCCACCTCGCCCACGTTTGGACTGGGGATGGAGGACTTGAAACGGGAATGGAGGAGGGGGTGGAGGTTAAAATCCATCCCCGTGCAGGGATGGAGGATCGGATTTTGAAACGGGGCGGGGGTGGAGACCTTGTTCCCCGCCCCCGCCTCGGTCCACTGCCATCCCTATGTGGACCAGAGCAGTTGAGGCCAGAGTAAGAGCCGTCCCAGAGTGGGCCTGGTTATGGCTCCAAGGCCTTGTTTTACACACCATAATTCATTATGTATACAATTAGTTAACACGGCATCCTCAATCGCCGTGGGCCTCAAAAAATATGAGCTAAAGTAACTTCAAAATCTTAATGGAAGAACCATTAAAGTATGCATAACTCCAATCTTTGTATAAAACAAGAATCAGGTGGGTGTTTGGCACATCCAGATTCTTAGTTTTTCTGGATTTGAGCCCTCTGTTTTTATTTAGATCTCCAAAACATGATTTTGGGGATGTTCAGATTCACACCCAGATACCTAGTTTTCTGATTTTCTGGTTTCCTGGAACTCTTTCCTGTTCAGATTCCTAAAACCTCCATTTTTTTTGTCTTGTAATGCTGAGATGTACCTCAAAATCTGGGAAAGAAACAAAACCAAATTTTAGTTATATGCGTGCTTTGAGTGTTATTATGGAAGAAAACCGAGATGGTGTCACTAACGCCATGTTGATACACTAAATAGGACCCTCAGAAGAAAATCATCAGAAACACCGTAATCAAACCCAACTCGTGCAGATTTAACAATAAAAAATAAAAGAATCAAATCCCAATTCTCATGAATTCAACGATTAAAAATCTGAAAAAACTCAAAACACATACACACACAAAGCTGGTCGGATTTTACAGCGAGGAGACCAGTGGGAACAAAGGAGAGGAATGATTGTTGTGTTTTCACCGACTTCTGAAACAACAAATTCCATGGGTTTCTAGTGAACTATTTGTCCTAAAGATGCTGGTTCTACTGGTAACTACTGCTCCTAATACCCCAAAGTATCCGGATAAAATGGGTTTTCATCCAAAACCCTCTCGGAACAGCCGAACAGAAACAAAAGCGACTTCGGAACGAGAACATACAAAGATCGAAATTTTGGTACAGCCCCTGCCCATCGCCCAGGCAGAGGGAAACGAAGGGGCAGGTGTGCAGCCCCTGCCCATCAGGCCAGTCCGAAGTAGAGGGAGGGGCAGGGGCGCAACCCTGCCCCAACAGCCTGACAGAGGAGGGGAAATGGGCAGGGGGGCGGCCCTGCCCCGCCTGTCAGAAGGGGAAGAGAGGAGGGGATCAGGCAGGACGGCCGGAGCCACCCCGCAAGACAGAGGGACGAGCAGGGGCACCGCCCCTGCCTACCGGCCGGAAAAAGAGGGGTATGCAGGGGCCCAGAAAGAGAAAACAGGCAGGGGCATCGTCCCTGTCTGCCAGCAGAAAAGATGGAGACAGACGGGAGCATGGTCCCTGCCTGCCAGCCGAAAAGATGGAGACTGGCCGGAAATAAGAAACAGGCAGGGCATCACCCCTGCCTGCCAGACGGAAAGAGGAAACAGGCTGCCCGACGGAAAAACGGAGACAGGCAGGGGCGCTGCCCCTACCTGTCGGCCGGAAAATGAGAGAGCCCCTGCCTGTCAGCCAGAAAGAGAAATAACAAGAGAGAGGGGGGGTTTACCTGGAAGGAGACCGGAAAGGGGGAAAGCCCACGGTCGCCGGCGTCGGGGTGGCCGCGGCGATCAAGGGACGCAGGAGAGAGGGAGAGGCGAAGGGAGTGGTCGGGGAGGGTTCCCGAGTCGGAGGCCGGAACACGAGCAGGTGAGAAAGAGAGAGGGCGAGCGAGGGAGGGAGAGACGGGGCAAGGGCGTCGGGGAGAGGGGGACACCGTTGGGGGAAATGCAGCGGGGCTGCCGGCGGCGGGTGGCCGGAAAACGAAACGGGAGAGAGAGCGGCGCGGGGGAGGAGGGGCAGGGGTTTCTCCGTCTGCGTGCGTTAAATAGGCACGGGGTCTTACCGGGTTTGGATCTCGGTCGGAGCCGAATCCGACCCAGGTTTGGGTTTTTTTCTTTTTTTTAAAAAGCATAGGCCTTACCAAAGCAGCTCTTGAATCATTCCATTTTGATACATAAACGAGATGTTTTTAAGGCTTTAAAATCCATGGCTCGCAATCTTCATGAATTTTCAAGCATTCAAAAATAACAATTTTTCATCAAAAATACATGATCCAATTGTTAATTCTTAGAAAATTCACTGTAACTATCGCATCCACGTGTTAGATTTGCAAAAAAAGTGTTGAAAATGCTCATCTTTCTAGTTCTCATGAATCGCAAATTTACAGTATCAAGCACATCCACAAATTTTCTAGCTATATATATATATATATATATATATATATATATTATTTATTTATTTATTTATTTATGTTTTGCCCGTGGTATGGACCAACTCAATGGGGGGCTTTGCTGCAACCAAGATCTTGTTGTCAAAATATTATTCTCTTAACGTGATGTTGAGAGACAGAGTTGCCAAAAGCATCCTCTCTTAGAAGGTGTTGAAATGTGGTGTTGGGGATGCCAACACCATTCCCACTGCATTGTTTCAGCAATGTCATTGCTCCCAAAGAGCAAGAGTACAAGAGCATCACCAACACAACAATATCATTTATATCATAAGGACACATTAAAAAAAAACTTCTTTCTCTACGTAGTAGGGGTGGCAATTTCTGACACGACCCGCCAACCCGCCTCTTAGGCGGGTTCGGGATGGGCTTAAGCCAACCCGTTTAATAAACGGGTCGACCCGTGTAACCCGTTTATTAAACAGGTCGGGTTCGGGTTGGGGGTATGCCAACCCGCCAACCCGGCTGACCCGTTTAATAAGCAGGTTAGGCGGGTGGGTCAACCCGCCAACCCGACCTGATTGCCACCCCTACTACGTAGGATGGGTGTGTAGTCTTGCTGGTTTCACGCTTGTAATGGATTCTGTTTGCAATGCATCATCTAAGTGATCCTTGCTTACACTCTGTTTTAATGACTCACCAGTCATGAAGGGCTTATTTGGTGGCTTGTCCAATATTGTACATAACAACCAAACATAACAAACAAAATGCGTGTTATGTCTGTTCTGTAACAATTGTACTAGGTTCAACATTACTTTTGACTCAACAAGATGTGTTCTTTGTGTTGATTTTTGTTTTTTATGTTGTGCAAACAACTTGAGGTCGTATGGACAATAGGTTGGATAACTTTGTTTTGGATCGTACGACTCGATCAACTCAATCATACGAGTGTTTTAATATGTTTATTACGAATTTTAACTTCGGATATGGATCTCATATTAGATCTAAAAACTAAAAAATATTTTAAAATTAGGAAATTTGAGAAAAATAAGAATTCATAATTTATTAATATAAAAATGGTTTAATTAGTGTCATATTAGATCTAATCATGAAATTTATCAAAAAGTTATGAATTTATCCCCAAATATGGATCTCAAATTGGATCCAAATATGAAAAAAAAGTTTAAATTTTGAGTAATTGAGAAAAATAATAATTTATATTTTTATACAAAAAACATAAATAAATCATAAAACCCAAAAATATAATAAAATAAATCATAAAAAAACTCAAAAAGAGAAGAAAATCCCTAATAAAAAAATCAAAGTTAAAAAACCCTAATCAATGACAATCAACCAATAAAAATCAAAGAAAAAATCTCAATCAATGAAAATAAAAAAACCTAATAAAATCAAAGAAAAAATAAAAGCCTTAATCAAAAGAAAAAAACCTTAAAAAGAAAAGGAGCACCAACAAGAAAGATAGAGAGAGAAACGAAAAGGGAGAAGAGAGAGAAAGCTCATTGTTTGCCACTGCACAGGAGAGAGAAAGAGGTAGAGAGCAACTAAGGAGGGGAAGAAAATGAAGGAGAGAGAGATCTCATTGTAGGATGCCACAAAGGAGGAGAGAGATAGCTCACAAGAGAGATAGAGAGAGAAAAGGAGAAAAGGAGCAACAACAAGAATGGGAAAAAGAGGAACGAAAAGGGAGAAGAGAGAGAAAATGCATTGTTGGCCACTACATAGGAGAGAGAAAGAGGTAGGGAGCAACTAAGAAGGGGAAGAAAATGAAGGAGAGGGAGATCTCATTATCGGCTGCCACAAAGGAGAGAGAGAGAGAGCTCACAACCGGCTGTTGCACAAGAGAGATAGAGAGAGAAAGGGAGAAAAAGAACAACACCAAGAATGAGAGAGAGAGAGGAACTAAAAAGGGAGAAGATAGAGAAAACTCAATGTTGGCCAATGTACAAGAGAGAAAAAGAGGTAGGGAACAACTAAGGGGAGGAAAATGAAGGAGAGAGATCATTGTGGGCTGCCACAAAAGAGGAGTGAGAGAGAGAGAAAGAGAGCTCACAATAGAGATAGAGAGAGAAAGGAAGAAAAGGAACAACAACAAGAATGGGAGACAGAGGAACCAAAAGGGAGAAGAGAGAGAATACTCATTGTTGGCCGCTGCATAGGAGAGAGAAAGAGGTAAGGTGCAACTAAGAAGGGAAAGAAAATGAAGGAGAGAGAAATCTCATTGTGAGCTGCCACAAAGGAGGAGAGAGAGAAAACTCATTGTTTGCCACTGCACAGGAGAGAGAAAGGGGTAGAGAGCAACTAAGGAGGGGAAGAAAATGAAGGAGAGAGAGATCTCATTGTAGGATGCCACAAAGGAGGAGAGAGATAACTCACAAGAGAGATAGAGAGAGAAAGGGAGAAAAGGAGCAACAACAAGAATGGGAAAAAGAGGAACGAAAAGGGAGAAGAGAGAGAAAATGCATTGTTGGCCACTACATAGGAGAGAGAAAGAGGTAGGGAGCAACTAAGAAGGGGAAGAAAATGAAGGAGAGGGAGATCTCATTATCGGCGGCCACAAAGGAGAGAGAGAGAGCTCACAACCGGCTGTTGCACAAGAGAGATAGAGAGAGAAAGGGAGAAAAAGAACAACACCAAGAATGAGAGAGAGAGAGGAACTAAAAAGGGAGAAGATAGAGAAAACTCAATGTTGGCCAATGTACAAGAGAGAAAAAGAGGTAGGGAACAACTAAGGGGAGGAAAATGAAGGAGAGAGATCATTGTGGGCTGCCACAAAAGAGGAGTGAGAGAGAGAGAAAGAGAGCTCACAATAGAGATAGAGAGAGAAAGGAAGAAAAGGAACAACAACAAGAATGGGAGACAGAGGAACCAAAAGGGAGAAGAGAGAGAATACTCATTGTTGGCCGCTGCATAGGAGAGAGAAAGAGGTAAGGTGCAACTAAGAAGGGAAAGAAAATGAAGGAGAGAGAAATCTCATTGTGAGCTGCCACAAAGGAGGAGAGAGAGAGAGCCGGCTATTGCACAAGAGATAGAGAGAGAAACGGAGAAAAGGAACAACAACAACAAGAATGAGAGAGGAACGAAAAAGAAAGAAGAGAGAGAAAACTCAATGTTGGCCATTGCACAGGAGAGAGAAAGAGGATCCAGCGGCTGCACAAGAGATTGCACAGGAGAGAGAAAGAGGATCCAGCGGCTGCACAAGAGAGATAGAGAGAGAGAAAGGGAGGAGCAAAGAAGGGGAAGAAAGAAGAAAAATGGGGGAGAGAGAGGGATCTCACCACCGGTAGCTGCAAAGGAGGGGAGAGAATAACGAGAGGGTCGGGAAACCCCTCCCCTTTTATTTTTTAAGTATGTTCCCGTCCCTGTTCTCGGCGTAATAGGGGGTGCAACAGTGAAATGTCTTTCTAAAGACGTCCAACGTTTGGTGGCCTCAGCATGATTGGTGGCTGCGCCATCCCCAATCATCTTCGGGATGGGCCACCAAACCTGTCCCAAGGTTATAATCTGGTACACAATGGTGTCCTAAAAAGTTTTCAATCTTGTTCACAAGCGCATGCTTTATAAAGGTGGAATAGATTCAGTGGACGAAACTTTTCATAACTTTGCTTAGAACGATCAGTAGTTGTAACAGCTTGTGAGTTGTGACTGTTAGCTGGATTTCAGCTGCTGCAAAGTGCAAACGGGTTTTTCCTTGTTGTGGTGAGGTCAAGCCAGTTTTGAAGGTGTTCACTCTCAGTTTCAACTTATTTTTTTTTCATGTGGCATCATCTTTGATTTTTTTTTTTTTTTGAAAGGCAAGCTGGGGTTATGCAGACCCCACCACTTTATTCAACGTACCACTGGGTTTGAACCTGCAACATCCCACCACAAAGAGACGTTGGTTTGAAGATCCCATTATGGACAAGCCGAGAGGTGTCAAGTTGACCATGGACTCGAGTAGGTACCTCCATGAGTACTCCTTATTCACCATGAATAGTTTCTCATTTGAATTAAGCCTTGCGGTAAAGGATGAACGACCCAAGTATTGAACTCTCAACCTATAGTGAGCCAATTGATACTTAAGTTCATACTTCCCATCGTTTAGTTAGGAAACTCCAAAAAAAAGTGTCAAAACATGGAACGAATATATTGTGCAAGTATAGAATTAGATTCAGCTTTATACATTATTTTTTTAATTGTTGCCATTGTTATTTTTTCTAAATCTTATTTCTCTGTTTTTTTTAGTAAAAAAGCTCAACTTTTTATATGTTTAATTCAAGGTCGTTTTGATTTTTTTTCCTTTCTTTCAAGAGCCGATTTTCACAACACTGAAACAAACTTCCATTTTCCACAAAAAAAAAATCTCAATTGGTTTCACGCTTTCCGAGCAAACTTCCCGAAACTTTCAAAATTCTTTGGACCCGTTTCGATGATGGCACCAGGCAAAAACTTGAGTTTTGAAAACCGAGGTTTACCCTAAAACCAGGTTTTTGGCCAGAACTCTGGTTTTCTCATTGTTTGGATGACAAGAGCCTGAAATTTCAGTTCAGGTTTTTTTATTGTAATAATTCTAACAATAAAAAGTCCCCACTCCATCTCAAAATCCAAACCTCCATCCCCATTTTCCAACCCATCAGTGACCAGAAAATGACCAGACGATGGTGGAAAAGAAAACAAAAAAGAGTGGTCATTTTCCAGCCGATGACAGTCCAAAAATGGCTGGGGTCCAAAAATGGCTGGGCTGGTTACAGACCGGCCAGCCAGCACCAGCGCTGCCATCTCACCGGCCGGAAAATGGATGGATAGGATGGTGGTCGAAGGGAAGAAGAAAGGTGGGGTGTTGAGACTGTCGGATTGTACCTAGTTTGCACATGAAAAAACTACCCTACACCAGGTTTTTTTTGTTAGGTTTGTAGAACCTGGTTTTGTGTCATCCAAGTAGGGATGGCAGTGGGGTGGGGCAGGGGACAAGGTTTCCACCCCCGCCCCGCCTCAAAATTTTATCCTCCACCCCCGCCTCCATCCCCGTTTCATACCCTTCATCCCCGGTCCAAACGGGGATGGGGCGGGGATATTGCGGGGAAAAGTGGTCGGGGCGGGGTTGGGGCGAGGATCGTGGCGGGGTGGGGAAAAGTGCATGTCCACTCCCGCCCCGCCTCCGCGGCGGGGATGGATTTTATCCTCCACCCCCGCCTCCATCCCTGTTTCATACCCTTCATCCCCGGTCCAAACGGGGCGAGGCGGGGCGGGGCCCAGCTTTCCCCGTTCCACTGCCATCCCTACATCCAAGCGGATCATAAAACCAGATTTTACTTCTCAAGATCTAAACCTGGTTTAACCATCCTTTGAGCTTCATCCTGACGAGGTCTTAACATCTCTTGGTAACCAACTGCATAGAAGAAGTGGATCGTCGTCTATGTAAAAGTCAAGCCGCTCTGCGTCGACATCACAATTCAACGAAGTAGGGCCAGGCGATTAGAAAAAACGGCCCTACATCCGGTAGATCAAAGGTCTTCATTCCGCGTTTTTTAAGATGGACGGCGCAAGAAAGAGCCCCGTTACCCTTCAGCGCGTAGAGTGGGTAGCTCTCCTCAAAACGCATTTAGGGTTTCCAGTTCAACCGGCCTCTTCCCCAAATCCGCCCGCCCACGATTGTGCAGATTTTGGGGATAAGCAGGGGAACCGCCACAAGTGATGAAGAAGAAGAAGAAGTTCTAGGGCACCGTGTCCGTCTTTCTGATTACATCAATAGATTGGTCTTTGCATAAAAAAAAGGAACACCAGATGGTCTTGATTTTATTGAACGTATGTAGATACAAGAGCAGACAAACTTTCATTTAATCAACACAAAGCAACCCGATCAAACAAGCAAAGCGACGGTGGCGACGGTGGCGACGGTGGAGACGGTGGTCCTCTTGAGGAGAGGCGCCTGCAGGTCCTTCGCGGCCCCTACTATTCCGGCGGTGGGCTTGCTAGGTTGGGGTTCCTGGAGACCGAACTTCCAGTATATGACGGTGATGAAGATGGATCCGGCGGTGATGACGGAGAAGAAGATCCACGCCATCCACAACATGTCTGACGGCAGGATCGCCCACAGCCTTATGCCGTAGTTGTAGGTGAGCAGGATGGCCAACACGAGGCTCACCCTCCTCAGCGCCTCCGACGCCGGAGATTTCTCCTGGAGGAACGACGACACGGAGACTGCTCCGGCGAGCATGATGTAGAGGAGGAAGAGGGTGAGCAGGATGAGGGTGCTCCATGACTCCTGCATCTGGGTCGTTTCCATGATGCTTTGGGAAGACGACGTGCAAGCCCTTCGTACGCCAACCGACTGCAGAGAGAGAGAGAGACCCTTTGCCGAAGGCTGTGGTGCGTAGGGTTTAGTAGGCCCCACGGTTTTTGTTTTTTTTATGGGAAAGTATCATTTTTCCATCTCATACCGTCATACGTTTTTAAATTACAAATATGGGTAATTTTTTTTAAAATTGTCAAATAGAGACCTCAGGTCAGGTTAACTTAACACCCATCGTCTTAGAAAACAGGAGTCTTTCTTGGTGGGTTTCTTGTCTTCTTGTACATTGAAAACTGAAAACTACTTATTCTCATAAAAAAATAAAAAGTACGAACTTCTAAGAAATTTTGGCTAATATTTGAAATAATCAACTCACAAGGATATTTAGTGTTGTGACAGGAAAATTTTTTTTTTTCCGGTTACAAGTAAATATATTTAATTTAGCTGCTCACTAATTTCACAAATAAATAAATAAATCCGGCTAATCTATAAACAATTCAGAAAATCTCCTCAACATTACATTTAGTTGCTTCTTTCTCAAGTATCATAGGCAAGCTTGTTCTTCAAATTATTAAGTTGGTCTCGATTGAGTCTAACGCCCTCCTTATTGATTTCTTTAAAAGGACAGCTAGGAGGTATCACTAGGGATGGCTGGACCGGGTTGGGGGGTGAGGGACAAGGTCTCCCCTCTCCCTCCCTCCCCCCCCGTCCCCCTCTCAAAATCCATCTCTGCCTCCATCCCCGCCACGAGGTGGGGCGGGCCCCCGTTTCCCCTCGATTTAGGATTGGGGATGGGGCAGGGCAAGGCGGGGATCGTGACGGGGATGGGGCGGGGTGGGGGAAAGCATAAGTCCATCCCCGTTTCATGCCCTTCATCCCCGGTCCAAACGGGGCAAGAAGGGGCTTCGCTTTCCCCTGGTCTACTACCATACCTAGGTATCACTGGGTCATGTATACCAGGGCTGAATTGATATCTCTACCCAATTTGAACCAACTCAACCAAATCTTGACAGACTCACGGGTTAAAACCGACACTAAAATTTAGATAAATTTTATAATATTAAAAAAATGGTATTTATTTTAATAAATAAAGATGAAATTTTATTTCAATTGCTTATTCTAGATAATCAAGTGAGCATTTAGATTAAAACTAATCATATTTATTAACTCATAAATAAATCTCAAATGAGTTGAAACTTTAACTAAAAGTAAAAATAAATTTTGTATTTAATTCAGGGTTAATTTCATGTAAATTAGAATCTAGAAAGAATTTGAATTTAGATTTAAAATTTATGTTAAATGAGTTTAGATTTAATTTGACACTCATGTAATGTCATTCCAATAAATAAGATGTTAGTTTTATGTATTTGAAATCCAAAATATAAAATAAGTGTTAATTAGTAAATAAAACAATTCATAAAATTAAAATTTAGACTAAACCAAATTTTATAAATGGTTGAAGTTCATATGAGGAGTGTTCCCTATGGAGCCCATACTATGCGGTACCTCAAGTGAAATTCAAGGTTTAGAATTAAAAACACAACAAATCGATATCTTAAAAGTTTCAAAAAAAAAAAGAGAGAAAAAAAATAGAAGTCAATTACTTGCAATATATGCAAGCTTTAGGACTTAGGATTTTTTTTTAGCTAAGCTAAACCAAGAGGGTGGGATGTCCCCCTAGGTAGGCCCACACCATCTTGGCTGGATGTTGTTTCCAACAAATTTTTAAACTCCTTTATATCTCAAAAAAAATATAGAAAAAAGAGAGATTTTTTCAAAAAGAAAACTTGCGGGAATCAAGTTTTTTTTTTAAACCCAAGAAGAGAGAAGCAAGAGGGGACGTCCAGCCCCTCTTGCCCTCTCTCTCTCTTTTCATACTTTCTCTTTCCATCTCTCTCTCTTCTCAAAAAATTTATTTTATTCCCTTCTTCTTTTCTATTTCTTATTCTTGGTGGAGGTTGGTCCAGTAGCCATTGGAGTTGTATCCAAGCTTGAAGATACTTTTGTGAATTCAAGATGAAAAACGAAGGATTTTGTCAATTCAAAAACCCGAACGAGGTAGATATACCAATCACGTATACATAGATTGATCCAATCATGAGATATGCGTAGAATCAATTTTCAGATATGAACTAATAGGGATTAGACATGAAAATATTTTATTAACACTTATTTTCAATTTAGAAAACATGGCTTGTTGGATCCTTGCCACCACGGGATTATTGAAAAAAATGGTTTTCAAAACTAGATTAGTTTTGTCTTCTAAAATGAAAAACAGTTAGAGAAGGCTTAGATTTAATTTTTCTTTAGAACTTATTTGATTAGAGCATGTCTAAAAGTGTTTATTATATTAGGTTGTTACAAAAAAAGTTCAAAATAATTATGAAATTTATATATGTGCCAAAACCCAAGCTTGATTGTACAAAATTGTTTTGAAGAAGGATTCAACAAAAATGTTTTAAGAGTTTTGTATTTTATGATTTAGATAGATTAATGTGATAATGTTTAGTTAGTTTAGTGTATGTTAGTATGGTTAATCAATATGTTTATGCATATGTAAACCATGATTTGATGATTAATTAGGATTCATGTTATTAGTAAAAAGATATAATTTTGTTTGAGTAATTTTATGAATGCAATAAAAATTTTGGATGATGTATGCTAATGTTTTCATGTAGTTAGCACATATATACTTATATATGTATTATATGGTGCTCGGAATTTGTTTAGAATAGTTGTGAGCATATTTGATTAGATTTTAATATTGTCCTTAGTCTTGCTTACTGGATTTCTTATGGGTTTGAAATCTCTAATAATTTGTTCTTGCTTTTGTCTTGACCAAATTTAGAAAAAAAAATAATTTTAGAAATACAAATCCAATAAATCCAAATAAAAATACTATGGTGTTCTACACATTCGAGGCTTAAATTTAGAATCATGTTTTCTCATTTGAGTCAGTTTTGAAGCTAAAATGTCCATTGCTACAGAGCGCAGACTTTTTGCCCTATCAACATGACTGTTCCAACTAGAGATTTTGAAACCATCATAAACCTAATCAAAACTAATAAAATAAAATTATGAAAAATCTGAGTAAAAGCTAACATACATAAGAAGATTATGTAAAAAGGATTTTGTCAAAAGAGTTATCAGTAATTCCCAAAAAAATCTCCAATTCAGAATAAATTGCAGTAGTTAACAAAATCTATCTTATATTTTTCCTAAATAAGGTTCAGTCTTAGAATTTTCATAATTTTATTACAATTGATTTTGCAGTTCTATTTTTTGGGTTATGTTTTAGACATATTAAGGCAACCCAATTAAATTTTCAAAGCTAAACTCGGTTCCTATGTTTTTTATTGGATTTTTTAAAATCACGTTAACAGATTCCTGAACTGCACAAATGTCATGTGTTAATACTTAGTCATTTTCTATATTATACATGTTATATGATATTAAATCTTAACTAATGGTTTGATATGCATGTTGAATGCTATTTGTGTTGAATTATGAATGTTAAGATTGTATGTGTGATACACTGTGATACGCATTATACATCATAAAACATGCTCATTAAGAAACACAAGAATGCACATCTCTGAATTATGCATGCAACATTTATGTAAGCATATGATATGGTGTGTGTGATACTAATGAATATGTAGTATGAGCTTGAACATGGCTTATGAGTGAGTCTGCGTTTGATGGGACCCATGCGTATCTATGAAACACAAAGAAAAAAAAAAGACTGAACAACCGTGCACATAATTACATAATTACCTCAAGAAGGCCATGCTCAAAGTTACCCAGATATGGGGTTTAAACTGCGAGTAGTTTGAATGGGTTAAAACAACCTTGTGTTATAGAATCTTCTTGAGTGGAGATTAGGCTAACAAACCCATGTGTTAAAAGCACTTGAAATTAATTCATGAGCTTAATAATTAAATAATACCTATAACACATTCAAACTCAAGACCACTTTGAAGAGGGTGGTGGTACACTTGATCGGTCAATCGTTATTGCTCTGGAGAGCTAAGCATCTTTGTTGATCCCCAGTCGCGGGTCGTAGGGGAACACACTATTGTGTTACATAGGTGGTATATCCATAATCTCTGCAGAGTAAGAATCGATTCAGTATGGATTACTAATAGACTCTCCCGGTCAGAGATCACTCCAGTGAAAACTTTGAAGGGAGTTCACAGATTCTTATAATGAATGAAGATAATAAATTACATAAAATAACAGACACCTCATTGGATTTGTTGAATATGAGTTAGGAACCCTGAGTGTGTACTCTTCAAAGATAGGAAAGATAAACAAAATACTAAGTATGAAATCACTGGTTTTGATATAGTCTCTACGTAAATTTGTTGGTTTACTTTGGATTTGTACATTGTAGCATAATTGTTCTGAATTTGACTGCAAGCATTATTGATTGTGATAATGTATTTATGCTAGTCCTGATATATTTTGTTGTATGATTTAGTTGATTACCAGAAATTATGTCAATGCATTATATCTTGTAGTTGGATTATATTTGTGTATATGCATTTTGGTGTAACATATTGGGGTTATGGATTAATGCTCTTACTTTAATATTTTCAGATAACACATAAGTTGGAGTGATGACAGGTTGCTCAGTGGCGTCAGATGGATCATCATCGTTCTTCTTTCTTAAAAAATCCATTTTTTTATTATATTTTTTATTCAATTGAATTTGATAAGACATATAACTTTGAATTTAATTAAGTATTGAATTGCATTAATTTTTTTCAATTAAGTACTTAAATCCCAATGTGTGCGTAATCGTGTCACTGTACCCGCCAAAGTTGCATCAATTAAATTACATTATTCTGCTGTGTTTTTTTTTTTTAAATTCTTCAAAAATTTTCCAATACAAATTTGGGGCGTTACAAATTCATGTTTGGGTATGAAAAATATAAACCCAACCCAATTGGATCATACTCATTTTTTATACACAACCCAAACACTTATATGATCTATATCCAAATCAACCCAAACTTAGTATACACTCTAACCCACTTCATACTCGACCTGTCTGCATACCTGACTTAAATGGTTCTATACAACATGCACCTAAACTGATTCAAGCTTGAAGCAGTTTTGCTTTCAACCCTTTTCATACCCCAACCTTAACTACAACTAGTTATAATTTTATAGTCCAACGGACTATAACTCGAACATAGTCCACACCAAGTATGATATATTAAAACCTAATTATCATTAATAATGAAATCATTACCATCAAACCAATAGGTTAACTTTATAATAACAACTTCCCAAACTCCACAAAGTTAAAAGATTTTACTAGGATTGCTTTTTTTTTTTCAACAAAATCACTTTTTAATAGCCAACTCGATTAAAACACAATCCATATATACCCAACTAATTTATACTTGAACCCATTAACTTGTACAGGTCTACAATCTTAGTCATGCCTAGACCCGAACCTCAATCAAATTGAGATCTACCATGTTTGAAACCGACCCATTTTGCACCCGAATCTATTAACTCTAAGTCCACAACTTTTAGCAATACCTGAACCCGAATCTAATTGGGCAGATTTGCGTCTAGATTTTAGACCGGGCTAAAAATGGTTCTATCTATGACCTAATTCCTTTGAACCAACTCGGTTATTAATGATCCTAGTAATCAATGTAAGACTACAAGTTTTGAGCTATACCCGGATCTGAACCCATACCTAAATAAATTTGGATCAGGTTCGGGTATCTAAGCTAAAAAAACACACACAAAAAAGAGTGACAAGATCTGACCCAAACGTGAATCAAGAAAGCGCATTTCCAACATCCTTTAAAAAGAAAGTATAATTGTTATAATATTTTTTATTGACAAGAATCCCTCACCGATAATCGGACAGCTTAATCCCCAGGTGGGGTCATTGACACTAGGGATGCACAACGGCTCGTTTAAAGCTCCGTCCGAGCTTGAACGCAAGTCTGGGCTCGGTGTACATAAACGAGCCAAGCTTGATCAAGTTGTCGAACTCAATTAAACTCCAAAAGCTCGATTAGGCTCGAATAAACACACACACACACACTTTATATATATATATATATGTTTTCAAATTAAATTATAAGTGTTAATGTTAGCCTACTGGGTAGGGCGTTAGCTTCTTGTACATGCTGAGATCAAATTTTATGCATCACTTTTTTCCTGTTTACACGGAGAACAGGGACATGGGAACAATGTTGAGCAAAAAAAATCAGGCCCCCAACCCTATCATTCTCCCCCCCCCTCTCTCTCTCTTTCCTGTGCAGCGGTCGACGGAGAAGCCAACAGCGAGGCCGGCGATGAGGCCAGCAGCGAGCTCTCTTTTTCTCACTTTTCTTTTTTCTTCTCCTTCTGCGTTCATTGATTAGTTTTTTTTTTCATTAATTAGGGCTCTGAATCAAATATCTTTAATTTGGGTATTAGATATTTAGTTTGATTAAAACTTTTTTTATTAGAGTTTTGAATAAAATTTTTACAATTAATTTTATTGGGATTAGATTTAGGGATTTTTATATTTAATTTTATGATTTATTTATAATTTTTTATTTTATGATTTATTTTTCTTGTAGTTTATGATTTTTTGATTTATTTATAATTTATTTATGATATATTTTCTTGCACTTTAAGGTTTTATGATTTATTTATGGTTTTGCATTTGTATATAAAAAATATTTTTTTAAATTTTTTTTCTCAAATTACAAAAAATATAAACATTTTTTGTAATTGAATCCAGTTTAAGATCCATATTTAGAGCTAAAATCCATACTTTTGTGATAAACTTTCATAATTAGATTCAATATTATACAAATTAAACCATTTATATATCAACAAATATGAATTCTTATTTTTTCTCAAATTATCTAATTTTTAAACTTTTTTTTTTAGATCCAATCCAAAATCAGTAGCCGAAGTTAAAATCCATAATAAACATGTTAAAGTACTAATATGATTGGACGGATCAAGTTGTATCATCCAATATGAAGTTATCCAACCCATAACCCATATGGGTTCTCGCTGTCCCAACAATGTAAACAAACGCTCAAAACATTGGAGGGAGCATAGTTAGATATGCCATCATACATAGAGAATAGACAAAACATGTATTTTGTTTGTTTTGTTGGTTCATTCCGTCGAATCTTAGCACATACCTAGCATATATCTAATTGGTAAAATTCTTCAGGTCTACACTGCCTACTGGGATAGTACAGCCAGCTTCAACTAGGGCTGCACATGACCCGAGTTTGAGCTTAGCTTTGGCTGGCTTGCTCAGCTCGTAAGAGAAAACATGGTGTTCAAGCTTGGTTCGAGTGGCTTGGCTCGGCCGTAGGGTAAACATGGTGTTTAAGGGCAGCTCGAGTCTTATATGAAAATTGTATGTATATATAAGAAAACATCAATGAGTGGTAAGATGAGGAAAGGTCAATGAATGGTAAAGTGTTATCTGAATTGATAATTGAATCAGCATATATAGTTAAGGAATGTATTTCACGAAGGATTGAAGATTTATAACAGTTACAATGCATCTCATTAGATTAAGGTGAACAACTCTTCAAGATGAAGATAAGGATAAGAATGCATGTGAATTGAATACTCTGATACTCTCATTTAAGTTGATTAATAAAAAATGAAATTGTTCTTCTCACGTCTGTGTTTTTGTACAAGTTAAAAGCGCTCTGCATCCACAACGCATGTCAACGAGAGGCGATGGAGGTGATGAAACCAGCCTCACATCCTGTGAGCAGATTTTCGGGACACGCAGAGGATTTGCCACAACTGAAGAAGAAGATGAATAACCAATGCAGTAGTTAAGAATTTGTGGTGGTTGGAAGCAAGCGATTGATTAGGCTGATTTTAGGGGCACCATGTTACTTGTCTGAGAGAGAGAGAGAGAGAGAGAGAGAGAGAGAGAGAGAGAGAGAGAGAGAGAGTAAAATGTCTGTATAAAAGAGAAGATGAAGAGACTATGATTCCAATAAACACAACCGAAGCAACAATGTTAGGTACATCCCAGATTATGCAACTAGCGTGAAGGCCAACACATGGGATGGGGGGGGGGGGATCTCGTAGAACTTGGTCAGGTCAAACAGCGGCCCCGATGGCTGAGACGCTCCTCTTGAGGAGGGGCGCCTGCAGGTCCTTCGCGGCCGCTACTACTTCCACCGTGGGCTTGCTCTGATGGGGTTCTTGGAGGCCGAACTTCCAGAAGATGACGCTTATGAAGATGGATCCGGCGGTGATGACGGAGAAGAAGATCCACGCCATCCACATCATGTCTGCCGGCAGGACGGCCCACAGCCTTATGCCGTAGTTGTAGGTGAGCAGGATCGCCACCGCGAGACTCACCCTCCTCAGCGCCTCCGATTCCGGCGATTTCTGAGGGAGAAACGACGACACGGAGACGGCTCCGGCGAGGATGATGTAGAAGAGGAAGAGGGTGAGCAGGACGAGGGTGCTCCATGGCTCCTGCAACTGTGTCGTTTCCATGATGATGCCCGCACGATCTCGCTGCTTGTGGATTCAAAGCTCGGTTTTGCTGCTCTGCCAAGCCACCGTGATGACCGGACTTTGGATGCGTGTTACAGGGCGTTTCCGGTACTTATGTAGATATTTGCCGTGCGAAAGGAGAAACTCCCTTTCGTCGAAAAGGACGAGCATCTTCGTCCCGGTTTCCTATAAGATTGTCTCGAGGAACTTTCTTGAAGCTGCCAAATTTGGAAATTGAAAATTAATCACCTCACCCTCGTAACCATTTACTACCGTCTTTCACATCCTAGGTTTTTTTTAATTTTAATGGCAAGCTGGGTAGACCTTATACCTGAGTTCAAGGTTGTTAAATGCGATGAGGGGTTGAGCAGAAGCGTAAGTTTCATGATCAAAATAATAAAATATACAATATTAATAAAATAGCACTGGTAAATGGTTTTTTAATATAAATATACATATATGAGTTTGTTGATGGTTGATTTAGTAAATATAAGGTTTTTGAATGACTTGAAAAATAAATAGCTCCCAATTTTTTTAAATTATAACCTTGAATTTGTTTCTAGCAAAAACAACTTAAACAAAAAAAAAATCTTAGTAATGCATATAAATATTTTTTTCTTAGACATATCAGATGCATACATGCAATAGAACTATCATGAAACTATAGTTTTTCAGCAATGCACTTTTGCGCACATCTCTTACTTATATACAGGTATATGTAAATTTAAGTTAGTTATACTAATACAAGATTTTTAGTGGTTTACCACCACGCAATTAATCCAGAGATATTAATGCTATTGAAACTTGCATCAAACATTTAGCTGAAATCATAGTGAGGGCAATCCAAACAGTGTTATATTTGAAATTATTTTAGATAATTATGTATTCAAAGCAATTCTAGAACGCTTCAGGTACTGAGTGTGTGCCTCAGTACATTGAGCATGCGCCTCGCCTGTGAGACATACGCTTCAAGTACTGAGGCCTACGCCTCTCACAACACTGCCCGAGTTACCGTGTGCTGTGCTAAGTTTTTTTTAGTCATGTTTTATCAAGCAAAAATATGTTATGATTAAAAATTTATGGGTATTAACCCAAGTATAATTGCAAACAAGATATTGCTTACTTTACTGTTTGAAATGATATCATTAAGGAAAAGTTTTTAAAAATTAAAAAAATTGCATCACTTTCAAAGATGAGATCTAGCAAAAAAGGTCAAACTGTGAGAAATGCAGGATCGCTATATATAGACTATAAAAGTTTTATCGGGTCAAATGTGAACCCTTTCCCTACTATGACCGTTTAAGAAAACTTTGTGCTTCGATACACAGAGTTTGAGCTATAAATGTACGTCGATCGTAGTATTTCTATGATATTCCAGTTCGAAGAACGCTATGACGATGTGTTCCAATTAACTCTAATGCTAGTCTTTTCATATTCATAGAATTCAAATATAAAAATTATAAATTGTATGAACTATGAACACCTCGAGAGAGACATAAGTACCCATAATTGACTAAGCACGATACTTTGGGGTAACTGGATACAATTTAATTTTGTTGTTTGCAAGCATTGTATGAATTGCAAAAGAAAGTTAATGAAACGAAAGAAATTTTTTTATGCATGAGGTAAGTCATGACATATCTACATAATTGTATGCATAATTTGTTTACGAATATGCTTGCATGTTTACATTGATACCCATATAATTGTATGCATGAAGCATGTGTGAGCATAATTATATGCTAAATTAAGATAGATGTTTAACTGTATGCATGAATTAACATGTGAGTGTAAGTATACACTCAAATGACTTGTGCATAGAGCTTTATGAGTGAATACATGTACATATAATCATATGTATACTTATACAAAAAGATATGTAAAAGTTGTATGCTTTATTTATGCATAAATGTTTGTGTAAGATTGTATGCTTAAATATGCTGAAATGAATGCATGTATTGTATGTTTGATATACACACGAGAGTGTACATGAATGGTTTGCTTGTTGAGACCTAACAAGGGTCTGCAGAATTATGTTGAGATATGATGTGTCACACTTTATTTTTTTTTCTTTTCAACTCTACATAAATAAGCAGACGAATGTCGAGGAACACTAAGACTATTGTGTTGGGTTGGACTATATCTTCTGTTTCTTTTTATGTTTTGTGTATTATGATATTTGAAGTGTTATGATTTGATTCTAACTCCGTGACACACCAAAGTTTAAGTATACTTTTGAATTGGTTCGAAAAAGTAGAACCCAGCATCGACGTCAACACGCCCACCACCACCGCCCAACAAATGACATTGTGTGTCCTTCCACTACCCACCACTCAGACCAAAAGAGGGGTTCCTTCAACAAGAGCTTGACCAATGAGCCACCACTGACCAGTTTTTGATCAATAACACCTAGCACCATCCCTAGATGCTACTCTCATCTCCACCATTCAACCACCGTTGGTCTTGTCACCGCCGATAGCCAACCTAGTGACACCATCATCAGCTAGACAAGCAATAGCCTCCCTTCCTCTTTCCTTCTACTTTTAGTGGGATGAGACTTGCTGGCGATGGGCTGAACCCCTAGTGCCGCCCCTTGCGACCGGAATCCGGCAGGCTGACGTCTCCCTTTCTTGTTGGAGCTGACGTCGATGTAGGTGAGGATGGTGTGCGCATGAGACGAATAGAGGGCACCTCCCATCCCCGCCAATGGAGAACGTAGTGCTCGTGGGATCCTGGCCAATGATCGTTCACCGACTGAATCTTAATGGCTTGCGCCTCCCTTAGATGCTGGTGGTGATGCCGACGTGACCCATGCAGAGGTGATGGAGCTTGCCACTGACAGAGTTCCTTCATGGAGTTCATTCCCCACTGACAAAGACCACACTGCCAGTGGGATCCCGGTTGTCCCTGCTCGTCGATGCTCTTCGATCGACGAGGTGGCCAACTGCACCCTTACGACAACCCCCTCGACATCTGTCGAAGGGGGCGCTGTTGTGCCCGGGCGCAGATCAGGTCATGCTGAACATGAGCGTTTTTTCTCGTGCTGACATCGTGGCCGTCTGTTTACATTTTGGATGAATGCCACGTGGTTTTGTTGACTTTTGAGTTTTTTAAAATGCAAATCGGATGGCCACGATGTCAGCATGAGCAAAAACGCTCATGTTCAGCATGACCTGTTCCGCTTCCGTTGTGCCCTATCGGGGGTGAGGAACACCACCCGATGAGATGGGGTGAGAGAACCGGTTCGTGTACCAATCAGTTCCTCCCTGTTTCATTCGAGTGAGTTGGTTCTAGGTGCCCTAAACTAAGCCACTCTCATTTGGGCCCGGTTCAGGCCCATTCTCAAGCTTTTGGATTTGGTTTTGTGATCTCAGATCCAAAGCTTATGTGCCGAAACCCAGGTCTGGTCCAAAGAGACTCCTTTATAACCAGGTTTGGTTTTGGAGCGCATCAACGATATCATTTGGAGCACCGGATGATAAATCAAGTGACTTATATCATTTTTTTGGAGCGCATCAACAATATCATTTGTTGCACCGGATGATAAATCAAGTGACTTATATCATTTAGACCTCTTTAGATTTGAGCAAACCAACCTTAGAGCCATTGGATCCATTTGACCCATATTAATAAAAGTATCTAAAAGACTATAGATGGTTCAAGAATAATATTTCAGGCTTCCATATGTGTACTAAGACAGTTCGGGTTACTAAGTTTGTGGACCCGCATCGATATTCAATTTCATATTGTGGGCCCATAACTCACAAGGTGGAGCACAATTGAAAGAGGCATAAGCTAGATTAAGACTTAAGAGCAAGTCTTCTTCAACCTAGAGAGAATGATGCAGTCGCAGAGCGATGCATATCCGAGACTACTTCCTTTATTGGATCATTTAATATCCATATTATTTAGTTTGTATATTTTTAATATTTGGATAATTTTATAATATATTTTGGATTCGATATTCAAATATAATTATGACAATTAAGAAAAAAAATATTTTTCAGGAGTTTATCAAATTAGGTAGTTTACTTAGATTGAGATATGGGGTACCTCATCTATAAATAGACCAGATCCCTATATATATAGTTCAAGATTGAGAGTTGAATTTCATAAATTGTTATTTTTCAGTTGTTTTTTGTTTTGTGTTACTTTTCTATAATTTTTAGCTATTTTTTGTTATTTTCAGTTTTTCTTAGATAATCTCTTAGTTGGATAGTTTTTCTCATAAATCGGTCCCTCAAACTACCTTGGTGGTCTGTTTGGAATCTCGGCTATGGGATAGGCCTTTATGCATTTGGGATGAGAAGTGAGGCCCTTTCTCATTTGTATTTACACTAAATCATGGATTTGGCTGCTGCGGCTTCTTCAAATGCATAAACTCCATAAACGGCCATCTCATATGCAGGTTGCACCTCAACAAGCCCCACCGAGAGCTACACCCGAGTAGCATTAGGGTTGTGTCCCATTGTTGCATCGCCAAGGACTACCTCTCTCACTACAAGAAAATTGTTAATTAGCGACGGAAATTAGCGACGGATTTTTCCCGTCGCTACTTAGCGACAGATTAGCTAGAGATAGAATCTGTCGCTAATTCGCGACGGATTAGCGAGGAAACGACTTTTATCGCTAATCTGTCGCTACTTAGCGACGGATTAGCGACTGCATGTTTTTGTCGCTACTTTTTATTACAAGAACACCATTTTAGCGACGGATTTAGAGAGGGAACTCTGTCGTCGCTAATCCGTCGCTAATTAGCGACGGAGTAGCGACAGAATATATTCCGTCGCTTTTTTGGTATTTTGGTTTCGCGACGACTTAGCGACGGAAAAATTCCGTCGCTAAGCCGTCGCTAAATGTCGCGTAAATCCCTAATCCCATCCCTCTTTCTCTTTTCCCTATTTCGCTGTATTGCTCCCTCCCGCCGCCCGTCGGCTCTCGCCACCGTCCGGCCGCCGCCGCTCGCCAGCCGCTGCTCCCCGTCCACCGCTCGCCAGCTGCCGCTACCCGTCAACCTCCCGCCACCGTCCGGCGACGCGCAGGTAATATTCTTCTTCTTCTTCTAAACGCAGGGGGTATGCCCCTTCCCTGCCGGAAACGCAGGGGATTTAGCCCCCTGCCGTGCTTTCCGGCAGGGGGGGTCGACCCCCTGCGTTTCTGGCAGGGGGGGTCGACCCCCTGCCGTAAAGGCACGGCAGGGGGGGTCGACCCCCTGCCGGAAAGGCATGGGTGGTCGACCCCCTGCCGGAAACGCAGGGGGTCGACCCCCCTGCCGTAAAGGCACGGCAGGGGGTCAACCCCCCATGCCGGAACTGCCTTTCCGGCTGGGGGTTTAACCCCCTTCCCTGCCGGAAAGGCAGGGGGTTTAACCCCCTGCGTTATGCTGCCTAAGTGACTTATCAAAAAAAAAATTCTGTTTTTGAATGCCTATGCTGCCTATATGAATCGTTTGAAAAATAAAATCTGTAGTAGGAATAACATGCTGCCGATGTGTATTGCTTTTGAAAAAAAGAATCTGTTATGAGATATATTATGCTGTCTATGTGAATTGGTTTCAAAAAAATCTGTTTTTTAATGCATATGCTGCCTATGTAAATCAGTTTGAAAAAAAAAATCTTTAGTAGGAATACTATGTTGCCTATGTGTTTGTTTGAAGAAAAAAAATTTGTTATGAGATACCTACGTTGCCTATGTGATTTGTTTTGAAAAGAATTTTTGTTATGGATACCTATGCTGCCCATGTGATCTCTTTTTTAAAAAAAAAAAGTTATTATGTGATCCCTATGTTGTCCATGTGATTAGCTTGAAAAAAAGTTTGTAATATGTGTATATAAGATGTCCATATGGTTTTAAGTGTAGTTTGCATATATGTTGTCCATATGGATTTTAAGTTGAATTTTTTTTTGTAATGTATATATACAAGTTGTCCATGTTGTTCAATTTGTTAGTTTGTTAATGTCTACTGGTAGTTAGTTTTACTTCAATTTGTTTTCTTGAAATCTGGTTAGTTAGAGTATTTCAATCTATTAGTCTTTTATAATTATATTTTTCTTAGATAGATTGGTATTTAATGTTCTCACAATCAGTTAGTTAGATTAGAGCTATTTGAATTCTTTATGATAGTGGTGGTTAAACGGAGTTCACATCTTTTCTAGTAAACTAATTGATTGATTTACTATTCCTTTGCTAAGTAGTTCAGATTAGAAATTGTCTATGACTTTATGTTAGTCGACTGGTTCAACATGTTATAGCTGGTTTGTTAAATTAGCATCTTCTAGTTAGATTTGGCTTAACATATATACTATTTTTCTTTTCTCTTCTTTCAATTAGTTAGAGTTGTTTTAATTTGTTTTAATTTTTTTAGTTAGTGTTTCATCTTGTTTCATGATTAGTTAATTTGTTACTTAATTTGTTTTGTTTTTGTGCAGATTTTTCAACGGAACCAACTCGTGCTCGGCCACCTGTGGTAAGTAAATGACAAAAACAATGCAAATCGGGTAAATACTCGTGGTGAGTAAGTGATGCAAACGTATCACATGTTATTTAATTTATTGAATGCAGCACTTTATTGTTCACATACTCACTTAGTTGTTGATATCTAGGATTGCTTTGTTGGAGTTCGGAGATCATGCTGAGCATGATTTTAATGTAGAAATATGGAAGTGTTCTTATTTTTGGAGTACGGAGTCCATGCTAAGCATGGTAGTAGTTAGTGAGATATTGAAGTGTTTTTGCTGCAGGTACATGTTTGCCATTTATTTGATATGAATGATTATGATGTATTGCAATGTTTGATGTAATTGTATCCATGCTTGCATGTAGTTACTTTTAATTTGATTTTGACTTCCATGTGAAATTTTATAATAAAAGCATGCTTCAAATGATTGTATCATGTCATTAATAGTTTGTACATGAAAATATTAAGTTATCAATGCATGCATCAAAATTCTTGTTATTGTTTGACATAGTATATTGCATGATAAATTTGATATTTTCTTCATCGTAGCATTCTGATTGTTTTTTTCTTAATTCGTTAGGATACTATTCGTAACATCATACGACAGAATGACTGCAAACCGTGAATGGATGTACCGTAGGATAGTGGACAATGAGTTATCGCATGAATATATGGATGGTGTCGATAGTTTTATTGAATTTGCAACGGCGAGTGTCAGTACGGTAGATCCCACAGGTCGGTTTAGGTGTCCCTGCAAGATTTGTAAGAATAATCGATTTATAGAACCTCATGGCGTTAGACATCACCTATACAGGAAGGGTTTTGTGAGTGATTATCAGAACTGAATGTTTCATGGAGAAGAATTCAGAAACGATTTTGATGCACGGGTGAATGTGGTGCACGATAATCCATATACGAATTTGATATTTGAGGCTGCAGGAACAGAACTGGGTTCTGCTATGAGTTCTAGTGATGTAAGAACTGCCGTAGATGAAGAATCACCAAACGATGCAGCTAGTAGATTTTATGATTTACTTAAAGATGCTGATGAGCCACTTTGGAACGGTTGTGAGAGTCACACTATCTTGTCTGCAGTTCTTCAACTAATGAATTTGAAGTCCGAGTATAATTTGAGTCAATCATGTTTTGACCGTTTGTGCATGATTGTGAAGAGTATGTTGCCTAAAGATGAGAAATTGCCACAAAATAGTTTTTGCCTGCCTTAAAGCACATCTGAGCAAGGTAGAATCACATATAGAGTTTTTTTATATGCCTTAGAACACATATGAACATGCTATAATCACATATTCAATTTTTTGACTGCCTTAGCACACATATGAGCATGATAGAATCACATATATATATATTTAACTTTTTGTCTGTCTTAGAGCACATATGAGCATGATAGAATCACATATAAAGTTTTTTTGATTGCATTAGAACACATAAGCATGCTATAATCACATATTCAGTTTTTTTACTGCCTAAGAACACATATGGGCATATTATAATCACATATTCTGTTTTTTGACTGCCTTAGCACACATATGAGCATGCTATAATAACATATAGAGTTTTTTAACTGCCTTAGAACACATATGAACATGTTATATATCATTTATGATAGAATCACATATAAAATTTTTGGCTTTGCCTGCCTTAGAGCACATATGAGCATGCTATATTCACATATTCAATTTTTTTACTGCCTTAGCACACATACGAGCATGATCGAATCACATATATAGTTTTTTGCCTGCCTTAAAGCACATCTGAGCATGGTAGAATCACATATAGAGTTTTTTTATATGCCTTAGAACACATATGAACATGCTATAATCACATATTCAATTTTTTGACTACCTTAGCACACATATGAGCATGATAGAATCACATATAGAGTTTTTTTATTGCCTTAGATCACACATGAGCATATGATAGAATCACATATAGTGTGTAATTTATTTCATTATATTTTGTTTATCAATACTGACTGTTCTTTTCTTGTGTAGGCTGCTAGCGATAATCAGGGTAGTGGAGCTGAAGGGACAGATAAAGACAATGAACAAGAAGACGCACAAAATCTTGGCGATGATTAGAGGACTGTGTTGAAGAAGTTCTATTTTTTTTTATTTTTCCTAATTGTAATTGTTGAATTGTAAATAATTAAACTTCTTAGTTTTAAGGTGGAACGATTAATTATTATAGATACTTGTTATATGATTTTTTTTGTGTGGTTTGTTTTTTATTTACAGGAAATATAAATTGTACAGGAAATATAAATTGTACAGTTCTCAGTAATTAATTTTTAAATAATTTTTTTTTGATTTTTTTTCGTTTTTGCGACGGATGATTCCGTCGCTATTCATATTAATCTAGCGACGGCTTAGCGACGGAATTAAATCCGTCGCCACGCCGTGGTCGCCGTTTAGTACCGGCGGATTGGCGACGGAATATAGCGCTCGTTATTCCGTCGCAATTAGCGACGGACTTGGCGACAGAATTATTCCGTCGCAAGTTAGCGTCGAAATATTCGCGACGTAAGCATACTGTCGCCGCGTTGTCGCTAATCCGTCGCTAACATGGTTAGCGACGGATTAGCGACGGATTAGCGACGGAATGTGGTCGTCGCTAATCTACTGCTTTGTTGTAGTGTCTTGGAGGGAGTCTAAATGGTATGTTGGTGATGGGATTGTGTTGCCAACACCAGCCCCAATGCCTCCCAAACACCCAAGGCATGTCTTGGAAACCCTGATGCAACACCAAATCTGTGGAATCCGTGTTTCCAAACATAGCCTTACTGCTTGAAGTTAATTTGTTGAAAATCACCATATATTTCCATCCATAAGCTTGTAAGTCTGATTCAACATGGTTGCTACCTTTCCATAAACTACTGTAGGGATGTAAATGTTCGGACTTGGGTCAGATCTAGGCATTCCTGGGTCTGACATATTGAATCTGACCTAATATGATTTGGATTCAGATTCAGAGTCATATGGGATCAACGAAAACCAAATCCACGTCCAAGTCCAACTGGCTTAAAATCCAATACATTTATACAAATTCAGATTTGGATTTTATTTGGATTAGGATCTTACTCGATCTCGTATTTGGATTCTGGTGTAAATTAAACTCAGTATCAGTCCAGATTTGATTATCAATCGAGCCTGACTTGACTTTAGCTCTGACTAAATGAATTCAGATTGGAGTTGGATATGTCAGTTAATATCCCACCTGTTGACATCCCTACTATTCACAAAGAGAAATTACTCACATAATATTGATTTTTTTTATGTAAAACAGTTTATCATTAAGAACACCTTAGGATCAAAACTTGAAATAAAAGAGACAAACTTCTTCCCTCAGAAGTTCCCTGACTATAACAAATTATGAGGATTTGTAATCCTTATCCAAACTAGAGCTTTTACTTTGCAGATTAGTTCCATGTAAATCAAGAGTACACTCTCCTAAGTTATGGTGGTTCAGGTTGAACTTGAAGTAGTTAACTATCTGTGTTATTTCTTTTTTGCAAATTTCGCTATTAAAACATAAAATATCGTGATAAAATGTGGCCTCTACGATTTGATAATAATTCACGATATTTTGAAAATCTCATGCTATTTTGCAATTTAAAACCGTGCGCTACCATATCGCAATTTTCGCGATATTTTCAAATTATCGTCCATATTTGTCACTGTGAATTTAGGGCCAATGGACTCCTTTCTTATTTTTTACCGTATATTTCTTCTTTTGCCAATACTAAAACACAGTAACATTTAAGCGTGGTACGCTACAAAATATATACAATTCCCTTTACCAGATATATATTGCATTTTCCATCACAGCCACAGGATCAATGTGGCCATCATTTTTCATGAAGATCTTTAGCAAGTTTTTGGAAAATCTACTGGCAAGAGCCATCCCCCACCGGGCCTTGGCGGATTGACGGGTCTGGTTTCTCCGGGTTATAAATCCAAAAAAAAAAAAAGGAGCCACCCCACCGTTGGTGGTTGAGAGATCATGTTGCAGCCCAAGAGGCCTTATATGGGCGTTGACAAAACTAACAAATAGAAGAAAATTTGTACACCATTCGACATTTGGTAAGCAAAATGATAACTTAATAAGGCAAAAGAAATTTTACCATAAATTTTTCTGGGCAAAAATCCATGTATTTTAAATAAAAATTTCCTCCTATCCATGGGAAATTTTGCCAAGAAGAGGGCCACTGCCCCCATGCACTCCGTTTGGCTCTCTGCACTCATAAGCGCTTAGTGAATATAGCTACGCACAAGTCCTTGTCATAAATTATAAATATGCTAATAAATGCATTTTTAGTTTAAGTTATGATATTTTTTTTGGAAAAGATTCAATTAGGTTTTAGGAGACCAACTTTTTTGCCCCTGTTTTCAACAATTGCCTCACGTTTCTGAAGTTCTTGTTATGGGCCTCTTATTTAGTTTCTATTATATATATATATATATATATCTTATGAGATTAAATGAGTTTTATCAATTCCAAAGGGCAATATGAAAAACCTAGAAAATCATCTCTCTCAAGATGATGGCTGTAAACCTCAAGTATTTATTTGACCGTTTTGAGGAAACCTGTAGCTCATATAAGGAATTTCAGAAAAGTGAGGCCTATTTTTGAAATTAAGGGCAAAACTTTGGCCCTTAAATAAAGTTGTTTTATGAATAAAAAACATAGAATTTTATTTATTTTTTACTAGCAAGCTTGAGCCACGGGCTTGGTTCACTGGTGAAGGAGCCAAGCCTAAACATGCATTGTTTAGTTAGTTCAACCCGTTTAACAGCCCTAGAGAGAAGGAAGGCTAAGACTTGTTTGCTTCAAAGGTGCCACCGTCAACAAATGCCTTTCCGGTAGCTAAAAAGTCAGAGATCAATGTACCCTGTTTGTTTTAATTAGTTAACTTTAAACCATGAGGATAGGAGTAGTAACAGAACCGTGCAAGACGACCCAACGGTGAGTTTTACTCTATGTAAGTCAAGAGAACACCACCCTAAAGTTACGATGGTACAATACCAGAGAGAGAGAGAGAGAGAGAGAGAGAGAGAGAGAGAGAGAGAGAGATGTCCATGGATAAGGCTAGTAAACGAGCCCAACTAATTAACTGAACAGGGCATGTTCGGCCCCGCTCTTTTACTAGTGGATTGAGCTCGTGGCTCGGCTCCTGTTTGTGTTTAGCCAAGCCGAGCTCGAGCTCAGCTCATCCCTAAATGAGATGAGCCGAACACGAGCTGACTCGTGTAAAAACATTCCATGTTATTTTTATATAGTATATACATTTTTATATATTATACTTGAAAATATATATAACTTTTTATAAATTACACTTAATAGTCGTATATATATTTTTCATTCATCCTTTTTTTTTTAATATGTTTTATGCATTCATCCTTTTATATATATATAAACAAGCACTATCAAGCCGAGCTGAGCTGAACACCTTGTGTTCGGGCTTGATTCATTTAAGCTAAATAAGCTGCTCGTGGCTCGGCTCACAAACTATATGAAGCGATCATGAACGAGTTCATAACGAGCCAAACCGAATCACGAGCTGCTCGGTTAGTTTGCCAGCCCTATCTATGGAATTGTTCACTCAGCCAAATCATATAGTCTAGCCATTTGGTCCCGTATGTTGTAGCTATCTTTAAAGCTATAGATAGGGCTGGGAAAGAAGCCTAGCTTCCAGTGGCTCGGCTCATGTTCCACTGGTAAAGAGCTTTCAAACTCGTAAAATAGACTCGACGTGTTGAGTATGAACAATAGGTGCTCGGCTCAGCTCGATTCTTGTAGCTCGTTAGATATTAAAAAATATACTTTAGATATATTTTACATGTATTTTTTTTTGTAGAGGGAGAGGAAGAAACTAGGGATACAGTAGCAGCAATATAGCATCTTTACATTGTGAATATAATTAATCAACCAATAAATAATAATGGTATTGCACCAGCTGACCCCTGCACGAGACAGAATTCAAACTACAAACCAGTTAGAATATCTAATAATTAACCATCAAGGATGAGGACAGTGTGTAGGGCACCCCTGCCGCGTCCAACCAATCTAGTCTGACCTTTGCGAACCCCTCCACGGTGAGCTGCATGGCCTCGTTGGCTGTGAGGTTCTTGTGGTACCCCTTCCACCGGACCCTGCGGTCCGTGTTGGAACCGGGCCCCGTGTTCTTGTACTCTATGTAATCCACGGTATCGAGGGTGGAGTATTGGTCCCAGGTGTGCCACCCTTCCGGGTCGATGAGGTCCCCCAGGTAGGAGTTCATCACGGCGACCCTCGAGTAGTTCTTCCAGGGGCGGCCAAGGTAAGTGGGGATGGCGTGCTTGGCGGGTGCGAGCTCCGGCGAGGCGTCGATGGTGCAGTACTGCATGGAGATGCCCGAGTCCTTGGCCTTGGTCTCCCTCCCCTGAGCCGTGATCATGTTCGTCTGGCCGGGGTTCGGCCGGCGGACGAGGATCAGGCAGTTCTGGAAGACGGCGGAGGCATCGCCGAAGATGAAGTCGATGGTGCCGTGGATGTTGCATTCGCGGTAGAACTGGGTGTAGGAGTGGACGTAGAGGGTGTCCTGATAGCCGCTGATGTTACACCGGTAGAAGGCGGAGAGGTCGGAGGAGACGCGCAGAGCCACCGCTTGGTGCTTCGACGGGCCGGCCGTGTTCACGAAGGTGACGTCCCTCGCTATGAATCCGCGGCCGGATACGCCTACCGATCCGAAATCATGAGAAATTGGAAAACTTGAATTAATTCATACGATTAGAGATGATGAATAATGAAACATGAATTGAAGTTTTTTACTTACCAACGGTGGCGGAGTTGTAGGTGGAGTAGCCGTCGTCGAAGCTCCTGTTGCCTCTGATGATGGTCACGTCCCTCCCTTCACCCACGAACATGAGGTTGGTCTTGTCGTTGGGCACGTCCACATTCTCGTCGTAGACCCCGGCCTTGATCTTGATCACGTACCGAACTCGGCTCCAACTGGGCGCGTTGCGGACAGCTCCGGATACGGTGCGGAACGTCCCCGTTCCGTTGGGAGCCACCACAGCGTCCGGATTCAGGAAGGATTTCTGATCCGCCGTCGTGAGCCAAACGGGGAGGCTGTTTTGCTGCTCCACCCATTCTTGGAGTCCCGGAAAGGAACCCAACGTTCGACGAAGAGTGTTTTTGGTGGCCGGAAGGGCTCCCTCTCTTCGACCACCATTAGTGCCAATCTTCGAGGTGGGCATGTTATCCAGGGTATGCAGAGAGCTGCTCATCATCTTGTTACTGTGATCTGCGCGTTTGAGAGTTGCGGATTGGATTCTTGGGAGGGAGAGGAAGGAGAAAGGAGGGAGACAGTGAGTGCAGCGTCGGTAGTTCTGGGTAATGGTGGTGCGTGGGATCTCTTTGATGGGGCAGAGCTCGGTGGTGTTGTGACTCCACATCGGGAGGGAAGCGTTGACGGCAAGAAAGCAGAGGAGGAGGAGGATGCACAAGGATAGTCCAATCGTCGAAGGGAAGGCGAGCATTCTTGTTCGAGATCTTGGTTTCTTGGAATAATCTCTGTGACTGCGAAGAGGAGAAAGAAGGGCTCTCGATTCAGGGGAGCGCGAAACCTGATGAATCCACGGTAACTTCTTTTTCTTCTTCGTCAGAGTATTCTCGTGTGAGCAATTCCATGGATCACAGTTTGATTGCAGAGAGAAGATAAAGAAAGCTGCAATCGAAAGCAAAAGATAAGAAGCGCAGAGGTTGGCGAGCTACGTCGGTTTCCATGCCACATAAACTCCGTCAGAGTTAGTATGAGAATAGGAAACTGGGTATCTCCATTTGCTTCAACGTATGGTAGAATGACACGTACAATACTTGGTCAAATCGGTCAGAGTTAGCATGAGAATAGGGAACTGGGATGACGTAATTGAGTCATCCAAGTTAGCCAGGCGCTATTTCTAGCCAAAAGGGAGTTTAATTCATGTAGGAACTCAAAGAGTATGAGTATATGATAGAGTCTAGAAACATTCACCGAGCTGGATAATGTGAAGCTCGGGTGCCCTGCCCAACTTGGGATCCAGGTATACTAAAAGCATATATATATATATATATATATATATATATATATATATATATATATATATATATATATATATACACAGAGAGAGAGAGAGAGAGAGAGAGAGAGAGAGAGAGAGAGAGAGAGAGAGAGAGAGAGTCTTTTCTCACTTGAGGCAACTCCTCTCATTTACAATTTTTCACTATATTAGCATTATCACTTTCTTTATTCTCATTGATCTTCCTTCTCATGTGTGCAGATCTGCATGTAAACGTTGGGCTGGTTGTGCTATCATCCTTATCTTGATGTGAGCACCATGGTGGCTATATCTTTCGAGCTTTCTATGTGCGGTGTGTTAGAATCTCATATCCAGATCCAATCACTAAGTCTAGATCTGGATCCAATACAATTAAAAAAGTCCAAAATAAACAAGAAGACCTGATCCCCATCAAGGAGTCCAAGAAAGTAAAACAAATTCAAGATTGTGTCAAAGAAGATGTTATGGGACTCTCACATAAGAGTGATCTCCCACATGAGAATTCATCCAAGAAGTTAGATCCCAATGGGACTCCTCCAAATTAAATATGAAGTCTTGTAGGCCTTGAATCTTGGCCATCTTGTACATGTATTATATATAAACGTGTACCAATGGAGCTCTACCCTCACTAATAGAAAACATTGAGGTGAAGGGTCATGAAGGTAGGATCATTCAAATCCGAACCACTTTAAATTGTGTAGTGTGTGTGATTGATTTATTTCTTTACTCAAATTTGTACTTGTTTATGGTATTAGAGCCTACCCTGGGCATCATGTCTGCATCAACATCAACAAACTCAACTTCAGAGACAAATTTTATTGTTCTTGCTCCAACTACCATACAATATTTCTTGAGCACAAAGTTGTCTACAAACAAATATTTGCTGTGAAAATATTAATTTATCTCACTATTGATTTCATATGCTATACAAATTCATTGATGAATCAAAACCATGCCTGGTTAAATTAATTACCCAAGATGGAAAGCAAGTGCTCAATCCTAAGTTCATTAAATGTCAATGCCATGACCAACTTCTCTTTAGCTAACTTATTTCTTCCTTAACTGAACCTGTTCACAGACATGTCATTGGCATGAAAACCTCATTTTGAGGTCTGGGCATCCCTAAGAGAAGCCTATGCTGGTCACTCTCAAATTTGTGTATTGCAGTTAAAAGATCAACCGCATACCATCAAAAAAGGAGAGAAAAGTATTGATGACCATTTAAAAAAAAAAAATCATCACCCACCAATTGGCCATGACAAGCAAACCTGTCCTAGATAAAGATTTTGTTTTGTTTATTTTATGGGCACTTCTACATGAATATACGACCTTAAGAGTCTCCATTTCTACTCATTTCGATCCCACATGCATAAACCAACATCACAGTCTAATTCTATGAGAAGAAGCGCACATAATAGAATCCACCACAGCTAGTCATGATGTTGTTCCATAAGAAAATTTCAACTGGAGGTTTAATAGCAATTTTAATAACTCCGATCGAGGATATGACAGAAATTTTCAATAGAGGGGCCATGGTCATGGGCGTCAAGGTGGACGTTTTAATGACTCACAAAATAATGCAGGTGTTACATGTTAATATTGCAAAAAAAAACAAATCACACAATCCACTAGTGTTATCTCATTCAGAGAGAGCTTTCATCAGAATCATCACTGACAGCATATCAAGCATCTATGTCAAATTATTCAGATTAAAGCTGGTTTTCAGATTCAAGTGCCTCTCACTATATGATGACATACTTGAACTTTATATCCCTTAACTCTGACTATCAAGGCAGCGATACAGTAAAAATTAGTAACGAGACATGTTTGCCTATCTCTCATATTGGTTAATCCATTTTTTATCATGCTGGTACTAAATTTTATTTACGAGACATATTACATGTTACTCAAATTAAGAAGCAATTACCATATGTTCAACGATTCACTCAAGATAATAATGATATTTTTTAGTTTCACCTGTTTCACTATTGTGTTAAGGATTTAGTAACAAAGAAAGAAATACTCGGAGGAATAACCAAGAATGGATTGTACTATGTTCAACTCCGTCACAATAAAGTAACCAATGTTGGAGAGTGAACAACTATTCACAGTGGCATTGTCGACTGGGTCACTCGATGTTAAGAATCATTCAACATATAATTTCTAAATTTAGTTTGTCTTTCATTAATTGTATTGACTCTAAAGTGTGTGGTGCTTGTCAAAAAGGGAAACACTATAAAATTCTATTCTCTAACACTATTCATAAGTTTTCAAAACCTTTAAATTTGATATTTGTTGATGTGTGGGGACATGCCCCAATCTCTAGTACTCAAGGTTTTAAAATTATCTCAGTTTTATGGATGGTTTATCTCGGTTTACTTGAATATTTTTTATGAAAAATAAATCAAATATAGCTACTATATTTAAAAAATTCAAAGCTCATGTTGAAAATGTTGTGGTCTTAAAAATCAAGTTTTTACAAACTGATGGTGGGAGAAAATTTAAGGCCTTAGATCCATTTTTATAGAGTTATCGGATCGAACATCAAATTTTTTGTCCACATACACAAGAACAAAATGGATCAGCTATGCCCAAACATCGGCACATTGTCAAAATATGGCTCACCCCTGTAATACCGACATTTTTTTAACAATTATTTAAATAAATATTATTGTCTCAAATATAACTTTTATTTATTTAAATATGCTTATGAATTATAATTTATGTGGTACATTGATTCAAAAGAAATTCCAAGTGAATTAAAATTTTATCCAAAGTTAAAATGAAATTTAAATTTAACCCTAGAGTTAAAATTGGCTAAATTAAAAATTAATGAGAATTTAATTTGAATTTGGGTTTGAAATTAATTTCACCTAAATTGGGATTTAGTATGTGGGTTTGGACCCAAATTAGGTTTGAAAATTTATTGGATTTGGATTTGGTATGAAATCTAAGTCTTAATATGGATCTAAGATTCAATTTGAAAATATAAGATTTTCTTAAAAAAAATAATAAGTATATTAATTATTTAATTAAGCAAGTTAGCCTAAGGGGTTGGGTCATCCCCCTAGGTGGGCCCACTCCTCTTAGCTGCAAATGATTTCCAAAATTCAAAGAAAAAAAGAAAGAAAAAGAAGAAAAAAATGCAATTTGGAAAGTTTTAAAATCCAACTTGTGTTGAATTTTGGAATTTCAAAAAGAGGAAAGGAATGGGGGTCAACCAACCTTCTCTCTCCTCTCATTGTGGGTTGCTAAGGTAAGACAACAACTTGCTCTGTCCATACCCTCTCTCTTTAAAAGAAGAAAACAAGGGGGGGGGGGTCCCCACCCACCCCCTTTCTCTCTCTTTCTATTTCTTTTTCTCTCTCTCCCTCTCTTTTATTCTTTAATCTTATAAGGAGATTCTAGCAACCATTGGAGCTGAAATTTGAGGTTGCATTAAGTGGAAAAGATATTCAATCTGTTGGAACTCATATTTGAGGTAGTTACCTCTATCATATATGCTCGAAAGTGGATTTTAGGTGTGTTGAGAATGCAAAATCAAGATCAATGGTGATCCATGATGGATCAACCATAGATCTTGTATTAGAGAGGTTTTAAATATTTATATATCACATACCTCATGTTGATATGTTTCAAAAATATTGATTTCTTTAAAACAAGATTCGTTTTGGGGTTTTACCAAAAAACAGTCTTCGAAAATCATGTAGTCTTGTATCTAAGTTGCAAATCGGTTTTGATTATGCAAGTTTACTGATTTGTATCAATGATTAGATGAATTATGATATTGAAATTTGATGTGTATAAGGATTTAATAGATCTGGAATAATGTTGGTTTTATTAAATTGCATGATGGTTTATGAAAAATATATTGTTTCACAGAAGTGCTTTAGATATTGACAAAAAACATGATTTCGATTATGTATGGAAGCATGTATTGATTTTTATTCTATGCTACAACATCATGATTGTTTGATTAGGTGTATACCATGCTTAGAAATTCATGTTAGATTATTTGCAAATGTGTTTTCATGTTGATGATTAAATTTAGAAAATAACTAGATGTTGTTTGTATTTTCCTAACTGAACAATGTCGGTAGGAAAATCATAATGCTTAAACGAATTAGATTCTGACAAAATCCTTTTACGTGGGTTGTGTAGACATATACATGAAGTCTCAGTAAATAGGTCTTGTCCCAAAAGTTATTTTTTCAAGAGTTATAGCTTCTATAATACGAATAAAGAAATCTAGTCTGTGTACAAAACCAAATCTAGTATGTCCTACCACAAAAACTCCAATAAATTTGTTTTATAGATTTTTAGCTGATTTTTAGATATGTGTTGTTAGGCATCTTAAACATTTTATGAAAAATAAGAAAAAAAATTATAACTCTTGCCAGTAAGTACTAGAACTTCATCCAAGTTGGTGAAAATCTATTACTTAAGAAAATCAAGACCTGTGTAATTCCCTAATAGGAGCTCGGTCCAGAATAAATTTAAAACTATTGACAAAGAGGTCTGAATCAAGAATGGATTTGGTTGAAAGGTAATAGACAAGGCTATTATAAAAAAAATAAAGAAAATTATTGGCCTTGAAATAGTGTTATCATCGCAAAATTGTTCCCCTCCCTAGCGAGAGAGAAACGAATTTGCGAGTCAAACTCGACCAAAGTTTTGAAAATGATTTTGAAAATTTACTCGCCTCCGTTTTGAAAATTTGCGAGAAAATTCCGTAGAATGGGATCCGCCTGTCGGTACGAGGTTCAACCGTTCCTGGCGCCTTTACCAGGGGTAATTAAACCAAGGACCAATTATGTGCTTTAACTCGACTCAAATATCTAAATTATGCTCTATTTTTCCTAGAATGCACAAAGAATCAGGCTTGTGCTATGGAATTTTAAAAAATGCAAGTTTGAAAAAAATATGATGTTTGCTTTGGAAAATTGAAATATGCTGGAAAAATGATTGGAAGAGTACTTGAAATTGGGATTCCTGGGAAAATCATTGAAGTTCATTGAAAATCAGAAATTTGCATTGGAAAGTGATTTCTCAGGAAAACTTGAACTTTGGAAAATCGATTTTGAAATTTGGAATTGCTTTTCTGAGAAAATGGATTTGAGAATTCTGAGAAAATCAAGAAATTCATTGGAAAATGACTTTTGAAATGGAAAATGAATTCTCAAGAAAACTGGAAAATATGAGAAAATAAATTTCTAAAAACTTGGGATTTTGAAATTTGAGAATTTGAAAACATAGGAAAATCTTGATTTGAACTTGGGAAATGCTTTGAAATGTCATTTGAAAACTTAGGATTTTGAGAAAATCAGATCCTGAGAAAGACTTGGAAATTCTTGAGAAAATTGAATTTTCTGAAATTGAAATTGGAAAATGAGTTTGAAATAATGCAATTTGAATGATATGAATGAATGAATATGAATTTGAAAGGGGAATTTCATTGAGAAATTGGGAAATCCTTTTGAAACTTTGAAAAATGCAGTGCATTTTTGAAGTTAGCCTAAGAGTGTAGGCTGAATGTGGCTGATATAAAGATCATAAATCTTGGTTTTCTTCGTATTCTGACTATGGCCATAAATACGAATCCCACCGAGTTTATAAACTCCATAAGAGCTTGTGCACGTGCCATTCGTGTAAACCATAGTGAATTTGAAATAATGTGCATGAATCATACATCACATATTAAAATTTTGCAGAAATTAAACTATATGCAATGCAGCCCTATTCTAAGCAGAAATGTAACTCTTATTCCAAATTATTACATTTGATGTTACATTGAATTGAAATAAAAAGAAAAATAAAATCTAAGTCTTCTTCTTGAATGTTCCTGCAAAACTAGAAAACAAGGTTAGCACAAAAATGTAGGTTTTTCTGAATTTATCCGAAAATATGGGAAATTATCGGATATTATTCAGATATAAACCCCAAATCATACCCCATTTGATATAAACATGATAAATAATGAATAAATTTTGAAAATAAACTTGAAAATTCGAGATTGGGGTCAAAATGACCAAAATACCCCTGATGACCTTGAAATCAGGGTTTTCTGAAAGAATTTTTATAAATTTTGGAATTTTGAAAATCAAATGAAATAAATCAAACATAATATGATAAAACATGATGATATGCATGAAAATTTATGAAATTAGAAATTGAAATTTCGAAATTATGGTCAAAATGACCAAAATACCCCCGATAACAAGACTATGGCCTTGAAACCAGGGTTTTCTGAAATAAATTTTGCAAAATTGAAAAATATGAAATGCAAAGGAGATTGAAATTAACCCTAATAAGATTCTACATGCTTATGTACATGATAAAAACCCTAAAATGGCGAAAATATAACAAAATATTGAATTTAAACTGATTTTCGCTTGATTTTCGCTTCTGAATTTAAAGATAAACTAACACATGGAGCAAATGAACTTGGAATTAAACCAAATTTGGCATGGACACCCAAAATAACCCTAAAAACAGAATGGAGCTCGAAAATCTAATTTTTTTGTATTTTTAGACATAGAAATTTAAGTAAAAACCCTAAATTTTATGATTTTTGCCTAAAATATTGATTCTAAAGGGGATTTAGGATATCAAACTTCCATAAAAATTTCCCAAATTTTATGGGGTGACAGAGGACAGTAAGGCAAGGATTTTTGCCTTTTACACTTTCTGTTTTTGACCTATGGTCGGAGCTGTACCACTCCGACAAGTCGGATCAGAATCCGGCGACTCGAGTAAATGAAGGAAACAGACAGGTTTTGGTAGAAAATATGAGGAAAATAGCATACAAATGGGAAAATGGCTGAAATTATGGGAACATGTCCCTGCCAAACTGAGGAAAATTTTCTATTTTTACAGAATTGGGATTTGGATTACAGTTTGGAAAAGGGAATGCTGTTATCAGAGATCTAAATCTCTGGAGTTTCTGGACATTGGAATCTGTTAGAAAGAAAAAGAAAATCCGGGAAAATTAATGAAACAGATTCAAAAATTCTCAAATTTTGGGAAATGTCAGTAAATTATGTTAGGAACAACTTTCATGTTGAAAGTTTTTGCAGACGAGCTACAGATTGGGCGGACTTGATGCATTAGGGTCTGTCTATACCCTGACAAAGGAAAATCGAGATTTTCCCAGGGGTCTGAGAAATCCGATTTTTTACAGAGATCAAAACTAATTGGAAAAATCTCAAAATTTCCAGATCATTAGTAGATTCAATCATGAATCTACTGTGATTTTTAGAAGACGATCCGAATCTCCCACAAGGGTGGTGCCGGAGGTTCTTTTTTTGCTACATGAGAAATTGAAAATTTAGAGAAGCAGAAAACCCGGTTTAGAATTTGATTAGTTTAGAAAGGTTCCGAACCTGAACAGACCTAAGTTTTTGACAGGACATCGCAGACACCACAATATAACTACCACAAAATTTTTAGAATTTTTGAACGAAAATATATATATGCAGTAACAACTGAATTCTGCATGTGAATCTAAAACCTATGAACTAATCATTAACTATTAATAGAACTAAGCTAAATGACTAGTAAATCAAGGAACAAAACTAAATGCAACATTAAATGTGAAGGAAACATAAGATCTGCATGATGATGATAAGGCATAAAAAAAAAAAAAAATTTAATAAAATATTAGGGAGGCATGAAGCACTTCATTGATTTTGGCCATTTGAAAAGGGGGACCTAATCCATCGAATTGGATTGATCATCTCGTTCATATGGCCTACACAAGAGCATCCCTATCTTCTATGATTTTAAACTCAAAAACATCTTTCAAATTTGAGTTTTGAATGAACCTTATGTTAGCTTGCTACACGGTTGGAGGTCTCGAAGTAGCTGGAAGCAATGATTGAAGAAGATGGCGGGGAGAGGTGCTCGGTTGAAGGTGATTGCAGCAGGTAGCTGGAGCAATGGCTGCACTGTTGGAAGAGGAGGCTTGCTACCTTGGTGTAGGAGACTGCAAATAGCTGGGTGTCTTGGAGATGGTGGTGCTGCTACTGTGCTGAACCGGTGGTGGAGCGCCGGCTATGGCCGGAGATGATGTTGAACCTGTTGCTACGGTACACCAATGGAGGGAGCTGCAGCTGTGGCAATGACTGCCAATGATTGTGGCTGGAGGTTCAGGAGGGAGCTTGGAAGTGCCGGCTGGTTCTTGAAGGGGCTGTGAGGGTTGCTGTGGCTGTCACAGCCAAGGAGAGAAGAAGAGAAGAAGAGAGAGAGAGAGAGAGAGAGAGAGAGATAGAGAGGCGTGAGATGGGAGAGAGGCCACCGTTCTTTTTTTGTGCTTCCTTTTTTTTGGTTTTAAACTTAGGTTTTAATTGCCTTCTAACCAAGGTCTTAATGACCTAATGAAAAAGGAAATCTCCCCTTTACGTGAATGGGTTGGAGGTTGGGGAAAAAGAGAGAAAGAAAGAAGGGAAGAAGGAAAAGGGAAAGAAGAGGAAGAAGAAAAGGAAGAAAGGAAGAAGAAAGGGAAAGAGAGGGAAAAAGAAAAAGGAAAGAAAGAAAGAAATAGGGCTGGAGGTTTGGGCAACCACCTTGTGGGTCCCACCTCTCTAAAAAAAAATAAAAATAAAATAAAAAAAATAAATAAAAATCAATAAAAATAAAAATAAACAAATAAAAAGAAGCATCTTTTTTTTTTTTTAATTAAAATAGAAATGCAAATGAATGGGCCATCTCAGAGCGGGTCCAAATTTTGATTTTGAAATTCATTTTGACGATTAGAGGGGCAAAATAGTCTTTTTAGAAAATTTTTTTAGACGAAACGAGCTATTTTTGGCAGTTTTTGAAACGAGCTCGGATCTTGAAGTTCAATACCCCGTTGCGAAGCAAATTCAATATAGAATTTAAAAATATAATTTTGAAAGAAATCCAGATTATTTTTCTCGAGAAAATGCTTCCAAATCTATTTTTAGACAAAACGAGCTATTTTTGGTAGTTTTTGAAATGAGCTCGAATTTTGAAGTTCAATAGCTCATTGCAAAGCAAATCCAGTGTAGAATTTGAAAATTTGATTTTAAAAGAAATCCAGATTGTTTTTCTCGAGAAAATATTTCCAAACGAAACGAGCTATTTTTGGCAGTTTTTGAAATGAGCTTAGATTTTGAAGTTTAATAGCTCGTTGCGAAGCAAATCCAGTATAGAATTTAAAAATTTGATTTTGGAAGAAATCCAGATTGTTTTTCTCAAGAAAATATTTCCAAATTTAGAATCTCGGGGTGAAAATGCCAATTTTGGAAACCCGAGGTTTGAAATTGATTTCTGAAAACTTTTAAAACTCAATCTGGATTGAAATTTATAAAACTGGAGTTCTGGACTTCGAAAATGAAATGAAATGTGATGAAATGTTATGAAATGCTGAGAAATGATATGAAATGATGAGAAATGACATGAAATGCTATGCGAAATGCTAACCCTGAATGAAGAATTTTGGATGTCAGACCCCGATCGACACTTGTATCAGTTTAGAAAGCATTAAAATTGATAAAATTTTCAAAATAGCTCAAGAAATGGTTTTTGGGACTCTACTGGGTCAGAGTGACACTGAAAATTGAGATTCGAGCTGGATTGAACTGAGATGAGCCAGATTGAGCTAGGTTTTAGAGTTTCAGAACTCCAATGAGCTGACAATGATACTGACTCAATTGACCTTTCCGACTGAATTTTCAAGAAAACTTGCCATTTTTAGAGAAATGGTACGGAATGATCACTGGAGCGAATTGAATTACGAACTTGAGCTGGCTTTGAGCTAAAAAAAAAAGGTCAATAATACTGACATGAACTAAAATCGAAGCTCAAACACTACCTCAATTGACTAAACTCAACTCAATTTCAGCTGAAAGAGCTAAAATGGACTAAGATGGGCTCCTAGACACTTGGAAATGGTTTTGAACTGAAACTGGAGTGCTTGAACTTCTGGTGAGCTCAAGTTAGACTCTGGGGAACATGACTGACTAGGAATGACTAACTTGGAGACAATTGGTTTGGATTTGAGTTAGAAATGAGCTCATTTCTAAAGAAATGATCCCATTTTGGCAGGAATGGTCAGAAATGAAAATGGTCTGTTCATTGTGAGCTCAGATGAGCTTGAAATGACTGATATTCTAACTATTCTGAATTGACCAACAAGTTTGGTTGACTCTGACTGACTGGGGTCCGGGATGACCTAGGGGTAAAATGGTAATTTTCCTAGTGAAAAAAGGTAAAATGGTGATTTTCTGAAACTGACTCGGGGTTTGACTCCTACACTGACCTGACAGGGTTGGCACTGAACAAGGAGGATTGTTTGAGAATGAGTGAGGAAAATTTGGGGTGTTTACAGATGCCCCTCTTTGCTACTAAGCCGGCTTGAAGACGAGCTTAGTGGCAAAGAAAAACACACCAAATTTGGGCTATAAAAATGCCCCAGTTAGAAGGATCTGACTGGATATGAAGAGATTTAGCCCTGATGAAAATGGTAGATATGAAATGGAGAATGAAGAGGAAAGAATTTACTTCAAAAGAAGTGATATTCAGGTTTTGCCCTTAATCTGGATGGGACAGGAAATACCTCGTGTAGAAACGAAGCTCAGGTTTGACCCTTAGCCTGACCGGGAAATGAAATACCTCATCAAAGGAGGCTCAGGTTTGTACCCTTATCCTGATTGGGCAGAAAATGAAATACCTCATCAAAGGAGGCTCAGGTTTGTACCCTTATCCTGATTGGGCAAAAAATGAAATACCTCATCAAAGGAGGCTCAGGTTTGTACCCTTATCCTGATTGGGCAGAAAATAAAATACCTCATCAAAGGAGGCTCAGGTTTGTACCCTTATCCTGATTGGGCGGAAAATAAAATACCTCAACAAAGGAGGCTCAGGTTTGTACCCTTATCCTGATTGGGCAGAAAATAAAATACCTCATCAAAGGAGGCTCAGGTTTGTACCCTTATCCTGATTGGGCGGAAAATGAAATGGTAAGTTGGATGGTGAATAAGACAATTTTCTTGAAGAGGAATAAGGTGACTCTTTCGACAACACGAAAGATGAATTCTTTCGACAATGCGAAAGATAAGAAAGGCGATCCAAAGGAACAAGGCGATTCTTTCAACAGCGCGAAAGATGACAAGGCGATCCAAAGGAGTAAGGCGATTCTTTTGACAACGCAAAAGATGAATTCTTTCAACAACGCAAAAGATGAATTCTTTCGACAACGCGAAAGATGACAAGGCGATCCAAAGGAGCAAGGCGACTCTTTCAACAACGCGAAAGATGAAAAGGCGATCCAAAGGAGTAAGGCGATTCTTTTGTCAACGCAAAAGATGAATCCTTTCGACAACGCGAAAGATGGAAAAGGCGATCCAAAGGAACAAGGCGATTCTTTCAACAACGCGAAAGATGACAAGGCGATCCAAAGGAGTAAGGCGATTCTTTTGTCAACGCAAAAGATGAATTCTTTCGACAACGCGAAAGATGGGAAAGGCGATCCAAAGGAACAAGGCGATTCTTTCAACAACGCGAAAGATGACAAGGCGATCCAAAGGAGTAAGGCGATTCTTTTGACAACGCAAAAGATGAATTCTTTCGACAACGCGAAAGATGGAAAAAGGTTACTCTCTCAAGGAGGTAAAAGGTGATATCAGGATGTGTCAAGATGGACATCGAGTTCTTCACTTCATGTCAAGATAGTAAGAAAATATTGCCAAAATATTAAAAATTATTTGTTGATTCAAAAGGCTTGAAATTGATGTATATTTGTATGAAAATCTTTCCTCTTTTCTACCTGAAGTATTACCTCCGACTGGGCTTAACTCCGTAGAATCCAGATTCGAATTCAAATTGCTTGCAATTGGCTTTCTTTCAAGGAAGCTATCAATTTCCTTGATATGAGCAGAAAAGAGAGTATTCTTGATATTGTGAGAGCAATTGGTGAAAGAATATTGATAATAGAATTTCACAAAATTAAAGAAGATTCTTTGGCAAATTTGGCAGTCTGATATCCTGGGATTCTTTTCTCATGATGATCTTTCTGCCCACTTTTTTTTTTTTTTGGCAGAATTAGAGCTCTCTTAGGCTTTTGGAGATTTTATTACATCATCCTTCATTTTGGAGATGTCCTGACTTTTCTCTCTCTCTCTTTTTGGAAGGGTACGTCACAAACTCTTTCATCTTGGAGATGTTCCGATCCTTCTTTTCTCTCAGGGATTATATCGACAGTTATTGGCTTATTGGTTGAAAATCTTTTGATGATAGCAGAAATTAAATATCCTTTAGGGTTTGTCGGGAGGCTCATCGCAGTCGCCTTCATCTTGACGGTGCTCTGAACTTTCCCTGGAAGGATCCGTCACAAACTCCGTCATCTTGGAGATGATCCAAATCTTCTTTGGCCCCGGGGGTCTACTCGCCTAATTCGCCTTCATCTTGACGACAGTTGAGAGATCCCTTTTGCAGATATTTAATTGCAGCTTAGGTAATTGAGGAGATATAAAGATTGAGTGGATTTTTCTGTATCACCCAGGATATTTCGATTGCTTTATTTTCCAAGAATGACCTTTAAAAATGTGCCATTGACTGCGATCAATATCAATCACTCATGGCTTTGCAACAACATTGAATTTTCTTTACTGGCCATATCGTGGATTTATTCTTCATCCTTTTGGTTGACCAATGGAAAGATTTTGAATTTTAAATCTTTTTTCGCGAAAGCTTTGTCCTTTCGGAAGTAGTACTGAAGGTATTCTGAGGTAATGTTTTTGTGCAATAAAGATTTTTGAAATCGACAAATATTCGACGACAAGTTGGCAAAATTTTCTTGAAATCCCTTGTGAAAGTGAGCATTTGAGATGCAACGCAACACATCCATGACTAAATTGAATCCTGAAAAGACTTAGTAAGAGATCAACTCAAAGGTTAGGTTTGGTTTTGATTTACCAGCTCGAAAGCAGGATTTGTTGACCGACCAGCTCGAAAGCAGGATTTTGCTATTTTTGGTAAAATAGTTGACATTGATAGAGTTGTGGCCCGAAGGCTTGAAAATGATGGACATTAATGAAATTGTAACCCGAAGGCTTGGTAAGTGATAAATATTGACAAAGTTGTAAATCGAAGGCAGGAGAATGACTGATGCTGATAAGATTGTAACCCGAAGGCTTGAATTGAGAATCTGATAGAGTGGGCGGCCCGGAGGCCTGATTAATCAAATTGGATGTCCCGAAGATTGAAATAGAGAATTAGGTGACCCAGAGGTCGAAATTAGAAATTTGGAAATTAGAAATTGGATGACCCGAAGGTCGAAATTGACATAATTGATATTGAACTTGAATTCTGATGAAAGGTCAGCGTGAAGACTGCACCTAAGAGATCGAATAACGCGACCAATGGGCAAGACACCAACACGAGTGTTAGATTTTTAAAGGGTACCAGTACGAGCACTGGATTTTGAAAACGTACCAGTACAAGCATTATGTTTTGAAAGATTACCAGTACGAATACTGGGTTTTGGAAGATTACCAGTACGAGCACTGGATTTTGAGAGATTACCAATACGAACACTAGATTTAGAAAATTTTACCAGCACGAACACTGGTTTTTGAAAATCTTATCAGCACGGACACTGGATTTTAAAAATTTACCAGCACGAACATTGGTTTTTTTGAAAATTTTACCAACACGAACACTGGATTTTTGAAAATTTTACCAGCACGAACACTGGTTTTTGAAAATCTTACCAGCACGAGCACTGGATTTTGAAAATTTACCCAACTGATTCTGATGAGAGATTTTCAATCTTCATCCTCACGATGACTTAGACAACTGTCGGGGTCTCAGGATTTATCCCTTATCCTGAATAGGTAGTTCAGGTTTATCCCTTAACCTGAAGGGGAAGTTCAGGTTTATCCCTTAACCTGAAGGGGAATTGAATATGATGCATATGGATGCAAATGAATGTGAATGAATGCATGCAAATGCAAATGAATGCAAATGTATGTAAATGAATGCAAATGCATGCAAATGCATGCAAAATGGGAGATTTATTTGACCCTGCCTGCATACAGGATGTTTTGAAGACAATTTTCAAAATAATGCCCCAGTATAACTGGGGAGTGAGAAGTTGGATGAAAGGATAAGTAATTGATATTTGAAGAATACTTTCTAACTTTTGATTGATTCAGGAGAGACTCTGAAAAATATCACTTCTCACAGAAGGACATGGTGCAGAGAAGGAGAAATTGATCATTTTATTGATGCATTGAAGGAAAATGACAAATCAAGGAAAGATAGGCAGGATTACATCATCCTTTGAAGGCAAAATGAGAAATGGGAAAATGCTAGCATCGTCGGCTTTTTGAGTAATCGAGGAAAGATGGCCAGTCCTTATTTTTATCTTCAACGAGGATATTCTTATCAATGCAATCTTGAATAATGTTCTTGAAGACAAAACAGTGGTCAGTATCGTGTCCTACTGCCCGATGGAATTTGCAGAATTGGTCCATGAACCTTCCCATGATCGTGGGAGGATCTGTGGCTCTTGGGAGCTTTACCATTTCTTTGGTCAACATATATTCAAGGATTTCATCGAGAGATTGCTCAAGAGGAGTAAACTGACGATCGTCACCCCAGCCATCCCGTTTTATCTTTTCTTTCTGCTGACTCAATTTTTCACTCTTCTTTGAAGACTTTTCTTTCTGATCTGCATGATTGCTCTTGCTATTTTTGTGGCCACTGTGGCCGACATTGGCAGAGAAGATGAAATTTTCCTTCTTCTTTGAATCTTGATTATTCTTGACAAGGGTGATGCCATCATAGACCCCATTCTCTATTCCCATCTCGAGCCACTCGGCCCGTTCAGTAAGCTCAATGAAAGATTTGGAAGGTGAGGTGGAGATAAGACCTCTCAAAGGTTGTGAGAAATTGTTTAGAATAATCTGGAGTGCGTGCTCCTCTAAGATGGGATTTCTCATTTTATTGCAAGTGCCCCTCCATCTGCGGATGAAGTTTCTGGCTTTCTCATTATCTCTTTGCTTTGTATTATAGAGATGGTTTAGCGTTGGCGGCGCTTTGGTGTTTAAAAGGAATCGTTCAATGAACAGATTGACCACTTTATCGAATTCCTTCAATTCGATGGGATTGATATGCTCTGAGTACCACTTGGCGGCGGTGCCCTCCAGACTGTGAGGAAAACATCTAAACAAAGCACGATTGTCTCTCTTGAATCGATTGCACTCCGCAAAGAACATAGCCAGGTGAGCCTTGGGATCGCCAGTCCCATCAAATTTGACAAATTTACGGGGGAGATCTTCTAGGCTGTCATCACCATCTAAACCATCATAGAAATCTTCGCTTGTAAAAATCCTTTTGCCCTTGTCGCGGGCTTGCAGATCCTTAACCATTTTGATCATATCTCTGAGTTGTGACTGATAAGAGTTATTAGCAGACTGATCTTTTAGCTTATTGTCTGACCCCTGTGTCATCTTTTGAAAAGCTTGCTGAGCCTCACACTCTTCATCGGTGCCACCTCCTGATTCTGCTTCATCAGATGTATCCTCATGTTGGATACACTTCTTGGATATCTTCAGTTGTTTCTTCAATGTTCGGCCCTTGATCTTTTTCTTGGTACGAATCTCGTCGGAACTGGCCCCTGTTTGCTCTGCCATCATCTTATTCATCATCTTTTGAAACATGGCATACATCTGGGGATCAATATCATTATTGGCTTGTTGACTTTGGTTCCTAGCAGATCGTGGAGAATCCATCTCTTGCTCGCTGCTACTGTTAGGGTACTGAAGTGATGCTGTTTTCTTCTTGGATCTGGTTTGAACCATTCCACGATGCTGAAACTCTCTGTAAGACAAATAGGATGATTAGAGTGAGGGAAAATTCTTGAAGGCAATGACTTGGAGAATAGAAGGAAAACAATGGATGAAGATCTAAAATCGGGTTGACAATTTGAAGGATATCCCTTTACCAGGGATGAGATTATTGCTGGGATTGCGACAATTGCATTGTTATTCCATGAGAGGAAATAAACAACTGAGATATACCTTGTTACCTAGGCGAGGTCGTCAACCATGAAGAAAAAAACATTTTTAAAGGAATATAACAAAGTAATGCATAATTGGTAATGAGCTTCCCTACGAACTTGGGAGGTTATCTGAGAAGGAAGAATTTTTTTCAGGGAAAAGCATTCATCACAAAGGGCATATTGCATGAGAGTTGAGAAAATAACATTATGAAGAAAATGACCTCTAAATATAAGGAAAACTGGTGATTTTATTGATATCTTGGAGGAAGGATGACAAATTTAAAGAAAGCAACTGGAGACTACATTTATTCAGAGAAGCAAAAAGCAGAAATGATGGAAATGAGAAAGCATTGGCATTTGCTGTCTTCATGAATGATCAAGGAAAGGCTCGGTCAGAACGGCCGACTGGTCTTCCTCTTTAATAGGGAGATTCTTGTCAACGCAGTCTTGAACAATATTTTTGAAGACGAAGCATCGCTCAGTATCATGCCCTGTAGCTCGGTGGAATTTGCAGAAGCGATCTTTCCATTTCCCTAGGGCGACCGGAGGATTAGCAATTCTTGGAAGTTTAACCATTTCTTTGCTCAGCATGTATTCAAGGACCTCTTCGAGGGGCTGATCTAGAGGGTTAAATTCGCGATCGTAACCCCAACCGTCATGTTTTGGCTTCTTTTGACTGCTTGCTTTCTGCTGGGATCGGGATTGAAGGGGTTTGGCTAGGACAGCCGGTTGGTCTACTATTTTGCTTTCCCCTAAAATATTCTTATCAACATGATCCTGAACGATATTCTTGAAGACAAAACAATTTTCTGTATCATGTCCTATTGCACGGTGAAACTTGCAAAATTGCTCTTTGAATCTGCCCATGATTGACGGAGGATCAACGACTTTTGGTAAATGGACCATGCCTTTTGCAAGCAAATTTTCTAAAATAGTCTCGAGCTTCTGATCCAGAGGGGTGAACTTTCGATCAGTGCTCCAGTCTTTGTGTTTTGGTTTTTCTTTCTCCTTCCCTTTATGCTGGGTACTGGACTGGAGAGGTTGATCATTCCGCTTGGCTGGTTCCTTTCTGGTGCTTGACTCGGGTAGCTCTAATAGCATCTTTGTCATCATTTTTTGAAACATTCTGTACATGACTGGATCAATCTCATCTTCACTTGTCTTGTCCTGCTTCTTGACTGGCCTCGAAGAACTCATCTCTTCGATACTGCTTGGTGTTGTTCTCTTTCCCGACCTTGTTTGAACTATAGTGAAATGCCAATACTTTCTGCAGAATAAAGGAATAGTTTAGACTGAAGGATTTTTGGGAAAAATAGAGATGATGAAGGAGATGTCTAAGGACTTGGAAAGAGACAAAAATTCTGAATAGAATTTGGAAGACATATATGAAGAAGAGAAGTTTGACAAGATTTGAACATTTGAAAAATTGCAGGCAGGATCAAAATAAGGTTAGAAATTCGAAGTCCAGAGGAAAGGTAGAAAAAGGAAAATCGCCTGGACTTTTGAGGAAAAATATGAGGTTTTGAAAGTTGTCCAGGGTTTTTGATAAAATTGTTGAAGAAAAATCGATGAAATTTGTAAAAGGAAAATAAAAGAGAATTGAGAAATAAAAGAAGAATGCATTCAATTACATCATGCACAAACAATTATGCATATACAACATTCCCTAAGAAGCTGACTCTAAATGCATCAATTTTGAAAGAGCTTTAGGATCCTAATCCTGACTCTAGGCTCAGATCATCTGTGTCCAACCATGCTATGCCGATATACTCGAACCGAGGCTCGATGTACGTGGCATAAAAATTCATCTCCGGTTCTAGGCTTGTGTTTTCCCAACATCCTTGAGCACCTGCCGATATACGTTGGACTATGGCCCTTGGTACGTGGCAGGGGGGCGTTAGCCCAAATAAGTGGCCCAGTTGTGAGGCTCTGTCCTGAACTATGGTTCTGGAAGAGAGCCCAGCAACGTGAAGACCGGGTAGACATAGGTGGGGTGATTTTTGAAAATATGAGCACATGCAGACAAACAGAGGGCTCTAAGTCCTAAAAAGATAGAATTTTTAAAATTTTTGAAGAAGCAAACATTGTTTTCATACAATTCCTAGATTGAGGAGTGTTGTATTTCAGACCTAAGTCTAAGTGAGCATGCATAATTCTCCTCAATATGGTCCTACCAAACCATGCCTAGTCTATATGCAATCCATGTCAGCTGGGTTCAAGTCTAGGCTCCTAGGTTCACATGATATCAGAAATTAAAGCTGATATTTCATAGAACATAATTTTGACAATTGGGCTAAGTTAAAGCACATAATTGATCAGGCGAGGACAGGTCCCATCTCGGTCGCCAAACCTGTTATCATCGCAAAATTGTTCCCCTCCCTTGCGAGAGAGAAACGAATTTGCGAGTCAAACTCGACCAAAGTTTTGAAAATGATTTTGAAAATTTACTCGCCTCCATTTTGAAAATTTGCGGGAAAATTCCGTAGAATGGGATCCGCCTGTCGGTACGAGGTTCAACCGTTCCTGGCGCCTTTACCAGGGGTAATTAAACCAAGGACCAATTATGTGCTTTAACTCGACTCAAATATCTAAATTATGCTCTATTTTTCCTAGAATGCACAAAGAATCAGGCTTGTGCTATGGAATTTTAAAAAATGCAAGTTTGAAAAAAATATGATGTTTGCTTTGGAAAATTGAAATATGCTGGAAAAATGATTGGAAGAGTACTTGAAATTGGGATTCCTGGGAAAATCATTGAAGTTCATTGAAAATCAGAAATTTGCATTGGAAAGTGATTTCTCAGGAAAACTTGAACTTTGGAAAATCGATTTTGAAATTTGGAATTGCTTTTCTGAGAAAATGGATTTGAGAATTCTGAGAAAATCAAGAAATTCATTGGAAAATGACTTTTGAAATGGAAAATGAATTCTCAAGAAAACTGGAAAATATGAGAAAATAAATTTCTAAAAACTTGGGATTTTGAAATTTGAGAATTTGAAAACATAGGAAAATCTTGATTTGAACTTGGGAAATGCTTTGAAATGTCATTTGAAAACTTAGGATTTTGAGAAAATCAGATCCTGAGAAAGACTTGGAAATTCTTGAGAAAATTGAATTTTCTGAAATTGAAATTGGAAAATGAGTTTGAAATAATGCAATTTGAATGATATGAATGAATGAATATGAATTTGAAAGGGGAATTTCATTGAGAAATTGGGAAATCCTTTTGAAACTTTGAAAAATGCAGTGCATTTTTGAAGTTAGCCTAAGAGTGTAGGCTGAATGTGGCTGATATAAAGATCATAAATCTTGGTTTTCTTCGTATTCTGACTATGGCCATAAATACGAATCCCACCGAGTTTATAAACTCCATAAGAGCTTGTGCACGTGCCATTCGTGTAAACCATAGTGAATTTGAAATAATGTGCATGAATCATACATCACATATTAAAATTTTGCAGAAATTAAACTATATGCAATGCAGCCCTATTCTAAGCAGAAATGTAACTCTTATTCCAAATTATTACATTTGATGTTACATTGAATTGAAATAAAAAGAAAAATAAAATCTAAGTCTTCTTCTTGAATGTTCCTGCAAAACTAGAAAACAAGGTTAGCACAAAAATGTAGGTTTTTCTGAATTTATCCGAAAATATGGGAAATTATCGGATATTATTCAGATATAAACCCCAAATCATACCCCATTTGATATAAACATGATAAATAATGAATAAATTTTGAAAATAAACTTGAAAATTCGAGATTGGGGTCAAAATGACCAAAATACCCCTGATGACCTTGAAATCAGGGTTTTCTGAAAGATTTTTTATAAATTTTGGAATTTTGAAAATCAAATGAAATAAATCAAACATAATATGATAAAACATGATGATATGCATGAAAATTTATGAAATTAGAAATTGAAATTTCGAAATTATGGTCAAAATGACCAAAATACCCTCGATAACAAGACTATGGCCTTGAAACCAGGGTTTTCTGAAATAAATTTTGCAAAATTGAAAAATATGAAATGCAAAGGAGATTGAAATTAACCCTAATAAGATTCTACATGCTTATGTACATGATAAAAACCCTAAAATGGCGAAAATATAACAAAATATTGAATTTAAACTGATTTTCGCTTGATTTTCGCTTCTGAATTTAAAGATAAACTAACACATGGAGCAAATGAACTTGGAATTAAACCAAATTTGGCATGGACACCCAAAATAACCCTAAAAACAGAATGGAGCTCGAAAATCTAATTTTTTTGTATTTTTAGACATAGAAATTTAAGTAAAAACCCTAAATTTTATGATTTTTGCCTAAAATATTGATTCTAAAGGGGATTTAGGATATCAAACTTCCATAAAAATTTCCCAAATTTTATGGGGTGACAGAGGACAGTAAGGCAAGGATTTTTTCCTTTTACACTTTCTGTTTTTGACCTATGGTCGGAGCTGTACCACTCCGACAAGTCGGATCAGAATCCGGCGACTCGAGTAAATGAAGGAAACAGACAGGTTTTGGTAGAAAATATGGGGAAAATAGCATACAAATGGGAAAATGGCTGAAATTATGGGAACATGTCCCTGCCAAACTGAGGAAAATTTTCTATTTTTACAGAATTGGGATTTGGATTACAGTTTGGAAAAATGAATGCTGTTATCAGAGATCTAAATCTCTGGAGTTTCTGGACATTGGAATCTGTTAGACAGAAAGAGAAAATCCGGGAAAATTAATGAAACAGATTCAAAAATTCTCAAATTTTGGGAAATGTCAGTAAATTATGTTAGGAACAACTTTCATGTTGAAAGTTTTTGCAGACGAGCTACAGATTGGGCGGACTTGATGCATTAGGGTCTGTCTATACCCTGACAAAGGAAAATCGAGATTTTCCCAGGGGTCTGAGAAATCCGATTTTTTACAGAGATCAAAACTAATTGGAAAAATCTCAAAATTTCCAGATCATTAGTAGATTCAATCATGAATCTACTGTGATTTTTAGAAGACGATCCGGATCTCCCACAAGGGTGGTGCCGGAGGTTCTTTTTCTGCTACATGAGAAATTGAAAATTTAGAGAAGCAGAAAACCCGGTTTAGAATTTGATTAGTTTAGAAAGGTTCCGAACCTGAACAGACCTAAATTTTTGACAGGACATCGCAGACACCACAATATAACTACCACAAAATTTTTAGAATTTTTGAACGAAAATATATATATGCGGTAACAACTGAATTCTGCATGTGAATCTAAAACCTATGAACTAATCATTAACTATTAATAGAACTAAGCTAAATGACTAGTAAATCAAGGAACAAAACTAAATGCAACATTAAATGTGAAGGAAACATAAGATCTGCATGATGATGATAAGGCATAAAAAAAAAAAAATTAATAAAATATTAGGGAGGCATGAAGCACTTCATTGATTTTGGCCATTTGAAAAGGGGGACCTAATCCATCGAATTGGATTGATCATCTCGTTCATATGGCCTACACAAGAGCATCCCTATCTTCTATGATTTTAAACTCAAAAACATCTTTCAAATTTGAGTTTTGAATGAACCTTATGTTAGCTTGCTACACGGTTGGAGGTCTCGAAGTAGCTGGAAGCAATGATTGAAGAAGATGGCGGGGAGAGGTGCTCGGTTGAAGGTGATTGCAGCAGGTAGCTGGAGCAATGGCTGCACTGTTGGAAGAGGAGGCTTGCTACCTTGGTGTAGGAGACTGCAAATAGCTGGGTGTCTTGGAGATGGTGGTGCTGCTACTGTGCTGAACCGGTGGTGGAGCGCCGGCTATGGCCGGAGATGATGTTGAACCTGTTGCTACGGTACACCAATGGAGGGAGCTGCAGCTGTGGCAATGACTGCCAATGATTGTGGCTGGAGGTTCAGGAGGGAGCTTGGAAGTGCCGGCTGGTTCTTGAAGGGGCTGTGAGGGTTGCTGTGGCTGTCACAGCCAAGGAGAGAAGAAGAGAAGAAAAGAGAGAGAGAGAGAGAGAGAGAGAGAGAGAGATAGAGAGGCGTGAGATGGGAGAGAGGCCACCGTTCTTTTTTTGTGCTTCCTTTTTTTTTGGTTTTAAACTTAGGTTTTAATTGCCTTCTAACCTAGGTCTTAATGACCTAATGAAAAAGGAAATCTCCCCTTTACGTGAATGGGTTGGAGGTTGGGGAAAAAGAGAGAAAGAAAGAAGGGAAGAAGGAAAAGGGAAAGAAGAGGAAGAAGAAAAGGAAGAAAGGAAGAAGAAAGGGAAAGAGAGGGAAAAAGAAAAAGGAAAGAAAGAAAGAAATAGGGCTGGAGGTTTGGGCAACCACCTTGTGGGTCCCACCTCTCTAAAAAAAAATAAAAATAAAATAAAAAAAATAAATAAAAATCAATAAAAATAAAAATAAACAAATAAAAAGAAGCATCTTTTTTTTTTTTTAATTAAAATAGAAATGCAAATGAATGGGCCATCTCAGAGCGGGTCCAAATTTTGATTTTGAAATTCATTTTGACGATTAGAGGGGCAAAATAGTCTTTTTAGAAAATTTTTTTAGACGAAACGAGCTATTTTTGGCAGTTTTTGAAACGAGCTCGGATCTTGAAGTTCAATACCCCGTTGCGAAGCAAATTCAATATAGAATTTAAAAATATAATTTTGAAAGAAATCCAGATTATTTTTCTCGAGAAAATGCTTCCAAATCTATTTTTAGACAAAACGAGCTATTTTTGGTAGTTTTTGAAATGAGCTCGAATTTTGAAGTTCAATAGCTCATTGCAAAGCAAATCCAGTGTAGAATTTGAAAATTTGATTTTAAAAGAAATCCAGATTATTTTTCTCGAGAAAATATTTCCAAACGAAACGAGCTATTTTTGGCAGTTTTTGAAACGAGCTCAGATTTTGAAGTTTAATAGCTCGTTGCGAAGCAAATCCAGTATAGAATTTAAAAATTTGATTTTGGAAGAAATCCAGATTGTTTTTCTCAAGAAAATATTTCCAAATTTAGAATCTCGGGGTGAAAATGCCAATTTTGGAAACCCGAGGTTTGAAATTGATTTCTGAAAACTTTTAAAACTCAATCTGGATTGAAATTTATAAAACTGGAGTTCTGGACTTCGAAAATGAAATGAAATGTGATGAAATGTTATGAAATGCTGAGAAATGATATGAAATGATGAGAAATAACATGAAATGCTATGCGAAATGCTAACCCTGAATGAAGAATTTTGGATGTCAGACCCCGATCGACACTTGTATCAGTTTAGAAAGCATTAAAATTGATAAAATTTTCAAAATAGCTCAAGAAATGGTTTTTGGGACTCTACTGGGTCAGAGTGACACTGAAAATTGAGATTCGAGCTGGATTGAACTGAGATGAGCCAGATTGAGCTAGGTTTTAGAGTTTCAGAACTCCAATGAGCTGACAATGATACTGACTCAATTGACCTTTCCGACTGAATTTTCAAGAAAACTTGCCATTTTTAGAGAAATGGTACGGAATGATCACTGGAGCGAATTGAATTACGAACTTGAGCTGGCTTTGAGCTAAAAAAAAAGGTCAATAATACTGACATGAACTAAAATCGAAGCTCAAACACTACCTCAATTGACTAAACTCAACTCAATTTCAGCTGAAAGAGCTAAAATGGACTAAGATGGGCTCCTAGACACTTGGAAATGGTTTTGAACTGAAACTGGAGTGCTTGAACTTCTGGTGAGCTCAAGTTAGACTCTGGGGAACATGACTGACTAGGAATGACTAACTCGGAGACAATTGGTTTGGATTTGAGTTAGAAATGAGCTCATTTCTAAAGAAATGATCCCATTTTGGCAGGAATGGTCAGAAATGAAAATGGTCTGTTCATTGTGAGCTCAGATGAGCTTGAAATGACTGATATTCTAACTATTCTGAACTGACCAACAAGTTTGGTTGACTCTGACTGACTGGGGTCCGGGATGACCTAGGGGTAAAATGGTAATTTTCCTAGTGAAAAAGGGTAAAATGGTGATTTTCTGAAACTGACTCGGGGTTTGACTCCTACACTGACCTGACAGGGTTGGCACTGAACAAGGAGGATTGTTTGAGAATGAGTGAGGAAAATTTGGGGTGTTTACAAATAGGGTACTAAAACACTACTTTTTTTGGGAGAAGAATTCTGCACCTATCTTTTGACAAAAAACCATTTTCAGTCCTAGAATTACCGTGGTAAAAATTTAAGAGGTTTTCAAAATTTTAAATTGAAGATGTTAGGGGACACCTATAGGTATTACCTAAAAATTTTAATTGATTGTCAGAGTTCTGTATGAGTCGTGATAGATTCTGTAACAACAATATGATTTCTGCTAATTATTGTTTTAAAGTAATGCTTGTGAACCTATGTGATATGATGCCTGTCATGCTCACATATACATAGTTAATGTATGAATCTATGTACTGTCTATAAAATATGTATAACTGCTATGTGACAGTATGATAAGTGTATGCATGATGATTATGATGAATGCCATGTTACTTGATGTGATAAATCATGATGAGATAAGCTATGTATAATGATAAATTTCATGAATGATGCATAAATGGCTTACGTATAGGCATGTGCATCATGCATTGTATTGAAAGATACATGTAAAGCATGTCGGATGTGACATGGGTCATGAGGGACTCTACAAGCATATGACCCGAGAGTGAGCCTAGGTTCGGAGGAACCAATGTAGTATTTTTGTGCACCCTATAATAAATAATTATAATACATTCACGTACACTCTTTAACCTCAAGGGAGATATGGCTCAAGGGTACTCCCAAGGAGAGTATGTTACCACGAGTCTGGCTCGAGGGTATCCCAGAATGGAGATATGTTACCGAGAGCTTGGTTTGAATGGGTTGACCTGAGTTGACTTGTAAGTTTAATTAATCAACACTAAGTACTCATTCAAACAATTGTCTAACTTAGAGAGGGTAGGCGGTACATATGACCAAGGAAAAAAATGATTAATTTGGAGAAAGAGACATCTCTTCGATTTTCCATCCTTGGTGTAGGGAACCAAGATGACCTGATAAGGCTTAAGTTGATAGATCCACGAGTCTTTAGAGTATGAATCGATTTCCTAGACCACTGAAGTGTCTCTCAACTATTAGCTGATTCAGTGGGTGTTTACAGATTTTTTTGAGTCCATAAGATTAATAAAATACATAACCTAATGAACCCCCATTGGATTGGTTAAATCGAAGTTGAGTCTCTAAAAGTGTACCCTTATAGGGCAAGAAAAGAGAAACAATGCATTAGAGACGAGGTTCACATGTTCTACATGTTGAGATGTATGAAATAACTGTATGCATGTGATTGTTGCAAAATTTTTTCTTTTTTTTTTCTCTCTTTCCTCTTCTTTTTCCTTTCTTGCCCTTTTCCCTTTTTTGAAGGAAAAAAAAGAAAGAAGAGAGAAGAGAAAGAGAAGAAACTCTTTTGCAAGGTCTCACTTGACCTTTATTTGAAAAAGATATTTTAAAAATTTACTCGCCTCCGTTTTTGAAAATTTGCGAGAAAAAATAAAGAGACGGAATTCGCTCGTCGGTACAAGGTTCAACCGTTCCTGACGCCTTTACCAGGGGTAATTGAACCAATGATCGAATAAATGCCTTTTGCTTTGCTTAAATTTATCTAAGTGACTATTTTAAAATTCCTAAATGCACATTGAATTATGCTTGTGCAATGAAAAAGACGTATGCTCTTGAGAAATGCTTCAAAAATCTTGGGTTTTACCCAAGTGATTTTGAAATTGAATTTTGAACTTGAAAATGAATTTGGAAATTTAAATTGAATTTAGAATTCGAAATCAGAATGGAATTTCAAAGTTGAATTGAACTTTGAAATTGGAATATTGAATTGATTTTGAAATTGAATTTTGAACTTGGAAATGAATTTGGAAATTGAAATTGAAATTGAAATTGAAATTGAATTTAGAATCTGAAATGGAAATTGGATTTTGCAATTCAAATAATGAATTCAAAAGTTGAAATTTTAAAGAAATAATGATTGGAATAAGAATTTTGAAATAAGATTTGAGAATAAAAGATGAATTTGTATTTGTAAATGAAAATTGGAAATGAATTTTGAATTTAAAAAATGAAAAATCATCTCAGAAATCACTTGGAATTTAAAGACAATTTGAAATGATTTGAAAAAGAATGCAATTCTATCTTGAATGATGAATGATTTGAAAGAATTTAAAGTTTGAGATTAAAAAAACATATTTTATTCTTTATAAGAATTGAAATAAGATTAAATCATAATATATTCATGACTATGGTCACAAATATATTATAATATAATCTATATTTAAATTCTAATAAAGAATAAAATAAAATTTTGTGCCTTTATAGGATTTAAAATGAAATTAACTTTTAATATATTCATGACTATGACCACAAATATATCTTAAGTTAATTCACATATTAAATTCTGATAAAGGAAAGAATATTTCAGAAAAATATGATGATTTTCAAAAGAGACCTAAGTGGAGGTCAAATATTATTCCATAAAAGATAAAAATCTTAAGTATTGTTCACATTTTGACTATGACCATAAATGTGAATCATTTACTTAGGATTTAATTACCTTTTTATTACAATGGTGCACGTGCCATTCGTGTTTCACCATTGTGAATTTTTGAAAATAAAATAAGAATAAAATGAGATGAAACAAACAATTATGAGAATTATATGCTCATACATTTTATTCTAAGCTGAAAAGGAGAAATTATCATTAATTAAAGTTATTACAACCTTCAAATTGAAATTGAAATGATAAAATCCTTAACCTAAGAAAGGAAATCAACATTTCCATGTATTCTTGCAAAACAAGGTTAGCATAAAGCAAAATACTAAATATGGAAAGAAATTAAGGTGTTGTTTTGGAATTAAAAATGCATATGATGATGCCTACATGCTAATGAGAAAATATACATGAAAATGCATATGCAATGCATTATGCTAATAAGAAAACGTGTATTGGAATACATATGTAATGCACTAAACTAATGATGAAGTAGATATTGAAATGCATATGTAATATCCTAAGCTAATGGTGAAAATAGATGTTAAAATGTATGAATAATATCCTAAGCTAATGAGAAAAGGATATTAAGATGCATATGTGATGCATTGAGCTAGTGAGAAAATGCATGTTATGATGCATATGTCATGCACTGCATTAATGAGAAGGTACATATTAGAATGCCGTGAAGTGTTGTGAAGAGGTGAAGTAGGGCATGTGAAAGTATTGAGAAGGTGGAGGTGGTGCTGAAGGATATGGAAGTGCAGCAGGGTATAGTGATACATACATCGTGAAATGCAGGGTAAGATGAGGGTACAATGAAATATGCTGCCATCAGCTAAACCGATCATAGGAGGTGAAGGTGTAGGTAACCATGTGGATGCCGTGTGGTGGATGTGCGCAAATAGATGTTGCAGGGGGATGGAGTGAGTGTAGTGCTGGTAATTGGAGTGCACAGGTGACATGCAACAGTGCTGTGGCAGGTGCAACATAGTGTGCAGTGATGGGGTGTGTAAGTGCAGGTTGTGCATTTGTGAAGGAAGTGGAAGTGCAGGAGGTGGGGTGTGCACACTGTGAGAGATGCAGGTGCTACTAGGTGTGCTGCAAGTGGAGATGCGATGCATGGGAGAGTGCAACAAGTATACAAGGTGCTGTGACAGTGGTGACAACAAGCATAGTGCAGGTGGGAGTGATTGTGTTGGGTACAGAGGATAGAAGACAATGTGGGTGCCTGGTGTTTGCAACATGCAAGTGACTGATGTAAGTGGAAATGTGTAGCAGCACATGATTGTGTTGCGAGCATGCTGAAGGTGATGTGCACAGGGAATGGTAAACATGCTTGTGTCATGGAGTGAAGGAGTGAAAGTGTTGGCAATTAGAGTGCTGAGGTGACAAGGGATATAGTGAAAGTGATAATGATTCCTAGATGGATAAGTGATGCTGGGTGATGATAGTATGTGAATGTATGGGTGAAGTGATGATTTTGCAGCAAGTGGGTGACATTGCAAATGTTGCGGTAAGTGGGTGACATTGCAAATGTAGGTACTGCAAATGTAGAGCACAAATACAACCGGGTGCTGATGTAAGTGCAGTGAAGATGGCAGTGATGCCTAAGGGGAGGTGTAGCAAGTGAACGTGGATGCAGTGTTGCAGGGGAGGAAGGTATAAGGGTGTTGTGTATGCAGGGAGTGCAATAGACTGTGAGGAAGTGAAGGAGATAGATAATCAAGAAGTGGAAGCATTCTCCTTGAAGGAGACTTTATCCACTAATCCAAGAATGAAATGATATATTTATTGACAAAAAACAGGTAAATAAGCCACTGAATGCTTGTATGCAAGATAGAACAACTTACAAAACAACGACAACTCCAAGTAACCAGAATCTAATGATAATGAACAAACTAAAGTGCTAATTGGAATGAATCCTTTGAACCATGGGTATCAGCTCGTCACTCATGAGTCATATCTTTCCAGCAAACAAGGAAAATGATTTAAGCCCAAACCATAAGAAAATGAGTTTCACCATTCGCAAATCATCGTTGTCTATTTCTATGCTAGGACCTTAGAATGATTTAATGGAAACATCTAAAAAGTCATTCATGCATTCCAAATGGGTCCATCCACACTTGACGTCTTGGAGTTGAGAAGTGTTTCTGCCTTCAATAGAGGATACAAACTGAAGTAAGGGTCTCTCCATGCCTTCAAATTTCTCAAACCCTGTAGTTAGGCTAGATGACTCTTAAAAGCATAATTGATCGAGTACCCTGACCAATTAGGCTATATTAGATGAACTGCTCGTCTTAAGCCAATACTCTCTTCAAAAAGGAAATCTACCTTACAATCATTGAATGTCCTACTTATTCACCATATTCATTACACGACAACTATCAACTTGGCGCATATCTCAAATGTACACGCATGCAACACATATATACACAGGAAAATAGTTATGCAAACTTCTGCTTGGGTTGCTCATGATCCAATAAATATTGAGGGCTTGACATTAACTGTCTAAGGCAAGTCAAGAGGGGTTACATCCGATTCAGCTAAAGAAGACATGTATTAAACACTTGCTGTATGATATGGTGTGTGCAATGAGATGAATATAGTGAATCAATAAATGAAACAGACGATTAAGTGAAAACATGGGTAAATGAACATGATGCTTATTATGCAGGTCAGGCGTTGCCAATAGTTGAATGGGGAAGATACCGTGTGATATAACCAGAAATTTAGAAAAGAAAAAAAAAAGAAATGAAGTAAATAAACCGATGCATAACTAGTAAAGCAAGAACATAAACCACAATGAAATCAACAAATCCTCAAAAGAGAAAGAACAACAACAGGTAAAAGGGGGAAAGGGGAACCTCTTATGCAATACAAATGCAGAGGATGGGAAGTTGTAGAATGTGTACAGAAGGAGGTGAGATGCTTCAACTACAATGAAAACATGGCTCATCCGGATCCATTACAGAAAATGTAGATAAGGTGAAATCCCATTCTAACTTATGAAACAAATGATGAAGATAGATGAAATTATCAAAAACATAGGGAATGAGACCGAAAACACATGAAACTAGTTACTGAAATTAATTAAAATCAAGCGATATGCGATGCTAGTGGAATGAAAAGGGATGGAACCAAGATACAAATGGGTAATATTGATGGAACGAGATTGTGACACAGATTTGAAGCTAGAGAGCTTGCAGATATGATGTCTAGCCTGATAATTATAGTAAATGTAAAAGGAGCCGATGCAAACGAAGAACTAATGCTGAATTGCAACAGAGAGCTGATAAAGCATTGAACACAGAGGCCTCTATGCTAAACTAATGCATGAATTCAAAATTTCGATAGGAGGTCATGCGCATATGCAGATGCTGGAAATGATTTATGACATCTATGATGCATTGTAGTCTTTAACATAATAGGCCTTGATGTTGTTGCAGAGGTGTAACATCGATATTGCTATAGGCAATTCGATGATACACAATATGTTTTTGATGAACAAAAAATTCTAAGAGAGGAGGAGAAGGAATTAACAATGCAAAACTTGAAAAATATAAGGAATAAATTCACAAAATATCAAAGAGGGGAAGAATGGAATTCTTACCGTAGATGAAGCTGGCTCTGTTGTAGGGAGGGCTGGCTTCTTCGATCAGTTTAGGAGAGAAAAGACTAGAGGGAGGAGGAAAAGGGGAAGGAGAAAGAGAAAAGGGAGAAAGTAGAGCGATAAGAGCAATGAAGGGGTGAAGAAGCGATGAAAACCATCGACCCCTTCGGCTCTGTTTTATAACAGAAAGCCATTAGGGGCTTTTCAAAAATGGTTCTCTAAGTTTTTAAGATTTTCAAAATAAGGGTTATATTTACAAAGCTTTCCATAAAGGGGGTTTAAGCTAATATTTTTTTTTGAAATCTTTTTATATTTTTGAGAGAAATTCTCAAAACATGAGGATTTTAAAAGATGGGATCCAGACGAGGTTTTTGAAATGTTTTTGTAAAATATTCGTTCTAAAATTTAAAGATTTTTTGAAACAAAGTTTTTGGGAAAATACATGGTTAATTTTAGAAATTGGGTTTCAAAACGGGTCTGGATCTGAGATTTTGATATAATATTTGAGTTTGGACCTCGAATTGAGATTGGATCTTGAACCAAATGCAGAGAATTGATTTTTTTGATTTTCTGAAAAAAAAAGAAGACCCGAACTCAGAATCGAATTTGGATATCAGATCTGGATCCAAAATTGGGTCAGATATGAAAATTGAATTTGGATTTCGGATCTTCAACCAGTGAATCCGAGAAATAAATAGAAATCAAAAGTTGACCCGATTTATTCAGAAGATGGGGGCCAAGGGCAAAAAAGGAAATTTTGAATTTTTTGGAAAATTTGGGGTGTTCACAATGCAATAGTGCATGATCTTAATTACTGACAAGTTTGAATACAAGTATTGTACTAAAGAGTAAGTTAATGTCATTTATTTACCTGTATGCTCAAATGTATGTATAGGTAATCTGGATCTGTGGTATATGCTTGATCGATATGGGCATTACATACATTATGCATTTGAAATTTATTTTCCTATTTATATGGCATAATGTTACCTATTAGGCCATGGTTTGACCTCCTAATTTTACTATTTTTCAAGCAATGAGCAAACTGATGATGCAAAATGCTTGTGGTGGTGCCAGGACAAACATTGTTGTCTTTCCGAATACTTGACTTATGTTTTGACTCTTAGGCATTTTAAATATTTTTATAATGTGTTAAGACTCTAATTTAATTATGCTTAAACATTTTAAATTAATGAATGGTTTATTTAGAAATCCATTTCAATCATGTATGTGTGTTGTGGTTTGATTGTTACCAGCTCAAGTCCGAGTTTGCAAAAGACTGGTATAGCCCTTTCGCAGGTTTCAAAAAAAAAAATTCACTAAAATTTCTTGATTAAAATTTGGGGGCATTACACCCCCCATGTCCTTATTCAGTTTTGGACTCATGCCTTCTCCATAACAATCTTTTTGATTAATCACTTACCTACTCCCAACCTATATCATCAATCTTTTATGAAGATTTTAATTAATCAAGATCCTAATTATACTTTTTAAATTTTTTTTGGATGTGCATGTTACTCGTACCGAAAACCTTACTGAGCTCATAAATTAAATTACAAGTCCTCCCATCATATTTTTCTTAGCTATAATCCTATTCACTATGGATACCTTGGCCTAAATCCCATAAATCAAAAAGTCATTATCTACCGACATGTTATTTTTTATGAAAGCTTCTTCCCTTTCCAACATCATTATATATCACCTTCAGCAAATTACACACCCTCAGTAGTGCCAAACTTTATGTTACCTATTAATGCCCCTCATACTCCCTCTTTTGAGAACCTACATCTTCCTCTGATATGCCACCATTACCTTCTATTGTTCTCAGTTCCCCTCCTCTTCCTTCACCACCTGTTGTAGAGTCCTCACTTGCTCCCATTATTCTTGACCCTACTACCCCTCCTTCTGCTCACACTCATCATATGATCACCTGTGCACAAGATGGGACCTTCAAACTCAAACTTTTCTAAGCAACCAAGCACCCTCTACCTATTGCCTCTTCTTACTAAACTATTCACTAACATTGAACCCACTACCTTTAAACAAGATCAGTCCGAGTTCCACTGGTGTGATGTTATGCAAACCGAATTCTCTGCCCTACTCAAAAGTAACACTTGGACTCTTGTTCTGCCTGATCCATCCCATAATCTTATTTGATGCAAGCGAATCTATTGCATTAAAAGGAAGGTTGATGGATCTCTTGAGTGATATAAAGCCTATTTGGTTGCTAAGAGCTTTCATCAAGACAAAGGCATTGATTATTTTGAAACATTTAGACATGTTATCAAGCCTCACTATTCATGCAGTACTATCTGTGGCCCTCAATCAATGCTGACATGTTTACCAACTTTATTTTTCTTCACGAAACTATTAATGAGGAAGTCTATATGTAACAACCTCCTCGTTTTTGGCATTTACGGTTTTCTCATCATATATGTAAGCTTAGTTGGGCTCTCTATAGTCTCAAATGGGCACCTCAGGCGTGGTATCAACATTTGAGTATTGTTCTTTTGAGCAATGGTTTTATTGAATCTCAAACTGATGCAACCCTCTTTATTTAGTGCAAACATCATTTAAGTGCTTATATTTTGGTATATGTTGATGGCATTCTTGTCACAAGCAAGTCTTCAGTGTTTGTTTGATTCTTAATAACATGATTAAGTTAGAGTTTTGTATTAAAGGATCTTGGGTCTCTACATTATTTTTGGGCATTAAAGTACTACAAACCACTGATGAACTGCTTTTATCCCAACGCAAATATACATCCTACACCAGACATCCATGCGAGAGACCAAACCTATGTCTCATTCTGCATGGCTAACATCAGACGAACCATACTTTTATGGTCCTACACTTTATCGGATAGTGGGTGCACTGCAATATGTAACTCTTACTCATCCCGATCTTGCCTTTTCTTTCAACCACGTGTGTCAGCATATGCATAAACCATTAGTTGACCACTAGAATGCAGTGAAACAAATTCTCCAGTATCTCAAAAAAACTATTTATTATGGACTTCTGATAAGGTCATCCACCTCTATTTCACTCACTGTTTCAGACGTTGATTAGGCAGGTTCATTTGATGATCACAAATTTACTTTTGGCTATGTTGTCTCTCAATATTATTTCATGGAGTTCAAATAAATGCTTGTTTTAGCACAAAGGTTGAATACAGAGCAGTCACGAATGCAGCAACCAAATTTTCGCAGGTTTATGCCCTCTTTTGAGAACTTGGCGTACCTATCCATATTTACAATCTACAACTTATCTTGTTGTGAATCTTGTTCTTCACAATCACAATGAAATTGACGTGCATTTTGTTCAGGACCACATTGCGAAAGGCAAACTCAGGGTGTCTCACATTCCTTCACCAAACCAAATTGCAGATGTTCTCACCAAAGATCTCCCAGTTTTGGTGCTAGGATTTTTCTCTTTGGTCTCTCTACTCTCCAAGTATTACTTTGTTAAAGAACCAAATAAGAAATATAGGCCAAAGTGTTCTTTATTGCTAGGATTTTAGAAGATAAAATGGTAGTTTCCGTTTTGAATTTGTGTTGACTATTACTTTTAAGGTTTTATTGCATTGTATTTTTGTTGACATGCTTGGTATCATTCTAATGAGTTTGATTAGCCTTGATTGTTTTTTAATTTACCCTTTTTAAACCCATTTTTACTTAGTTATCTTCCATTGAGCTGGTTAATAGCTTGATAAAGTTCAACCAAACTTGAACATCCATGGTGGTTGACTTAACTGTTGCATTTATGTTGATGCATGTTACTTGTTCAATAAATGCTTGAGAGGCATTCCGAAATGGTTTATGTTGGTTTTGATGATCCTTTTTTTTGTGATGATGATGATAGGGGTTCCCTTCCAATGATGTATCTTGGGCTGCTGCTACATATGGGTGTATCAAGGGACCTACATTGGGTTAGGGTAGAGGAAGAGTAAGGGGTGAGAGTACAAAAGTTTGATAAAGTTTAACATAACTCTTATGGTTTCTACAAATTTTCAGGTTGCCAACAAAGGTAGATAAGCGCTTAAAATGCATCCTTCAATGGTTCATTTGAATAGAAAAGTCAGAAGGTCGATCAAATGCTATGGTAAGTTGGCATACTATTGTGAATTGGGGGGTTTGGGAGTTCATAACCTGCACATTTTCAACAGAGCATTGTTAGCAAAATGGTTGTGAAAGATATGCAGGAGGGAAGGTCTCATAGCAACCATATTCCCTAGAAAATATGATTTGATTGGGTGGCCTTGAACATGGTCAAAAAGTTACAAATGAAAGAGGGGCTCAGAGGTTTGGAAAGGTTGGTCAATTGTTATTGAAGATATGGGTAGTAGTGGAAAATGAGAGCTGCACACTATTAAAGCATCCAAATAAACACAAAAACTTTAGGCAAAAAAGATACTTTGGCCTTGATTGAATATGGCCCTAAAGGGCCAATTACCCAAACCAGCGCCGGGCAGGCGCGCACGCGTGTGGTAGTCATCCCAACCTCTTGTTCTTAGGAACAAGTGTGAGAGTTTACATGTAGGTTTTAAAGCCTACAACAAACTCAAACATCGTCAATATGAGACTATTCCACGTCATCAAGTCTAACCTTTTCCAAACAGCCCATGTTTTTCATATTTGAATTCTCTCTCCTCTACTTCTCACACCTAACATCATTTATTGCCAAGTCCCCAGAGTTCAAGGGACGGGCTGAAATGAGTGCAAAAAAGAAGAGGAAGAACATGTATAGGAGGATTCGTCTGCGTCCATGCAAAAAATGGGATACATGACCTTTTACATGAAGTCATTCTCAACCTTGTCCATAATGAGTTGTGCAACTTTTTTCGAGATAGAGAAACTTCGTCTGAATTCAACATGAGCTCCGGTGCCCGTCAGGTATAAAGATTCATGTAATTTGTTTCATGTTGTTAGATTTCAAGCTGGTATATGCATGATTGAACACATATAAGCATGATTTCATCACTATAAAATTTTTTAACTGCCTTATAATACATATATGCATGATTGAATCACTATAAAAGTTTTTTGACAACCTTAAAACACATACACGCATTCTTTCATCACTATGACAACTTTAGAACACATATGAGCATAATATTAGCATATATGAAAGTTTTTTGACTGCCTTATAACACATATATGCATGATTGAATCAATATGAAAGTCTTTTGACAACCTTAAAACACATATATGCATGATTGAATAACTATGAAGGTTTTGGCACATGCAACTAAATGTGTCTTCTTTGGGTATCCAAAAAACCAAAAAGGGTATAAATGTCTTGACCCCATTGCTCCTTAAGAGTATATCAGTGCGGATGTCACATTCTTTGAGACCATTCCTTCTCACTGTGCGCGTCTCGTGTGAATCCTGATATGTCCAAATCTTTTCCCTTACCCATTCGTCGCATTCCTTTGGAGTTAGTTCCTTTGTTGCCTTCATTATGTTCTGACCCATCTTCAACTCGGTTCCATGATCCTCCATTGGTGTATACTCGCCGTCAAGCCTCCTCTCGTGGCCCTTCATCATCTGTGGATCGATATGCACTACGTTTTGGCACCGTGCATGGCGAATCTTTGGATTAAATACCAAAATCCTGCAATTAGATGTTAGAAAATTGCGCCTGACTGATGTTTCTGGAGGCATTGGGTTGCGTTTGTTTGCTAAATATTGGATATTGAAGACTTTCACCAGCTTATGGGTACTTTTCTGTTAAAGTTTTGGTAGGCATCACATTTGGAAGATGCTGCTTTGCTTTCTTCACCTCAACATTCATCACTGGCAGATGCTGGTCATGCTTGTAGTTGTCAGTGAGAGTTTTGGATCTTCTAATATTTATTTGGTTACTTCGTCGAGATTTTTGTAAGTAGACATTAGGTGTGTGATACTGCATCAGAGTGATTGTTCTCTTAAGGGAAATTGGATTCCTTATTTCTTCCCTCTCCTTTATTTGGTCTGATCCATTACAACTTTGTCTACATTTAGGGTGGATATATTGTGAACTCCTTCACTTCCCACTTCTTAATTTATTTGTACCCAGTGACATGAATCACCATCTATTTCATTTGTATAGAAGGTTTGGTTTCTTTCCTGTGAAGATCTATGTAGTTCCAGTCAGAAAAGTTGATTGATGTTCCTTGCTATGTTTCAGATATGAAACATTTCAAACTTTGTTTCTTATATAACTTGTATTCGTTATGTGACTATTTTCCATTAGTCAAATGCTTATACATAGCATGTGTGGGCTGATTCAAAGTTCGAATCTTAGATGAATACAAACCGTCAGGTTTTTACCAACGATCCTTTGTATCAGATTTTTCCTATGGCTGGTACATGTGAAAACAAAGTTTTTCATTCTACAAGCCTGACCGAATAATCAACTCGAGTCCTGTTTCTGTACTAGGGAGTGTGCACTATGAAGGATCTTAAACTAGTGCTGAATCTATCATGCTTTGCAGGTATACTCTGCATCCTGTAAGGAGTTATAAGTTTGAACATAGGTCACATGCATGGCTATTGCTAAAGAGTTACCTATATTTTTGTTGCCAAATCCTGTTTAGTTAACAAAAAAAATTATCTTGATGTGCATAAAGAACCTATTCCATCATTCTGTATTCTCAAACTTCATTTGTTTTAGATTTTATCTTGAATTCAAGTCAACCATCAATAAAACATGCATATTGCTTTAAAAATTTAAGCTATGATCATGAGGTTTGTTAAAGTGCTGATAGTAATACATGCAGGAAATGCTTCAATCATATACGAAAAATTAAGATATTTATACATGATATATATTTTAGATATAAGGCTGATGTATAAAATTCTGAGCAATCTTGTCACGACTCTTAATCCATAATTTGGTAAAGCAAATTACTGGATATAGTTGCTATGTCTGTTTTCACAAGAAGGGACTTTAGACATTATGTTTTTCTGGATTCTTTCATAAATTAGTATCCTGTTGATTATTGCCTCTCCCCTTATGCAACATAATAGGTGTGATATTGTCTCTTTGTGGAGTCCAGTTCTTGTAGTTTGATTGAGATAATGTGGTTGTGTTTGCTGCTTCATAGGGCTGGTAAACAAACCAAGCAACTGGTGGCTCAGCTCGCCATGAACTCATCCGTGTTCGGTTTATGTAGGTGATCAACCGAGCCATGAACAGCTCGTTAAGCATAAAAAGGGTGAGAATGGACAAGGAGTGTTTGTCTCGGCTCGGCTCGTGGAAATATACTATATAGCATTTAAGTGTAAGATATTGTACAAAAAGTAGTTTTGTACAGTTGTAGTTCTTGGCATGTGAAAAGCATGTAGTTCTTGGCATGTTCTTGGTTTGAGGTTCAAAACCTAATGGCATCAATTTTGAAATTGATTCAAATTTTTTTACACGAGCCAGCTTTTGGCTCGACTTGTTTGACTTGAGCTTGTCTCGAGCTCGAGTTTGGCTCATCTAAACACATGCACAAGCCGAGCTGGAGCTGGAGCTGGAGCTGGGTTCAATGGTAAATGAGCTGATCCCAAACAATCCATGTTCGGTTCGTTCGGCTTGTTTACCAGCCCTAGTGCTTCAGGATAAAAGGTAATTTGTTGTGCTTTTGGATTTTCTTTGTTTTATGTTTTATGCTTTTGTCTGGCTGAAGACAACCGTGGAGGTTTTCAGTCTATTGGAATTGTCAAGGACCTGTTTCTTGGAAGCTGGTTGTTATGGTTTGCTGGAAATATTAGAAGCTTCAAGATGATATGGTAGAAGTGGGCATTTGGCATGTGTTCTTATGATCACTACTTTGGATAGTCTGTTCATGAAAATTCTGGATATATGATCATTTGCACTCTCAGATTTAATAGTAAGGGATAGAACATAAGGAGCTTATAGAAGATCATGATTTGATACTTGATGTTTCTATAGGAAATAATGTGTTCTCTTGGTGTCCATATTTACCTCTCCAAATACTATTGCTTCTGGGTTGATTAAATTAGGCTTCAGGTCCAGATTGGCTTAGATTCTTTGTCAAGAACAATGCCACAACCCCAGCTCCCCTAGAAAAGTAAACTAAAAAGATAGGGGAGAACAGTCAATGTTGGTGAAGACTTCAATTCTCAGCAATAAGTTCAATATTCATTGATATAATAGATTCAGGTTTAGGTTAGCTATCCATAGAAATTCACATGATCACTGAATCTGGCCTCTACAGTTATGAAGCAGCCTTTTCCTTGTCTTCCTGGATCCAATAATATAGTTCTGTTGTGTTAGAATACAAGAATAAGAAGTTAATTTCTTATCCAAAATAATTGCTATTTGGTTTTTGAATGACATTTTTTTTGCCAATTCCTAAGATGAAAGTTTTAGATGGTGATTATTTAGGTACTGGGCAATGGACTAGTTATATAAAAGAACAATAATACATGAAGGTGAAATAGAAAACCCTTCTCTTAACATTAATGTGCCAATGAGCTAAGGCTTGGTAATCCTGTGTTTATGTTTTGACTAGTGTCTCTGTAAAAAATATCTATTGTCTACATTGTCATGCTTGGTGGCTGTCTCTAAACCCAGCTGCTTGATAAATACTATCACAGGCACAAGCTGATTTGATATCTCAGACATAAAAAAAGAACTTCATTGGTTGTGTTTTTAGTTTTCACACTATTTAAATGATAGGCATGTCATGATTGGTTTGTTATATGCTTGCTAATAAATTTGATGCTTTATTTGCAAATATTGAATAGCACAGTTAAATTGATACCTAGCATCCATGAATGAAAATTTTAACTTTTCACACTATTGATACCAGTTTTACACTATTTAAATGATAGACATGCCATGATTGGTTTGTTACATGCTCGCTAATAAATTTGATGCTTTATTTGCAAATATTGAATAGCACGGTTAGATTGATACCTAGCATCCACAAATGAAAATTTTAACTTTTCTCAAACTAAGAAGAGATCTGCTTCTCATATCCATTTTCTCCAGTATCAAGAGAGGTTACCCCTTGGCCACTGGCCAGATATGGGAACAACATCTGGTGTGATACGCTTATGTCACTATAAATAACCTATTGGGTGGTTCAATGATTGGTATGTGTTTATTCATGTCAAATATTTTCATAATAAAAAATCAAATATGTGTAATAAAAACTTGTGGGCAATGTACATCAGTAAAAATCTAGTCAAAAATTGGACAAAAGTAGCTTTTTCAGAATATATGACAAAGATAGAACCATAAACTGTAAAGATGGTCCTCAGTTAAAAATGTTACCTCACCAGAACTAGGTGCATATTGTTGAGAATAAATTAAACTTGAACAAGAGTCTTCTAGAATTATTGAGTATGTACAAGTTTCTAAGAGTCTTCTAGAATTATTGAGTATGTACAAGTTTCTAAGAGTCTTCTAGAATTATTGAGTATGTACAAGTTTCTAAGAGTCTTCTAGAGTTATTAAATAGGTACAAGTTTCTAAGAGTCTTTTGGAGTCTCAATACATCTAGAAAGGTCTTACTAGTGCTATAAAAGCTTAGTCTAAGAGTCATTGTAGGTATCTAAGTGTGAAGAGCCTTTTTTGAGTAAGAAGTATTAGAAGTCATTCTCCATCATTGTTCTCAACTTTTCTCTCCATTCTCTATTTTATTCCCTTCACATATGCTCTAGTTACTTCTGCTGCTAACTTCTATATTTGTTTCCCATTTGATTTTATTTGTGTTTAGTGTTTTTTTGGTTGTTCAATTCCTATTTTATTTCTTGTTCAGTTCCCTTTTGGCTTCTTGTTCAATTCCGGATTCGCTTCTCACTAATTCCTGATTCAGTTTCTGCTTCATTCTCAGTTCCCTTCCAAATCGATTCCTGATTCTCACTAACTAGAAATTTTAAAATGTCCCACGTCTTGATTTTGCTTCCCGTATCATTTCCCACTTCTGCTTCCTTGTTTGGCAACCTTGGTTGATCTATAATAGAATCCTATTTATTCAAATAGTCTTACTAAAATAGAATAAAAATTTGTTTGAAAAATTTAGATTTAAACTGCCAAATGGTTTGTATCTTATAGGATATGACCTGTACAATTCAATATCGTGTCATACTATATGACATGATTCTCACCTTTTCTAATATGAGAATTGTATCTTGTCCAATGACCGCTGGTTGCTGTAATTATTCATATCATACAAAATAGTGTGATTTTTTTACTCAGTGACTTGTGACTGGACTTGTTGACTTGGGACTTTGCTTAGTAAACCCATTGCCTTCGTGGAATTTTGTTAACTTTTATTTAATGTATAAAAATAGTATAAATTGAAAAATTATATGCAATGGATAAAATATATATGACATCAAAATATTAAAAAATTACAATTAAGTAACATCTAGTGACTTTACTAGTTTACTAACATCTAACTGTCAAAAGGCAAAAAGAATTATAGAATGTGAATAGTAAATAATATAAATTGGGATATAGCCTACATGAATAGTGCTCAAGCATGGCTCATCTAAGCTTGGGTCAGGGAGAGCCAGTCATGTTTTCTGAAAAGGTAATTTGTTCTTGTCATTTTAAAGTTGAAGGAATAAGGAAAGGGAGGTTGAATGTTCTAACTCTTTTCTTTTCTTCACTGAGCATTTTCATGCTTGAGGTTGGCTCAATTTATTAAATAAACTTAAAATGTGGTTCTAGCTCTGGACATTATTGAATAAATGGGTTTCAATGTATAACTTGAGCAGCTCAATTTGTTGCAGTGTTGTAAGTTTCATACCGTATCGTTACTTTGGGGGAAAACGATACGATACACACCCGTATCTTGATATATGGGTGTGTATTGTACCTGTATCGAGAGTATCGTACGACACACCCTCTGTATTGTACCATGTCGTAAGATACATATTTTTTTTTATCTTATTTCATAAACTTGGTTATTTTGTTTTTGTTTATATAATATGAAATTATGAGTCTTGTGGCATTGTTCCGGTGAGATATGCATGCAATATTATCTATGATTCTATATTAGTTGATGTTTGATGATGTCTTATGTAGCTCATAGAGACATAAATGTGATTTTATGGTTGTATTTTGTGCAATTCATCATTGTTTCATGTGTTATGATTTTTTTTAGATTTTTTGTTGTTTTTTTCTGATTTTTCTTGATTTTTTTGGATTTTTTGGATTTTTTTATTAAAAATGTACGATATGCTTACGATACGGTGTTACTTTGGGCCTGACCATATGGGTAACGATAGGATACTTACAACTTTTATTTGTTGCCTCTAGTTATTCCTTTATCATGTTGTCAAAGGTGATCCTTTTTTTTCCTAATTCAATGCTTTACAAATGTGGACACGGACATCACACATTCATAAGAAAATTGCTGCTTGTGAATTTACTTTTGATTTAAAGGATTGCATCTGATTTCTGACTCTAATATTCTTCTGTATTTTATATTGAGGTTGATACGGCAGCATGTTTCTGTAGGGTAGATGCAGGCCTGAAAACTGTTGCAGGGGCAAGGAAGTTTGTCCCTGGAACAAAGCTTTGCATTCAGCCTGACATCAAGCCATCCATACATTCTTCTAGAAACAAGGCTATTCGAGGTGATCGGAGTAGGGGCCAATCCCCATTGCTGCAAGGCCTTCCCGATGACCTTGCAATAGCATGCTTAATTCGGGTTCCACATGTGGAACATAGAAAACTTCGGCTAGTCTGCAAAAGGTGGTATCGACTCCTTGCAGGAAACTTTTTTTACTCTCTTCGTAAGAGCCTTGGAATGGCTGAGGAATGGATCTATGTCATTAAAAGAGATAAAGATGGAAAATTTTCATGGCATGCCTTTGATCCAATATACCAGCTTTGGCAGCCGCTTCCACCTGTTCCTGGTGAATATTCTGAAGCACTTGGATTTGGTTGTGCTGTTCTAAGTGGATGCCATCTATACTTATTTGGTGGTAAAGACCCATTGAAAGGATCCATGAGACGAGTCATTTTTTACAATGCTAGGACAAATAAGTGGCACCGGGCTCCAGATATGCTTAGGAGAAGGCATTTCTTTGTTTCTTGTGTCATAAATAACTGCTTATATGTTGCAGGTGGAGAAAGTGAAGGAGTCCACAGGTCATTAAGATCAGCAGAAATGTATGACCCCAATAAAAATAGATGGTCTTTTGTTGCGGATACGAGTACTGCTATGGTTCCATTTATTGGAGTTGTTTATCAGGGAAGGTGGTTCTTGAAAGGATTTGGCTCTCATCGTCAGGTCATGAGTGAAGTTTATATCCCAGAAAGCAACAGCTGGTTCCCCATTTATGATGGCATGGTTGCTGGCTGGCGAAATCCAAGTGTCTCCTTGAATGGGCAGCTTTATGCATTAGACTGCAAGGATGGGTGCAAACTAAGAGTATATGATGGCACAACTGATTCTTGGAGCAAGCAAATAGACAGCAAATTACACTTGGGGAATTCTCGAGCCTTGGAGGCAGCTGCTCTTGTTCCTCTCAATGGGAAACTATGTATTATCCGCAACAACATGAGTATCAGTCTGGTTGATGTGTCAAAGTCTAATGAGATAAGCGTGGATCAGCTTTGGGAGACAATTGCAGGTAAAGGTTACTTCAAGACATTCGTTAGAAATCTTTGGTCAAGCATTGCTGGGAGGAGTCGTCTGAAGAGTCACATTGTTCATTGTCAGGTGCTTCAAGCATGAGGCTAACATTTTGTGTGGCACATACTATTGTTGCACAAGAGGACATGTTGGACCAAGCACTTTTCTCTGAGGCTCTTTTCTGGATCCAGTGCTTCTCTAGTTCGTGCTGGTTGGAAAATGTATCTTTTTCATCAAAAGATACTCATGTCATAATCTATTTGAATATCTCACTTGAGAACATAATGCGATAGTGATTTCATTGCTTAGTTCAGTGCCCTTGGTATGTTCAGATGATTGATAGCTCATATGCCATGAAGATGTTATTATACAACCTACTCGACGGGACCATGATCAGAAATTGTTGCTCTTCGAAGGATTGAAAGCTTTAAACTTTCACTCATTCTGACAGATGAAGCACTTTACATTGATGACTACCAACTATCTTGCTTGTAGATTGGAAGAAGAGAATGGAGCTCAGCAAAATAGAGATAATCATGAATATTTTTTTTAGTATATTATGTCGAAAAAAGCTTCTTGAAACATTTTACTAGGTACAATGGTAAAAGATGTTATCCTTCAAACATGTACCATAAGAATCTCTTGAAATAGCATCTCTTTCTTTGTGCTTCATATTTCTTGGACTCCATTGTATGTAAATTCATTACTGTCACATAAACAGTTAATTATAATAATTAGGTCAGCTTTTGGCTACTGCATCATGTTTGCTGTATAGCAGCAATAGAAGGACGATTGCAGAATGTTATATCGCTATTGTGCTTTCTCTTTCCTGAGTATATCTAATCTGCCATGTTATTGTTCTTATTTGCTTGAATACCAGATCTTATACAAGTGCATCTTTGATTAGGTTAAAGTTCTCTGAATTATATCCTTCAACCTGGATTGCCTCATCCATTCTTGCTGTGCATTATAACCATCTTTGCTATTTCTAAATTCTTTGCTTATGATTCTAATCTAAGTTTTAATTGTTGGTTAAAAGGAATGATTCAGAATTGCATCTCCTGATAATTTGAGTTTTTTGCTTAATAAATGAAGTGTAACAATTGTTCATATCCGTGTTATGAATTGAAAGAAGATTTATTGCATGAGTTTTTTTTTTCATGTTTTGGTATGACATTGAATTATTCTTTTCGAGGAATAGATAAGACTCTTGGATATTAATGTACAAAATGGAAGAGTATAAACCCATCTTGAAGTGGAAAATAGTTTTGAAACAAACCTAATAGGATTGGAAATACACAATTGACTGGATACTAAATTAAGGAACTTGTTTCACATATTGATAGATTATTTTATAAATTGAATGGTTCATGTGCTGCCAACCTTTCAAGTGCCAATGATTGATCCCTTTTATGTACAATTAGCTGCTCGGAGCAAATCCAGTGATCGGAGCCAAGTGCTTTACAAAAAATCAGAAAATTGTTGTGCATGTAGCGATTTTATGTGCAGTGATTTTCTCCGTCGCATAATGGTTTTCTGTGTTTTGTGTGGCCCAAGTACTTTCTAAAATAGTTGGGTCCGATCACCTAACCACACCTCTTTGCTGCTGGGTTTGTTGGATAGTGCTGATACAAAGCTTAACTCTCCAGATAACGGTTCGTTCTGCATCATTGTTTACCAAAAATGAAGGTGCGAATGTGGGACTGGGTTTTGTAGAGGACTAATATATATATATATATATATATATATATATATATATATATATATAGGAAAATGGAAACCTACAAAATACAAAACCTATTAAATGAAGCATGATAGTTCGGGTGTTTTTTAAAAAATCTGTGATCTATGGTTGTCACGCACGTTCACCCATCTGCGTAAGAATCAGTGGGCCCATCAAACTTAACCATATTAAGAAAATGGTTTGTACTGTTTGTTTCAGAAAATAAAAAAGATATAAAAAGAGAGAGAGTATCAGGTCAGAGGCAGCTCTTGACAGTATCCGTCAGCGCTGCCTTGGATGCCATTCCATCCATTTTCTGAATGGCCGACAGAACACTATCTAAAACTTTTTGTTTCAACGCTCTAAGGGACCCATCCAAGAAACAATCTATCCGTCCATAGTGCTCTGGCTGCAGTTCATCAAATAGATGAACGGCATCCAAGGCTGACCTGATTTGCTCTAAAAGAAAATGGTTGGTACTGTGAAAGTTGGGTAAGCGAGCGTGGCCGACATGCTCTCTTTGGCATAGCCTGGTTTAAAGGAAAGCCAACCAACAAACACTTGCATCTCACACAAGCCGCACTGAATATGCCTTGCCACACCTCGCGTGCAATTTATTTTTATCCTACAATTGTCAACCCGGGAGCCCTCGGAGGCTTACGCTGCTGGCATGAAGACTGTAGCTATGGCAAGTCAGCATGACCAAGTTATCGTGTCAAGTGCAGTTTCTTGGCATTATAAATAAAAAAAATACTTGAAAAATGATTATATTCTATGAAATATAACGTGTCACGTGTCATTCTTTATCCATCTCGATGGCTACGTGGACTAATCCTATCCATTCAGATATATTCGGTTGGATGACACCCTACCCATCCATATGCATTTGATTGGTGAGCAAGGAAGCATCATATGTCATAAGATACAATCCTAGAATATATTTTTCATGTTTTTGATGAAGAACCCTTGCTGAGAACCAGGTTACTTAATGGCGCCCCTCCCCCCTTCCCTCGGTGAGATAAATCTCAAGTGGGGTCACCGACACCCTTACAGAGCCCACCAGTTAAAGGCATCCATCCACCTTCACACCCCATGGGAGTCGGAACATGCGATGAAGGGATCAGCACCTTCTCCCTAGGCCCGCTGCCACTCAGTTGACCCGGGCCAGTGTAATCCTAGAATATCATCGATCACAAATGTATACCATGTTGGCACCAACAATCTCTGTGGGCAAGAGAAAAAGTATTTGTCGCTAAAATTGAAATTTAATGCGAATTTAGAGACAGAAACATTTCGTCTCATACTTCATCGCTACTTAGCGACAGATTAACAACAATTCCGTGTTAAACTCTGTCGCAACGTAGCGATAGATTAGCGACATAAGTTTTTGGTCGCTAAGGAAGTCACTACTTAGCGACAGAGTTTGAGACGGAATATTTTTGTCACTAATCCGTCGCTATTTTTCGATATAAGCATGTCTAAGCCGCAACATTCTCTCTCCTCTCTCTCTGATTTCCCCCAAATCGAATCCTAACCCTTTCGTCTCCGCCGCCCGTTTCCGCCGATCCTCCTGTCCGACCACCGGTGCCTCCTCGCAGTGCGACCAACCCCGTCCGGTCACCTCACCTCCCCCCCCCTTTCGTCTTAGTCTGACAAGGGCCATCGACCCCTGCCTTCTCCTTTTCAAGAGCCGCAGGGGCCTTTGGCCCCTGCGTCCCCCACCCCTTTTTTCATCTTGGTTCGGCAGAGGCCATCTCCCCTCCCCCCTTTCCTCCTTTTTTTCGTCATGGTCCGGCATGAGCCATCAGCCCCTGCCTTCTCCTTTTCAAGAGTCGCAGGGGCCTTTGCCCCCCCTTTTTTCTTGGTCGTATATAATTGTGCTTTGCAGGTGCGTAGCTGAGCTAATTGCGCAATGCTTAGTGCTAAGCATCACATGCAACTAAAAATAAAATAAAAAAGAAATAAAAAAAATGCAAAGGCAATAACATGCAAATCGGGTAAATACCCGTGGTGAGTAAGTGATGCAAGTGCATCACAAGTTATTTAATTTCTTGGATGCAACAATTTTTTGTTCACATACTCACTTAGTTGTGGATATCTATGACTGCTTTGATGTAGTTCAGAGATCATGATGAGCATGATTTTAATGTATGAAAATAGAAATGCTCTTATTTTTAGAGTTTGGATTTCATGCTAGTCATGGTAGTAGTTAGCGAGATATTAGAATGTGTTTGCTGCAGGTACATGTTTGACATTGTTTTAATATGATTGATTTGAATGTATTGCAGTGTTTGATGTAACTGTATCCATGCTTGCATGCAGTTATTTTCAATTTGATTATGCCTTTCATATAAAATTATATCATGAAAACATGCTTCAAATGAATGTATCGTGTTATGAATGAGTTTGCACATAAAAATTAATAATAAGTTATCAATGCTTCAAACATACTTCAAATGAATGGTTTTGCATATGAAAATATTAAGTTATCAATACATGCATCATTGTTCTTGTAATTGAATGACATTATATATATATATATGTGTGTGTGTGTGTGTGTGTGTGATATATATATCAAATCATTACATCTACCAGAAATGCATGATAAATTTTATATTTTCTTCATCATAACATTCTTATGATTCTCTTTTAACTGGTTAGGATAATATCTGTAACATCATAGGACAAAATGACTGCAAACCATGAATGAATGTACTGTAGGATAGTTGACAATGAGATATCGCTTAAATATATGGGTATGATGTTGACAGTTTTATTGAATTTGCAATGGCAAGTGTCAGTACAGTGGATCCCACAGGTCGGATCAGGTGCTTGTGCATGATGTGTAAGAACAATCGATTTACATAACCTTATAGCGTTAGACATCACCTATACAAGAAGGGTTTTATGAGTGATTATCAGAATTGGACGCTTCATGGTGAAGAATTTTGAAACAATTTTGATGCACGGGTGGATGTGGTGCACGATAATCCATATGTGGATTTGATATTTGATGCCGCAGGACCAGAACTAGGTTCTGCTATGGGTCCTAGTGATGTACCAACTGGGGTAAAAGAAGAAGCAGCAAACGATGTAGCTAGTATATTTTATGATTTACTTAGAGATGCTGATGTGCCACTTTAGAATGGTTGTGAGAGTCACACTATCTTGTTTGCAGTTCTTTAATTAATGAATTTGAAGTCTGAGTATAATTTGATCTAATCATGTTTTGATCGTCTATGCTCTATTGTGAAGAGTATGTTGCCCAAAGATGAGAAATTGTCACAAAATTTCTATCATGCGAAGGTTATGGTCAACGCTTTAGGTATGGGGTATCAAAAGATAGATGCTTATCCAAATCACTGCATGTTGTATTTCAAAGATCAAAAAAATAACAGATCATGTCTGTCATGTGGGCATCCTCGGTTCAAGCAAAAAACAAGGGGCAATAGTAGCACGAGGTCAAAAGAAGTGCCATACAAGTCGCTCTACTACTTCTCTCTCACCCCTAGATTGCAAAGATTGTATATGTCTTCGAGAACAACTACACACATGAGATGACATGCAAATAAAGTTTGACATGATAAAGACAAGATCACGCATCCTGTTGACGCAGAAGCTTGAAAGCATTTTGATCGTACTCATCAGACCTTCGCAATGAAAGTGAGAAATGTTAGGCTTGATTTATGTACAGATGAATTTGATCCATTTGAGGGTAGATCAACCCCATACTGGTGTTGGCCAGTATTTGTCACCCCATACAACCTTCCTCCAAGCTTGTATATGAAGTGTCAAAATCTTTTCTTGTCTCTATTGATCCCTAGCCCGACGTCTCCAGGCCAAAATCTTGATGTATATTTAAGGCCATTGATGGATGAACTGAAAATATTGTGGGATGACGGTGTTCTCACGTATGATGCTCACAAAAAACAAAACTTTAATATGAAGGTTGTTGTTCTATGGACAATTAGTGACTTCCCTGCATATGATATGTTATCTGATTGGAGCACACATGAGAGGTTGGCATGTCCGTACTGCATGGAGGATACAAAATCTTTTAGATTGACGCATAGAGGGAAGCCGTGTTGGTTTGATTGTCACTGTCAATTTATACCCAGCGACCATTCGTTCTGACGACAAAGGAATGCGTTCGAAGTAGGCACAACTAAAATAGAAGGTTCACCTACACGGTTGTCTGACATAGAGATTTTAAGACGATTACGATACTTTTCATATGGACTGACAGATGCCTGTAGTGAGAGGCCCTTCCTTGGATTTGGGAAGGATCACAATTGGATAAAAAATTTTATATTTTGAGAACTACCATATTGGCCGACCTTATTGATATGACATAATTTGGATGTGATGCATGTGAAGAAAATGTGTTTGATAATGTGTTCAATATGATAATGAATGTCAAAGGAAAAATGAAGGATAATCCGAAGGCCTGTATGGATTTAAAAGTAATATGTAAAAGACTATAATTGGAACTCAAAGAGTATAATGGTAAAGTACTGAAACCAAAGGTAAGGTACGCGCTTGAACCATATCAAGTAAAGCAAGTATGCTAGTGGTTGAGATAGTTGAGATTTCCAAATGGATATGTCTCTAACATTGCTCGGGCTGTAAAGATAGATGAAGAACAATTATATGGGTTAAAGAGCCTTGATTGTCATGTTATCATGCAACGGTTGATTCCCCTAGCATTCCATGATATGTTAAACAAACCTATATGGGGGTATTATCTGAGTTGAGTCAATTTTTTAGAACATTGTGTGCATCGAAAGTTGTAGTAACTCAGGTAAAGAATCTAGAGGATTCTGTCGTCACTACTATTTGTCAGTTAGAGAAGATATTTCCACCAACATTTTTTGACGTTATAGAACATGTGATCATATACTTGCCATATGAACTTAGGGTTGGTGGTCCTGTGCAATATCGGTGGATGTACCCATTTGAAAGGTATTTTTTTAATATTTTTCTCTCTAATGCTATTAAAAATTTATTGTATTACGAGAATTATATTGTTGACAAATGCATGTTTGACCTAAAAAAAAAGGTTCAGAATAAAGCAAGAGTGGACGGTTCAATTTGTGAGGTGTACATTTAGAAGAGATTTCAAATTTCTCATTTATGTACCTTGAGCCTCACATTCCAACATGTTACACTTGCCCACCTCATAATGATGATGAAGAACAAGTTATTGTGATTGACAAACTATCGATATTTAAATCACTTGGGAATGCCTTTGACAGTTGTCGGTCAAGACTCTTGGAAGATCAAGAGCAAGACACAACACAAATCTATATCCCTTTTAATTGCTCCTTTTTAATTACTCAGAGATCGACCCCTACATCGAGTAAGTATACATAATATGTTACACTAAGTTCTCTACGTACATGGTTCGGTAATATAATTATTTGTTAAGTGCAGACGATTTGATCTGAAATTATGAAGAGAACTTCTCCATTTCACTGATTCAGAATTACAAATAGAACGTGAAAATAAGTTTGTGGCATGGTTGAAAGAGTTGGTAAGGATGATGACATTCATTCTTTTTGTGTAAACAACAATATGTTACTTAATTGGTTATTTTTACAGTCATTGTTTATGCTTGTAGTTTCGTCATGATGATGTTAATGACCAAGAAATATGTGATTTACAAAATGGTCTGACCAAAGTTGTGCAATGTTATAACAGATACATCGTAAATGGTTATCGATTCCATACAGAAGACTACGGTGTAAACAAGTCAAAGATGAATAGTGTCGTGTGTGTCAAGGATAGCAGTTACGGTGAAAATGAACTTGACTACTATAGTGTTATAGAAGAAATACTAGAGTTGACTTACTCAGGCATAAATAACATGGTAACTTTATTTAAGTGTCATTGGTTTGATCCCACAACAACAAGAGTCGACAAAGCCTTAGGCATTGTGGAGGTGAATCATAAATCAAGGTTTGAAACATATGAACCATTCATATTAGCATCGCAAGCTCAACAATTTTACTATACTTCATATCCGAATACAAGAAAGTCAGATAGAAATAAATGGTGGGCGGTTTGCAAGGTAAGTCTAAACTATACCCAAAGTATGATGAGTTATAGGAAGACAAGATTGTTGAAGAGGGTGATTACTATCAATCAGATAATATGTATGACTTCTCTTATGGTCATGATGTCACACATGGTCTGCATGTCACATCTCCATTGTCCGATGACACACGTATGGAAGAATGTGATCTAAATGATATACTAAGTGGATGGGCGCTCAATAAAGAAGAAGAGGACGAAGCGGAGGAGGAGGAAGAAGAAGAATATGAAAGTCAAACAAGTGATGAAGAAGCATACTCGAGCTAGTGAAATACATTTTGTAATACATACCTTATGTTTGATGTGAATGATTTAAATAATTTGAATGTATTAAAATGTATTACAATGATTTGAATGATTTGAATGTATTGCAATGTTTGATATAAAATATTTGAATGTATTGTAATGTTTGATGTGCATGATTTGCAATGTATTGCATTGATTTGATATGAATGATTTGAATGCATTGCAATGTTTGAATGTATTGCATGAAGTTATTTTCGATTTGATTATGTATCCATGAAGATATAGAGTCGTGTAACTGATTCAAATACAATTTTTATTTGTTAGAATATGGTTCATGGAGGTTACAATGATCAAGCACCTAGTGGTAGCCAGTCTCAGCCTTCATCTTCACAAGCTACTTCGATAGGTATATCATTTAACTAATTGTATATTTGATTAATTTAAATATGCATTGTGTGAATTTCTAACTCAATTATCTATAGGTGATATTTCACCTGCACATGACCCACCTACACCATCTATTCATACATGTCATGAGACAACGTCGGATGCAGGGTCTTCTCAGTCTAACATACGATGACTCATTCAAATAGTGTATATATATCGATAGTCGACCGTAAGTATTTCATTGTCACTTGTCCAATACTTATCTTATAAATAGTGTATATCGACAATCGATTGTTAATATGTATGAATTCATGTGCAGCGCGTGGTTCGAGCAACAAGAAGTAGTATGAGAAATTAGGAAGCCACTAATGCAGCATCTTCCAGGACCTGTCGCTCAATGGAAAGAGTACCCGAAGGAGGTGTTGGACAGATTATTGTCCTCATTCATTGTATGCAATCGTTTATCATAACTAATGTGTTTCATATTTAATTTTTTGTTATAGTCATGTGTGTTAACCTTTTGAAAGTATTTGTAAGCTTCGCATCGCTTTACGACCGCGAATGAGAAGAAAGACACAAGGGTAGTGTGTCAGAAGGTGACTGTCAATCGATTTACCGACATGCTGCATAATATGAAGACTATAACAATAAAAACAGCTGGTAGGATAGATGATCCACTACAGTGGAAGGGCCATGACCCTTCTACTATCAGGAGAGATTATTGGGAGAGAATATGTGATAAGTGGGCGAGCAATGAATTTCAAAATCACGCTCAGCCAATGCTGCACAAAATCGAGCGAAGATGATGTCCATCTACACACAGGTGGATCTAGGACTTTTGGGAGCCACCAGAAGGAAATGATAACTCATCAATATATATATATATATATATATATATATATATATATATATATATATATATATATATATATATATATATAAGCAGAAAAAGGATGCATTGTGCCTTACAAGGATGTGTTTGTTGAAACACATAAACGTAAGAGCACAAAAGAATTTGTATCAGAGAAGGTGAAAGCGATATCGCTATGTATTTATTGTATTAATAAACATTGTAATATACAAGTTACTATAAATTATATTATCATAAATATTGTAATTCTTAATTATTAATTCATATTGTAATCATTACTTTGTAGGAGTCATACGAGCATCAGATGATAGAGAGATATGACGATGACTCCACTTAGCATCCACCTTTTGATCCTGCAGCATGGGTGACTGCAACCTATGATTAAAATTTTCTCATTCAATGCAATTGTTTGTAATTATAATTGTTAAATTTTTTTCACAGTGTTGTTTGTAATTGATTGTAATTATAATTGTTAACTTTTTTTTCAAAAAAAAAGATAGAAAGATAGTGATCGGAAAAAAGTATGGTCTTAGATGAGTTTGTCATTTTCAATTTCACAGATTGGTTAGAGGAGCACTCCACGCTTGTGTTGGCCATTTCACAAATGACAGAATCTGTTGTGCATTTACAAATGTTGAAAACTTCATCAATTTTATTTATTTTTCTATGTAACAAACAATGTATTTATAATCCTTGTAGAAAAGAAATTACAATAACTAAACCATGCAGATTTAATTTCTTTGAAGATTTGGTTTCTCTGACATGACATTCAAAGGCATCCTAAGTGCCCCAGTGAATCCCATGACTGCATTTTGAATGGGCCCTACATTTTGTTGTGGGGGACCATAGAAAGCGAAGCATATCTAGTGCTCAGGGCAACCCAACTGGGGTGCCATGTAGTGGCTAACCGCTCATTGGAAAGGGCACACCTTCATGGAATGCTGCCTCAGCAACTTACACGATCCCCTGCCTGCAGCCTCGTCCTTCTATTAACCATCTTTATGAAATCAACCTAATTTAGCAAGCAATTTAGGTGCATAATATCACATTCTTCAAGACAAAGGAAACTCTTAGGGCGTGTTTGCAATTTCGTGTGATTCTTGGATTTCATAGATAAAGAAAAAACATAGCTAGAGAACTTTACTTTCACAGCAACGTATATATCGTGATATATCACGGTACTTGTTTTTTGACCTATTTTTTCGGAAATTTATAGGATTTAAATTGAGTACTAATATAATGCGTTACATAGGCTGTTTATAGCCGATACTGTAACTACGCTCTCTCTCTCTCTCTCGCGCGCGCGCACGCGTCGTCTTCCTCCTTCGTCTCCGTTTGATGGCGGACGAATCGCTCAGGCGAAACCATCGAGCCTAGAGAGAGAGAGGGACCATCGCCGCTCTGCGGTCACCATGTTGACGACGCTCACCTACTTCAAATCCTTCTCCCTCTCCCCCACGCAGACTCGTCTCTACCTCCCTTCCTTCTCTCAACCATCCTCATCCCGGAACCTCTCACCCGCAAACCCTAGGTCGAATCCTGAGGGGATCCAACGGAGGAGGAGAACAACCCCTATCAGAGCCATAGACGCCGCTCAGCCGTACGATTACGAGGCGCAGATGCGGCTGCAGCTCGAGCGGAAGTCGAAGCTCAAGGTCGCCATCGCCGGGTTCGGGAACTTCGGCCAGTTCCTCGCCAAAACCCTAGTCCGGCAGGGCCACACCGTCCTCGCCCACTCCCGGACCGACTACTCCGCCGTTGCCGGGAAATTGGGCGTCTCCTTCTTCGCGGACGCCCACGATCTCTGCGAGGAGCACCCGGATGTCATCCTCCTCTGCACCTCCATCATCTCCACGGAGTCTGTCCTCCGGTCCCTGCCCATGCAGCGCCTGAAGCGGAGCACCCTCTTCGTCGACGTCCTCTCCGTGAAGGAGTTCCCCCGGAGGCTGTTCCTCCAGATCCTGCCGCCCGAATTCGACATCTTGTGCACCCATCCGATGTTCGGGCCGGAGAGCGGGAAGGACGGTTGGACCAATCTTCCGTTCGTCTACGAGAAGACGAGGATCGGACACGAGGATTCGCGGGCTAAGCGCTGCGATCGGTTTCTGGATATTTTTGCCAAGGAGGGATGCCGAATGGTGGAGATGTCCTGTGCAGAGCATGACCGCCACGCTGCGGAGACGCAGTTTATCACACATACAGTGGGGAGGATGTTGGGCAGATTGCAGTTGCAGTCGACTCCGATCAACACAAAGGGTTACGATACTCTGCTGGATTTGGTGAAGAATACATGCGGGGACAGCTTCGATCTGTATTACGGGTTGTTTATGTACAATGTGAATGCTACGGAGCAGATTGAGAGGTTGGAGGTGGCATTCGATTCGTTGAAGAAGGAGCTTTTTGGCCATTTGCACGATATACTCAGAAGGCAGATTTTCGATGGTGAAGTGGGGAGGTTGGATGGTTTCTCCAGAAAGATGATGCCTGCCCTGCCAGAGAATGGATCTGTATCGGAGCTGAAGGACGTGCAGCAGAACATAACATCTTAAGTCTTTTTTTTTTCCAGTACCTCCGGTAAGCGTATATTTTGGTCTTGTCTCTCAATTTTGGAACTTCCGTCTACGACTCTACATAGTACCAAGCAAAATTTTGTTGAGCAGTGCACTTGAGGATCTTCTCGTGTTTGAACATTGTAAATCTTTGTGGGATTACTACCAACATTTTAAAGACATAGTCGTCAATACATCAATAGTAAACTTTTTTCTACCATATAACAATTGCTTTGTTAATTCAGTTTTAGAAATAATTCAAATGTTCCATTTTCTTTCTGTTTCATTCCTTAGAAATGCTGTCACTGCATCAGTGAGCCTATGATCACTTTGTATGCTTTAGAACCACTTAAAATTCGAGTGAGACTCTCAACCATTAATATATGATTAGATGATTTGTTGTGCACGGTCTGTCCATGTGTACCAGTTGAGACTTTACGCTCCGGCAATGATATCACATACTTGGGCGCTTATATTCGGATTTGCAAGTTGTGAAGGGTTGTCGAGTGGCTCGATAACATGTTTTGTATTTTCATTAACTGTAATTATCTGGTCTGTCCAAGGGTTTACAAATGTCATACGTTTGGCATGCATTAAACAAGTAGTGGAATTTCACTTACGATTGTGAGATCCTACATTGTGAACATATTACACCTGCATCTTTTGTAGAAAATGTATTAACTTAAGGACAAGGTCAGAGAACAAAATTGGCGTGTTAAAGTTATTGAACAAGGTTTTGATTATTGTAAATTTTTTAGTAAATACCTTCAATGTTTTTTCATATTAATAGTAATTAACAAAACTCTGTTCAATAACTTTATCATGACTGCATAATACCGTAACAATAAGTATTTGCAGATATAACAAGTATTGTAGGCCCTGTTTATGGGCTTGTAATTTTTAGTAAATACCTTCCATGTTATTTCATATTATTAGTAATCAACAAAACCCTATTCCATAACTTTATCATGACTGCATAATACCATAACAATAGGTATCTGCAGATATAGCAAGTATTGTAGGCCCTGTTTATGAGCTTGTTAAATGGAACATCTGGAACCTTCTTTTTTCTTGGGAAAACTTTTGTAATTAGGTTATAAGTAGGATAAATGCACTAGCATCTTGTGAATTTCTTCGTAAGTTTTATTATTCTTTTTTACTTTGAGAACGAGAGAGAGAGAGAGAGAGAGAGAGAGAGAGAGAGAGAGAGAGAGAGAGAGAGAGAGAGAGAGAGAGAGAGATGTACTGCAGGTGTTGTTCTTCTTGAGTGTAGCACCTTCGTAATTCCTTGGTTCTTGACAGGAGTGGTCAGCAAAAGGGGAATTGGAACTGTTTGAGCTACTTCAATGAAAATACTTGCATCATAATCTCACTTGTACACTGTACCTGTGAAACACTTATGGATATTCCAATGAAAATACGTGCATCATAATCTCACTTGCATCATAAAAGCAAAAGGGGAATTGGAACTGTTTGAGCTACTTCATTGAACGAGAGAGAGAGAGAGAGAGAGAGAGAGAGAGAGAGAGAGAGAGAGAGAGAGAGAGAGAGAGAGAGAGAGAGAGAGAGAGAGAGAGAGAGAGAGAGATGTACTGCAGTTGTTAATCTCCTTTTCTTTTTTTTTCTTGGAGTTGCGGACATTCTACCAAAACCACTGATGGATATTCCAATGCCTAAAGCATGGCCAGTATTTTGTAGTTCAATTAGACAGACTAATATGAAAGATCAAACCATGAAACTTATTAACCTTGAAAGATAGATTCTTTATCAGTTGCCTGTTCCCCCCCCCCCCCCCCCTCCCCCCTTTATGCAAACATTTCTTAGTTCAACTATAGTAATTCCACTTTTGTGTAAATATTTCAGAGTAGAAAATGTTCCTATGAAGTATAAGAATACTACCTGGTGAAAACATTTCTAAGTACCAACGGGGGGTCCGCTTGTATGGTAGCATCAGCTAGTGCACATCACCTTGTGTTGGGACGTTGCAGGTTCAAAACCCAATGGTATAGTTCTATAATTGGTAGGGGTCTGCCTAACCCCAGCTTGCCTTAAAAAAAAAACATTTCTAAGTTCAACTATAGTAATCCCTTTTCTGTGCAAATGTTTTAGAGTTACAATGTTCTTATGATGTATAAGAATGCCACCTGGTAAATCTGTGTGTGTGTTTGTATTTGAGAGAGAGAGCGAGAGAGAGTAAACAAATGATGAGAAAGGTTTATTAGTTTAAATCAAATAGGGAGCTGTTCCAGCATACGTATTGGTCCAAAAAAGTAAAAGCCTCAATACCAATTTATAAGGAGAAACAAAATGGGGGATCGATGAAGAATCTATGTGATACTTCTGTTCACTTTCAAAAAATGAGACATGCAAAACATGCTGTTTGTTAGAATTCTTCTCTAATAGACTAAATCCTACATCAGCTACCCATTATATGTATCTTTCAACTGTTACCATGGTTTTCTCCAATTACTTTTTCCACTGGGTTCAGCTTCCCTAGTCCTTTTTCTCCATGCCTTCCTGTAAATGTGTTATGCCACAATCTTTCATGTCATCACTATATCTTTAAGTATATTAAAGTACTAAAACACCTTATGGTATTTTATGGAAGACTCGAAGGAAATCAGATTATCACAACCATTTATTTGCAGTATTTGATACGGCAATGGTGTGGAGTCATTCATGGCATGTCATGTCACATAAATACTTCACTTGGCATCCCATGGTTAAAAGACATGACACTGATAACTGACTTACCATGACACTTCATGGAGATAGACAAACCTATATTGAACACTGGTGTTAACACTGTCTCTAAACGTCATCTGTATTTTTTTTTTACTTTGATCTTCCATTTTGTAGTTTAACTTTCTTCTTTTCTAAAGTTGGCGTAGGTCGTGTATATTTCAATTTTCAACTTGGATTTATTTATTAATGCTATTAGCTATGAATTGGTGTTCAAGAGTTTGCACCTTTAGTATTGAATTTTTATTTTATTGCTTTGTTCTAAATATACACAGTTACACACACATCCATGTCCTTGTAGCCATGCCCATGGTCAAACAAACTTTTAAAAAGTTTTGACCATTTTGTCTGGGAATTAGTTATAATTGAACTACTTAACAAATGGAATGGCATAATGGCAGTGATTAGCTTGTGGGCACGTCTACAAAGCTCCTATCATGATGAGGAATGAAAAGGTTTAGAGGAATACTTGGAGTTAGAAGTTGTTTTCATCTAGTGTTGAAGTTACTTGGGAACTTGGTGGTTCTTTCAGGTTCAATGTCTTTGTTTCTGTGGGTATTACATTGTCAGCTTTTAAGGTTTTGAGTCTGCTTTCAAATCCAAAGACAGATGTAGTTATTTGACAGTGATGTTATGTAATGCGTGGTTTATAGAATTATCGTTGTTGATATTGGTTTGATGGCCTACTCCTCTTAGCTAATTAGGAAGTATATTTAAAAGAGTAGCTAAAAGTTGGGAAGTATATTTGAAAGGTTGTACATCATGTTTCATGGACAGTAATACTGTATATGAATTTGAAACGCAAGTTCTCTTGATGGCAGAGCGTCAGTTGGTTGCAAACTTGCTACCTGTTAGGTTAGTTTTTATTCCACCAAGACAGCTAAGACCATACTCTTTTTAGCTTTTTGTTTTGCTTGTCATTTACTTCTGGGTGCACAACCTTGTCCGAGAGAAAAACTTTCTTTTTTTTTTAACGTCTTTATGCTCTCAATATTGTACAGGGAGAATTAAAACTGTCAACTTTTGATTCTATTAAAATCTTTGCAAGTCGTCATGGTAGGCTTAAAGTACTCTTGTGTTAGTGCATTAAGTTATAGGTACATGACACCCCTCGATGGGGAGTTAATAAATGCTACCTACCCCATTTACCCTCATTGATGTTTTGAAGTCTGGTTTTGGGACATGGGAAGGGTGTTGGGAGCGGAGAAGAGTGGAGGATGGACCTTTTTCAACTACATGTTCACAGGGATATAGTTGACAACACTCTCATCACCCATTTTCTTCTTTCACTCACATCACCCCTTGTCAAGACACATGTTCCAGATCCAAGATCCACGGTCCAAATCCATCAGGATCACACGACTGGAGGAAGCCAGGACTCTTCTAACATGGATGCTTGTAATGTGGACTCCTCTTATGTAATCTTCACTAATGAGAGCAAAGTAGTCTAGCACGACAAGGACACTTTGGAAGAGAGCAACCCAAATGAGAAAGACTCCCAACACTAAGTAACTATCTTCCCCTAATGTGGGAGACACCTATTCAACCTGTAACTCTTCATCTTTAAATAGAAGATCCTCTATCTCACGTTAAAATGAGAGAGATAGAGGTATCTTGGAGGTAGGCCAGTGAAGATCGAACCACGTGTTCCTTGTATATGTGTTGAATCCCTCCATGTGAAAATTGACATCTTAGATGTGTGTTTCTCATCCATGCATCCCTTGATTTCTTTATGGTATTAAAGCTTAATATTGGGCAGTCGTCTTGTTTTTTGTCGCGTGCTTGATCCAAGTTGGAGCCTTCATCGTTTGAGACAAGTTCCTTTGTCTTGTCTTGCTTGTTTTTCCCTCACCTAGCTTTCTTCAGTATTTGTTATCTATCAAATTAATTGTAGAAAATTATATGTTATAGGAGTCTCAATTTATTTTACACATTTCACATGATCTTGAAGGGTTCATAGATGGATCGAACTTCAATATACTACCAAGGATGGAGTTTGAATCCTGAGTATGTCTCATAGAAGAGATGAGACTAAGCTCAGTTGAGTTGGATTATCTAGTCTCTTACTGAACTTGTGCATACACAAGTCATTAGTTTAAGAACATCTTTTGATGTTTGAAAAGCCTCGAGAGAGGGGTATACTGCTCACTCTCAATCAAAGATCATGCAGTTGAAAGGCCAACTGTAGACGATGCATAAAGGTAACAGGTCCATTGAAGACTATATCTAGAAGGCCAAATCTATTGGTCTAGCCATGGCTACTAGGCTTGTTGGCGATGTCCATCCTCAAGGGTCTATAACATGAATATGCCTCTTTCTGCATATCTGTGACATGTTGAACTCATCTCTATAAGTGAACTACACTGCCTGTTATTTTCTAAGAAAGCGCAACTGCTCGACAGTAAAGAGGAGTCGAGCCTTGCAAAGGTTAACTTCACTCAAAGAAATAACTATTGCAATAACCGTAGCAAACATGACAGTTTCTCTAATCGCGATAACAAAGGCATAAACAGAGGAAGAGGACGTTTTCAGCAGAATTAGTCCTTAGGTTGTGGCTATCCAAATAATGCAGGTCGTGGTAATAAACAAGGTTCAAGTCAATCGTTCTACCAACAGTTCATATGTCAACTGTGTGATACAAGAGGACACACTGCCAAATCGTGCAACCTGCTTGCACAAAATCAGGTTGATGTTGATCCTCCACACGTCTATTCGACTGACTTCGATACGGGCAACAACAACGATGCCTGGTCATGTTGCACCAGACTTGAACTCATTGGGCCTTCATAATGAATATTATGGTGGTGATTATGTGAAAATTGAAAACGGTAAAGATTTGAGATTTCTTCACACTGAAAATAACTTTGTCTCTTTAAATTCCTCTAACCACTTGTTGAAAGATGTATTACATGTGCCTGAGATTACTAAATAGTTGTTTTTTGTTTAAAGATTTGCATAGGACAACTGAGTAAAATTTTTTAGTTTCGCCTTGTTGCGTCAAATATAGCAAAACCGGACAAGAGTTACTTCAAGGCATGAGTAAAAATTGTCTATATTCTATAAGGTTTGATGATTGCAATAAGGAGGTGAACGTGTTTCACTAGATCAGTGGCATAATCGTGTTGGTCATTCATCTTTTAAAATTGTTAGAACCATTGTTAATCGTTTTGGGTTGTCTTTCATAAATAAATTTCCTTTTAATATTTGCTTGGCATGTCAAACTGGAAAATCTCACAAGTTGCCCTTTTCTGTTTTCATTAATCCTGTGACTCAACCTCTTATGCTTGTTTACTCTAATGTTTGGGGGCTAACCCCTTGTTCCAAGAAATAATGGCATGTGATATTATGTGGTTTTTGTTAATGGGTTTTCAAAATATACTTTGATATATTTATTGTCACATAAGTCGGATATGCTTAAGGCCTTTGAAATTTTAGCTGAAAACACTACTGACAAGAAAATAAAATTTTCACTTAGATGGTAGGGTTAAATTCAAAGCCCTGAAACCCTGCCTAAATGAGTTTGGGATCCAACATCGTATTTTGTGCCCTCACACCCAGGTACAGAATGGCAGTTGCAAACACCAACACATTATTGAAATAAGTGTGTCCTTCTTGGTATATGCATGTGTTCCTACACGTTTTTTTGGAGCTATGCATTTTTCCACAATAGTTTACCTTATAAATCGTCTCTCTACCCCAACCTTAGGCATAAAACCCATCTTGAAATTTTGTTCAAGAAGAAACCCAACTATGTCTTTCTTAAGACCTTTGGTTGTGTATGTTATCATAATCTTCAACCTTATTGTGCTCATAAACTCGAGTTTCATTCTAAACTCCATGCTTTTCTAGTTTTCAGTCCCACTCAACATGGTTACATTTGTTTGGATCCTAAGTCTAATAAAATTGTCATTTCTCGGCATGTCATCTTTGATGAAATTGTTATTTCATCCTTGTGAAAATTGGATTTCAGAAAAGAGATTTCAAGCCTAGAGGCACGTTCTTAAGATCGCTATCTTTAGAACTTCAATCGCCCCACTCTGGAAAGTCCGAAGATGCGAAAAGGGGTTTGATGCGACTGAGTTCCCAGGATACAACTAGGCTTGAACCTCCAGAGAGTCACTGCTTCGCAAGGACAGATGATCTCTACCACACTTGTACTCTGCAAGCCAAATCGAGAAAAAGGAAGAAGAAGATTTTGGAGAGTCAGAAAATTCTTGTATATTCAAAAGACGAAAATAGAAGATATTTATAGACTTTTAGAGAGGCCAAAACGTTTTGCGATAAATGAGATTAATGGCCATAAATTTGACGGTTTGAAAATAGGACGAAAAAGTACTTGAACTGTCACCCACCTTTGACTGTCAATCAAAGGCCTCCAAAACTGCTCAACAGTCACAATGCAACATTAACTCGATATGCATGCAACTTAAATCTTTTCAAACGGCCAGATCACTCAAACCGAAAAGCAAAACGGATATTTTCACCTCATAAGCACCTCGCACCGCTGCGAGCGTGCAAAGTGCGCCATCAAAACGCCACATTGCGCCTCAAGCGCCCTTGCGTGCGTGTGCGCGAACGGCGCGTCCGTTGCTGCACAATGCGCAACAACGTCCGCAATCCACTTAAAGAATCAAGGGTTACCAAAGTAAAGAATAGATAACAAACTCTCTATTTAAACCTCTTGAAAAACTTTTCTCTCTTAGATACGAGACTAAACTTTTTCAAAACTCTTTTGGTAGTAATCATTAATATTTTAAAACTTTCCTAACAGAAACCAGATTTTCTTTGCGGCCTACCTTTGCTTTTGACCCAAAACCCCCCGATGTCCAACCCGTGATGCTTCCAACACTACTTGTTCCGGCTCCTATGTTTGTGAGGCTGCTGACATCATCAACCCCCTCTTGCGCCAGTCTTGTGCCCTTGCTCTCTGGGTCAGATCCACTGAGTTCGGCCTCACCGACATCCTCTCCCATATTGAGCACTTTTTGGTCATACCCACCCATAGCCCCCATTCGGTGTCATCCCTCCTCTTCCGCACACCCATCATACGGTGACCCACACTCAGGATGGCACCCTTAAGCCCTGTTTGTTCCTTACTACAACCCACTCTCGGCCTATTGCTTTTGTTGTTGAACTTTCTTTTGATTGGGAACCACTACCTATAAACAAGCCTCTAGTGATCCTATGTGGGAGCATGTCATGCCGTCTAAATATCATACTCTTCTTCATAATAATACATGATCACTTATACATTTGTGTCTCCATGAGAATATTGTTGGTTGCAAAATGGGTTTACAAAATCAAAAGATGGGTCCCTTAAACATTATAAAGCATGCCTCTTTACCAAAGGATTTCATTAGGAAGATGAGATTGATTTCTTTGAGACATTTAGTCTTGTTGTTAAGGCTCCCACCATTCATGCACATTATGTGGTCAAGCTGTATATATAAGGCCCTCTATGGGCTTCGACAAGCTACACATATGCTTGGTTCCAATGCTTAGTTAGGCTCTCGTTGAACATGGATTTCATAGCTCCTGCACTTATCATTCACTATTTATTCTTAATCCGAAAAATCCTCACCTATATGTTCTAGTATATATGGATGATATTTTTGTTACTGCCAACTCTATCAGTGTGAGTCACAAATTTTACCTTAAGGATCTTGGTGATTTGCATTACTTTTTGGGCATTCAGGTTGTCTGTTCGTCCTAGGGGTTGCACTTGTCTCAATAGAAATACATTTTTGAGCTTCTCCACTGATGGTGACCTCCACTCATCTCTCTGCTTCGTCTAGATGTCTACGGATAATCCGACCATGTACTGTAATGTGGTTAGTGTACTGTTCCAATACGGTCACCCTTACGCGTCCGGACCCATCTTTTTCAGTCAATCGTGTTTGCCAGTGTATGCATGCTCTGACCACAAAACACTGGGTTGTTGTTCTATCTCAGGTACACTATTCAACATGGATTATGCTTCATGCCAGCGAGATCAGCTTGCTGACCTTCTTACCAAGCCTCTTGCGGTTTCACGGTTCAACTATTTACGGTCTAAGCTCACCAAGGCTATTGTGCTTGTGGGGAATGTCAAGCAAGACACATGGTCACGATTCAAGATCAATGGTCCAAATCCATCAGCCCATGAAGAACTCTTCTAATGTGTGGATGCTAAGGACTCTTATAATATGAATGCTTCTAATGTGGACTCCTCTTATGTAGTCGAAAATGCCATTGCTTGGCACATACGACCTGGACGGACCGTTCATCTTATTCGAAACCTCTAGGACAACCGCTGGTCGTCCATCTTGTTGATGGGCGGTCTAAAGTTCACGATTCGACTGGTCGGAGACTATAGTCTTTTTTTAATTTGAAATGTCAGTTAGAGCGAGCTTGAACAAGTTGGCTGAATCCCATTTGGGAGTTTAAGCTTGAGCTTGACTTGCTTCAACCTGCACGCAAACCATGAAAATATCACAATTTCAATGTCATATTTTCAAACCTTACAGGTTTTGAAAATGTTGCATTTTTAAGTGTTCTTATTTTTGTTATGACAAAGCAAAACCCTCACCGAGAACTGGGGTCACTTAATGGGCCAGTTTTCTTAGGAAGCAAAACTTTGGGTTGATGATACAACCATCCAGCCTTACATGCTCCAATCGTGATAAGCCAATGGCAGCCCCCATGTGTTAGGAGGATTCGATCTTGGGCCTTCAGCTGTCACAGGGCCCTGCTGACCACACGGCTAACCATCGCTGTAGTGTGATCTTATTGTAATATTAACACGTTAAAATGATTTTTCAAATTTTTGTATTATTTAAATATGTACTATGATATACATTGATCTTTTTTTTTCATGAAGGTTCCCAAGCCTCGTTGCTGTGTAGCCGTAAGTCTTGCCATCAAGCAAGAAGCCTAAGGGCATCACGGTAGGTTATCCTCGTATCATTGACTATTAAGAATGATGGGATGTTTGTTAGAGAAATGCACAAGATTTTTATAATTTCATTTTTGTACATATAGCTTTAATAGCAATTAAGTAAATGTTGCTTTTATATAACATTAACTACATCATCGTCGTCTAAAAATGTATTCATATATCTTCATCATCTAATTTTGGAGTGCACTTATACGAAAAGATCATTAACTCTTTCATATATCCAGCTTTTCCAGACATTAATGCTAAAAATTACTTATATTTGTTGTTTTTAAATACTATTATAGATCTCAAAATGGGTTGCTCAGTGATACAAAGCATGCTAGGTATTGCAAAAATAGGACATTCAAATGAAAAAAATAAGGTTATGAAACAAAGCATCATTTATATGTGATTAAATTTCAGAGGAACAAATAATTTCACAATACAGGTGCGATTAGAATAAGAGATTTTGCAATATCTAACTTTTACAAATATTTTAAAATTTCACAATACTTCATGTGACACTCGTCAATATTTTTGCAATTATCGAACTTTCGCAACAGGTTTTTGCATAAATTCGTGACGAGTTTTGTAAATTGTTTAAAATTTTGCATTCTTTTTTAGAATTTCTCAACCTCATATGCGATTTTATTGACGAGTTTTGTGGGTATATTATTTCAGTGTTATAACTCGTGAAAATAAAAAATTCACACCTATAAAAGGTAAACTGACAAAAAAAATTAAGAACCTGCAATAGTCCATTTGACAAATTTGATAAATTATGAGGCATTTTAAGAAAAGTGTTAATCACACAATAACAAGATAGATTCCAGCAAAAGAATTTTTGAAAGAAAAAACAAAGCAGAAACTTGTACTCCAAGCATCAGTAAAAGTGAGGCTGCTGGTTCTTTATATGGTAAAATAAGCCATACCCATGACCCAGGAAAGTGGAATATGTAAATCAACAAAATATGCAAACTGCTGATATTTTCATAGGTTTTTTGCAAATCTAACCCTGCAAATGCATTGGATGTAATCCATTTGCTTGGAATTGACTATTGGATCATCATATTCGGATCAAGAAATATAATTTTTTATGCTTAAATATTTACGCAAATTTGATTTTCAGGCCTAAAAGGATCTTTATACATTATAATCAGATGACTCAAGAGTTGTATTTCTATAAAACAAAGCAACTAGATTGCATAGGTACGATGAAATTTTAGAAAAAAAAAAAACTTGAAAATCATAATCTGTTTGCATATTTTGCTGGTTTACATGTTCCAATTACCCCGAACGACCCAATCTCAAAGTTGGTTATCATTTACAACTATTCTCTTCCAGAAAAAACTTCCAACTCATAAAGTTTTACAGTCAATCAAAGACGCACCTATTCTATTAATATTGTTGAAAGCACACCTAACTTGTTCTCGTTGATGAAAAAGCACGCTTATGTCAATTTAACTTGAGTTATCATTAACCTAAGTTGAGTTAATAAAACAAAGTTACTGATTTACCCTCAAAACAATATTTTTTTAAAATTTAAATCACACCATTTTTTGACAATAATAAGACGTACCTAACTTTTTGGTAATTATAATATAGAGAGGATCAGGTCAGAGACACCTTGGATGCCGTTCATCTTAAAAAATGAACGAACCATTCAGATGCCATCCATGCAACCATCGACCATCATTCCCACCAGAAAACCAGAGATGCTTCCCTTCATATCAAGCAAATACACCCATAGAAGTGTGGGTCGGTGGGGGAATTTATTCCCAAACAAGAAGTCCAGGAATCAAATGTCATCACCAACATCATGTCGTGATAAAAACGGACCACACGTGTGGCCTCAACAAACAAGCAATGTCATTTCCTCATGCACAGTGAGAACCGTCCATATCACATGATTGACGCACATCACAACATCTTGCAACGGACAACTCATGCATAAAAAAAAAAATGCAAACGGCCAAATAAAAAGTAGAGCTCATATATTCCAAAATCCATGAAAGTCTTCTCAATATTCCCTGGAAAGTTGTTGATCCTTACGGGTACAATTGATGCGTCATTCTCAGCATGATTCAAACAAAAATCTCTCTGAGATTTAAGTGTCGGGTTGGCGGGTCAAAATACTTCACCACGAACACAATCCGTTTATTAAACGGGTCACAACCCATTTATTAAACGGGTAACCCAACCTGACACGGTTAACTCGTTTAATAAACGGGTCGAGTCCACCCGACACGATTATATCTCTCCGTTAAAAGATGTTGCAAGCAAAAAATAAGAAACGAGAGTTATTTTAAGTAAGAAGAAATTAAAAAAAATTATACTTTTAGCTTGATTTGATGTTAAAAAAAATTAATATTTTTTTTCAGATGAAAACATTTAATGCTATTGCTTTGAAGTCTTGTCACCTCTATGATTAACTTTTTACCTCTTTCTCTCTCACATTTAATGTTATTGCTCTCAAGTTTTGTCACTTCTATCGAGTTTTAAATATTTAAAAGTGTTGTGTATATTTAAAACGGATCGACACGATTACCAGTTTGAATTACAAACAAGTTGCGAATTTAATCATCCCAAAAAACTATTTTAAATATAAACGGGTTGCGGGTTTGTGTAAACGGGTTGACCCGCCCGCCTAACCCGTTTATTAAATGGGTTGGCATACCCCTAACACGAACCCGACCCGTTTAATAAATGGGTTAGGCAGGTCAACCCGTTTACGACACAAACCCATTTAAGTCAAACCCGAACCCGGCTAAGAAGCAGGTTGACGGGTCGTGTCAGATTTTGCCACCCCTACTGAGAATGATAATTTTCAACAAACGTTGGACGGACCCATAGACGCTGTGGACGACGTTCTACACGTCCGCCGCATCTTTGTAAACATGATCTTTTCGTCCTACCCTCCCCCACAGGGACGATAAGAACGTTCATTTTGTTTCGACGGGCACCCCTCTTTGAGCCCCATCTCTCTCCACAACCCCCTCGCCATCTCCTCCACGAAGCTCAGGGGGGGGGGGGTTGGGTTTGCATCACGCTCTCCCAGAGACCTATCGACTCGTAGTACGCTGCCGGCGACGTACACCTTGAAGATGACCCCGCCGTGTTCACGAACTCCTGCAGCACCATTGGGGGGTTCAGCTTAGCGAGCCCCGTCGGGTTGAAGACGAGCTACATCTTGTGCGACTTCACGCTCTCATCGGCCACCATAGGCTTTGCGATCATTGGGTACTCAAGGCCGGTGAGCGTCTTCAGTGTCTCGGCGTCGTAGATGACAATCTGCTTAGGGATGCCGAAGGTCTCACTCTTCCTATGGGATCCGGAGCTCGGAGACCAGCAGCAGCATGGAGATCCTGATGGTGTTGGGTTAGATTTGTGAATTCGTGGGTGGATTCGTGTTTTGCTCGGTGGGGAATGAGCAAATGTTCTGTATTGAGTGTGTTACCAAACAAGATGCGTATTCTGTTTGACGTTTTGTTGGATATAAGGAGAGGAAAGGTAACGCTGAGAGGTTTGGTTTGTCGGTATTCGTTATCGTGCTTTATTTCTTCCTTTTTAGTTTTTCCTTGGGGGAGGAAAGAATTCTGCTTTGGAAACTTTAGTAAATTGTTTATGGTGTACTGATAGATTTAGTTGAAGAAAAGGAAAAAAAAATCAGAAATTGGTTATTTGTTTGCGTTTATCATATTGTATTTCTATTTATTTTTTGGCGGGGGTCTATTTTATTGTTTAGAGGATTCTGTTTCTAGATTGGTTTAGCTTCTTGTGAACATTTGTTGGGGGATCTTTTTCTTTTCTTTGTTTTCTTTTTTGTTGTTTCTTGGGATGTTTGTGGGAGGGAATATTTTTATGTGAGAATTGGTTCTGTAGAAGAGTGAGTGACTGGGTTAAATTTTAAGGTGGTTGGTTCTGTATAAAAGTGATTCTTTGAGAGTTTTTGGTCTTTGTTTTTCTGCAAGTGCAAAGAAGATTGAGTATAGAGGACGGTAATGGATAGATATTGGCATGAAGAGGCAAAAGCGATAGCTGAGGATGTTATGGGTAATCTGGCTTTTGGCTACCTAACAAGTAGCTATGTTTGTTCTGAAGGCCTAGAAATGTCTGCAGGTGATGCTCCACTGCAGAACAAGTTGTCTGAACTTGTGGAAGGACAAACATGTCCTACTTTGAGTTGGAATTATGCCATGTTTTGGCAGGTCTCTAGGTCTAAATCAGGGGGTCTGGTTCTTGGTTGGGGGGATGGTTACTGTAAAGAGTTGCAAGAAGAAGGCGAGGCTAAGAGACTGAACTCTTCTCTTGAGGATGACATTACCAAACAGAAGAAGAGGAAGAGGGTTCTTCAGCATCTTCATACATTCTCTGGTGGGTCTGATGAAGACAATTAGGATTTAGGGTTGGATAGAGTTTCTGATACGGAAATGTTTTTCCTGTCGTCAATGTACTTTTTCCTTACCTAGTGGCGTTGGTGCTCCTGGAAAGGTTTTTGGAACCAGAAGATACCTCTGGATCTCAAATTTCCTAAGCACATCAAAAGATTTCTGTTACCGGTGTCACCTTTTAAGATCAGCTAAGTTCCAAACCTTGGTTGGGATTCCAACTGAGAATGGGGTCCTCGAATTGGGATCCTTGAATTCCATACTTGAGAATGAAGAGGTTATATGGAGGATTAAATCTCTGTTTATGGACAGTCGAGACTGCCATTTGTTCCGTTCAAGCAGCACTTCAGCATTCTCTTCTCCTCCACCATCCCTTAAGGTGATTGCACCTGTGGCTCTACAGAGAGAGAACAGTAACAGTTCTGGATCTGCTACACATTCAGAAGAATTCCCAAAAATATTTGGTAGAGATTTTAGTATGGTACACTGTCAGTCAAGTGGGAAATTGGTTACTGCAAAGACAGGAGCAGCATTCTTCACCAACAAATCCATCGCATGAATCATTGGAGAGCTTCATTCAAATGGCATCAAGAAGCATGAATCATTGGAGCTCTTCATTCAAAGGACACGTTGGTTGCTGTATTTTCTAGTGAATTAAAGAGTTTGTAGTCGTAACTGCGATCATGTATTGGACCAAAAACCTTGTAATAATCTCTGGTATATTCTAGTTATAACTAGTTATAAAAGATCCCCTTGGAGGAATTCCTCTTTTGGGCTTAAAATGCAGCGGGAGGTAGGTGATATCGTGGCAACTTATCTGTGATGATGCTATGGAATGGAGTTTGAATCAGGGTGGCAGAGGAATACAGCTGATTGAATTTTTATAAGCCATTATAGTATCTAAACTCTCTTTCTCTCTCTCTGATGTTATGGAAAGACTAGTCTTAAATGTATATAATATGGTCTCTTAGCTTGATTAGCAGAGCTATGCCAAGATGTATATTTAATGAAGGGAGAAACTGATATTATAGTTGCAATTAATTGGAAAGCTACCATCTTAGTCATCGCAAAGGGTACAGCAAGTTGATAAGTCTGAGACCTGACCCGAAACTTGGGGAATTGAAGAATGTCTGTATCGAGTCTAAATGTGCACAGCATCAAGATGTATGTTAGCTGCAAAATGCAGCTATTCATTTGAGTTTTTGTTTCATGAGGAATAGGGCGTGTTGTCTAAAAAAAAAGGTGAACAGATCGGGTCATACGATCAAAAACAAAATAATTTGACCCATTATCTATGACTGTCCAAGTTATCCGCACATCATCATCAAACAATGAACATTTGGAACATAGCATCTGATTAAGATCCAAACAAACATTGGATTTAAAACAGTTGTTATATAACGAACCAAACCAATGTTTGGTTCCGTCATTTTTGTTCATTTTGTCCAAACCTGGATAAGCCATCAAACATGCCCTACACTACACATGATGACGTGATGAACCTAGTAGATAAAGCAAAAAGCAAAAACGAAAGCAACAACCATCTCTCTTTTAAGAACAGAAAACAAAACTCGCCCATGTGGGTGATCCGAGAGCATTGACCAGAACAGGTAAAAATATCACTTCGAAGTGGGGAAAAAAAGGTAGGGAAACTAAAAAAAAAGGTAGGAAAACTAAGGGGCCGGAGAGACCATGGTCCTTGCTCTTGTGCCCTTTTTAGATCTTGAAGAGGATACCTCCATGAGTGGCAAAGAACGGTGCAAACACAAGCGATTCGACAGCCATCAGCTTGATCAAAATGTTGAGGGATGGACCAGATGTGTCTTTCAGCGGGTCTCCAATGGTGTCACCTATCACGGCAGCCTTGTGTGGATCTGATCCTTTCGGCCCAAGGGACCTAGCATGGTCGGAGACGCCGGCCTGTTGTAGAATACAGAGTGCAGTCCAAGTTAGTAACCATTGTTGGTGGAAACCTACTAAATGTTTTTGAGGCCGACAGCACAATAAATAGATAATGAAAAGAATCATCTGAATCACTCTTGACAAACCCAAAAAATTCAGTGGCTTACAAGCTACAGATGTTCCTGACAGATTATTACAGCCATGACATCAAGGACAGATTTTTAATAACAAAGGTTTTTTGCCAGATTATCTAAGAACCCAAAAAAAAGAAGAGGGAGCATAAAAGCATTATAAAATACTCTTGCAAAGCATCATCAAAAAGAAAATTCTTCTTTGGAATTGTTCCGTATAAGTTGTCTTTGGGTTATGGCAAACCAAAAAGCTTGGACAAAGTCCCAATCAACCAAGAAACAAAGAGATATTTAGCATCAGTACCTCAATATATTTCTTGGCATTGTCCCATGCACCACCAGTGTTGGATGCTGATATGGCAATCTGTCCCAGAAAGATTAAGAAATGAACAACAGCGCAGGAGAAAGAATCCGAAAAGCAACAGAACAAAGCAAATATCAACTTATAAACTGAATACTTACTTGTACCCCAGAAACAAGAGCACCAGCGAGCACTCCAGACAGAGTTTCCACACCAAAGAAGGTTCCCACAATGAGGGGAGTGAGCATAACGAGAGCACCAGGAGGAATCATCTCCCTGAGTGATGCATCTGTGGATATCTTGACACAGGTGGCATAGTCTGGCTTTGCAATGCCCTCCATGAGACCAGGAATGGTATTGAACTGCCTACGCACTTCCTCCACCATCTTCAGTGCTGCACTGCCTACGCTCTTCATTGTCATGGCTGAGAACCAGTAAGGAAGCATTGCACCCACAATCAGCCCAATGAAAACCTTGGGGGACAAGACATCTACAATAGAAATCCCTGCCCGGCTAACAAAAGCTCCAAAGAGTGCCAGTGAAACCAGAGCAGCCGATCCAATTGCAAAACCCTATAGTGCAAACAGCAGTAACAGTCAAGCACGCACCAAGAAGGTAATGCATATAAATTTGGGGCCAAACCAAGAACAGTGAATGGTGCACTACGATCGAAGAAATAACCAGAATAATGTTTTCCTAGCTTCAAATAGTTCAAATCATTCCTCAAAAGGCACCCTAATAAAAAATTAGTAATAACTGGCTGCAGAACATAGAAGATTTGCATGTCATGATCCAAAATCCAAATACAAACATTTAAAAACATAAAAGAAGGTCAAGTGAAATGTACATTAAGTCCTCAATGTAATAAATTTTACATGACGTTCAATGCGATAGCTTTATAACTTACAGGGCTACGAGTAACAGTAACGTCCAATTCATGTAAAAAACTTCTTTCAATGTCCTTTAAAGTCAAAGGTTGTTCACAGTATGTCAATATGATACTGCGATGATGAAGTTGAACAAATATGACCAGTGAAGCAACCAAAGCACCTCACTTCATGTTTTAAGCACAGATTTTGACTGGTATGGCATAATGAAAACAAAGTTACTAAACAGCTACCAATAATTCTACCTCACTCAAATAAAGTTAAATTAGTTTTTTGCATCAATTGTTGCATGAAAAAAGGTAGACGGTTCACAATCATTGCATAACAGGGAAGCACCAGTTATGCTCATACCTTGCCAATTGCAGCTGTGGTGTTTCCAGCAGAATCAAGGGCATCAGTTCTCTCACGGATCCTGTGGCTCATTCCAGCCATCTCAGCAATACCACCAGCATTGTCACTAACAGGACCATAAGCATCAATGGCCAGCCCAGTGGCAATTGTGCTGAGCATTCCAAGGGCAGCCATGGCAATACCGTACATAGCAGCAAGGCTGAAACTAACATAGATGCTCAGAGCAATAGCAAAAATTGGTATAATAACGGACTTGTATCCCAAGGCCAGGCCAAAAATAACATTAGTTGCAGCACCAGTCCTGCAAGCATCTGCAACATCCTGAACGGGACTGCATATGAAATAGGATAATACAAAATTAATGCTTCAGTTTGTGCGAAGATGTAAGAATCAAAATACAGCATCCACACAACAAGAACAATAATAATAAATAATAAACAATAACAAGTACCCATATGCATTGCTGGTGAAATATTCAGTTACGAATCCAATAATAAGACCAGACCATAAACCGATGGCAACACAGAAGAAAAGTTGCCTGCCACACATAAAGGATTCAAGTCAGAACAAATGAACAATTAATAACATAAATGTACCATCTTGCTGTCTTCTGTTAATAGTAAAACAAAGTATCACTTGCCAGTTCTTCACAGTCTTCTGAACTCCGAAATTGAAAATTGTGAAGGATGGTGGGAGAGCAAGCCAGCAAATAATGGCAACTCCAGCAGTCATCAAAGCCGTGGAGATAATAAGCTGCCTCTTTAGTGTTGGTTCAATTTCCTTCACTGTCTTGATCTCAAAGAAGTCAGTCGCAAAAAGTGTGGTAATCAAGCACACCAAAATACCCACAGAGCTAACAATCAAGGGGAAAAGCATAGGGGTTAGCTCATGGTAGATTCCAAATGAAGAAATAGAGCCCACAACAAGTGCTGCACAGGTAGACTCAGCATATGAACCAAAAAGATCAGATCCCATTCCAGCAATATCTCCCACATTGTCACCCACATTATCAGCAATCACCTGAAACATACAGATGTTTTCGCATTAGCAAGACACAAGAAAGAAAAATACACAGAGAGCATTAGCTATGAAGATGGTGGTCATAGATGATCCAATGACCAAAGGGTCAAAAAGTCTTACAGCAGGATTACGTGGGTCATCCTCAGGAATGTTCCTCTCAACTTTTCCTACAAGGTCTGCACCAACATCTGCAGCTTTAGTGTAAATGCCTCCACCAACTCTTCCAAAGAGAGCCATGGAAGAACCACCAAGCCCATAACCAGTGATGGATTCAAAAAGACCTTCCCAGTCATCACCATAATACAGCTTGAAGAGGTTGATGGCAATATAGAGCACAAGCAGACCATTTGCAGCAAGAAGAAATCCCATAACTGCACCAGACCTGAATGCTATAATAAAAGCCTTTCCAACACCTTTTCTTGCCTCAAGAGTTGTCCGAGCATTTGCATATGTTGCAATTTTCATTCCAAGGAAACCAGACACCACAGACGTCAAAGCACCTAGCACGAAGGAGACGGTGCTGAAAATAGCATTGGCAAGAGCAGGTTTGCACATATTTTCTTTGCTGTAGGTACATGGTCGGCTTTTTGTACTGAATCCCTCCACAGATCCAAGAAACAGGAAGATCAAGATAGCAAAGGCAACCATGAAAACCCCCATATACCGATATTCAGTGAAAAGGAATGAAGTGGCACCTGCAACAAATACAGAAGATTTTGTTTCATCTGCTCAGACATGGGGTTGGGTGGTTCTCTCTTGCATGCACAATCACCGTAAAGATAAAGGGGGACATGTGGTAAGGAGATCAAGAAAAAAGGTGGAATCAGTGAAAGTGTTAATTCGTCATTGCCAACAATATGACTGATAAACACTGCACCAGTAGCCATAATCATCAGTAGAGAATGGGGACTGATTTAGAAGTCCCCAGAGTGCTGGGTATATGGTGGTAAGAAATAGGAAGCATAGGCATCGTGCAAGAGATGGATGAGATAAAACGAGCACCTTGGTTATCTACGAGAATGCCTCTAGAGAGGCATGTTTATCACCATGTTGAATTGTACATAAACAATTTCTTTCGTACTGTGTCTTCTTTCTCTCCTATTGACAGGCAAGCTGGGGTTATAACCTCAGTGGGATTTGAACGCAAGACATCTCAGCTAGGATAACGCGACTCTACTGAACCAGCTGTGTATTCATTGATGGGGGAAAATAAAATAATTAATGCTCAAAAAATAACAAGAATGACTACACGATCAGCTCTTTTTCCCTTCTCTTCTTCCTGAAATAGTTCACAAAGTAGATAAAGAAAGAGGTACGGAGTAAAGGGTCCCAACAAATTAAAAATGATCTCTGAGCAAAGGATGGGCCACATTCATAAATTATAACAGCATTTGAAAATAATAACTGAAAGGTGAAATGCGGCGATATTCCAATTCCTAAGCTCAAAGAATAGGAAATACAGGACAGAGCACGGAAGGTGTATTGGGGTCATATACCAATATTAAGCAAATAAAATATATCTTTAAATGTGGAACTGACATCATATTTATAATCAACTCTTTTCTGATTTCTGGAAACAAAGAAAGGAAAATTATAATAAAATAGAATGGGATGGAAGAAAGATGGCATGATTCAAGTTTTCGGAATACCAAAGATCAAATTTAGAGGCAACGAAAGTGGAGATGATAGAAGGAATGGGTCAACACTAGGTACAGTAGAGATGGACACTGAGACCCACTTCGCTTTTAACAGGATACCACACATGGTCACCCCAACAAAAAGGAAGCTTTGCTCAGAACAATGGCGAGCACTCCGGAAACGGGGACATATACAGCTCACCCGCCATCGATTCTTGGAAGGCAACGGCAGATGCACCACCTGTGTACCCCACTGGAGTCATTACAGATCCCACCAACTTCAACAAAAATAGGTAATTGGGGGTTGTCGGTGGGCGCATAATCGCCCTCCCCTAATGACGCAAACAGCAATTCCAACAACCACAGTGACACATTGATCATGACAAACAAACCCCACACTGATGATGAGTTGATGATCACCACATCACCAACTACTAATAACAAACACATGATTATGATGCTGAAGAAGATAGTGATTAAAGGAGGAACTTTGACAATATTGGTGCGCAAAATCAAACAATATAATAAGTATGTGATGACGAATGAGATTAAACTAATAAACAAATGATGGAAATAACAAATATCAATCCACCACCATACCCATATATTAATATTCACAACAGTATTATTATTTACAAATACTTAAAACCAAAAGAAAAAAACAGACAGTGATGACTGAACTATACAGATAAGACTGAAGTCACGAGACTCATGACTCAAACGCCACGCAGCAAATCCAAAACAAATTTTCTCTTAAAACCTTAAACTAGAAATGATATAAAAAACTAATATCATCTCCCCCAACAACCACAGAAAGAAGAGTTGATATTCATAATAGTGTTACCAAACAAACCAAAAAAAAAAATAACAAACAAAAACAAGACTCTCAAGAAGAAAAACCAAACCAACGTTTTCAATCAACACCAACGAGATCAAATAAAAAAGAACGAACTAACACCTACGCTCGTTCTCTCTCCCTTCCCATTAAAAAGGAGGCGAAACAAAGAAAACAAAAAAGAGAGAGAGAGAAAAAGAAAGAGAAGCCCAAAACGTCGAGAGGGAGAGGCGTCTACCTTCGGAGATGGCGTTCTGGATGTCGGCGCACTTGCCGACGACGTTGTGGTCGCTGAGACCCTCCTCCTCCTCGACGAGGTGCTCGGAGAGCCCGTTCTTCCTCTTGTTGTTGTTTGGGGAGGGCGGCTCAGGCGTCATCTTAACCCTCGACACCAGGTACCACTGCACCAGAGCGTACACGATTCCCACAACACACGCCGCCGGGATCAATATCTCCGTCACCGTATCCGAAAGAATAGTCACACCACCCATTTCCTCTATCCTTGCTCAAACGCCGCCCCTCTCCCCTTCAACCTCGCCGGATTCCACCTCAGCCACCCACCGGAATTAATAGCCCGAACAAAAGAGAGAAGAACCAGAGAGAGAGAGAGAGAGCTTGAGAGTGAAACTTTGAAGCAACCCTGCTTTTGCTTTTGTAGTCGGAGGGATAGGGGAGACTCGCGGGCTTATTCGTTTGCTATAGGGCGCGTTTTAGACGGCCTTTGACGTCCGGATTGGATTTTTCTTTTTTCCCTTTTTTTTTTATCTTTTGAGATCCTTTTCATCTTCTAGATTTCACTGTCGGGAAAACGTTTTCTACTGTTGACAGCACCGTACTTTCTAACCAAAAGGTGTAACCACTAACCTGCATTTTATTTCCTCCGTCCGATCATGATCCTTTTGTTAGGACTCACATTTTGAATCTACTTGTTTCAACCAAAAAAAATCGGACATGATTTTTTTCAATCATTGATTTTTACGGATTTAAAAATAATATAGCAAAGATGGAAACATTGGCATGATCTTGTTAAGTTGAAAAACATATGTCCATAGGTTCTTAGAACTTCAAAAAATCAATGCCTAACAAATAATTTCATAGATACGTAATATACATAAAAACATGAAGAGTGCATGTGCTTCTGATAGAGAGTACAGTACGGTAGAGTGCAGCCATCACTTTCTACATGAGAATTTTTTGTTTCCCTTGTTAATTAATGGGATATTGGGAAGGAATGGTGACGTTGCGTGGATGTATCTCAAAACCGTTTGTTTGAATGGTGTGCACCCATAGGAAGTGGACAATTATTTGATTACCTTTTTTTTTTTTTTATCTTTTACGTTTTCTTTTTTCTCTTTTGTTTTTCTTTTCGTTAAGGGGGTTTGTTGGTATGGCATTGATGAGCACCGTCGTGTCCCCCTTGAATGTGAAGGAAAGAGGACGACCACTGTTACAGTTGGACACCTCAAAACCGTTCAGAGTTAACTGCAATTATTTATAACGTAAACTGCTCTAAGATTTAACTTTTTTTCTGTCTTTTTTTATGGAAAAAAAAAACCTGTTTGGTTCATGGTGTCACTGACTTAAAAACTGCAAAAGGTGAAAAACATGGCGGTCCGAAACACATGGAATGCATCATGAACTGCAAAAGGTGAAAAACATGGCGGTCCGGGACACATGGAATGCATCATGAATAAAGATGCGAAAAAACTTATATACGCGAAAAGAGAAAGGTGGTGAGAAAAACTAAAGCCAGCTTCTGTCAGGGTAGTAGCACTTTCTTGCCTAAATGTTTGTTTTACTGTTTGTTGATGAAAAAGAAAGGGAAAGGGATGACAGATGAACAAATTTTCATGAAGCTGCATGAAACAAACAGACCTTAAGTTCTTATTGTAAATGGCTTTGCTCACCAAGTTCATTAACCTAAAATCTCAAGTCCGTTGCTCATGAGAAATGCATTCAATAAAGTTTTAGTCTCACAAAATAGGACGAACACCCGGCTGATAAACGAGCTGAGATTGAGCTTTTCGGGCTCGGCTTGGCTCGTTAAGGGTACACCCCAACTCGAGCTCAGCTATTAAGCTTGTCACGAGCCGATCTGAGTCCGAACTCGTTATGAGCTGAGCTTTGAGAGCAGATCACAAGCTGACTTAAAAAAATAATATATGTTTAAGTGTTTTTTAAACCATTGCATTCATCCAGTTGGAGTGACCCATCAACATCATATCAAGAGGTTGACAGAAGGTTAGGAGTTGGAAACATATAAGTGCAAGTGGGGGAAAGTAGTCTGTTGATTACTTAGGAGAATGAGATTATATTAAAACAATCTGTGGCTGCACCCTCAAATGGGTGGGCGTGTGTGGTGGGTAAAAAAGCCAATGTGGGGGGGGGGAGGCTCAATCATGCAACTCTGTGCATCTATAATAAAAATTCTAACCTGTGCCAATTTGATTTTTCCCTTCAATCTAATAATTAAAATCATGAGAGAGAGCTGGCACTGGCTATGACCAGTCCCTGACTCATTTCTCACCGAAAGTGCCGATGGTTTTTGACTTTCCTATGGTTTTTTACTTTCCCATGGGTATGACTTGAGAGAGAGAGAGAGAGAGAGAGAGAGAGAGAGTATCACCTTTCAGTTTGTGCAAGACATTCTAGCAATTTTGTTTTAATAAACGTTTTTGATATATGCCTCAAAGGGGTTTGGCGCAGTGGGTTTGGGGCTCAGGTCATTAGGCAGGTGATCTAGGTTCAAATTTCATGAGCATCAGGCATTGTGCAAGGCCATGTTGATTTTATTATGGGAGCAAGGGGTAAGCCCACAAAGTTTTTTTTATGCTGTCAGGATAGTGATCGTAAGTACGTACAGCAGGCAGAGCCAGCGCGGCTATGTCTCTGATCTTGAGAGTGGTTTCTTCGTATAAATATCAAAAACAAAAAATATAAATATCAAAAACAAAAAAAATTGATATATTGTAAACTTGGTGGGCATAGAATGCCACCGAAAAACAGCAAATTTGGTTAGTTTTTCCAACTTGGAGTAGCACTAAGGACAAAAAAGAATAATATCGATGGAATCTAACTTTAGGAACTTTTGGTAAATCGCCAACGTACAAAAGTTTTTACTAATATGGATAGTATTTACGCATGAAGTAAGATGAATTTGTCTTATGATTACTAAGGCATCAATGGAATGGAAGCAGTGATTTGGAGTGTGGGCAAGTGACTACGTTTGTCTTTTTTTTTGGGGTTCGGATCCGCTATCTGATCCAGTTCTCTCTCTCTCTCTTGAGTGCCATTCAGGTGACAAAAGCACTCCCACCGACGGAGCTGATGTCAGCCCTAAATGCTGAGGGGACTTTTTTTATTCTTTTATTATCTTCATCGGGTTTCGGGTTGCAAGGTTATAGAATTATGGACGTTGGTCATGTATACTGAGAGTTTGTCACTGGACCAGGCGCACCCAGAGTTCAATCCCCCATTCAGGTGGGTCCCATGTCTTACACCTAAAGGTGGGGCCTCCTATTATCCCATAGGTCTAGATCCAGACCCATCTGACAAACCTTATCTTGGGTGTGTGACCCAGTCTATGTGCTACAGCCAAGTCTACCATTGTAAGTTTTGGGAGACGTTTGGCCCGTGAAAAAAACCAACGGCTTAGAATCTATCGTTTTCATGCCACCCCATCTCCACCATCGATTTGGCTGTCAACCTGCTGCTTTTAATTGATTCTCCTCTTTCTCTTGTACTCTTGTGCAATTTTGAATCCAATCTCCAAGATGGGAACGCATCCCTCCAACCTCTGCTTTTAGGGATGGCAGTGGACCGGGGGATACCGGGGCCCCGCCCCGGGGATGAAGGGCATGAAACGGGGATGGAGGCGGGGATGAAGGTTAAAATCTATCCCCGTGCGGGGATGGACTTACGCTTCCCCCCCACCCCCCATCCCGGTCTCAATCCCCACCTTTCCCCTACCCGCCCCGCTCCGCCCCCAATCCTTTAAAGAATGACTATAGACAAAGGAGAAATGGGGTCTCGCCCCCATTTGGAGCGGGGATGAAGGACATGAAGCGGGGGTGGAGGTTAAAATCCATCCCGGTGCGGGGATGAAGGTTCAGATTTTGAAACGGGGTGGGGGTGGAGGTTAAAATCCATCCCGGTGCGGGGATGAAGGTTCAGATTTTGAAACGGGGTGGGGGTGGAGACCTTGTCCCCCACCCAGTCCACTGCCATCCCTATCTGCTTTGTCTCAATTTTTTTTTTTGACCAATGTTGTCAGTATGGGAGTGTATCGGCTTGTAAGATAGATACGCATCACCCATGAATCGGTTATTTTTAATAAATATAAAAAATATTTTCTACTATTTTTTATTTTTAATAATTTTAACATATGTAACGTTCTGATTGAAATTATTATTTTTATTATCTTTTAGCCCAGAAAGATTCGACACAGCACATCTGAATCGTTGGCCAAACCATTCAGGGCCAACACCGATAGGGACAACATTGATTTTGAGACAATGAATGATAGGAAATAGGCACCTCAGAAAGTCAGAACTCACAAGATTGGCACTTTGCCATCTTCCATGTTCTCATCTGATCCTAAAGTGAAGAGGATAAAGAGACCTCAACTTAGGGATGGCAGTGGATCTGGCGAGGGGGGAAGCAGATCAGGTCATGCTGAACATGAGCATTTTTGCTCATGCCGACATCGTGACCGTCTGTTTGCATTTTGGATGAATGCCACATGGTTTTGTTGACTTTTGAGCTTTTTAAAATGCAAATCGGATGGCCACGATGTCGGCATGAGTAAAAACGCTCATGTTCAGCATGACCTGATCTGCTTCCGGCGAGGGGTGGGGGTGCACCTCATTCCGTTTGGACAGGAGGTGGACATGAAACGGAAATGGAGGTGGAGATGGAGGTTAAAGTCAAAACCAGTGCAGGGATGGAGGGCAGGATTTTGAGATGGGGTGGGAGCGAAGACCTTGTCCTCCGTCCCCGTCCATTGCCATCCCTACTTAGGCTTGGCCTTTTCTAACGGCTCCATTTCGAAATAGAGTCACCCCTAAGGGCAAGAGGTGAATTCATGATTTTTCTCAGCCGTCTAAGAAGAAGGGTACCTCACAACTTTCTACTGAATCTAAGTGATAGAAAACACTATATAGTTCATGGAACTGGGTACCATTTCTATTCATGCTAACCCTGTGCTAATCAGTTTTTTTTTTTTTAATTTAAGGAATACATTTCATTAGAACAGTAGGACAAGTCATACAATATTAGAGACCGATGAGTGGTCGACACACAGACTTAAAAGAGAAGGGCAATCCTAAAAAAGGTGCAATACAAGGACTTCCCAAGAAGTCATTCAACTTAGTATCATTCTCACCCATGCACACTTAACTTCGGAGTTCTAATGTGATTTGGTGCATTAGTGCTGGTATGTTGGGATGCCTAACTAGTTGGCAAATTTATGTATTGTCTTAAGTCAACTAGTTAGATTTTTAAAGATTGCATTTATTTACTTCCGTTGGTGTATCCGATGCAATGGTTGAACCTATTGTAAGACCCAGGTAATTAAAACCCTGAAACTCACATTCTCCTATGGTGACTTCTTTGTGAAAATCCTTTAATTGTCAAGCATTTTTTTTTCAAAAGATTGCTACATAAGGAAGGATTATTTAAAAAAAATGGAAAATCAGTTAGGACAAAAGAAAAATCCCCCCATCATCGACTATAGGCAAGCCTCCGGTTGAAAAAATCCTTGATGTCTGTCCTGCCCACCAAAGAGTACACCCAGCTTCGATCTTGTGATAGCGGACACCACCCATGAGTTTTGAACTCACGATGTTTGGTCAACTTGGTGACATTCGCAAGTCGCTTCTACCAAATGACCTTGGAATCTAGGTTTGGCGATTGGGTGTTCTAAAGGTTTTAACTGTGGCATTACTAATTTGTTATTAGCCAAAGATTAGAAGAACTCTAAATGTCAATGATGCCTAGAGGATTTCTTAATTGACTGAGTTCAAAAATCAATGCTCAAGAGAAGGGAGCCCTTGCTAGCACAATTTTCCTAAAATGATGCCATTAACACAAAACAGTGGGTAGAGCTAAAGTAGACCCCCACCAGTTATTATTCAATGTACCATCCGGTTTTGAACTTCCCACCACAAGGAGACGTGCACTGAATGCTCCTGCCAATCAACATTCAAACATACTTAACTGCCATATGCTCTTAATTAAGATTATGAAGATGGTCAGGGACCCGAGAAAGCATAAAAGTAGGTAGAAATTGGCTGCATCTTCATTCTGTGGCACGCTATTACATTGTTTATGAATGAAATGAATCTCGTGCCTTTCTCTTAACCATTAAACAAAAATGTTGTTTCCCAATCAGTAAAGTATTATTCCTCATGTTGGGGACGAGGGAAAATATTCCCTGGGATTATTTACACAAACATGATCACAGTGAAGCAAATGCATGATTAGTAAGTCTGACAAAGCGCGATTTGTGGCACAAGCTTAACCTAAGCACATGCTTAACCTAAGCACATGCTTGCTGGGTCTGCAGCCTACACATGATGCTTCAACCAGCATACATGAATCCACGTTTGAGGAACCAACTTTTGTGGAGCCATTGGGTCAAAGCTTAAAATAACTTCTGGATGCGCCTGGAGTTCATTAATTAGTATAGTCCAAACAGCACTTCAACCTAGGTTTATGAGATGAAATATTTTAATTGCTGAAAATTAATATATATCCTGGTTATGAGTGTCACCCAAACACCCCCTCAAAGTGCTCACAGCAATAGGGATGGCACAGTGGACCGAGAGAAATGGGCCCCACCTCGCTCCGTTTGGATTTGGGATAGAGGACATGAAAAGAAGAATGAATTGAGGATGGAGGATAAAATCAAAACCCATGCCGGGATAGAAAGATGGAGGTGGGGGAGGGACTTACTCTTGCCTCTAGCTCGGCCTTGTCCTGTCTCATTCTCTATCTCTATTAAGAAAATTACTATTATACCTTTATATATATATATATATATATATATATATATATATATATATATATTTAATCCTCACGTAAAACCTTTTCGTGAATCTCTCATCTCTCCTTCTTCTAACGAGCTATACGAGCTCACATTTATCTCCTCTCCTTCCTCTAACAGCGAAAGGACTGAGAAAACGGAGCCCCACTCTGCCTCACCCAGTTTGAACCAGAGATGGAATATATGAAACTGAGAATGAATCAGAGATGGAGGTTAAAATCAAAACCCATGCATGAACGAAGGCAGGGATGAAGAACAAAATTTTGATACGGGGCGGGGGTGGAGAACTTGTCCCCCGCCCCTGCCCCCAGTCCACTGCCATCCCTACACAACAACCAAGTTTACATTTTTTTAAAGGCAAGCTGAGTTTAGGCAGATCCCCCAATTATTATTTAACATATCACTGGGTTTTGAACCTGCAACATCCCACCACAAGGAGACTTGCACTGACAGCTCTTACCAACCAGGCAGAGCCCCCCTTTGGTAACCAAGTTAACACCTTACTTCATTAGAGTAATACTAGTGTCCGTGACAATATGTCACAGGGATGAACGAATGAACGAAGGCTCTCTTTGAAAGTAGAGTTGCTTGTCTGGTAGGAGCAGCTAGTGCACGTCACCTTGTGTTGGAAAATTTCAGGTTCAAAATCCAGTGGTATAGTTGTATAACTGGTAGGGGTCTGCCTAACCTCTTTAAAATAAAAAATAAAAATAAAGTTAAGATGGAGTTGTCAAATACTTCCTCTTATGAGTGGTGCTGAAATATGGTATTGGAGTTATCAATTCATCCCAACGCCGGCAACACCATTGCACTCAAACAATAGAGCGTGTTGGCGAAACTGCAATCCATTACTCTGAAACAGGGAAATTTCCGTTGTTGGAAAACTGCAACGTACCTCGAGTTCAAGGCTCCCAAACAGATGCTTGCAACTATGGCACTGACAGTGCTTAGGCCCCCAAAGCACAACCTTAGGGGTGTCTGGTATGAAATTGGCAAGGCACATCAATGCATTGATCCACAATCATACACACTTAAAACAATGATTGTGGGGCTCCACATTTTTTGTTTAGTAAGGTGGCAAAATTAAAAACAATCATGCCAACTAGTGGCAATCAATGTTGTCAAAATCAGTCTGAATCAGCCCTTAGCCTATTGAAAATAGGATTGGATTTTGTCAGATAACGGATCCAGCATCGCCACAACGGTCTTACAACTAGAATCCAAAGAGCAACACAATTGGTGAGCTTGTAACTCATGAAAATACAAAACACTAAAATTAAAATCTCCATTCAAGACAGAAAAAACGACTACCCAAGGAAGGCTTTATATACCCAGCCCCTGCGCACTGCAGGAAAATGACTGAACATCATCTTCCAAGAAGCCCAGCCCCTGTGCATTGCAGGAAAATGACTGAACATCATCTTCCCATAAGCAGGCCGTTTACCATAATTAACAACACACACACACACTTCTCTCTTCTACAGTTTATCTTCTGTCTCAAAAATGATTCGATTCGATTAGATTCAATTAAATTCTTTGGTTGTTTAAAGAAACCAATTCACCTGTTCAACCGATTTTAACAACATTGGTGGCAACTGGTAACTTCGTTAGGGTATAACCCATATTGAGCATCTGCATTTCTGACTAATATAGCTTCACACAGAAACGTCCCACTTGTTCAGTTGTCTCTCTTACCACTGCACAAGTCAGGCAAATTGGTTCTACCGATATCTACCCTGAATATAAACTTCTTGTCCTGGCTCAAATCCTGCGTTTGCCCACAGAAACCAATTTCTAGTTTTTTTTTGCGTTACCCATTTCACTTGCAGGATATTTTGAGATCTGGAAATTTTAGGGCTCCAGTTTAATTTAGTATGATGGGGTTCTTCATGTAGTTTCCGTTGTTTAATGTGTAATATATTTAACTTTTTATTATCATTATTTTCACGGCCTTGCCACCTTAAAATAACTTCAGGGAAGGGAAAGAGGAGATTGGCAATTGGTGAAGCTGCTAGATGGTGAGAGCGGATTGAGTAAAACGTTTTACGTGAAACAATCAGCATGAAAGTGACACGCTCTGTCCTGTGTGATTAAAGCCATTGGCTACTTCATAGGCAAACCTGTGGATGTTAAAAAAATAATATCCCAAGATAATCCAAAAAACTAGCATTTTTTTTTCTAATAAAGATTGCCAAGGTGGGTCCCAATATCATTGATGTATCAACGTTTTCACACTTTACAATGAGGTTCAACCAAGCGGGCGGGCTCTGCGGGTCTGGTAGTAGCAGCTAGTACAAGTCACCTTGTATTGTGACGTCTCTGGTTCGAAACCCAATGGTATAGTTTGTATAACTGGTAAGGGTCTGCCTAACCCCCAGCTTGTCTTTAAAAAAAAAAATTTACAATGAAGAGTGGCAGAGCCACATTGAGGTTAGGGTAGGCACGTAACTCAGTGAAAGTCACTTTGTCATCTTAGTTCAAATTCAGATCCAGCCTCAAATCTGTTGCAGCAATGTCCAGATCTTGACTAAGGAATGACATGACCATCTTGTTAAAAGAACTTCATTCCGGATACTTGTTATGATTAGCATTAACTTTGGATCTAGGGTCAAGTCCAGGTCCAAAAATTGAACCGCGCCAGGATATCTTTTGGTTGGAGCCTGTTGAAAAGGGTCAAACCTGTTCATTTCATATATAGGTTCAACCCACTTAAAAGTGGGTTGATCAGGTCTCACTGTCAAGATCTGACCAAAATATGCTTGACCAGTTTACTGCCTGACTTGAGCAGACTAGATCCAGAATGGTGCAGATTGTGAAAGCATACATGCATGAGTTGGATCAATGGTTTGGACTATGATTCTACTAGCAAATGCTTGATATACGTCCAACTTGTTGGATCTGGTTCAAATCTATTCACTAAATTTCAAAGCAACCTTGACCCAGTCAGGTTATGTGACCAATAATGTCAATTTTGTCTATTTCTAAGTGGGAGGTAGGTAGCATGAAAAGTAGGCCTTCTACCTAGAGTGGCATTTTTGTTATATTTGGAAAAAAATGAAGTGCATTTATTTTGGTTTTTAGAATTCAAATTGAGGATGCTTGTCTGAATTAGCATGTCTATTGATAATGTTTGTTACTTTGCTTTAGTTTTTTTTATTACGACATAAATGATCTAGTTATAATTTTTGGTTTTTTTTTAATTATTATTAAGCACGAATTCATGAATAGTAAATGTTTTATTTTTAGTAGAATATTAGGGGCTTCATTTTTTTATCAATTAACATAATACAAAATTTATAACATTTGTAGGAATTGGGGTTTATAAATTGTCATGGACATTAATTATGGTTTTAGGGTTTATATGCGTTTTAATGAATTGATTCAGATATCTGGCTCGGGCGATCCTTATGGTTCCACTACGGAGGTATGGAGGTTTGTCCTTTCATTGTATAATGTCCTCTTGACCAAATGAAACATGAACCATTTTAATTGACTAGAGACACTGATGGGTCACTCTTATCAAACAAAGGTACGAATTTTGTATATATATATATATATATATATATATATATATATATATATATATATATATATATATATATATATAGAGAGAGAGAGAGAGAGAGAGAGAGAGAGAGAGAGTCCAAATTAGGGGTGCAATAGTGTCGGGTTGACGGGTCAGGATACCTCAACCCGAACCCGACCCATTTATTAAACGGGTCGGCTGTGACAAACATGAACCCGGCCCGTTTAATAAAAGGGTAACCCACTACAACAAAGCAGTAGATTAGCGACGACCACATTCCGTCGCTAACATAGTTAGCGACGGATTAGCGACAACGAGGCGACAGTATGCTTACGTCGCGAATATTTCGACGCTAACTGGCGACGGAATTATTCCGTCGCTAGGTCCGTCGCTAATTGCGACGGAATAACGAGCGTTATATTCCGTCGCCAATCCGCTGGTACTAAACGGCGACCACGGCTTGGCGACGGATTTAATTCCGTCGCTAGATTAATATGAATAGCGACGGATGGTTCCGTCGCTATGCCGTCGCTAGATTAATATGAATAGCGACGGAATCATCCGTCGCTAATCCGTCGCAAACACGAAAAAAAATAAAAAAAAAATTATTTAAAAATTAATTACCGAGAACTGTACAATTTCTATTTCCTGTACAATTTATATTTCCTGTAAATAAAAAACAAACCACACAAAAAAATTCATATAACAAGTATATACAATAATTAATCATTCCACCTTAAAATTAAGAAGTTTAATTATTTACAATTCAACAATTACATTTAGGAAAAATAAAAAAAATAGAACTTCTTCAACACAGTCCTCTAATCATCGCCAAGATTTTGTGCGTCTTCTTGTTCATTGTCTTTATCTGTCCCTTCAGCTCCACTACCCTGATTATCGCTAGCAGCCTACACAAGAAAAGAACAGTCAGTATTGATAAACAAAATATAATGAAATAAATTACACACTATATGTGATTCTATCATATGCTCATGTGTGATCTAAGGCAATAAAAAAACTCTATATGTGATTCTATCATGCTCATATGTGTGTTAAGGCAATCAAAAAATTGAATATGTGATTATAGCATGTTCATATGTGTTCTAAGGCATCTAAAAAAACTCTATATGCGATTCTACCATGCTCAGATGTACTTTAAGGCAGGCAAAAAACTATATATGTGATTCGATCATGCTCGTATGTGTGCTAAGACAGTAAAAAAATTGAATATGTGAATATAGCATGCTCATATGTGCTCTAAGGCAGGCAAAGCCAAAAATTTTATATGTGATTCTATCATAAATGATATATAACATGTTCATATGTGTTCTAAGGCAGTTAAAAAACTCTATATGTTATTATAGCATGCTCATATGTGTGCTAAGGCAGTCAAAAAACTGAATATGTGATTATAATATGCTCATATGTGTTCTTAGGCAGTCAAAAAACTAAATATGTGATTATAGCATGCTCATATGTGTTCTAATGCAATCAAAAAAACTTTATATGTGATTCTATCATGCTCATATGTGCTCTAAGGCAGACAAAAAGTTTTATATATATATATATATATATATATATATATATATATATATATATATATATATGATTCTATCATGCTCATATGTGTGCTAAGGCAGTCAAAAAATTGAATATGTGATTATAGCATGTTCATATGTGTTCTAAGGCATATAAAAAAACTCTATATGTGATTCTACCATGCTCAGATGTGCTTTAAGGCAGGCAAAAAACTATATATGTGATTCGATCATGCTCGTATGTGTGCTAAGGCAGTAAAAAAAATGAATATGTGAATATAGCATGCTCATATGTGCTCTAAGGCAGGCAAAACAACTTTATATGTGATTCTATCATGCTCATATGTGTGCTAAGGCAGTAAAAAAATTGAATATGTGATTATAGCATGTTCATATGTGTTCTAAGGCATCTAGAAAAACTCTATATGTGATTCTACCATGCTCAGATGTGCTTTAAGACAGTCAAAAAAACTATATATGTGATTATACCTGAGAGGGACCTGAAATCGAAGATCCCCTATCCTGAACAGCGGCCTTGATCTCATTTCGGAGAAAGGGGGCGACGGTGTATTGGAAGTAGTTATTCAGTGATTCATTAATGATCTCGCGTACATCATCACCGGAAAGAATAGTCGGCTGCTTGGAGCTTATGTCGGCGCAAGAAGTCGGCGAGCACATATAGAACCAATAACTGGTGAAGTGTTCATATTACTCCCAAACCCGAACACGCGACCTTTTTTGGGTTCACCTGCTGCAGTCACCCATGTTGTAGGATCAAATGATGGATGCTGAGTAGCGTCTTCGCCATATCGCTCTACCATCTGTTGCTCATATGCCTCCTACAAAATAATGTTTAAAGTATTCATTAATAATTAATGATAACATTATGATAACTTGCATATATATTGCAATGCTTATTAATAGAATTAATACATACCGTTGTCGTTCTCGCCTTCTCTGATACGAAGACTCCCGTGGTCTTCCGTTTATGTGTTTCTACAAACACATCCTTATATGGTACACTGCCTCCTTTTTCTGCTTACTGCGAAGTTGAATGACAAAAGATTTAGTACACAAGTTTACAACAATACTTATAAAATTAATATTATATATTGATGAGTTACCGTTTTCTTTAGGTGGCTCCCAAATGTCTTAGATCCACCTGTGTGTAGATGGGCTTCGGGCATCTTCGATCGATTTTGTGAAGCCTTCGCAGAGCGATTTTTAAATGCATCTCCCACCCACTTATCGCACATTTCATCCCAGTAAAATCTCCTGATAGTAATAGGACCATGGCCCTTCCACAATAATGGATCATCTACTACGCCAGATGTTTTTTTTGCTGCAGTCTTCATAGTGTGCAGCATGTCTGCAAATCGATTGGCAGCCACCTTCTGCCACACCTTCCTTGCATCATTTTCTTCCACCTTTGTTGCAAAGCGATTCGAAGCCTACAAATATTTTCAGAAAGTTAGTAGACATTGCTTAAATAAATTGAATATAAAACACATTAACTATGAGGAACAACTGTATACCATGAATGAGGACCACAATCTGTCTAACACCTCCTTTGGGTACTCTTTTCATTGAGCAACTGGTCCTGGTAGATGTTGAAGAAGTGAATTCCTAATCTTTCGTACTACTTCTTGTGGCTCAAACCTCGTGCTGCACATGAATTGTTACACAGTAAATATCAATATAAAATATTTAAAAGATATGCAATAATCGAAAACAAAATACTTACGGTCGATTATCGATATACACTATTCGAATGAGTCTTCTTGTGCCAGCCTAAGAAGACCCTGTTTCCTATGTTGGCTGTTGACTTGTGCGATCAACTGGTGTAGGTGGGTCGTGTACAGGCGCAACATCATCTGTAAAAAAATACATTAGAAATTCTCAGAATGCGCATTTGAACTAATCAAGCATCTAATTAGTTATATGATATACCTATCACAGGAGCCCGTGAAGATGAAGGTTGAGCCTGGCTACTACTGGATGAGCGACCACTATAACCTCCACGAACCTCATACAATACATTCAAATAATTCACATCAAGTATTACAATGCATTCAAGTCATTCACATCAAGCATTGCAATGCATTCAAATAATTCAAATCATTGACATCAAGTATTGCACTAATTCAAATCATTCGTTAATTGCATAAATTATAATACATTCAGATAATTGAAATCATTCACATCAAGTATTACAATGCATTCGAGTCATTCACATCAAGCATTGCAATGCATTCAAATAATTCAAATAATTGACATCAAGTATTGCACTAATTCAAATCATTCGTTAATTGCATAAATTATAATACATTCAGATAATTGAAATCATTCACATCAAGTATTACAATGCATTCGAATCATTCGTATCAAGTATTACAATACATTCAAATAAAATTTTATGAAACTTCCTTTGATCTCGTGCTACCATTGCCTCTTGTCTTTGGCTTGAACCGAGGATGCCCACATGACGGGCATGATATATCGTTTTCTTGCTCCTTGAAATACAACATGCAGTGATTTGGACAAACATCAATCTTTTTGTAACCCATACCTAGAGCGTTGACCATAACTTTCGCACGATAGAAATTTTGTGGCAATTTCTCATCTTTAGGCAACATACTCTTCACAATCATGCACAAACGGTCAAAACATGATGGACTCAAATTATACTCGGACTTCAAATTCATTAGTTGAAGAACTGCAGACAAGATAGTGTGACTCTCACAACCGTTCCAAAGTGGCTCATCAGCATCTTTAAGTAAATCATAAAATCTACTAGCTGCATCGTTTGGTGATTCTTCATCTACGGCAGTTCTTACATCACTAGAACTCATAGCAGAACCCAGTTCTGTTCCTGCAGTATCAAATATCAAATTCGTATATGAATTATCGTGCACCAAATTCACCCGTGCATCAAAATCGTTTCTAAATTCTTCTCCATGAAACGTCCAGTTCTGATAATCACTCACAAAACCCTTCCTGTATAGGTGATGTCTAACGCCATGAGGTTCTACAAATCGATTATTCTTACAAATCTTGCAGGACACCTAATCCGACCTGTGGGATCTACCGTACTGACACTTGCCGTTGCAAATTCAATAAAACTATCGACACCATCCATATATTCATGCGATAACTCATTGTCCACTAACCTACGGTACATCCATTCACGGTTTGCAGTCATTCTATCGTATGATGTTACGAATAGTATCCTAACCAGTTAAAAGAGAACCATCAGAATGCTATGATGAACAAAATATCAAATTTATCATGCAATATATGATGTCATACAATCACAAGAATTATGATGCATGCATTGATAACTTAATATTTTCATGTGCAAACTATTCATGACACGATACATTCATTTGAAGCATGCTTTCAATATACAATTTCACATGGAAGACATAATCAAATTGAAAGTAACAACATGTAAGCATGGATACAATCACATCAAACATTGCAATACATCGAAATAATTCATATCAAACAAATGTCAAACATGTACCTGCAGCAAACACACTTCAATATCCCACTAACTATACCATGCATAACATGGACTCCGCACTCCAAAAATAAGAACACTTCTATTCTCAAACATTAAAATCATGCTCAGCATGATCTCCGAACTCCAACAAAGCAGTCCTAGATATCAACAACTAAGTGAGTGTGTGAACAATAAAGTGTTACATTCAATAAATTAAATAACATGTGATGCGCTTGCATCACTTACTCACCACGGGTATTTACCCGATTTGCATTGTTTTTGTCACTTACTTACCACGGGTGGCGGGGCACAAGCGAGTTCCGTTGAGAAATCTGCAAAAAACACTCTGTTAAAATGAATATTGAAGCTAATTAAGGAAACACAAACACTTATGCAATGCAAAAAACAACTAAACTGTTGATGATATATCTAATGATGAAATGCGATGAAATAAAGTGAAAAAGAAACATTGATGATATATTTTTTTAAACTAGCGTCTTCCCCTAAAAAAAAGGGAGAAAAATTATAAGTGCACTCCGAACCTTGTTTTTGAAGCTTGAACATCAAATTGTAGTGAGAACTCGATGAAAAAACTAAAGGCTAATTTTTCAAATTGCTCCCATGTTTTCAGTATAATTCAAAATTGCACCAATGTTACAAAACTTTTCGCCCAAAGTAGGAAAAAAAAAAGAAATCTGATTCTTTCATGCTTGATGCACACATTCATGATCATCACCAAAGTGGAAAAAAGAAGAAAAAAATTAACACAAGCATGTGGAATCTTAAGGAAGAAATGTGATTTTGATGATTCCAATAACATGTGTTTAGAATGCCTATAGGGTGCATACATTTAATGGTAACATGTACATGACCATGTATGAAGAAGAAGAAGAAGAGAGCCGATATTCATTTATATCAAAACTGCATTTTTTATATATATCAAAACTGCATTTTTTAAGTTATTTTTTTAAAAAAAAGTTGAAACTAGTCAATCTTAGTTTTTTGACTTAACAAAAATCATGTCATTTTGATATAGGAGCACAAAGTTATAAACAAATTAGAAATGAAAGATTTGCCTATGAGAAGTTTTCCAAAAGATTTTTTTTGCTTGTTTGTTTAGCATGAGAAAACAGAATGGAAATGAAAGATAAATTTTTTTGCTTGTGTATTTGTGCATAGAAAAACTTTCTCGTGCTACATAGAAAGCTGGTTATTCCACAATTGGAGATCATTAACAACAACTGAATAAAACAGTTGGTCGACCTGAACTTAAGACATCTTAACGAAGAATTCTCCCTCACTGATGCCAAAGGCCCAAAGTAACCAATTACTATTTATCTAGACCGATTCATTCATCTAGATAAAGGTAACAACCTAGAAGACTTTATTTGGAGAAGTTGCATCACAGTTTTCACATTTATCATTTCAGGATACATGTATCATAATTCAAGAAACAAGAATCATCATAATTTCATTTTGAAGAGAAAAATATCCCAAATTATCGTACCTTTTGGGATAAATAGAACAACAGAAAAAATACAACAGTAAAACAAACACAATATAGTTCCTAACACCCACCCACCATTACAAATCAATCATAAAGTCAGAAAGCTAAAACCAAAATCACGATAAACACTTTCATCGTTTCAAACTAACTCAAACTTTAAAGACCGGATGCCCAAACTCCCCTTAAAGAGAACAACTAAACCTAATTAGGCAAAAAATACAACGCCATTCATGAAAACAACCAACGACAGCGTGAAGAAGAAGAAGAAGAAGAAGAAGAAGATTACTTGCGCGTCGCCGGGCGGTGGCGGGAGGTTGACGGGGAGCGGCAGTTGGCGAGCGCCGGCTGGCGAGTGGTGGACGGGGAGCGGCGGCTGGCGAGCGGCGGCTGGCGAGCGGCGGCGGCCGGACGGTGGAGAGAGCCGACGGGCGGCGGGAGGGAGAGGGCGGCGGGCGGGAGCAATACAGCGAAACAGGAAAAAGAGAAAGAGGGATGGGATTAGGGATTTACGCGACATTTAGCGACGGAAACATTCCGTCGCTAAGCCGTCGCTAAATCAAAATACAAAAAAAGCGACAGAATATATTTTGTCGCTACGCCGTCGCTAATTAGCGACGACAGAGTTCCCTCTCTAAATCCATCGCTAAAATGGTGTTCTTGTAATAAAAAATAGCGACAAAAAATGCAGTCGCTAATCCGTCGCTAAGTAGCGACAGATTAACGATAAAATTTGTTTCCTCGCTAATCCGTCGCTAATTAGCGACATATTCTATCTCTAGCTAATCTATCGCTAATTAGCGACGGAAAAAATCTGTCGCTAATTTCCGTCGCTAATTAACAATTTTCTTGTAGTGACCCGACACGACCCGCCAACCCATTTAATAAATGGGTTGGGTTGGGTAAACGGGTTCTCAGGTTGGCGGGTCGACGAGTTGGCGGGTTGACCCACCCGTTTAACCCGTTTATTAAACGGGTCAGCTGGGTTGGCGGGTTGGCATACCCCTAACACAAATCTTACCCGTTTAATAAACGGGTTAGGCTGGTCGACCCGTTTATTAAACGGGTTTGTTTTTTCCAAACCCGAACCCGCCTAAGAGGCGGGTTGGCGGGTCGTGTCAGGTTTTGCCACCCCTAGTCCAAATCATGTTTAAGCCTTAATGACTCCCTTCTTGGCTTAGTTTTGTTTGGTAGGATTCATTTTCAGGGGAGAAGGCAGGTTAGCACATTTGGTGTTCGTGAACTTGGGAAAAAGAAAAAGCTGTGAGAGAAAGCAAAGCTAAAGGGCACATTTGGAAGAGAGAAAATCTCTCATAGGAAAAGAAAGTTTTACCTATAAGAGTTTCATGAGAAGTTTTTTCTAAAGAAAATTTTTAACTTGTTTGTATAGCATGAGAAAAACAGAGTGAAAAAATATGAAAAAAAAAATGAGAGAGAGGAAGAGGGTGGTGGTGAGATGATGGGTGGTGGGAAGTGTAAAAATTAATTTTCTCTTGGTAAAAAACATTCTTCCACCCTCCCTCTTCAGAGAATATTTTCTATTAAAAAGTGTTTTTATAAAAACTCTTTCAGCAAAAAAGTCTCTCTAGTTTGGAAGGGTGGGAAAATCAGTTCCGGTTTCTATTTTACGTCACTTTTCTTACATCTTTCTCACTTCCAAACGTGCCCAAAAAGCAGTAGGGCTGGTAAACAAGCCATACCAGACGAGCTTGAAATGTTCAATCTTGGCTCATTCATTTATGTGGCGACCCAAGCCGAGTTCCAGTTCATAATGATCTTGCGTTAAACGAACTTTAATTGATTCAGAGAATCAGCTGATTAGGACTCTCGAACCAAATCAATCTGAATCGTCCATCTATAATTTTTTTTTTTATAAAAAAATCACTAAGAATTTAAAATGATCATTGAATAAAATATTTCAAAAATATTACATGTTAAAATTATTAAAATACTAAAAAACATCTGAGGGCTAAATCAGACCTCATCACATCATTTTTGGGCCGATACTGTACAAATGGACCGATTCACATCGATGCTGTCAACACCAAAAAAGATGCATTGTTTAGAGTTCAAAGAAATAGGTCTAAAAAAGCATATTTTACTATTTTTTAAATCAAATAATTCAATCATATGTTTTAAATAAATTATATGGTGTAAAATATATCTAGAATATCATTTTTATTACTTGACAAGCTCATACCAGTCAAGTCGAGCCGAGCTGAGTACCCATAATTCAAGTTTAGAGATTTAAATTAAGTTCCGAGTATGGATCTGACTCGATCTGAATCTAATTCTATGAAATCCAATTAGGACGGATTCAATAATACTTAGATGGAACTGAATTCGACCTATTTACATCCTGATGTAAACCGGAAGGACCCGATTTACAAGAAATTACCCAACTATGAATTATATAAAAAAGAACAGAAAATTGATGAAAATAATAAAAAATCACAAAGAATTAACTGAAATAAACTGTATATAACACTTTATCATCTTTACTTTCAACCCCTTGCAATCCTAGATCTTTCCTAAATCTAGGAGAGAACAATCATAATCCTAACAAATTTAAACTACCGTATTTGATAAACATCAATTAAGAATCCAAACTTACTGAAATCCTAAAAAACTATTAAAACCAGATATGAATCAATTACTGGAATCTAATATCCATTACAATGATCCAAATAAAAAGATATTCAAACTAAAATATTATGGATCTCAAATGACCAAATAAAGATGTAGACTAGATATGTGTCACTCTGATCCTACATCAATCTCCGTGGGTTAGAGAAGACTTGCCCTTAAGTCTTGATCCTGCTTACACTTCTTCCAGTTGCGCTTTATTCACAAAAGATAATGAACCCTTGGAACTTCAGAAAGGCATAGATCTGCTAGCACTGGTGCAATCCGATCCAAAGAATGTTCAAGCAAGTGTGAAATGAATAATTGATCTTCTAATAACTGATGTAACATGTAACCAAATGGATCTTCGTGGGGAACATCAGTCAAACCAGAAAGATCCATCTTAAGATGTACTTGAGTCCAAATAAAATCATAAGTTAGTCTTAATAGGACCCAAGTGAGTTATGGTAGGTCCAGAGTCAAATGGATAGGTTATGTTGGAAATATGAGTTGGCTTCAAAAAGGGTATACGTTGTATTGGTCCAAATGAGGTTAAGAATCTTTTTGGGTCAAATTTATTTTTTAGGAGTTCATTTGGAGTTAAATGGGTTCATTCATGATGAAGGGCTTGTTGAAGATTTAGTTGGATTGCTATCGGATTGGGAACATAATGATTAGTTGGATCCATTATGGAATGGGTCGGATACTAAATCAAAGCTTGATGGGGATAGGTCTAGTTTAATTTTGATCCAAATCCAAAATATGTATGAGTCTGGTCCTGACACGATTCCGTTTGAAATTGGAGCTCCTCCGAAGTTTGATTAGATTCAATTTTGGTTTGGATATGAGTGTTTGAACTAAAATCAAGGAGTTGGGCCCAATCCAATAAGGTGCATGGTTGGTCGGACGCGACAACGCCGACAAGGACATGAGGGAGGGATGGAGGTGGAGGTGGAGGTGGTGGTGGTGGTGGTGGTGGTGGTGATGGAAGGAACAAGGGAAGGTAGGATTGAGATACTCTTCCTCTAGTCTCTTGCACTATATATGAAGGACGACAACTTTGTACCCGATGATAGGACGAAAGGCGTTGTTGTTGTTGTTCACCGGAGCCTCCTCCCTACTGAATATTGGCTGCAGATCGATGATGGTTGATGTCGCATCATTGATTTCTTGAGGTTGGTTCTCCTTGTGAGCATGAGCGTTCCTGGCCAGCAAGAAAAGAGGAGGACCTGGTGCTGAGTCGCATCCGGAACAGGGATTGCCGACGGTGGTGGTATCGGATTTGATGGTAGTTTCTGATCTGGTTTGACACTTTGTTGGCGGAGTATATATCATCATCATCAACAACACTAAGTCCTGCTTAATTGAATCAAATTTTTTCTTCATCCTATCAAATAATTGATCCATCTTTGTATCTTCTCCTTGTTCGTTTCTCAAATTGTGAGACATCATGAACATGTGATTGAAGTGTAACTCTGATACCAACTTGATGCAAACCGGGAGGACCCGGCTTATTAAAAAATTACCCAACTACTAGTTATCTAAAAAAGAACGAAAAATTCAAGAAAATTATTGTAAATAATAAAAAATCACAAAGAATTAACTGTAAGAAATCACTGAAATAATGTGGATCTCAAGTGATCCAATAAAGGTTGAAGACCCAGATATGTATCGCTTAGCTTCTGCATCACACCCCTACCATAATATCAACTACAGTTCAAAGCTTTTTGAACAAAAAGGGCTTAGAAAAGCATGTCATGATAAGCTTGATCTAGATCATGTTTTCGGCTTTTATTTTTTAATAGACAGGCTGGGACATGCCCTAGCTAGATTGGAACCTGACACTATATTTTCTTAATCTAAACTTTTATATGTTTAGCATTGCTTATTTACTAAGGCATTGTTTGGATCTATTCTTATTTATTCTTTAAGTATATAAATTTAAGCATGTTTTATAAAGAAGAATCTTGCTTTTACTTTTAATTAAGTGAATGTTTGGATCACCAACATGTCTAGGTCAAAGTATTAAAAGAACTAATATACATTAGGACTTGGAGTTCACCAAATTTTATCACAATGCCAATCTTTTTTAGGGATGGCAGTGGACTGGGGGGAGGCTGGGCGGAAAACGGTGCCCCACCTCACCTTCCTTCGTTTGGATCGGGGATGAAGGATATGAAACAAAGATGGAGGCAAGGATGGACTTACACTTTCTCCCGCCCTGCCCCATCCTCGATCCCCCTTAGTAAAATGCTAAAATACTCTTTAGCGAGCAGTGGACTGAGGAGAAACGGGGTCCTGCCCCACCTCGCCCCATTTAGAATGGGGATGGAGGACATGAAACAGAGATGGAAGCGGGACTGGAGGTTAAAATCAAAACTCGTGCAGAGATGGAGGCGAGGGTGGAGGTTAAAATCAAAAGCCGTGCCGGAATGAAGGATAGAATTTTGAGACATGGGAGAGGTTAAGACCTTGTCCCCCACCTTGGTCCACTGCCATCCCTAATCTTTTTAAGGTGTTGGCATGGTCAGATATTGTGCTTATCCCTAAATTGTATGGTGTTCATGATATCGCATCATATAGGTCCATGTCTACTTTTGGGGCATGGTCCAAAGTCCTGGCAAATAGGATGAAGGTTGATATGCTTGATGTGGTTAACTTGTCAAAATGAGCTATTATAAAAGGTTGTAAGGTGCAAGACCGTGTAGTTCTTTTTTTTGAAAGGCAAGCTGGAGTTAGACAGACTCCTACTATACAACTATACCATTGGTTTTGAACCTGCAATGTCCCAACACAAGGTGACGTGCACTAACTGCTCCTACCAGACAAGCCGAGCCCCTGTTTGTAGGACTGTGTGGTTCATGCTTGAGAAGCATTACACAATATTATCCTTCATGTTCAAGCTTGACATCACCAAAGCTTTTGACTTTAGGCTCGTAGCCATTTCTAATGCAGTCCCCGGAGAGTATGGGTTTCGGATTAAGGCATTAGTGGAATCTGCAGCTGCGATCATCTGGTGAGATTGGTCAGTTTTTTTTTTTTCCAGTGGGGCTTGCTACAGAGGTGCTTGCTCTGCCCATTGCTTTTTGATATTGTGGCGGAAGGCCTGTCCATTATGCTGCATCATGCTACTAGTATTGGCTTTATAAATCCCATGATTTTTTTTATGGATTCGATTTCATAATTCTTCGGTTTGTCGACGACTTTGTCATCTTCGGTGAAGCCTCTATCGGACAGATGATGAGGATTTTATGTATTTTCAAGGCATTCACGTTGATTTCTGGCTTGCGTATTAATGAGCAGAAGAGTGAGGTGTTTTATTTTCGATGCTGGTCCTATCCATAATGACAAAGTTAAAAACGGCAAAATCTTCGCAGGCAAAAAACTCGAGAGATCTTGAATTTTTTCATAAATCTTGCATTTTTTGGCAAAATCTTGGGAATAAAAAATAAATTAAAAAATATAAAAATATTTTTTATAAAAAATATAAATAAAACACATTTAAAAATAAAAATCTATGAGGGCTTTCACAATAAATATCTTTTAAAAATATAAATATCATGATATTTGTCACGATTTGAAAATCTCAAGAGAAGTTGTCGTTTTAAACTTTCAAGCAATTTCTTAAGTTATATCTGCGAGATTTTTATAAATCTCACGATATTTGTCACAAAGATCCTATCCCCATCGCCTCACACTTGTTTGGTTGTTGGGTCCAGAAGCTACTATCTCATACTTGGGATTTTTACTCGATAATCGCCTGGTACTTGCTCCTCATTGGGCACTGGTCTCTCACAAGATTGATGTGTTAGAATTTTCATTAAGGTGACATAAAATAAAGTAAAATAATATTGAATCTATTTTCATTTAGACCCAACCTTTGAGAGCATTTTACAATTCAAGTCGGGTAAAGAAATGGATTTCCTTTTTTGAGTCTTGATGGTAGACCCAATATAAAGAGGAGGAGTCTTAGTCCTTTTGGGCTGTTTAATATTTCTTGAAGAGACCCATCATCATCAAGAATAAGAGGGAGAAAAGACAACGTAGAGAAGGCTTTGTACTCACACGATCTATCGTGGATCGTGATTTTCCTGCTGTGTGAAAAATTGGTCGTATGAACTGGATTATCGTCTGTCACATACAAGGCATCACATCGTGATCATCGACATGAATTTAGGTACGCTTTCGCTGCCTGAAATCTAACAAATGGTATCAGAGCCACGTTAGTATCTTGGCTCATATTGATGATCTTCTTGTTTAAGATGATCAAATGATTATAGCCATTGACTATAAACGATTAAAACCAACTATTTTTTCTTTTAATCGTATTTACTGTGAATCGATCTTGTTGAATGAAATATTCATAGTTCATTAGAAATATTAATGAAATATTTACAGTTCATTACAGTTTATTTACTGTAAGTCGCATTTTTGGTATGCTAGCCTTGTTGAATCGACTGCAAGGGTTGTATTTAAGTTATATAAATATCAATATACAACCATTAGAGTTGCCATCGTTCTGCTCAATTGATCACAGGAGCGATGTTGTCGTGATCTAAGTTAGATTTAGAGGGATGTATTATGCTTGAAACCCATTCTGACCCCTCTGTGACTGTCATTAAAGAGCCTTCACCATGGTAGTGTAAAGTGGTTCGGATGATGGCTGCCATCCATTGATGGTAACTGCATTGCTGCAGTTATAAATGATGGCATCATCCAGTTGTACACTTTTTCTTTCACTCCCTCAATTACCGTATGCATGTAGAGAGGGAAATAAAGAGGGAAACTGAATGGCCTTACTTTATTGGGATTAACTGTTTTGCCTCCTCATGATTGACTATTTTGCTCTCATGTCTTATGACTTCTCTAATTGCTATTATTACATGTATTCATGAAATGTTATATTATAAGGTGAATCCGGGTCATGATTTAATAGGATCCATACACTAATTTCAGCATGAATGGTCTTAACTAAGATCCAATTAAAGACTTAAAGTCATAATTAATGAATCTAATAATTGGATCAAGATTTGGAATAAATATTTATGCTTTTATTTTATTTAAAAGTGCATCAAATATTTATGAATATTAATTGTCGGCAATTTTATATTTACTAATCCTATTTTATTTTCACTATTCTAGTTGCTCTGTAGGGTTTAGAATGTGTTAATATATAGGGTTGTTGATTTTAGAGAAAATTGTAGATATTTCTCTTGAAATGAAAATTGCATTAGAGTGTTGAATTGTAGTTCTGCTCAAAAGGAACTATAATTTGCTATATTACTTGAAATTTAGCAATCGATTGAAAACTACTTAACGCGAAGAGTCTTATTCCAAAGGAGAGATATCTTCACCTTTAAGTATTTTAATTGACTATTAAATATTAATGACATTATCATAGCATTATTAACATTGTTCATAATTTATATTCATGTAATTATGAATGATTAGTTGTGATTATATTAATGATTATTGGAATTGCACATAATGATTTATCTGCATCATGACAATAATGTGAGCTTAATTTGATTGTTCAGCTATGACTCTGACTTCCCTACATTCTCATTTATCTCATATTTCTGCACTAAATTAATCAAATTATAATGATTGACATGAGCAGCTCCTCATCACGTTGAGTTGTTTAGATCTTGATTTAGCTCTACGAACTGAAAAACCTAATGACACTACTAATAACAGTACAGATTAAGAAAAGGTCAAATTTGAAAGGTGGGAGCATTCTAATAGATTGTCCTTAATGATAATCAAGAGTTCGATAGCAAAGAATATCAGGGGTTTTGTTGCTGATAATGAGAATGCTAAAGAATATCTTGATTCCATTAAACAATCGTTTAGTGGATCAGACAAAGCAATGGCGAGAATGCTCACTAATAAATTAGCTTCCATGAAATATGACGGTACCAGTGGAGTGCAAAAGCACATTATGAAAATGTCTGACATAGCTGGGAAACTTAAAGCATTGGGGATGACAATCTCTGAATCTTTTCTAGTTATGTTTGTACTCAACTCTCTTCCATCACAATTTTCACAGTTTAAAATATCTTATAACACACATAAGAAACATGGACATTGAATGAATTGATATCCATGTGTGTGCAAGAAGAAGAGAGATTGAAACAGGAAGGATCGCTGGTTGTCAATTTAGCTTCATCATCAAAGTACTATAAGTCTCGAAAAGGAAAAGGAAAGAAATTTCAACCAAAGAAAGGTCAAGAGGAAAGAAAGTTGGTTGACAGGTGTCACTTCTATCATAAGAAGGGACACTTTAAGGCAGGTTGTCTAAAGCGCAAAAAATGGTTTGAGAAAAGAGGTAATTCTCATTTATGTGTTTGTTTTGAAACCAATTTTATGAATGTATCCTCTAATTCTTGGTGGATTGATTTTGGTGCTGCTATTCATGTTACAAATTCTTTGCAGGCATTCCTTTCCAACAGAAAACCAAACGAGAGTGAATCCTCCATCTTAATGGGCATTCTGACCAAATCTAAACTCAAGGTTGTAGGGACTTGTAGGCTTTGTCTTGATATTGGATATTATTTAGATCTTTATAACATTTTTTATATTTCATCAGTATCTAGGAATTTGATTTCCTTATCAAAACTTGATGTAATGGGTTGTTCAGTCAGTTTTGGGAACTTAAAGTTTAGTTTTTTTAAGAATTCTGTTTTAGTAGGTACTGAAACTTTATGTGATGATCTTTATAAATTAAATGCAGATTGCTCATTCTCTAATAATGTTTCTACTTTGAATGTGAATATTGGTGTTAAGCGTTGCTTGATTGATGAGAGTTCCTCTATGCTATGGCATAAAAGATTGGGTCACATATCAAAAGCAAGAATGTTAAGATTGGTGAAAGATGAAATATTACATAATCTTGATTTCACTAATTTTGACACTTGCATCGATTGTAGAAAACGAAAATAAACCAAGGCCCAGAATAAACAAGGTTGTAGACGTGAAGAACTCTTAGAATTGGTTCACACTGACATTTATGGCCCATTTCCACAATGTATAAGTGGAGAGCAATACTTTATCACATTCATTGATGATTTCTCACGTTATAGTTGTATTTTCTTATTGCATGAAAAATCTGAGTCTTTGAAAACATTTAAAATTTATAAAGACTTGGTAGAAAATAAATTGAATAAGAAAATCAAAATTGTGAGATCTGACAGGGGTGGAGAATATTATGGTAGACATGGTCAATTGGGTTGTATTTCTTGACCTTTTGCTAGATTCCTTGAAGAGAAGGACATAGAACCTCAATACACCATGCCAGGAAAACCTCAACAAAATGGTGTGGCTGAAAGGCAAAATCGTACTCTCATGGACATGGTGAGGAGTATGATGAGCAATTCATCTTTACCCTTAAATTTGTGGAATGAGGTCTTAAAAACTGCTATGTATATCCTCAACCGAGTTTCTAGTAAGGTTGTTACCAAAACTCCTTTTGAGTTATGAATAGAAAGAAAACCCAGTTTGAGGCATATGCATATTTGGGGTTGTCAAGATTATATAATCCACAAGAAAAGAAATTGGACCTAAGAACTATTATTTGTTATTTCATTGGGTATCCAGAATGGTCAAAAGAGTATAGATTTTATAGTCCATCACACACCATTAAGATTGTTGAAAATGGCACTGCTAAGTTTATTGAGAATGATAAAAATAGTGGGAGTATGTGTAGTATTCCACGCAATGTGGAATTTGAGGAAGTTAGGTATCCTTTACCTACTACCTCTATGACAGATGTGAGGTCTGAACCCATTGATCATGATATAATAGATCAACAGTTAGACCATATCACATTACCCACTGTAGAGGTTGATGTTGATCATGTACCACTGCAAAATAACACGCATGATGATACTAATAATATAGTCCATACTCCTGCACCTAGAAGGTCTCGTGGGATTAGGAGACCTGCTATTTCATATGACTATATTATATATTTGCAAGAGCGTGATTGTGATGTTGGTACTGGTAATGATCCATTCTCATTCATAGAAGCTATTGAAAGTGAAAAATCTGATTTATGGTTGAATGCCATGAATGAGGAGATTGAATCCATGCAAAAGAATGAAGTTTGAGAACTTGTTACATTACCTAAGAAATATAAACCAGTTGGTTGTAAATGGATTTTCAAGACCAAACGTGATCCCAAAGGTAATATATAAAGGTAGAAGGCCAGACTTGTAGCAAAAGGAATCACTCATAAAGAAGTCATTGATTATAGAGAAACATTTTCTCCTATTTCTAGAAAGGATTCATTCAGAATTATTATGACACTAGTGGCCTACTATGATTTAAAGTTACATCAAATGGATGTAAAAACAACTTTTTTGAATGAGAATCTAGATGAAGAAGTATACATGGTGCAACCTGAAGGTTTTGAAATAAAAGGAAATGAAAATTTAGTATGCAAATTAAAGAAATCCATATATGGGCTTAAACAGGCTTCCCGTCAGTGGTACTTGAAATTTAATGAAGTCATTTTGTCCTTTGGGTTTAGTGAAAACATTGTTGATCAATGTATATACCTAAAGGTCAGTGGGAGCAAGTTTATATTTCTGATTCTATATGTGGATGATATATTACTTGCTACAAATGATTTGAGTCTTTTAAGTGAAACTTTTCTTTTCAATCATTTCGATATGAAAGATATGGGAAATGCATCATGTGTAATTAGCATTGAAATCCATCGTGATAGAACTAAAAGACTGCTTGGTTTATCTCAAAGAGCCTATACTGCTAAGATCTTAGAAAGGTTTAACATGTCAAGCTGCTCATCATGTGAATTGTCAATCTTTAAAGGTCATAAATTTAGTTCCCATCTGTGTCTACAAAATGAGATTGAGAAGTAGGAAATGAAGACTATTTCATATGCTGCCGTCCTTGGGAGCATAATGTATGCTCAAGTTTGCACACGTCCTGATATTAGTTTTGCTATGGGATTACTTGCAAGATATCAAAGCAATCAAGGAATAGAACATTGAAAAGCAGTAAAGAAAATATTGAGATACCTTCAAAAAACTAAAAATTTCAAGCTCACTTATGGCAAAACTGATCACTTGGAAGTGATTGGTTATAGAGATGCAGACTTTGCTGGTTGTTTGGATAGTAGAAAATCCATATCGGGATATGTTTTCTTGCTTGCGGGTGGGGTAGTTTCATGGAAAAGCTCTAAACAACATATTGCGGCTACATCCACTATGGAAGCCGAGTTTATTGGTTGTCATGAAGCATCCTCACATGTATTATGGTTAAGGAAGTTTACCATTGCACTTAAAGTTGTAGATTCCATCTCCAAACCATTAAGTTTACATTGTGACAATTCCTCTGCAGTATTTTTCTCCAATTATACTAAGTCTACTAGTGCTAACAAGAACATTGGTATTAAATACCTTTCTATACAAGTAATTATTCACAATCATCTTGTATCAATTAGTTTTGTCAGTGGTTCTGACATGATTGTTGATCCCATGACTAAAGCCTTGGCACCTAAAATTTTCTCAGGACATGTAATGAGTATGATTCTTATTTTATGGGATAATTGATGATGTAATTGATACATTTGAGATCTCATAATGGGTGATTGTTTACCTTCTTCTATTTTATTTGTTAACATTCATGTGTGAAATAGAAGATTTTGTCGTATTGACATTAAAGTGAGATTGTTTATATTCTTTACCATATAAAACTTATTTAAGTGAATTTGTTGATAGTATGATGCATAGAAGGAAATATATCATTTAATTTATATAACCGCCATGATCTATATCAATAAGTTTTCTTATTGTAAGTATGAATGTTGAATTGTAAATTCATAATTGTTGGGTATGTTTATTAGAGTGCATTCGAATGGAACTTCTCTTATGATCCAATGTTGTATTTTGGATATACTTACAATTATTTTATTTTATATTATGCCAAGTGGGAGATTGTTAGAATTTTCATTAAGGTGGCATAAAATAAAGTAAAATAATATTGGATCTATTTTCATTTAGACCCAACCTTTGAGAGCATTTTACAATTCAAGTCGGGTAAAGAAATGGATTTCTTTTTTGGGTCTTGATGGGTAGACCCAATATAAAGAGGAGGAGTCTTAGTCCCTCTAGATTGTCTAATATTTCTTGAAGAGACCCATCATCATCAAGAATAAGAGGAAGAAAAGATAGCGTATAGAAGGCTTTATACTCACACGATCTGTCATAGATCATGATTTTCCTACTGTGTGAAAAATTAGTCGTATGAACTGGATTATCGTCTGTCACATACAAGGCAACACATCGTGATCATCGACATGGATTTAGGTACGCTTCCACTGCCTAAAATCTAACATGATGAGCATTTATGCATTTGATGGTCTCAAGGCAAAATCTTGGTCAAACTACCCTGATGGTATTGTTTGGAATCTTGGTGTTGGGATGGGCATTTATGCATTTGGGATGGGAAGAGAGGCCATTCTCCTTTGTATTTACTAAATAATGGATTTGACCTCCTACCTACACATTCCAAATAGGCCCTAATTAAATCAATTCTTTCATCATCTCTATAGTTCTTTATATTAGTTTACAATATGACTGTCAAGGTTGCAAAGCAAATCAATAAGAGGCTTCATTCTTTTCTATAGGGTCAAGGCATCGAGGTTCGAGCATGACTCTGGTTAGATGGTCAGCAGTCACAAGGCCGATCAGACTGTTCTCTGCAATTCAAACAATGATGAATGTAGTTGGGCTCACTCTCTCTCTCATGTGAGTTCTCGGTGACCTCTTTTTACTTCTCGCTTGGTGAAATGGTTTTACGTGTTTGGTCGCTATGAATAAGGTGTTAACTCAGGAAAACCTGTTCAGGTGAGGTTTCTACATTGTCAGCGGTTGTTGCATGTGTGGCTCGTTTGTTGAATCTATGAAGTTGAAGACTTAAAAAATATCTCTAGTATTTCATTAACCAAATGATACAAAATAAATAGAGAATAAAACAAATGTTACAACCGAATGGGTGCTGCTGTTATCATTTGTTACAACATAAAACCGATAAGGATATGATGATATTGTTAGCGATAACAGATCCTTAACGATATCATGATATCCCCTCAAATGATAATATTGTTAACGATAACAAATCGTTAACGATATCACGATATAATAGAGAATAAGTTGATATCGTTAACAATTTATCCTTGTTAACAATATCCCCTTAATTGATGGCAAAAATTAAGTTGACTCCTCAAATGATGAGTTGGCAATATCCTCAAATGGTGCTTTTAGGATAAACACTAAGAATCTTCCTCAAACTATGACATGAATATCTCGAATGTCCAGTTTGCAAACCAAGTACTGAAAAGACTCACGTCCAAATGCCTTTGTGAAAAGATCAAATATTTGATCTTTGCTGCAGATATAACAAGTGTGTATAGTTACAAGCATGAGTTGATCATGAACCACATGACAATCAATGTCAATGTGCTTGGTCCGTTCATGAAAAACTGGGTTAGTTGCAATATGAAAAGCCTGAAGATTGACTGGAAGAAAATGCTTAACCCGAAGATCGAGTAGCAGGCCTTTAAGCCAAAGAATCTCACAAATAGTGTTTGCCATGTATCTATATTCGGACTCAGTAGAAGACCGGGAGACTATCACTTGATTCTTAGTCTTCCATGAGATGGGACTTGAACAAAGGAAAATGCAGTAGCCAATAATAGATCAACGAGTTTGAGGGTAGGCAGCCCAGTTTGAATCGCAGAAAGCATTGGGTTGCAAAGTGATACCACGTTGGAATAGAAGACCTTGTCCAGATCAGAATTTGATATAGCATACTACACGAAGAGTTGCATTGAAGTGTAACTTATGTGGCTGGTGCATGTATCGACTGAGAACATGGACTGCATATTGTAGATCCGGCCTTGTGATACTTAAATAAAGTAAACGTCTTATTAGCTGACGATATTTTATTGGGTCGGATAGCAGTGGTCCACAATCTTCATCAAGTCCATGCTTCTATTTTATAGGAAACTTGGAGGGTTTGGATCCCAACAAACCCATCTCATTGACAATTTGTAGAACATATTTTTGTTGACACAAATAAATGCCAGATTTGGATTATGTCACTTCTAGACCCAAAAAATATTTTAAGGCTCATAAATCTTTTATATAGAACTTTTGAGGTAAAAAATGCTTAAGCTGCTGAATTTCTGCTGAATGATTTCTTGCAATAATCAGATCATTAACATAAACCAATATGACCATAAAAATATGATCATTGGAATAGACAAACAAAAAATAATTCGCTTTTGACTGTTTAAAACTGAACTCTTCAAGAGCATGTGAGAACTTTGAGAACTAATTCTTGGGTGCCTGCTTTAAGACATAAAGAGATTTATTGACTTTACAAACTAAATTGTTTCCCTGTATACCATATTCTGGTGGAATCTGCATGTACGCATCTTTAGACAAATCACCATGCAAAAAGATATTATGCACATCTATTTGACATAAAATCCATTTCTGTGCAGCAGCAATAGTAAGCAGAGTGCGAACAGTTACCATCTTGGCTACTGGGGCAAATGTCTTTGTGTAGTTAAGACTTTCTTGTTGAGAGTACCCCTTAGCTACTAGTCGAGCCTTATAACTTTCAACAGTCCCATCTGACTCCAGTTTCACTTTATATAGCCATTTGCATCCAATGGGTTTCACTTCAGTAGGCAAAGAGGTAATAGTCCAAATGTGGTTATCTCGCAAGGCACACATTTCAAAATCTATGGCATCTATCCAATGTTTAAACTGCATGGCTTGATCATAGGGCTCAGGTTCATGGATGGTAAACAAAGCAACAACAAAGGCTTTATGAGAAGGTTAGAGCTTTGAGAATGAGAAATAGCTTGATGAAGAATAACGTGTACCTTTCTAGTTTTTTGGAGTCGAATTAGAGATTGGAGATGGTGAAGATCTAAAAAAGCAATAAAAATCCCTTAGTCAGGTGGAGGGCTTTCTTATCCTTGTGGAACATCTACTTACGTCTTCATGAGAAGGTGTGGGTGAGCTTGGTTCAGTTTGAGAGAAAAGTTGAACAGGATTTTCATAGATGTTTTCAGTTTGAAGCAACACAATGCATGACGTTTCAAGAATATTGTTATCATGGCAAAGTTGCAATGGGTTGTAGCTAGTTTCATCATCACACCTTATGGGCATAGGCAGCACAAGTCCATTAGGAGTCACTTTTGTAGAAGAAAAAAAATATTTCTTCGTAGAAATTCATATTATGACTAGTAAAAATCTATTGTGACTCTAAATCAAAAAGTTTATAAGCCTTTTGTCCCATGGGGTAACCAATAAATATGCATCTTTTTGCTCTCGTATCGAACTTAGTTTTATGTTGATCTATGTTAGTGGCATAACATATACACTCAAAAACCTAAAGATGACTAAAGGTGGGTTTTTTTCAAATAGCCTTTCAAAAGGTGTTTGACCCTTAAGACGTAGTGTTGGAGTGTGATTAATAAGATAGGTTGCAATTATGACATATTCACCCCAAAATTGAATAGGAAGGTTGGCTTGAAATCGAAAGGCTCTGGCAACTTTCAATAAATGCATGTGTTTTCGTTCAACTACACTGTTTTGTTATGGAGTAGCAACACAACTGTGTTGATGGATAACACCATAGTCATTTAGAAGGTTTTGTATTTCATGCGAGAAAAACTCGAAGCCATTATCAAACCTTATATTCTTAAAACGACTATCAAACTGATTTGAAACCATATTAATTTTTTTTTAATAAGGCTCAAGGTGTCAGGTACTTATATCGGAAAAGAAAAACCCATGTGGCTTGAGTAAAATCATCAACGATGCTTAAAAAATGATATGCCGCTTTAAGAGAAGCTTGAGAATAAGGATCCCATATATCACAAGAAATAATTTCAAAAGCACATGAAGACATAATATCACTTAAAGTAAAAATCAGTCGTGTTTGTTTGGCATGATGACAAGAATCACAATGATACAAATTGTTAAAATCTAACTGAAACTGCAAACCATAAGTTTTTATTAATTTCATTCTAGAAATCGATGGATGTCCAAGCCTTCTATGCCATAAGTCATAGCTTGACAAAACCTAAGCATTGGCTGAAAAAAATGGTGGTCGTGGCTGTAGAAAACAAAGCCTTTCTTTTTCTTCACCCCTCCCAATCATCATTTTTGACCTAAGGTCTTGGGTAGTACAAGAGTTCAACTAACCGAAAGCAAATTCATCTTAAAAGAAAGGATGAATAGAACATCATGTAATTCAAAAGAATCAATGCCAATAGATTCATAATGGGTAACAAGTATAGATTTCTCATTAGGTAATTTAACAGGCTTTGAACTATCATATGAAATAAGATTATAAAACAAATGTTGATCGACATACATGTGTTGACTAGCTTTTGAATCTATAATCCAAGAATGAATCGAGGAAATTATATATAGGGTCGATTATACTTGCACAGTTTACATTGGAGGTTTGAGATGAGGGGTTCGGACAATTTTTCACAAGCTTTTGGTATTCCTCTATGGTGAATACGAGAACCACATGCCGTTATAACTGTCTCCACTTGTTGAACTGACTTTATTAGAGTTTACATTGGCATCAGCTCCCGGTTTGAAGTTGAGATTATATTTTGAAACATTGGATGTTGCTGTCATGAGACTTGCTGCGAGACCTTCATTTTCTTTTTTACAGTTGATAACATAATCACTGCTGCAGAGACAACTACTCTAGTACCATGTGAAGTTGAAGACTTGAAAAATATCTCTAGTATTTCATTAACCACATGATACAAATAGAGAACAAAAAAAAAATATTACAATTGAATGGGTGCTGTTATCATTTGTTACAACATAAAACCGATAAGGATGTAATGATATCGTTAGTGATAACAGATCGTTCACGATATCCCCTCAAATGATGACATCATTAATGATATCACGATATGATAGGGATTAATTTGATATCTTAATGATCTTTAGGATGAGTTGGTGATATCCTCAAATGGTGCTTTTAGGATAAACGCTAAGAGAAACTACCCTGCATTTGCTGTGGTTCTGCCATTATTTTCAAGTTCTATATATTCGGGTCCTCGGGGCAGCTTGGGGACCTTTCCATTTATGATTCGTCCGTTGTGGGGGATCTTCTTCTTCACCCGAGGCTGCCGGCCAAAGGCAGTCACTGATACTATGTGTGGAGATGTTGGTTGTTGGTTTGGCGTGAAAGGAATGTAAGGACTTAATTTGGATATGATGTTGTTCATATGGTGGCTATAAGGTGCCCCAATTATGGATCTTGATTGGATTTAGTCCTCTCTTTGCTAGGTTCTTATGAATTCTTTTGTGAAGCTGGGGTCGATGACTTTGTTTGCGGCTCTTATAGCTTTTAATAAAAAATTAAGTTTTATTTCTCCTTTAAAAAAACAGATGAGTTCATTTATGGGGAAATAAATTAGTCAATTAGCACAAAAAAAATCATGATTTATTTTCATTAATTTTGCCAACTTTAAAGATCTCCTAGTGAAAATCGCAGGATTGAATTGGTCAAATTGACCTACTCGTACTTGTTTTCTCTACATAAATGAAAGAGAATGCATGATATTAGGCTGTGGGGAGGGATCCACAACATGTGGGTACATCCAAATACTCACATATTGGATATGTGACTATTTGGATATGTGGGTACATCTAGGTTTTTGGATATGTGGGTACATCCAAAGACTCACAAAGGACCATAAAATTGAGTAGCAGAATGCAAATCGGGTACAATTCTAACTCGAATCCAAACAAGATACGACCATGTTGTTTTGGCCCGGGTTCGGAATCGGGTAAACAAATATATATATTCACTCTCAAGTCAGAATCAGGTCTAACCCAAACCGCTCCATCTTTTCTACATGAAAAATAAAAGTGTCCTATCCATTTTCAATGGATCAAGTACCTTGCAATAACCGGATCCGGATCGTATCCGTAACCTTAACCGGACTCGCATTTCAAAAGACGGATCTGGCGTCCAATGGAACATGATCCGATCCATATTCGACGCCCGTTTGTATGGGTGAAGTGAACGAATGAAATTGCACGCGGGGCCCGCACGCCATCGACGTGGCCTTAGCCATATTTGGAGGGTCCAGCACACTGCTCGACAGTCGTGACGTGGACGCTGGCAACGGCTTTCCCGCCCTCCCAGAAATACCCAAAAACGCTTCTCCTCCTGGCGGTGGTGGTTGTGGCGGAGGGGAGAAAGAGAGAGGGAGATTGTGAGGTAAAAGACGGGGTCAGCGTGCTGCAGGGCCGGCGGGTCAGGAGGCACGGAGGGGTGTGGGGAAGGGCCGAGCGTGGCGGCGCCCCCTCCCTTTGGCCTCGGCTGTCCCCTCCACCACGCCCCTCCTCCGATCCCTCTCTCCTCCTCCCCTGCCGATCGTCTCCCCTCGCCGCTCCCCCCACTTTCCTCCTCTCCTCCTGTAGGTTCAGGTACATCTCTCTCTCTCTCTCTCTCTCTCTCTCTCTCTCTCTCTCTCGAAAGTGAAGGAAACCCAAGAATTCTTGTTTTCTCTTGAGATCACAAGAAGCGTCTGCATGTGTTGCATTTGGATGGCTGTTTTCAGAACTTGAAGACGGGGTGTTAGATGCTACCCTCTACATGATGAGGTGCGCCTACAGGTGCAGGAGATGCACCAAAATTTTGGTATTTCATGGTTTTGGCAGCACTAGCAATTCGAGGGTTCAGATTCGAAGTAAAATGGGTGAAATTTCCCTGTTTTTTTGCATGATAAAAATTTGGATTACTTTTGTTGTATTGTTGGTGGTCTTGTTCCTACTCTAAAAGCAAAGAGGAATGCTCAATGAAGAAACATAATTACTGCCCATCTTTCGCTGTGGTCCTCTGCCTGTAAATTGCAGAGGTATACCATCTGGGTTAAGCTTGGGGTATACCATTCGTTACATTGATTTCTCGTCTCCACGTAAATCTGTTCCATTCTGTAGTATAGTCAGAAATGTGAATGCTTGAATAATAAATATGTGGATTTGTGTTATGTAAGAATGCCCGCCTTCTCGTTTAAGAACAAGCATCGATGAAGGTACTAAGTGGGTACACTTCTATTCATTCTCTGGAGTTATTTGTACAAGGGATCCCATCTTACAGGGTTGAGGGATAGAAGTAGATCAAGTGCATTGTGCTTATACAGAAAATCATGTGCATGATCGAGTCTCAAGTGAAATAATTGGAAATCAGCAAGGAAGTCTTGGAGGGAATTGCATGCAGAAAGCATTTGGATTGATAGTTTGGCACCCTAAACCTTGGCCAGGATGGTGATTGGTGACCTGATAGGTAGATCAAGAAAATTGACCACTCGGATGGTTCATGTGAGTTCATCACTCTGTATGCTACTTGGAGAAACCATTTCATGATGAAGAAAGATGTAAGATATGGAAAGGAAATGCAGCTACTTGCAGAAAATCATTATATGATGAAGAAAGATGTAAGATATAGAAAGGGAATACAGATATTTGGAGAAATGCATTACACGATTGGTGTACTGAAAGGCAGTGGAGATGTCTCAAGCATGCTATACAACTCTGGAATTATCAAGAATTGGGACATGAGCGGAAAAAAATTATGATTTGGCCAAGGAAACAAAGGAAGTGAATCTGAACTGAATCATAAAAATTGTTGAGACACATCCCTGGGGGACAAAATATGGAAAAGCCACTTGCAATTATTTCTGCTTGTTATTCTCATGATAAACATTGATGGAAAAACTTTGCCTCAAAAGCTCTTTAGAGGAACCCATTTGATTTCACTATGCTAATCTTTTATTTGGTATAACAATTTTGTAGCGCTTATGCATTCCTTCTCTTCCTTACTTTCATAGCACATGAAGGAATGCTTTTCTTGAATTATAGTTATAAAAAACAAGGGTTAGATTATCAAAAAGTTAATATTTTAACTTGGAAATACATAGGCCTACTTGGTGAATATTGCTTGTCCTTTTTTTCTCTGATATATTGGTCTCTCTTTAGTTATTTGATTTTTTTTTCATCGGAAAATTGCTTTGTTTTGGATTAGATATTTTGTTCGTTATAAAATGTAAAACTTAGCCTGAAAAGTTGGTATCATGAACTAATGAAAGCAACAGTTTCATTTTGAAAATATATTTATTCCTGGTGTTGATCCAGACCTACAGTTTCCATTTATCTTCAATTTGAGCCATGTGATTTACAAGTTTTGATTTGTGCTAGAAGATTACAAAGAAGTACAATAATTTTGTTATTTAAAGTGGGCCCATTATATTGACTTGTGAATTATCTTGTATATTTTGGGTTGCACATGCATATTCATTTTCTATACCATTACATGACTGCAATTTTGAACAAACCTGGTCAAACACTTCAATAATAATATCACTGTTGAATTTGTCATTTGTGTTGACAATTATATCACTGTAGTTGGAAAGACATCAAACATCAAAATATTATCAACCAGAAGCTGTCCTGAATGGTCTCATATTTATTTGGTTATCTATTCATGTTTCTGTTTTATTGTTGTTCAATGTTTTTTATGTTATTTCTTTGGAAGTGAGTACAACGTGGAAAATGTGAGATATGCTATCATGTTAGTTTCATGTAACCTGTTGTAAGAATAGGTTAATAGGGTTGCTAATGTAAGATGAGTCTTCCTAGTTCTACCTTTTTTTGATATTTACACAGAGAAACTGACCCTAGGATCAGAGACCTAGCCATGCTGGCTCTGCCTGCCGTACTTACAGTCACTGTCCTGGCAGCGTAAAACTCCGTGGGCTTACCCCTTGCCCCCGGGTAGTCGCCACGCTTCGGCTTGTGCAAGGGGTGACACCCATGGGATTTGAACCTATACCACCTGCCTAGCGGCCTAGGTCCCATCTCACTACACCAATTTCAAGATCATAATTCTTTGTATGATATCATTTTGGCTGTCAAGTCTTTGCTTATCTATCTTAATGTTATGATTTATGTACTTCTTCTTTACTTTTTGACTCCAATAAACTCGACATGATCATTAACTGACTGAGAAGATTATATCAAAATTATATCAAATCATAATAAACTGACTGTGTGTACGGAAAACTGTAGATTTATTGCTGAGCTCATTGAGAATGGACGTGCCATCACAAGAGGTTTGTTTCTTTGCTGGTTTTTTCCTTCCCCATGAATATCTTCAATGCCCTGGAAACATCTTTAATACTTTTGCAGACAATTTTAAAAATAAATGTGCAAAATCTTGTGATATTTTAGATTATCACCAAATACAAATTATCACAATATGATTGCAATATTACCATGTGATTTTCTGAATATTTTTTTATGAAAATGAAGTAAAAAGGTTATACATTAATTTATTTTTTAAAATTTTAAATAGAATTAGCTAATATATATATATATATATATATGTGTGTGTGTGTGTGTGTGTGTGTGTGTGTGTGTGTGTGTGTGTGTGTGTGTGTTTTCAAATTGTCTTTTCTCCCACAAACCCCAAGTTATCACCTTGCTTAGAAATTCTTGGAAACAATATCTTTAAGATATGCTTGCATAATCCATTTATTGTACTAGGAAATTGCTAGGGCCTAGGGCCTAGGGCCTTTTTATGTTAATATGCTGTTTTTATATGCAGAGATTCATAACATTTTCGTCATCAGTCAGACCTCTTCCTTCTATCAAAAGGCAGATTAGCAATCATATAATGCTTCCAAATTGTTATCATTCACATTATCATCAAAGAGACAACTATCCAATCTTCACAAGGCTTTCACATCATGATCATGGCTGGTGGTTATCAAGCCGAGTGTCGGACAGTAGTTATGGTATAAATTCACTGCACAAGAGTACTGCTCCCTTGCTTGATGATAGGCTTTCTCTAATGCATACCAGAAACAACTCCATCCCGACGTCTGCATTTCATCAAGGTATTCTTTATTTGGGATTTAACCTTTTTTGTTATTTATAAATTTTTACCTTGTGGAAGGTTTTTCTACTTATTGTTGTGGTTGAACCCTTTTCATACTTACAAATTTTGTACAGTGGATAAGCATGGATTTTCTTATAGACCTGAAAGAATCAAGGCTACCAACTTCGTAATTGATCCACCTCCATCCAGCATGGCGAGGAGCACATGTGGGTTATGCCAGAAGCTTCTAATGAGCAAGTCATCACTTGGCCGGGAGTTGCTGACCTCTAGTGATGTTTCTGTTGTAGCTATTTTAGTTTGTGGTCATCTCTTTCATTCAGACTGTTTAGAGGAGAAAACCTCTGAAGCATATAAGCTGGATCCTCTCTGTCCGTTATGCTGCTTGAAGAAAGCTGATGATATGTAATGGTTTGACTACCAAGATAAAATGTGATTATCCTGCACGGATAATGGAGTCTGCTTAGAGAAGAAGGAAGAAAATAATGAAGCGCTTGACAGGCTATGACAATCAATTGTGTCCTCAAATTTAATATGGTAATTTATATAGCATGTAGTTGAAGTCGTGATTTTATTTGGACATTTACTTTTTCTTTTTGTCAATATACATTAGTGTTATTATTTTTGTATTGTATTAGTGAAACTATATTTTTTGGATTTATTTGCCTTTAGTGCCCACTGCACAGATGATTAGGTATTTTTCTTTTTGCTTTGAGAGTAAGTTCCTGCTACTTTCATGTATGCATAACAAAGTAATAGGATGAAAAATCTTGTAGAGGTCCTGAGACATACATAACACTCTTACAAGAAGCTCTACCGTTCCATCTTTAGCATATATTTTAATTTTAATTTGTGAATGTATATCCCTTACTACCAAATGAAGCTCCTGCTCGAAGTGGTTACCTCCTTTCTCTATCACAGAGCTCAGCTCCCATGCATGTGCTGAAAGGAAAGACATGGAATTTCATCCTCTCCCTACACACAGCTCTTCAGCATTGTCTTCATCAGGACCTAATTCTCAATTTTATCCTTATAAAGCGAAAAAAAAACATTACTACCTTGTAATGCACTTATATAATGGAGTCAAGCTTGAAGAAAAATCATGCCAAAAAAGTGTTCTGGACAATCGACAAGAGAGCACATAGATTAAGAAGACAGAGACACGAGTGAATGAGAAAAATATCTGTGAGAATTTAAAGAAGGCATGCATGAATTGTAACTTGTATCTTACTCAATCTCTTGGTCATGCAAAATATTGCATAAACAGGGTCCTGCACAGGATGAGCTGGAAGCTGCAAAATGCTTTTCATGTGCATAAATGTCATGAGGGAATGTGATGTGTCCATGTCTCACTACATGTAATCCTCATTAAATAATTTAAATCTACAAAAATTAAGGAAGTAATAGGAAAACAAATGGAAAGTTAAACAAGATATATGCTAGGAAAATAATGCAAATTATGAAGAGTTGTATGAAATTGGCAATGAAAATTGGTTTATTTAGTCTAATCACCTTACATTGGTCTTGAATGTTGCTTTTCTATTTATAGTTTACCTTAAATGTTGTGAGTAAAGGGAATAACCAGAGCAATAATCTGCTGTTTGATTCATAAAGTGCACGTTTCAGCTTCAGATGGTATGTTGAATAAAATTTGTATGTAAAAAAGTTGGATCTGACCACTTGTACATACATGGTTTAAATGAACAAATTTTTGTACTTGATGTTCAAGAACAATCTTTGAGGGAATACTTTACTAGGTGAAACTTAAAAATGGAAACTATGTGATTTCTTTGATATCACTCTTCTCTGGGAGTCTGGTGAGTTGATCTGTCCTGGAGTTATAGACATGCGGTATATGTTTCCAACAGTTAGAAGTAACTTTCTCATGCTTTCTTTGCACACACTAGTGACGTCAAAATTTTCTAAGATTCTACATTTCAATCTAAAATATTTAGCGCATTGTCTTCCATTTTTCCCCAGGGCCCTTTTGGTTCTAAACTGTTAGAGATTATTGGAAGCCTAGTGGATTCCATATTTCCCAAGCCTCACTTTTGGAGACTCAAGATAATTGGAGAGTAGCAAAATCTCAATCCTCCTTATTTCTGAATTACTGTTACATGCATGATGTTTGGAATTTCCTAAGTGACCTCTTTTTTGACCATTTGATTCAAAACCGAGGATCATTTTTCGGAAACTCAAGATAATTGGAGAGAGATGTGGAGATCAGCAAAATCTCCATCCTCCTTATTTCTGAATTTCTGTTGGATGCATGGTGTTTGGAGTTTCCTAAGTGTGTCACCTCTTTTTTTTCCATTTGATTCAAAACCGCGGATCATTTTGGGTACATCTTTCCAGATATAAATGGTTCATTAAGAAAGTCATTTAATTCTTTATCTTTGGCTAGGCATTCTTTATGAGGATGAAAAGAACAATATTGTGGTCACTTGTATCAGTCATGTAAAATTGATGAAATGCCAATTCTTTTTCTTAGGAATATTAATTACAAAATTTAGAAATTCCTAACAATTTAAGAAAACATAGGTTAATTCATCATCTTTTGGCGTTTTTATCATTCCAAAAGTTTGGGGTTTTAAAATCCAAGAATGCTGTGAGTTTACAACACGGTTACTTTGGCTGTAAATATATGATGTATAATTGCCATATTTCATGAATACAAACTTGCTTTTTCTCTCTCAAAAATACAACACGGTTAGTTTCATAATATTTTCACAATTATCATAAAACTATTACAATAATGTCAAATGTGCCAAGATCATGAGTTCCTTTCTGGATTTTGGGGTTCCTAACTTTACAATATACCAATTTAATATATAAGAAATTCAAGATCTTGCTGGGTTACGTGATTGTGACAAATATCTCGACTAGACTGTACTCTTTTGGAGATGATTGATGAGGTGACATCTCTCTCTGTATAAATAAATAAATAACAAATAAATGTATATATAAGGTCAAATAGATTGTCTAATCAAGGATAGGAAGGTCTATTGGAGCTAATAACATTCCAGGCTAGGATTTGGAGGCTGGCCCTTTTGTTGCAGCCAAGCTCCCTTCAAAACCAAACAACCCCCAAAAAATATCTTCTTAACAGGACTCTAACCGGACTCCCTAGCTCCTCTAGAAGGATCTCAAATGGGAGCAACCTCTCCACTCAAGCTTTGTGAGGAAAATAGGTCAGAAGTTCCTTATCATCAGTCAATAGTTAATAGCTTCTTTAGTAACTCCCTAGCTCCTCCAAAAGGATCTCAAAAGGGAGCAACATCTGCACTTGAGCTTTGTGAGAAAAAAGAGGTTAGAAGATCCTTATTGTTAGTCAATAGTTATAGCTTCTCCAGTAACTCCTATTTACCTTGCTAACTCCTTTCCATTTGGATCTAACATCCCCCTCAGGCCAGCTCAGCAATACTTGGTAATGAAGAAGTTAGTAGTTAGAGATCCATAAGAAGTTCCAAAGAACAGTCACTTAAACAAACTTTGATCTATCAGGTTGCAAAGAGCCTTTTCCAAGCGATACACAAACACACATGGAAAGGAGTGGGTGTGCATGCCCATTTTCCACCATCTTTTTTTGAAATCTGGCCATACAGTTGTGCTCTAAATGGCTGATTTAGTGGGAATCAACTTTTGGATCTTTTGTTTCTGACATGTAAACAAGGCTTTTGAAGGTTTGAACAACCCATAAGTCCATAACTTTATAACTTTCAAGACTTAAAAGATCGTGTTTTTCATTGAAAAAATATGGTGGAAGGGTTGAATGGTGGTTCCTAGCAAATGACCACAGAGACACATCCATGTGGTCAGATTGCCAGAAAGCTATGGCTTTCATCAGTACACTTAGGGTATCCACACCTAAACTGTGTGCACCCACATAGAACCTACTTAAAAGTACTTTTTTATTGATAAAAAAGGTATTATTTTTTTTTTGTTATAGGAAAAGGACAAGATATCACTAACGCACTGAATATAGAAACACTTACCTTGACTTCATATGACCTGTCTCCTGCTATAGAACAGTCTTGGTTGTGAGAATCAAGGTTTTTTCTTGAAGAAAGTAGTAAAAGAACTATACACCAGAAAGAACGACTATGCCTCTAGCAATAACACTCAGGTGCACCTCCTATGAATTGGAAAAAAAGATCCACGTGCCTAATGCACTCTTTAAAAACATAGAAAATATCCTGCTTGTACTATGGATGTATTTGTGTATATATGATTTTGTGTATCATCTTGACCATACTCTTCCACATGGATCACCAATATACCCTCAGGATTGCCAGCTACAACTAGGTTGGCAATGGTTTTATTCAGGTAGGATTGAAGTTAACTTATTTGTGTTGTGCTTTATGGTGGGGTTTAGAAAGCTAGATCCATGGCAAATGTTAGTTGGGTTCAGGACAAAAATCTGGTTCAGATTGGGTCGAGCCAATTAGACTGTGTTATTATGCCAGTAGGTATGAAAATCTCTTATTTAGAAGAATAAATGAATAAATAACTTTCCTAATTTGTGAATATATTAACAGTCAGTTGGCATTCTATTATCTTATAATTCTATGATAATAACTTGATATATAACATTGTTTCTTCCTTTTCATAAAGATTTTATACATTGTTTCTTATATAGTATATAAAATTGTAGTCTTGTAGATGTACTTAGACAACTATGCATGTTCATATCGGGTATCAGGTCACATTATGTTGGGTACAGTTTTGTTGGGAGTACCTAAATCTGCATCTCACCCGAAACATACTGGGGATATTTATTTCAAACCCATACCTGACCTTATATCAAATTGGGTCGGGTCGGGTCAAGTCAAACCACTGGGTCATGGAAGAGTCAAAACATTTTTTCCAATGCTCGATACTTAAAAATGGAGGTTTCCTTCCAGGCTGGCACCAATCCCCTTTGCTTCTAACCATGTGGGTAGGGATGTAAATGGGTCAGACTTGGTTTGCGTCTCAGCATTACTGAGTCCAATGTACTTGGATCTATCCTAATTAGGTTTGGATTCAGATTTGGAGTTGGATGGAAAAGGGTAATGCCCAATCTGGATCCAATTATTTAATCAAATATGTTTTATATGTAATCAGGTCAGATTATCCATTGGATTCAGGTGGGATACAAAGCTGCACAATGAATTTGAATCTGATTTTTAATTGGATAGCACATGCTTTGCCAAACCCAACTAATCGGATTTGGTCGGAAACCCTAACCTATTCCATTGGCATCCTTATTTGTGGAAGGTTTTCACACAAATCTTATATAAGTGCCAAATCCAAGTGGCCTGGGATGAGAACTCAAAAGGCCAGAGTTTAAGGCTACCATTTGTAACCGTTTCTTGTTTGCTTTATTTTGTGTCTCTTGGTCACTTAGTGTTTATCTATGTAGAATAATGACAGGGTGCTCTTGGAGCACATACTTGTTATTTTAAACCGTTTGATTATTTAGATTAAATGATTTAATGGGATTAGAAATGACTGATTAAAAGGAAGATAAGGTGGTAGTTTTCTAGAATTGCTTTTCCTTTTACCCTTTTTACTGTGGATTTATTGAATTTTGATGTGGTTTCCTAAATTTAAGTTTATTCCTAAAGTGATGCTGGTAAACAAACTTTTGAGACATTGGTTTTCCAGAACCATTAGATCCATATTGCTAGTTTGTTGTATGGGTTATTTATAAAGAGGGTTCAAATATCTTTCTCTGTTCCCTATCCTCACAAATGTGTATCTATACGTGTAGTTAACTGGCTATGCATATGTATGGTCTTTTAAGATTAGATAATACAGTAACAGTACTTGTGACAGATCCATTATTTTCCATTTATTATGCATTACCTCCCTGGATTAACATGCTAAAGTGAAATTGGAAGTTAAACTTTACGTTTGCTGATGCTGAAGAACAAAATAATATCTTTGGGCCTTTTCAGCTGCTCCTTTCCACTTCTTCTAAGGTGCTTCAAATGCTGCTTCTTTATCATCAATTGGTTATTAATGACATGAATCATGGTGTGTGTTGAGAAATGTAATACATGTATCACTATCCTGTGTGCTACCCCTCTCTCTTGTACATTTTATTATTTTATAAGGGTATTCTTGAACTGTTTCATTCTTTGTTTTTAAGTCAACAATTTTTGTCAGTGAGTAGGGGAGTTGGCTCCCATATATTTTTGTAACTCTCTCTTGTTTAGAATCAATGAAATTTTCTTGTACCTCTCATCTTCCTCTTTGAGCCCTTCTTGCTTTGATGGTGAGCCTGTCGACTGTCCTAAGAACCATAGGATGCTGCTTGTTGGGAAGTGGTTTGTATGTGTTGACACATGCATGCAGCTGAAAGTGATGATTTTATGTGCTTGTTTGCTAACCAATTCTGCCAATCCAAGACTGCAAACTGAAATGCTAAACAGCCTGAAAGGTTGGTTCCTCAGGGCATGATCAAACCACCTAAAGAGTATTTCATCTCAAAATACTTTTACCACAAATCTAGATGCAGGTTAAAATTAATTCTTAAAAGAGGAATATGTAACTTGTGATAGTGTCATTAAGAAGTTTTGGTCACATACTTTGATTAACTTTTTAGATTTGGCCATTGGTTAGTATGCAAATAAGTCTGTTGACCACAATTGATGTTGTCAGTGCACAAGTTAATTAACAAACTTCTGCTATGGCCAATCCAGTTCAATTGTTTTAGGGTTTAGGGTTAGTGTTGTCTGTACTATGTAGTAATTCTAGAGACCAGGAAGTGATTTGAGACTGGAAGATTCTTTCACTCCAATTTGTGCTAAACTATTCTAAAGGAATGTGGAAAAAACATTTCAGCACTAAAACAATATTTTTTACTCAAGTTTGGTTTAGGCGTTTTATCAACTTATCTCCTCAGGAAACACCAAAAGGAAGAAAGACAGGAAAAAGGAGAAATAATGAGAAAAGTAAATAGAAACAATAAAAAAGGGAAAAAGAGAAAGGGTGAAGAGAGAATATAAGAGATGAATAAAGATTGGAAATTGTCAAAAATCGTACGATACACCCAGTGTCGGCTGGCCTCTTTGAAATTTGAGGCCACCGCCTAGGACCTCCAATGAAATATGGCACATGCTGAGGGCCTCCAATGAAATATGGCACATGCTGAAGCCCTCATGCTGAGGGCCTCCAATAAAAAAAATATGGAGAAATATGGGCCTCCAATGATTTATGCCTAGGGCCTCAACTTCTCTTGAGCCGCCCCTGGATACACCCAATTTTGCTTTATTCTTGGCAATAGCGATGATATTGTCCCAAGTCAGTTAGCATATTGCCACAGATGCATCATGGTTATGTCTTTCGTATATATAACTATTAATTCAATATATTAAAACCAATTATTTATGACAATATTGTGTGGTGGTGACAAGTTTTGTAAGTTTGTAACCTCAGCTGAATCTCAAACTGGTGACTGTATTATCTAGTCTTGAGTATTTATTTAACCGATCCACTTATGTGGTCTTCTTTTCTATTAAGGAAGAAAATCCCTCAACAGAAGGCCCTAAATTGTGATTATTCTAAAGAGCATGTTATTGATTGTCTCCAAATAGCTGCTAGTGCACATATACAGAACATTAACTTGCTTTACTTCCCGGGAAATTGATATTCTTGATGCAACATGTGACTGTTCGAGCACTCTCATGAAATGTGTTTCTAGGAGCTCTTTCGGTGATTTGTTTGAGAGATTCTTTAGATTGATTCAATTTTCTTGTACAAGCAGCCATGTTATTGTGTTATCCTGATTGTTCAAATTAGATTGCTTCCAATTTTTCTATTTTCATTCATGAATTCAAGAGACTGATATAAGCTGTTCATTTATGCTTTCTTCTTGGTTGGAATGTACTCTAAACTAATTTTATCTTCTCTATGCTTTTGGACAAATTAGTTTTTGTTGCAATTTTCTACTATCGTTCTTGAACTATAATTATAGACATCAATACACACGCAGACCATGCATTGATAAAACACTAATTACCGTAACAGTTATGGATATGGTGATGTTATGTGATGCATTCGTCACCTGATGCTTCTCAAATTTTTACTTATAGATATGTGATGTAAATCCTTTATCGCTTTCTTAAGGTTCCTCTCCGAATAATTCCTATGACAACAAGATTTGTTGTTTATTGTGTTCCCTGCAGGTCATCATCAATTCCATTGGGGCTTTGTATATACGTTTTCAGTTGCCAGTTCATTTCACACTATTGATGTACAGTGTTTGTACAGAAAGAACAGCGCCAAATTCAGAGAGCTGAAGTGTTAACAATGTCGATTTCTTTTTCTTTTTTTTGTGTCGTTGCAGCCCCATTATATTTCACATTGCATTACTGTAAACTATGTAAACTATAAACCTTGTTTGTATGTTTAGACATAATTTACTTACTGGGGTTAGACCATGCAAGCAAACTGTCTCCTCCAGTCTAATAATAAAATAGCTCGCCTGTTTTCTGTCTGGATGCTAGTATTTGAGTGTTTTTTTTTTCAGTGTTAGCATTGCATGCAGCGCCACTGACAGCCATCCAACTTGCCAGCGGAATGGAAAAAAACAAGGATTCATCCTAATCCACTCCGTTTGGACTGGGGATGAAGGACATAAAATGGAGAATGGATCGGAGATGAAGGTGAAAATCAAAACCCATTCAGGGATGAACTTACTCTTGCCCCTGCCCCGCTTCACCCCTGTTCCTGATACTGGTTAATGAAATTATTAATATACCCTTATATATTATAAAATCTTTATCTATATATATATATATATATATAACCCTAAACCCTTCATCTCCTTATTTTCTTCTTAATCCTTTTAAAATAGGAATAAAGTTGTTTTGAGATGGAAATGGAAATTCTGAGACAGGGATGGAGGGCAAAATTTTGAGTTGGAGCAGGGGTGAAGACCTTGTCCCCCGTCCACTGCCATCTTTAGGCTTGGTCTCTATCTAGAAAAATGTCAAGATGGGTGGCTGTCAGCCGTGGCATCAACTCTGCATAAAAAAAATAGCCTCTTTTTTGTATAACTGAAGAAAAACCACCTCGCTCGTTAAGTTCATTGGCATAAAACGCCTTCTCCCTTGCCCACCAGGGATTTCAAACAGCTTTGGCGTCACGGCAAAGGACACGTGCATGGGTTTCGAACTTAACATTTGCCAACTTGGTGGCATTCACAAGTGGCTCCTACCAGATGAGCAGAGTGCTCGCGAGCCCGAATTAAGTATTTTCCAATATTATAACAGATGAAAAATCAGTAGCACTGCAATTTCTGTCTTTCTCCGCTGTACTTGGGACTTGAAACTTTTGGAATTAGAGATTTAGAAAGCTTTTTGGTCATATTTTAATCTATCTTAAGCATGCATTATGAACGGCTGAATATGTTGTAGCTTTCATTCAAAATGCCAATGAATTAATGCAACTACAGGAACTATATGTTCGGCCATAAAGAGCTTATTCAAACTCATACAAAAATATGAATAATAGGTACTGGCCTTGGCTCCACCTGTATGAGCTGGTTAAGTAATAATACTTTACATCATATAATATATAGAGAACATATGATCGAACTATTTGGTTTGCAGGTTTAGTGGTTAAATCGTATTTCTTTTTTTTTTTTTTGACAGGCAAGCTGGGGTGAGGTAGACCCCTACCAGTTATACAATGATACCATTGGGATTCAAACTTGCATCGTCCCAAGACAAGGTGACGTGCACTAGCTGCTCCTACCAGACAAGCGGAGCCCCTGTTGGTGGCTAAATCTTGTTACTTCTAGCTCTGAAACAATGCATTTTTTTGCAATCCTAATTCTTCCAAAAAACATATTTCTTCCGTAAACAAGCCAGCTTGAACTCGGCTTGGCTTGCTGCAAGAATGAGCAAAGCTTGAACACCTTAAGCTCTGCTCCTTTGGCTTCTTTACCAGACCTACAAGGCCTAAGTGAAATGGGAAACCATGTCCTGGGGGAAAGAGAGAGCACTTATAAGAGTTTTACCCTTTGGATGCAGCCTCAAGTCTATGGCCAGCGTGACACACCTCAGCCTGTAATAAGACTTCCAAACTAGAGCTTTGATTTCCCCAAACTCCCAAAAAGAAAAATCAAGGTTCGCTTTATGTATACAATTGCCTTGGACATGAGTACAGCACAGTAATGTGTAAAGTATTTCCAAGCCCAGGCTCTGTTAGTTTCTCATCCCTAAGGCCTTCCGGCAAAGGATGCATACTGTGGGTATCGAACTCTCGACTTCTTTCAACTTGAAAGTCTTAACCGACCCACCTAGCCAGGTGTGTGGAGCCCTTGTGGGCTTTTCCTTTTTGTGAGTTGATTTGGGCTAATATGGTGTTTTGAGAGGCTGAAAATCTTGTCAAACTTTGCTCCTACTCGTGGATCCATCATCCATTCTCAGAGAAAAAAGTAGAATGGAATTCTTGGGTGGTGCTTGGTTAATCCTGTTTCTTGAACACTAATTTAAGAGATATAATTCTCTCCATTGAATGGGTTTTCAGTTTCACAAGGCAACCACCGAGTCTAAAGGGGGAATCTTGGCTAAAGAAAGCAACAAAAGCTTAAGCAGGTGGAAGAGTTAAATAGACTTTCCTTAGTAATGCATGTTGCTTCTGCCATTATATTCTTAATTATTCTTATAAGATGATGAAGATTTCGTCGTGCCTGATTAAAAAAGAAAGCTGCTATTTGCGATTCAAAAAAATGTATTATTTGTGATTAAATGGCCTTAAAGATCCACTTATATTTCTACTTAATTGGATTCCAATCCCCAACTTATGAGGGGAGCTGTTCAATGCTCATGAAAGACCATTTTGCACTTTTTTGGGTCCCACCCATCTAGAAATTTGGGATTGACCTCCACGCCAGTAAAGTGAAAATCTAAATATAAGTATATAACAGCTTTGTTCGATTCAATTGCAGATAATCCGGAAATTGTAAACGACGCCAGAAAACCTTGCTCTTATCTCAAAAAAACTAAAATTTAATAGGGGCGTTGAGTTAGACACCTATGACCAACCAACGATGGACACGTGTTTCGACATATTAGGAATTTGGTGAGGTAGTTGGCAGGCCTAGTTGCTTGGAAGAAATATCATAAGTTTGGGATTATCAATATAGTTTCTAACATTTATATCATTGTTAATAATGATAATAATAAAATAGGGAATAAAATACACATTTATGAGAAAACCCCAAACTTTTGCCACTCTTAAGCAAATATCTCCATTTCTCTACCACCATTATATTAATCCTGGGTTATTGTTGTTTATAAAGTTAAAATTGCCATTTACCCCTATGGCTATGTATTTACAATTTTTTCTTAGGTAGGGTGCAAATTTATTTTCCTACCTTTAAGACATTTAGTATATTTTCGTTCATTATTGTTGAGTCTCCAATCAAAGTTGAAGCTCTTATTTTCGATCATTTTCATTGTCTGAGGTGAAAAAAATCAGGAGTTAAAAGGCCCAAACTGAAATGCTGTTTGGCTATTTTTGTATGGATAAATAAGTCATTTTTGCCATATCTCTAATGAGGGTTAACCCATAAGATTATTTGCTTAAATCAGGCTCAAAATTTGGAGAATATTTGAAAATTGAGGTACTTTGCTGGATACATTAATTAGGACCAAAAGTTAGTTGGACATTTGAAATCACCCAAAGCACTTCTCAAAAAAAAAAAACACCCAGAGCAATAATGAGAAACAAAACCAATGGTCAATTGTGAATGTGGGAAGGTTCCTACTGCATCCTATGATTCCTATCCCATTCCAAGATCAATAAATTTTAATTATTTTTTTTAGATAGACGGCAGAATTTCTACCAAATGGGAAACCAGAAAAGCATAAGAGACCAAAGAAAAAGTGTTCCATAAGTCGAGCGTTGAAATTTAAGAGGGTGGTCTTTAATATAATTTATCCGCTGCCAAATATGTTCCAAGAAGGAACACTGCCTGGATCTTTATAGCAGCATAGGTTCTCCCCCTCCTTCTCTTCCAATCAGCAAGGAGAGAGAAACACTTGTTTCACCGAGTGCCAAGATACGATGGCTGAAGAGAGAAGAGAAGAAGAAGAAGAAGAAGAAGAAGAGGTATTCATTGGTTCCATCGATCAAGGGACGACAAGCACGAGGTTCTTCATATACGGTCGCCATGGGAAGCCCATCGCTTCTCACCAAGTGGAATTCACTCAGATTTATCCCGAAGCAGGGTAGGTTGATGATTCATCCCCATCTTTCTTTCCTCTTTTTGGGCTCTTGTTGCCCTCTTAATACCGTTGCTTCTTGTATCAGGGACTAATTGTTAAGAGTTGCAGTGTTTCAAATGTTTTTAGGGGTGAATTCACTCTTACCCACAAAAGGATGGGTGCTATTTCTTGTAGTGATTTTGTCATTTCATGGGTCTGGATGATGAGATTCTCTTAATCTCTTTGTGGGTACCCTCGAAACAGACTTTTTATGAATATAAATTGTTTATTTGAGGATCCCTATATTATTTCGAAGGTTGATGGTGTAATCTTCTTGTTTTCTCGATGGGTGTTTGATCAATTTCTTTTTGATGATTCATTTTTTGTTTTGTTTTTTTGTTTTTTCTTCAATCGATTAAAAGATGGGTGGAGCATGATCCCTTGGAGATACTTGAAAGTGTAAGGGTTTGTATGGAGAAAGCAGTAGACAAGGCTACCGCAGATGGGTACAATGTTGATAAGGGGCTCAAAGTCATTGGCTTGACTAATCAAAGAGAAACTACTGTTGTTTGGAGTAGGTCATCTGGATTGCCTCTTTATAACGCAATCGTCTGGATGGATGTTAGGACGAGCTCAATTTGCAGGTCTCTCTCTCTCTCTCTCTCTCTCTCTCTCTCTCTCTCTCTCTCTCTCTCTCTCTCTCTCTCTCTCTCTCTCTCTCTCTCTCTCTCTCTCTCTCTCTCTCTCTCTCTCCAGTGCTCTGTTTTGTATTAATTATCTTTTGTTTAATGTCTGGCAGAAGGTTAGAAGAGCAATTGCCAGGGGGAAGGACCCACTTTGTGGAAACAGCTGGTTTGCCCATAAGTACTTACTTTAGTTCTGTTAAGCTGTTGTGGATGCTCGAATCTGTTGACGAAGTAAAAACTGCAGTGAAAACAGGGGATGCTCTGTTTGGTACCATTGATTCTTGGTTAATTTGGAATCTAACTGGTGGTTGTGAAGGTGAAGATAGGCATCAGAATAAAGTTCATGGCGTCCATGTTACTGACTGTTCTAATGCTTCGAGAACCCTTTTGATGGACCTCAAAACCTTAGATTGGCACCTCCCTACCCTTGAGATCCTCGGCATTCCTCGAGAGATCTTGCCGCGTATTATCAGCAATGCTGAGGTGATTGGAGAAATTGCTAATGGTTGGCCAATCTCTGGTGTGCCAATCGCCGGTTGCCTGGGTGATCAGCATGCTGCCATGCTGGGACAAGCATGTAGGAAAGGGGAGGCTAAGAGCACCTATGGCACAGGTGCTTTCATTCTTTTGAACACCGGTGAGGATATTGTGCCATCTTCACATGGGCTGCTTAGTACTGTAGCCTTCAAGTTGGGGCCTAATTCTCCAACAAATTATGCACTGGAGGGGTCAATTGCTATTGCTGGTGCGGCAGTTCAGTGGCTGAGAGACAGCCTTGGAATCATTGGGACTGCTGCTGACATCGAGCTGTTGGCGGACTCGGTTGAGAACACGGGTGGTGTATACTTTGTTCCTGCATTCAATGGCTTGTTTGCACCATGGTGGCGTGACGATGCGCGTGGTGTGTGTATAGGAATAACGAGATTTACCACCAAAGCACATATAGCACGCGCAGTGCTTGAGAGCATGTGTTTTCAGGTGAAGGATGTGCTCAATTCGATGCACAAGGATGCAGGGGAAGGGGAAGCAAAAAACGAGAAGGGTGAGTTTTTGCTGAGGGTTGATGGCGGAGCTACTGTAAATAATCTACTCATGCAGATTCAGGTAACTTTTCTGTGGATTACTTGCTTCTTCTGAAATTCTGGATATAAATGTTCATGTTGCATTTGAAGGCTGCTAAAACTTGGGACTTGCATCTGTCTGCCTGTTTATTCGGAGCCTAACTTTACCAAATATGAGCTCTAGTCTTTGAAATAGATAAGATCAATGCTTAAATTAATGCACGAATTTCACGACTTATTAATTAATTATCCACATTTGAGGGTCTGAAGTTATGTACAGTCACCTGTCTGTTTGGATCCAATTTCTGAAGTCATTGCATTATACTTTCTGGTAAAACTTGTGCAGACAATGTAGCTAATTGCAATGAATGCCATCCATTTTTCTGTTCTTCTGTAATTACTTTTAGAGTGAAACGTTCATCTCAACTGCATAGGTTGATATAAATTCCACTAGATTTGCAGTTTATCTAATTTAATTGGCTTTAGGATGTTGAGCTAACACTTTGATAAACATCATCATGCTTGAGTGTACGCAGGCAGATTTACTGGGGAGTCCAGTGGTGAGGCCAGCAGACATAGAGACTACCGCACTCGGGGCAGCTTATGCAGCTGGATTATCAGTGGGAGTTTGGACGGAAGATGACATATTTTCTGGTGTTGACAAGAGGGAAAACCCTGCAATTTTTTACCCTCTCTTGGAGGAGGAGCACAGAAGAAAGCGGTTTGATTCATGGTGCAAGGCTGTGTCAAGAGCATTCGGCCTGGCCGACCTTTCATTCTAAGTGAATTCTATTTGGCTTCAGTTCTTGTGATTCCAAGATAGTCTTACAAATAAAAACTTTATATTTAGCCTTTGGTTCATGGTGACTATGCTCTCTCTCTCTCTCTCTCTCTCTCTCTCTCTCTCTCTCTCTCTCTCTCTCTCTCTCTCTCCAATTTTGGATGATATGTGGCAGCACCTATGACGCCATATACCTAGGACAAAGACTTTTCATCTCTAAGGTTTATATAATAGTATTGGATTACCCCATTTGCTCAACTAGATCTATTAGTCCAACGAAAGCAAACAAAGAATTCAGAATAATAAGGGTCATGACACCATATAACTTGTATGAAGACGGTTCGTCTCTGAGGCTGGAGCCCTTCCCTCCTCCGTTTGGTCAGCTACATCAATTAGTCCGAAGAAAGACAACTGGAAATTAAAATAGAAAGAAAATCTAGGAAACTCAGTTGATCCCTGTGACAAAACTAGAATCAAAATACATGCATGTTTTTGCACCCACACACTCGCACGCATGCACGCATAACCCATGATCCTAGAAGCAACCTACAAATGGTGGAACTAGAATAGTAGAATGGTCATTGCAGGTACAAATATGAGATATCATTATATACTTTTGTTAGAATGGAATTAGTGTATATGGTATGCGCATTATAATCTATATTATTAGATAAATTATGATCACCTTTTAAATGATGAATTTCCTTATCAAACTACTCGATGAAATGCATATCAAGTATTACTAAGAAGAACAGAGGCCCCATCTACTTTTGAGATTCAAAATTTAGTTGTGGTACTAACTTTCGTTCTATTTTGAATATTATTGAAAAGGACAATTATCCATTCTCTTTGAAAAGTCTTGGAGGTGAGATCTTTTCCTACAAGCAATGCCTTGACCCGAAGAGTCGTGTTGGGAAAGACCCACTTTATTCTGTCCATATCGGAAAAGCCTTATAAAGACCCACCTCAGTTTGACTAAATAATCCCATCTTTCTTTTATTATGAATACGATGTTTAATACCTCCATACCTCTTTTAATATAAACCCCAGTAGTTGTTAAATTCAACATCATCTGCACTTTTCTTTTTCATATTCATTCCAAGTTTGCATTTTTGCAAGTTACAAAGTGATTTCTCATGACCTTTTTGACCAATACATCACACACTGCCAACTTACACGAGCTTGTGAATCTGTTCATGATGTGTGGTCATCATTACTCTCTAATGCGTTGTTTCAACATTCTTTAGTCCAAATCACATTACTCTGAAAGGAAGAGTTTTTCTTTGTATAGTGAAAGAGCTTCAGGTAGCTCCTTCATGACCAATTTGTTATAACACAAAAAGCTGTCCATACAAGAGAATTATCTCATAACATGCTATATTATCGATTATTAGATTATTGTTAGCAAGAAGAAATTTCCTTTTAGAGTTGCGATATGAAGTCTTATAAGTTTAAGCATACAAGGACTTTTCATCACTTGGGGTAGTTGACATTTGGCAAACAAACTAAATCTAACTTCAGCTAATCTTGCAAGTTAGCTTTGAGCTGCACTTCGGTCCTTTTGGTTGATCCTCCTCAGATTTCGTTTGATGGGCTCAGCCTATTGTTCAGTATGCCATATCTTGGTAGGACTGCTTGAAGACATCCATATACTCTTTGAGGAAAGTTACCAGTTATCTTGCTCTTTTGAAGTGAAGTTCCAAAAGTCTTAAGCATCTTGCTATTCATGAGCAAACCTAACTTAACTTGGCAGGTCCTCCCAAGTCCCAACAATATCCACAGGGAATGCAATTTTCTAGCTTCTCCAATGCCCTCTTTTGTGAGGGCTCAGTAGGGTCACGCTCATCCACAGCCTCTTGTTGAGCCATCCTCTTTTCAACAACCCCCATAACTGATGCATTGAATTCCCCAACCAATTTCCCTTCCATTTCCCCCTTCATTCTTCTCCTCATCTTAATTATAATTAATACCCTCCTGTTCCACTTCGTGCTAAGGGTTATGTGCATGATATGCATTAGATATGTGAATTTGTGTAGAACATTAACTTTTTTAAGGCTCTAGAGGTTGAACATGAAAATCTAAGAAAGAAGGGGTGTGCCTAGGTATTAGTCAAAAGAGCACCTATGTATTATATGAATTTTTTGTACTTTTTGTTGGGGTTTGGCTCAAAACTGTCCTAAGTTTCCTACACATTTCCTTATTTACTTAAAGTTTATGTGTTTCTAGCCTTTCGGGCCAACATTGAAGGTTGTGAGAACCTCTCTTGTTTTTTTTATATAGGAGGTGTTGGAGAGTGACTTGTATAAAAGGTGGGTGATATTAGCAATGTCACCCACCAACCACAACTACTAACCTTTGCCTCCTTATGTTCAAGTGTGATTCAAGGAGATGGGTGTTAGTGGCTATGATTGGTGGGTGACGTTGTTAATGTCACCCATCATTTTATATGATCCACATTCACTGTGTTGCCTTAGAGGGCAAGGCCTTTTTGGATCTTGGGTTTTTTCAATAAGTTTGGATATTAAACTTTGGATTTGAATTTAGATTTGGTTTCAGTTCAGTTAATCTCATCATTGACCTACCTTTTTAGTATTTGGGACCGATTTAATTTTCAAGTCTAAAATCAACCTTTGAGCAACCCATTAATAGACTTGTATGAGACTTTTTTAACACAACCTTATATCACCTTGGATTTTTTTGTACCTTGGACCATATCCATTTGGTCCTTGCATGAGCATTTATAGTCAAACAGTCATTGTGGCGCTCTTCTCCTTTGATCGTGACTTCTAACTTGCATCTAGAAGGTCTTAACTACAAGAGGGTAATTTTTTACCTTATGCCCTTCTAATCCTTTTTCAGTGCTCTCTTTGGGCTAGCCATTTAGGCCATTATGGCTAGCCGTTTGACCAACCCAGGCTCATAATGGTTAGCCGTTTGGGCCCCTTTTAAGGACTTTATGAGGGTTGGGCTTATATAAACCCCAACCCTCTCCCTTTCTTCTCACCAATCAAGCTCTCTCCTCCTCTCTCGAGCTTCTCTCTCTATTGAAGTGAGATTCCTAGCTCTCTCTCTCCTACTCTCTTTCCTTTGTGATAAGTCTAGACCTTGGCTTAGACAAGGCTTTGCCCAGGTGAAACCTAGGGTCCCTACTCAAGTTGAACCTAGGATCCATACCTGAATACGTACTCAGCATCCTACCTAATATGAACTCAAGATCCATACCAAATTTGAGCCTAGGATCTAACTCATAGCCAAGCTTAGAACAACCTAACTTAGGAAAGAGGCTTTTCAAGGTGGTCTATGTCGAGGTTAATCGGTCTCACCAAGTACAGGGCATAGTCCAATCTTCATGAGAAGATGAAAGCTCGGTTGTATTCTGAAAGCATAGTTGCAAAAGTATTGCATTGAGGATTTGATAAGTGGGACAACTATTTCTTGAAAGATAGCACATGTAATGCATGCCTCTTTGCACATCTGGTTTAAGCTTGGATGCCTGACCCACTGAATGAAATAATTTTTCAATATTTTTTTAAAGTACTTCAGTTTATATATACATATATATATATATATATATATATATATATATATATATATATATATATATATATATATATATTAAGTACTTCACTTTCTTTGCACTCAAGCAATTGAACTCTAGGGGGAAAATTATGGGCTTTCTTGACCTTTTAAATGTTATTCTTTATTTTCTCTTTTTCCTAATGCTTTGATCTGGTCTTCTACGGAGAACGGAGAGGGGGAAGGGGTTGAAGAAGTCTTTTGTATGGACCACCCAGTATGATCTGTGATTCACTGAAAGGCAACTGAATTATGAGCCACTGAATATCAATTACACATCAATCACTTCAAACCAAGACCGTAGTCATTGTGACACAAGATCGGCGACCTACTCAGCAAAGCAAAAGAGTTAAGTTGAAAGAAATTGGTTAATCATGTAGGGTTAAACTACAGAGCATATTTTGCTTATAAACATTATAAAGAATGGTCAGGCACATCAATCCATGTTTTGTGTGGCTGGTTGCATTACCTTGCAAAACACTTCGCATTCACTAGAGGCATATTTAACATCTTCAAGCAAAGCCCTTTGGTTGTAATCGCATTGCCTTTCATCTAAATGCACACAACTTTGAAAAGCTTTAAAATTATAATTCTTTATTAAGGAAACATGATTCTTTGTTGAAGCCATCAATGAAAATTACTAGCGGGGCACCAGGATTCTACACTTGGGGTGGGAGCATTATTGCTTCAATTTGGGTTGGATTATTTCTGGTTCAAGTCTGAGTCTATCTCTAATATCGTTCAAAATAATTTTACCCCAACAAAAATCTACTTAATTACCTGGGAGGAGAGAGAGAGGGGGGGGGGGGGGGGGGAGGTGTAAAACTTATTAAGTAGTGTTGAAAAAGAAATAGCTTGGAACATTTTGTTGGGGTTTTGTCTCAAAACTATGTAGCCTACTCTGTCTCACATTTACTTAGTTAAGGAGTTTTATTGAACATTTCAAAAGTAGTCCCACGTTGAAGAATCTAAAGAACTTCACATGCTTTAAATAGTGTAGAGTTGCAATGGAAACATATCAATTGAACTTCGAATTTTGGTCTTTAGAGTTGTCGGGCTCAGCCTTGGTTTGGTTTGATCATGGTCATTTTTAAACTTTGATCATTCTTTTTTTGTTCTTGAGATAGTTTTATCCCCAAGACCAAGATTGGCCCTCTAGCTTTTGACTGACCCATTTAAGAGCATTGACCAACCATTTGGATCGAAGACCCAATCAACTTAGTTGTTGCAGCATCCTTGACCTGATCTAACGGGCATGCATGTAACCATTTATTACCCAATGTCCCTTAGCTGCCCATGCTTTGCTGACTACGCTCCAGATTCTGAACATTTTTTGCCTGGATAGTCATTCCAAACCCTTACTTGGTCCTTTTCGTATATTTACCATGCTTAGCCAGTATGTCTGTTTTGACTAGCTGTTTAGGCCTTTATGACTGGCAGTTTGGCCAGCCCGGGCCTTTGATTACTAATTGTTGGGGATGGACCTATATATACCGCAGTCCTCTCTCATTTCTATCGTCTTTGTGTTTTTCTTATTTCTCACTCTAATGAGTTTAGAACTTAACTTAGTCAAGACTCTACTTAAGTTAAGCCCAAGGTCTCTACCTAAGTTCAGCTTAGGGTCTACCTAAATTAGTCAAAAGGCTATTCAAGGTGATTTGTATCGAGTTTTTTGGTCTCACACAATGCAAGGCGTGAGCCGACCTTCCCAAGTAAACAAAAGCTCAGTTGTATCTTGTTAGCAAAATTGCATGAATACTCATTACATCAAGGACTTATCCTAAGTGAAATAACTATTGCTTAAAAGATATCATGTCTAACTTGTTTCTCTTAACGCACTTGGTTCAAGCTTAGTTGGCATAAATATTGAGTGAATTTTTTCAATAATTTTCAAGCGAAAGATCTGCATAATTGCAATTGTGAATATTGGCAACCAAAGTCACCTAAGTTGTCTCATTGGATGACACTAATTTCAAAAGTTGATAGTATAAGGTTTGCATTTTTCTCATAATTGAGGTATGTACTCAGGGATACATATCCAAAAGAACGGGAGAATGATGCCATCGTTGAAAATAAAAAAAGAAGAAAGTGAAAGAAAGATGACTTCGTACATCACGACCACATCCTGAATGTTCTTTCGGACACCTTGTTCAACCTATACTCAAAGTTGGTATAGCTAAGAAGCTATGACAAGCATTCAAAAGCAAATACAAGATGGAGGATGAGAGAAATCATAAATTTTTGGTTAATAAGTTTATGAATTTTAAATTTTTTTATCACTACCACTTCAAGTCTATAAGATGTAAATTCTGACAAATCAGATTAAGTTAATCTGAGAGTATGCATCTTGATGAATCATTCAAAGCAGCTACAATTATTGGTAGATTATCACCATCTTAAAAAGATTATAGAAATAAATTGAAATATAAAATTGAAAAGTTTACCTTAGACTAACTTATTCAATATCTTATCATTTAACTGACATCATCAATGTAACTGAAAAGAAACTTGCATTTTCATAATTTCATATCACGACTAGAATCTATGTCGCAAGGACAGACACATCCACTTTTGTGAAATTCTTCGCTGAGAGTAGTATAAATGAGGATATGATGAATTGATCCATGTCACAAGACTAGAATCAAAGCACATGCATGTGCACCCACACACACACGCACGCATAACCCATGATCCTAGAAGCAGCCTACAAATGGTGGAACTAGAATAGTAGAATGGTCATTGTAGGTACAAATATGAGATATCATTATATACTTTTGTTAGAATGGAATTAGTGTATATGGTATGCGCATTATAATCTATATTATTAGATAAATTATGATCACCTTTTAAATGATGAATTTCCTTATCAAACTACTCGATCAAATGCATATTAAGTATTACTAAGAACAGAGGCCCCATCAACTTTTGAGATTCAAAATTTAGTTGTGGTACCGACTTTCGTTCTATTTTGAATATTATTGAAAAGAACAATTATCCATTCTCTTTGAAAAGTCTTCGAGGTGAGATCTTTTCCTACAAGCATTGCCTTGACCCGAAGAGTCGTGTTGGGAAAGACCCACTTTATTCTGTCCATATCGGAAAAGCATTATAAAGACCCACCTCAGTTTGACTAAATAATCCCATCTTTCTTTTATTATGAATACGATGTTTAATACCTCCATACCTCTTTTAATATAAGCCACAATAGTTGTTAAATTCAACATCATCTGCACTTTTCTTTTTCATATTCATTCCAAGTTTGCATTTTTGCAGTTACAAAGTGATTTCTCATGACATTTGTATTCTGGACAAAAGCCGCCTGGTGGGTCCAGGCAGCTTTGTTCAGCGATTCAAATGCCCCCCAATGAGACATTTGTTTCAGCACCTTTCATATGTTTGAAAGGGAGGCTATTTCCCACCAGGGACGGGGAAGTGGCTGTAGGGCCCATCCCATGTAAACGGGATCCCCCCATTTTCGTATGAAAATGGGATCTTACCCCCCACGTGGAGCCTGTTTACTGCAAAACTGGCTTCCAGGACTGCACATAACAAACGAACCCCAAAACTTCTTCATAAATTAACTGCAAGGTGGGATGGCGACCATAGTTGGTTGGTACAATGTTGATTAGGCTTTGAGGTCCTTCACTTGCATACTAAATATTATCCCGATGTTATATCTTGGTTATGCCCCGTTTCTAAATTTATTTTGATGTGGTGAACAAGAGACACTGCTTTTGTAAGCAAAACTAAACAGGAAAATTTACTGTAAAATATGGTGGACAATCATGTGTATCAGTTTCTAACAAAATATCTTCCCACTCGTAATGCTCAAACTTGCAATCAATCGATGCTTACTACTTTCCAACTAAACCTTTATTCCCAGTGTATGATATGAATTCCAACTTTTATGCTACTTTGTTTTCGGTAAATAAGCCTTGTAATAATGAATCAATAACAAGACAAGAAGACAAGAAACTAAAACTGCTAGGCAAATTGTATATCGTTTTCATTAATTGAATCTGTTAAACAAAAAGCAGTAACCGCTACATGAATTGTATGTAATGGTTTTCACTTTCACATGTTCGACAGAATATTATACATGCTCCGTTATCAGGTCTTTCTGCTTTTTTCAATAAGTGAATCGGATTTCGGCAGCCAGCAAATGTACCGGCCTGTGTGAGCAATGTGAATATTCACAATAGTAGTGCAGTGGATGAACTCATAAGACTCAAAAAGAGGCCCATCAACACGCCTTTAAACCAATGAGCATATCTTGTCTGCAGCACAAACCATAAAACCAGTCATAATTATAAACCTTTTTCTTATTACTTGGTAAGAGAATAGAATCTCAAACCTATGGATTGTCATAATTTTAAAGGTGGATCAGGACCAGCATCCACCACCGAGCAAGAATAATTGTCCACTGAGAGAGAAAGAGCCGAAACCGGATTTCAACATAGCCACAGAAAGGGCAGGAGCAAACAAACGAAAAAACAAGCGGCTCACACAGGAGCCGCAAAACCAATAAGGTCTGGAGGGAGCGGAGTGACAACAGGAGGAGACGTTAGAACGGGAAGATGAATACGCAGAATCGCGTAAACGTCCACTAATTTTTTTTGCGCAAGATGATTAATGTCGACCGGAGATTCCTGAAAAAGGGCATTGTTGCGCGCCATTCAAACGAACCACTAAATGGCAAACAACCACGACCTCCAGATTAACTCACTGCTTACTGTGCTGAAGGCAAACCCAAGATGAGGTCTAACGCAAAGGATTCCTCCATAACCAGGACCTCCGGGTGTCTCCAAGTCCTACGAAAGATCTCCACAAAGGTAAGGCAAGACCAAAAGAGGTGGAACGAGGATTCTTCAATAGCATGACAAAACACACATCAGCTCGGAAGCTGGAAGCCCCACCTCTTTAAGGTAGAGTGAGTTTGGACCTTATCGTGAAAGATTAACTAAGCCGGGACCCGAGAACGGGGTGAAGGGCCCTTCGCCCAGAGCGCAGATTCGAGCAACCCGGCAGCCCCCGGGAGAAGCAACGATTCAGGAACCTCCCGACAGGAGCAATAGCCCATGCACCCAGTTACCAATATCGGCTTGATCATCAAAATTGTCGCTGAAGAAAGCTAAAGCTGACAACCATGACTCACGCAAATGGGAAAACGCTCCACGCCGCGAGCAGAGGAAAACCGGAAGGAAAGCAGGAAGCCCATACTTAGAGAGAAGAAAAATAGTGCAAGGATTACCCGATTAATGAGCAAGCCAGCATTGCTTAGAGACCAGGGCAATACTCCTAAGTCTAGGCGCAGGAACACCTAAACCGGTCATAGAACGCGGCAAGACCACCGAACGCCAGCCAACCAGGTGGCGCTTACCCTTGAGATGACACCCAGACCAAAAGAAGCCTGCCAGCAGACGTGTCAGCTGCTTTTCCACATCCACATGCATCAGAAACATGGACATGAAGAATTCCGGAATGGTCGAGAGAATGTGCTTCACTAAAGTTATGCGGCTAGCGTACGAGAGATAAGAAGCTTGTCACGAAAGTAATTTGCGCTTAACTTTAAGAAGCGTCGGAGCCCAGGCCACAAAGGAAAGGCGCTTAACTTGTAACGGCAAACCCAAGTACAACATCGGCAGCTCAGATATAACACATTTAAAAATCTTCATCCCAGCAGCTAACATAGAGGGTTGGACGTGGAACATAGAAAGGGAACACTTTTGCTCATTGAGAGAAAGGCCGAAAAGAGAGAAATTTGAAGAATAAGCTTGAATTGAAGCATCTGATGAACACTAGCGCGGCCGAAAATAATCATATCATCAGCATAAATAAGAGCATGAGCGTGGAAGTCCTGGACCGGTAAGGGGTCAATGAAAATGCAGGCAGCGGCCCGCTTAAGCAGCACAACAAAACCCTCGACGACCGCATTAAACAATAAAGGCAAAAAAGGGCAACCTTGATGCAGACTCCGCTCCAGCTTGAACTGTTCCCCGAAAGTGCCATTGATATTCAACATAGCCTGAGAATTCGAGACTAGTTCCCTAACCCAACCATAGAACCGACGACCAAACCCGAAGTTCGATAACATTTGAAATAAGAAGGGCCATTACACATAATCAAAAGCCTTATGAAAATCTAATTTAAGAACGAAAGAAGGCTGACCACAAAGATGCAAAGAGTGCACAACCTCGGTTGCCATGATAAAAGAATGATGAACCTTCTTATTATGGATGAAGGCGAACTGAGAGTCGGAGAAGATCTGCTGAGCCACCGATTTCAACCTGTTTGCCAAAACCTTGGCAATCATACGGTAAAGAGCACTCATCACCGAGATCGAGCGAAACCGAGAGATATCCGAAGCGTCGACGTCTTTAGGAATAAGCAAAATAATGGCTAAATAAAAAAGGTAGGGCAGCCTGAAATTGCGATAAAACTCATCGAAGAGGCTAACCATGTCTGGTTTGACAGAATCCCAAAAAATCCTGAAAAAGTCAACATGGAACACATCAAAGTCGGGCGCTTTCCAACCAAACAGATCCTTGATAGCACGAAGGATCTCAACATCTGAGAATCTTCTTTGTAAAGCACAAGCTTGGTCATGGGAAATCGCTTGTATCATGACAGACCCAATATTTTCCTCTGCAACCACTGAAGAGGCATAAATAGACTTGAAATAGCGCGTGACGGCCTAGTTGACAAGTTGATCAGAGAAAGATATGTTCTCAATAGAGATAGAAGGGATGGCCTTCCTCCCATGGCGATGGGACACATAGGAGTGAAAAAATTTAGTGTTGCCATCACCGACTTTGAGTCACTTCACCCTGGATCGCTGCTTACAATGGATTTCATCCCTGACTCTCCAGTTATTCAACAATATAGATAGCTCAATGGACCTGCCCTGGAAACTCAAAAGTTGAGGTTCAGAAAAAGCGTCAGGAAAAGACATAGACTGGTACAATTTAGAAAGTTCACGCTCCCAGGCATCCAAACGCTGAAATTTCACAAAGTTGCAATTCTGGATCCAGGCCCTGATATCTTTAGCAAGACGCGAAAGCTTGCTAATAACCCGAAGAGCAACCTAGTGCTCGACAGAAGGTTTAGACCAAGAGGCCGAAATAACCGAATTGAAATCCGACTCCTGAAGCCACCATTGCTAAAAAACAAAGTGTCTGATGAAGGAGAAGTCATCCCCCCAAAGAGTGATGAGCTGACCAAGGTCAGAGATAGAGGGCGCAAGCAAAACACATTTAACGTCAGGGATGAGGTCCAACAAAGAAGGGGTGACAAATACTCTGTCCAGAACCCGACAGCACGAGCGCGATCGCCTATTCGACCAAGAGAAGCGCTCGCTGGTAAGAGGAAGAGGATAAAGGAGATACCGGCGAACAAAGTCTTGGAAGCCTCGAATAAAGAGATTAGGAAGGACGATAGAATTGGAATCATGAGGAAAAAGCAAACAATTACAATCGCCCATAAGAAGGTGGCACTGATCATTAGAAGTAACCACCCTATCAAGGTCATCCCAAAACACAGGTCTCCTGTTAGCGAGGTTAGGTCCATAAACCACGGACACCACTGCTCTCCAACCAGTCGATTGTAAGCTGAAGGCAATAGACAAAGAGTAGAGACCCACGTTCAGCTACGATAAATTTGAAGACTTTTTACCAAAGAAGAGAATACCACCGGCATGGTTGACCGCTGGCTTAAAGAAAAAATATGGATCCCACCAAATGGAAGAAGCGACCGCAAACGAGATGTCCCCCATTTTAGTTTCACAAATGGCAAACAGGTAAGGATTAGCCTGTTTAATCCAACTCACCAAAAACAAGTGCTTGGGGCAGAATTGAGGCCCCTAATATTCAAACAAACGAGCTTCATGACACAAAATCTGAAAAGACCTGTGGATGCCGCAACCTGGGCGATCTACGAGGAGACCAACCAGGAGAAACCGAATATAGAAAGATAGTCCTCCTCCATCTATGGTTACCAATGGGGGAACATTGAACATTCCTGACGGGAAAGTCATCCTGCGAAGAACCGAACGAAACAAAAAGGGGGGCAAAAGATATCTTCGAAAATAGAATGGAGACCAGAAATAGTCGAATCCATGACAGCCGATAGAGCTAGCAACTGAGATGCTGATAGAGAGATATCCAGCAGTCGAGCAGTGTCGCCGATCTCAATACCCAGGAGGTGCGGACCGGGATGAAGATGGAGCAGAGAGGAAGGCAAGTGGGTCGACACACACCCCGACAGACCTCCGTCGGGGCCAATGATAGGAGAAAAAACTGGACACGAGGAATATGAGATAACCTTCGGGGCACGAGGGAAAAAGGGGCAAGGATGAGGAATCGAGAAGCCAATCACCATGCTGTTACTAGCCTGGTTGGAAATAGCATGAGTCACCATAATATGGATAACAGGGTAAGCAGAATTTCGGAATGAAAAGAGAATGAAGGAAGCGATTGAACTAAGGCCACCATGAGCAAGATTGTCCACCCGCGCCATCGAGCAGCAGCTGGAAAGGGAGAAGGTCAAAGAAAACGTTGGGTCCCAAAGATGCGAAGAAATGACCGACTAACATGGAGAATGGAAAAGAGAGCATGCCTTGGCATGAGACTGCGAGCCCAAACCTGGTAGCACGAGCTACGAAGGAGAAAGCAGAAGCACCACAAGCCCACCTCGAGCAAGCAAACCTGAAGGTGTCACCAACGAGACTTGGGAAGGCGCGCAAGAATAAGCAGACTGAAGGCCCTGCCCAGGAGGAGAAAAAAGCTCCAGGTCCCGAGAAGAGAAATCATTGAAAGGGACAGAGTGCATGGGTCCTTCCCCATGCAGAACGGCCGACGTCCTGGAGATGGATGAAAAAGGTGTCAGGTCCCAAGAAGAAGACAAATTGACCGTATGAGCTGCAACAGAAAAATCAATGCAGGCCTGGGCATAGGCATGCGAGCCCATACCAGGCAGCACGAGCGACGACACTGAATGATGAAGGTCTGATTCCCCACTGCATTCAAGCATACCTGAAGGAGCCGCCAAAGAGACTCGGAAAAGAGCGTCAGGAAAACCAGACCCGCACAGAACAACCGACGGTTGGGAGACATGCGCATCGAGCTGGGTCAGAACGAGGATATCCTTCACCGGAGAAGAGACAGGGGAAGTCGGAGACAACGACTGAGAAACCTTAGCACTGGGCGGCGGCCGGACCGGGACCCAGATAGACCCAATCTTGACCGCGAGGAAGGAATTCGTCGGCTACTGAAGATCACCGATTTGCACCCACAGTGAGAAAGATAGATGTCTGATTGGCCGAGGATTACTTCGGTGAGCATGAAAATGCCCCAACCCAGCATGGGCTTGGGATGGAAGAGACGGACCCACCAAGAGCGAAGGAGAAAAGGCAGAACGTTTGTGCATCCAAACCGGGTGACGTCGAGAGAAAAAGGAGGCATCGAACTTGTGACAGTGAAGGCGCTTATGAAAATTCAGGAAGAAACAAGCAGCACACCACCAATCCCCCGGCCTAGCAAGGCTTAACTGAGATCTAGAGCGAAAGGCATGAAAGGAACGTTGCCAGGAAGAGGGAACCTGCTGCCACGACTTATCTGCCGCCCAAACCGATGGCACACGAAAGAAGAATAGTGGAACCAGCATTGCCTGAGCAAAGCACGCGACGAGAGGCTCCAGCCTTACTCCACGCAGGAAATGTTGAACATCCGAGATGAGAAGCGAGCCCACGGCAAGGCAGGAGCGCAGCGACGCCAAAAGCAAAGAGAAAAACCTATATTTGAGCCTGAAAGGGAGGACAACGTCAATACCCCACCGACGGAGAGCAAAGGCAGCCCCCAATCATTGATAGCAACCTGGATGAAATGGAGGGCTTGCTGGTTCGAGCCCAACAAGCGAGGCCCCAAAAACGGGTCGTCGGGGCATATATATATATATATATATATAGAGAGAGAGAGAGAGGTGTTGCGGAATGGAGGTGGAGGGATCGTCGAAGAAGATCGTGATTCAGGAAGAGATGGTGGAGGCCAGGGTAGTACAAAGTGGTGATGGAGAGGGTCATACAGATGCAAAATTCTAGTCATGAAACAATGTCTTCAGCCTAAGAAGCTTCGGTAACTGATCTGAACTACCAACTAAAGGGGCATTTTCACCATTCCAAAACCTGTTCTCTCCGGAACTTGAAGCCATGACTCTCGATCTCCGTAGCAGAAATAAGATGAGGTCCTCTGGCGGCTTCGCGGTAGAATGCCCCGAGCGCTCCTCCCTGTGTGTTGAACCAAACCAGCTCTCCTGCCTTGCTCTGCCTCCTGAGTTGCAGAGATTTGGGCTGGTGAGAGAGGGAGAAAGAGTGTTGATCTGGCCCTGCTCTTCTCGTTGTTGGGGAGATGGAGGGCGACGATGTGCTTTGCTGCGGGAGAAGAGAGGGAGATGTTGCTCTACTCTGAGGAGGAGGTCGTCCGACCATCTCCGTCGATCAGAGAGAGAGAGAAAGAGAGAGAGAGAGAGAGAGAGAGAGAGAGAGAGAGAGAGAGAGACCTTGTGATGAACTGCTGCAGCAGAGATGAGTATCGTCAACAAAATTTGCTGTCAGGCCCATCATCCATGAGCCTACTGAAATATCCTCATGAGCATACATCAGCAATGAAGCACTGCCAAGATAAATTAAATAGAACTGGTTAGTTACAGCAAGGAAAAACTGTGTTGCAGACCGGCATCAACCCACAAATATTATAGTTCCATAATTGCAAAGCACAAAGCTGTTTTACGAAGTTGTTTGGTCAAGAACAAGTTAAAGCTATTTTATGAGGTTTGGCCAAGAACAAGTATTGATGCAACGTGAAATTCTACTCAGACAGCTGTTTTATGAGTCAACTGAACACGGATCTACTAGTATAATCTGTGTAGTGTGGCCTGTGATGCATAGTTGCCAGAGCAAGTGGGGCAAGAATTAATTAGAAAAACAAGTGGTGAGAAACAAGTGTACAGAAGATACAATGACACGTTTAAGAAGCACTGGAAGCAGAAACTAGGAAGCAGGTAGATACTGAAAGTGTCAGGAATCTGTGTTTTATCTAAATACATTTTTTTAGTTTTACCATGAAAATAAAAACTCATCCCAAGTTCAGGTTATTCTAGTAGAGGAATACAATTCAAATATCATGGAAGTTTGATCGCCATACAAGGGTTAGCCAGCTTCCATCTTTTTCTTTCGAAGCGCATAGGTTTCACATCTCTGATGTGTGTTTTTGATGCCCTAAGGCGCTTCTCACAACTAGCCATTTCTATTTCAAATTCATCCTACTACAAGAATATAAAAGAAAATATCATGTCACGACATGGTTTGAATAGTTTAAACAATTGCTTGAGAAAATGGACAATGATCGATAGAGAAAACCATACTTTTAGCTTTCAGCAAAATTATGTTAAGGTCTTGTTATGAAAAAATTGAGAAGTTATTTAAGACCTGTCATATACTTTGGTTCACTAATGATAGGCTAAATGACAAAAACATGCTTTATTATCATATTATAATTTTCTCTACACCTCCAAAATTCATGTTATTTTCCACTAAATCATTTTTGATCAACATGCAAACTAAAACACAAGAAACTAAACATAGACAAGATTAAGAGCCGCAATACAGACCTGTTTATGTTGATATAACGGGCCAAATTTTTCGAGAGAAAATATACTGACCCAGAGGCATGACGAAAATACCTGCATTTAACAAATTATGCCACCAAATACAGCAAGATCAATAACAAATAGCTGCAATAAAGGACCAAAATCTATCTTGGAGAAGATATTACAAGAAAATGAAACATAAATATGAGACATTGCTAAAGATTAAATAACATTAAAGACGTTCAAAAGTTTAACTAGTAATCAGATACCCACGACTTCTCATCACCAAATTTCCACCAGTTAGGTTCATACCACGGTTTTCCCCTGTAGACCAAAAACAAACACAATGAAAAGCAGGAAAAAAAAGGCTAATCAACATAATGCCAATTATGAAACCATTACAAAGATTAACCATTTCAGAAGCTATGTTGCGTACATACTGGCAATGGATTCTCTATCAGACACTAGCACAGAATTTCTCTAGGTTCTTGAAAATAGGATTTCTTGAGACTATCCCGCTCCCTCCACCCGCACCCATGTGACATAGGCTGATATTTATTGCCATGACACGTGCATGCACACACAAATGCATTGTGCCTTCAGCTCAAGCACTACCTGTTAAGATATGCATGCAAGGGCATACCTGTAATTTTGTGTTATGTCACTTACTCATGGCACATTGTGATTATATTGTCACATTTATAAATTTTTTGTAATTACCCATTTAAAGGCTTTCCTAAATAAATGAAAGACCTAGAGCCCTCTCTCCTCTATAGCACTGACATTCACTATCTATTAACACATCAGGTGTAAAATGCTGTTGGGAAGTGTAAGCCCTAAAACTTCTTTGTTGAGATCAACCAATGAGATTGTGATCTATCAAGTTATGTAATTTTTACTCTTCCATGATTATTTTGCTTTTGCAGTAGACAGAGCAACCAACAGTTGTTTTTTAGTCTTCATGATATCAAAGAGCTCCCAATAAACGCACAAAAACCAGCAGTAGAGAGGCGATCTTTTGTCGATCCTCCAAAGTCTAAATCACAAAAGGCTCTAATATCTGTAGAGGATGAGGAAGAGAAAAACATCCCGAAATGCATAGTGCCCCTCACATATAGGATAATCCTACGCACAACAGCCAGATGCACTAATGTAGGTAAGCTCATGAACTGACTGAGTGCATGTACTGCATGAGTAATGTCTGGCCTAATGATGGTCATATATATCAAGCTGCCCACTAGCTTCCTATATACCACAAGATCCGCAAGTTTCTCATCATTTGAACTTCTCAGCTTGATATTTGTTTCCATAGGAGTGGAAACCTTTTTACAGTCATCTACCAACCTTGCTAGTTTGTGTGTTGTAACAAAAAGAGCCCTCTTCTAAAGTAAGCAACCTCAAGTCCCAAGAAATACTTCAAATATCCTAAGTGTTTCATCTCAAAGATACATGCTAGTTTGCTCTTGGTATCAATTATTTTCTGCACATTATCGCCTGTGATAATCATGTCATCTACATACAAGAGGAATATACACTTTTTGGGGCAGAAGAAGCCACAAACAAAGCAGGATCATGATGACTTTGCACAAACCCAAGTGATTTCCCTACAGTGCTGATCTTCTTAAACCAAACACGAGGTGCCTACTCGATCCCATACAGAGCTCGTCTCAACCTCCACACCTTGCCTCGAGAATCTAAATAACCAAGAAGTTCCATATACACTTTATCTTCCAAATCTTCATTCAAAAATGCATTTATTGACATCCAACTGCTAAAGACTCCATTGCTTTATTGCAGCCACAACAAGTAATGTTCTTATGGTAGTCATGCAAGCAACTGGAGTAAACGTTTCAGCAAAATCAATCCCGAATTGATGGCTATATCCCTTAGCTACAAATTTGGCTTGATAACTTTCAATAGACCGATCAGCATTAGTCTTGATCTTATAGACTCTTGTACACCCAACAACATTTTTCTCCGGTGAAAGTTCCACAAGATCCCAAGCATGCATCCTCTCCAGTGCACTCAGCTCCTCAGCCATAACATGTTACTACTCGTCTTTAAAGGAAGCCTCTGCATAAGAGTTAGGCTCGACATAGGAGAAGATTAGAGCTAAATAGGCACGATGCTAAGAAGAAAAAGAATCATAGAATACAAAACGAGTTGGGGGGGAGACACTCTAGAGAGGTGATACTGACTCTAATCTCATGTGCTCTGGATCAACTGGGGAAGAATCAAAATTAGCCTTTAGGTTCCCTATATCCTCTAACTCCATTTTATACAAGAAAGGTATTTCGACTATATTTTCCTGCTTCCTAACATAAGTCTGAGCAAATCCTTTACTCCTATCAATAAGTTCCACCCCTTTAACCTCCACACTCTTCTTGACTACTCCTTCAGGAAATGAAAACAAGAAAAGTCAACAACTTCCTTTCCTTCATGCTCTCCTTTATCAAAGTAAGGTGTGTCCTCATGAAAGATAACATGCCATGATACTCAAACCCTTCGCTCAATTGGGTCATAGCATTTATACCCTTTTTTCCATGAAAACCCCCAAGAAACAACACTTCACAGGTCTTGGTGAGAACATGTGGTACAGACCGACAACGAGTCGGTTCGCGACCAAGACACCAAAACGAAATTCTATTACAGAAGCAGTCAAAGTGAAATTTCAAGAATATGACAGTGACTGATGCTACTGGAATTCGCCTCAGTAAGTCACTGAATTTGATAAAATGATCAACAGAGAAAACGCAGACAACAGAAATGTCTTTCCAACGAATAAAAAATTATAATTTTTCGATATCGGGGTGCCAAGATATGATACGAATAACAGGTCTGACTGACGCACCAGAAATACAGTCAACCGAATGATTATACTCTCTATTCGGGTCTGTTTTCAGTGACTGTAAAGACAGAATTTGTCAGTGGACCGAACACGAGAAATATAGGGGAGTTCTTTAGCTTTTCAACGAATCTGAGCACGCACAAAACAGACCTATATCTAAGGAGATACACTCTAATTACTGAGACTGAGTCAGACGGGTCAGAATGCAGAAACACACAACAAACACAAACACACAAGTTTTTATTTCCGATTTTTAATTTTTGGACGATTAAAGTTCACACTGCATGAAAAATACACTTCTACCGAAACCCAACTCCGGTTAGACAATGCTCAACCCAAACATGAAATATATTCAACCACACATGATTTCAAGAAATAGCTTCACAAATCAGAATTCTTTCAAAGACAAACAGATTCCAAATATGGTGCAAACACAATCCAACTCTATCAATGAGATGACAGATTCAAGAAGCAATAATAACATCCACAACATAAGTTTAATAAAGCAACCAGGTTATAGCTAAACCAATGGAGACAAAAATTGGCTGGTTCAAGCCACAAACACGTTTCTTCAACTCCAATGGTCACAAGATAAGAAGTGCAGTCTAAAACTGCCACCAAGGAACACACGCAGCACTATGAGTCACAAACAGCAGCAACGATGCACTTCGAACAGCAATGGTGGACGCCCTTCACATAAAGCACGATGCAACGAGGATGGAGGGTGCCCTACTCAGCTGCTCCAAGATTGAATACTCTAAGTTCAGCTCAAAACACCAAAATTGCTCATTCTTTCTCCAAGTTTTTTCTCAAAACTTTTCCAAATTTTTCAAAGATGCAAAAAAAAAAAAACCCCCCACAATTTTCTGGAGCTCTTTTAAAGAGCGAAGAAAGTGGTTGTGGCTCCCATTGGTCCCTTGGAAGGCCACCTCCCAAGAGGCCAATAAAGGTCTTACTCTCCTCTTGGTTGGCCAATAGAGAGCCACCAAGAGTAAGAGGATAGTCCCCCTTGGGCGGCACCTCCAAGACGCCCAATGAGGATGAGCGGTGAGGTGGCTGGATTTGATTGAACCCTTAAGTGGCCACCTCACACCTTGGCCAATAGAAGGACCCCCTTATCCCACTAAATAACAGAAACAGTGGACTATAACTGATTAACATATTACATAAATACCCCCAAAGAATAAAGATATGTACACTTACACTAAAGGGAGGGTAGCACAAATAGCTAGTGATACACAGGATACTACTATATTAACTATTCAACAGAAACAGGCGGACCATTTGGAGGCAGAGAACAAAGTGTTTTTATTTTAAAGTGTTTTTATTTTGTGTTGGTTGAGGTGTATGGTGCAGCACTTGGCTCCCAACATTCCAAAATATTTCCAAGATCATATGTGACTTGGCGATGCTTACTCTCTGTACATGGAATAGTAGAAATCTGTCATATCTACGGTTGGCTATTTTTATGATAAGCATGTTAAATAAAATTATTAATTTTATCCTATAAAATCAGGAAATCTGACTCATGTAAAGCTTGTTTTTTCACAAGTAAACTATAACCCCCTTTGAAACCTCTCTAAGGTAAAACATGAGTATATTGGGAAGCTTGCAAAACTAGGGAAGAGGATAGAGAAGTTCATGAACTAAATACCATAAGAACCTCAAAGATAAAAAAACACCACTGAGTGAATTGAAAGTGAAGATGTCGACAAAAAATCATAGAAGATGCATGTGAACCTTTAACCAAGATGCATACTATCAACCTCCACATTCTCAAGAAAATGAAATTGGAGCAACCAGTGCACTGTGTTGACAATGATTCCCCAAGTCTTTTCATCTTTCTAACAAGATGCAACTTGCAAACTTTTTGCCCTTCGAGGCCATCACTCATCTTCATCTCCACTTCCATATAGCTTTTGCTGAAGTGTACCTCATAGAATGAGATGTTTATTGCAAAAATTTGTATTTACACATAAGTTTTCTGTTTTTCTTTTTTGTATTTCTCTGCCATTAAAGATTTAATCACCATTTAATTCAATATCATAAGGCATATACGTGGGACAAAGATAGATTAGTTAGATTCTGCTCACCAAAATTTCAAGTAGGTAAAGATTTCAACTATCCAACAGTGTGAACTTTGAATAAAATATCAAACTTCAGAAGTATTGGATGAAACTAAGGCTGTCAAACTAGGAAGCAGAAGCGGAAGCGGGAAACGATACGGGAAGCGAAAGCGAGAAGCAAGGCATTTTAAAATTTATAGGAAGCGGGAAGCGAAGTATGAAGTTGAAAGCAAAATATGAATAAAAAAATGAAGCAATATGGTAAGTTGGTAACTGAATATGAATCGAACAAGAAACAAATAAAAACTAAAATAAAATTGATTATTCTCATATTTCATGATTTTTCAGTAAAAGAGTTAAATTTTTGTTAAAATCTAACAATGATGGTTACCAAAAGTACATGAGAAGTGAGTGGAAGCGTGAGAGAAAATACATGAAAAACATGAAAAAAAACATGAGAAAGCATAGACCGTGCGTGTGGGAAGCATAACAAGAAGCGTGGGGGAATCGAGATTCCCATGAAGTTTTGGAAGTGAGGAGTATCACGCTTTCGAAGCGAGTTTCCTAGAAATGAGCTTCCCACCTACCTAAGAAGCTTCTAGTAACTCTGGATGAAACCCAGAAAAACATGAATATATTCTGCTTGAGAACAATAGGGAAGCAATAGTACAGCTGCAATTAGCATTACATGACAAAAAGAATAAGCCAAAAAAAATAGATCTAATACGAGCCTATGTAAAGGAAAAGAAGTTGGAATGATAAAGAAAACAAAAGGTTGGCATCAGAAGAATCATGCTTGGTTAAGAAGTGAATTACTCTTCGCTTATGACCTCCCCAGACTTCATGCATCCTACATAAGCCCTGTCCTGACCATGAAAACTTTGAAGAATCCCGATCAGTCCATCTGATGGAGAAAGGCAAGATATCTTAATGACTTACTCAAAAGGATGGACAAATCAAGAGTTGGAGGTAGTAAATTCTAATAGGTTAAATTACTGAAATACTTTACCAAGGTCAATATTGACATTGTCATCAAGCTTAACATAGAAATCAGCATCCCACATTTCAACTGCCGAACTAAAGAAGAATTTAGCTTTTTTAGGCAATTCTTCTTGAGCTTCCTCATGCCCTTCCTAAAGGAAAGAAGAGCAGTTGATCACTATAATCCAGGTTCCAGGAATGGCATTAAAGCATAAATCCAAAGATCACATAATAAATTTGATATAATATTTTGCATATAAAACATGAAGAAATAAGCATCTGAAGTCCACAATACGGAAACAAGTAGCCTCTACAAGTAAACAAATATTCACCTAACTAGCATTCAAGGATTAAGGGTAAGCATTGAATAAAGCACTGATAAATAGTGTGACAAGCAGATATCCCACATGAACAAATGGACAAGAGGGAGTTTTACTTCCATGATGAAAAAAGTAAGGAGACACTCAGTACCAACATCACTTTAAAAGAAATGAAACATTGCAATCTATATACAAAGAGAAATTGGAACCAATGTCTCAAGTATATAGAGCAAATGATGTGTTATGTTCGAACATGATAAAAGCACCTCTGGTATCAAATCATATGTTTACACAAATTTCATTTTCTCGTCAGTGGCATATGACTTTGATTTTGTGATATGCAAGGCAATGTCCATCTATATACAAAGAGAAATTGGAACCAATGTCTCAGTCAAGTATATAGAGCAAATGATGTGTTATGTTTGAACATGATAAAAGCACCTGTGGTATCAAAAATCATATGTTTACACAAATTTCATTTTCTCGTCATACAGGGGCGTTCCCTACTGAGCGACGCGTTGTACTCTATAGGCCCGGAGGCAATGATAAATCGGCAAGGGTTGCTAGGTCGTCGCCCAGAAGCGACGCGTCACACCGGCGCCCGGGTGTGGTGTCAAGGGCAAGGGTTCTCTCACTTTGTTGGACGGGTGGGGGTAAAGAAGATAGTTCAAGACCATAAAATTAGGTTAGCCACTTGGAACATAGGGTCTTTAACTGGTAAGTTGGTAGAGTTAGTAGATGTTATGTGTAGGAGAAAGATGGATATTTTATGTCTACAAGAGACCAAATGGGTAGGTGAGAAAGCAAAAGTGATAGAACCTTGGGGATATAAGATTTGGTATACAAGAATAAATAGGAATAGGAATAGAAATGGAGTAGGGATTGTTATTAGTCGTGAGTTTATAGATAATGTAGTTGAGGTCCGTAGGAAGGGTGATAGGATTTTACTTATTCAATTAGTATTAGGTACGGATATTATTAATATTATTAGTGTTTATGCACCTCAAGTAGGTTTAGATGATTCCATTAAGCATCAATTTTAGGAAGATTTAGATAGAGTAGTACAAGGGATATCTTATGGAGAAAAGTTTTTCATCGGCGGTGACCTTAATGGACATGTAGGCATTAGTAGGGATGGATTTGAGAGTATCCATGGAGGCTATGGTATAGGAGAAAGAAACGAAAGCGGAGAAAGGATTTTAGATTTTGGTTTGTCCTATGATATGATCTTAGCAAACACTTGGTTTAGGAAGAGGGAGTCTCACCTAGTAACATAGATTTTTTCCTACTTAGAAAGAGAGATAGGGGTTGTTGCATCAATTGTAAGGTTATACCGGGAGAAAGTGTAGCTACACAACATAGAGTCTTAATTTTAGATCTTAGAATTAGAAAATGCAGCAAAAGGGATAGACATAGGATAGATCCTAAAATTAAGTGATAGGCATTGAAAGAAGCTAAACAAGGAATGTTTGTAGAGCAGGTAGTTAAGGAAGTTGATTGGTGTCTCGAGGAGGATTCAGAATCAATGTAGAATAAGATAGCGGGTGGCATGAGAAAGGTGGTCAAGGAGGTATTGGGTGAGTCTAAAGGCGGTGCACCACTAAGTAAGGATACATCATGGTGGAATGAGGATGTCAAATTAGCTATTAAGGTTAAAAGAGAGTGTTATAGAAATCTAAGTAAGAGTCGTGATAATGAGAATTTTGAGAAGTATATGATAGCAAAGAAGGAAGCCAAAAAAGTAGTTCAAAACGCAAGAGATAAGGTATATAAAGAGGTTTATGACAAGTTGGATACCAAAGAGGGCGAGAAGGATATTTATAGGCTTGCAAAGATGAGAGATAGGAAATTGAGGGATCTGGGTATGGTTAGATGTATCAAAGATGAAACACAAAGGGTTTTAGTCAAATATGAGGAGATTAAGAAGAGATGGAAATATTATTTTGATAAGTTATTTAATAGAAGTCATGCTCAGGATCTTGGAGACTTCTCCGTTCCTTTTCATGAGATGAATCGTGACTTCATGTGCAAGCTTCAAAAGAAAGAAATTGCAGAGGCTTTGAAGAAAATGAAATCAAGAAGGGCAATTGGCCCAGATGGTATACCTATCGAGGCTTGGAAATGCTTAGGTGAGAAAGGTTTAGAATGGTTGACAAATCTTTTTAACAAGATTTGGCGGACAAATAAGATGCCTAATGAGTGGAGGAAGAGTACTTTGGTGCCTCTATATAAGAATAAGGGTGATATACAAGATTGCACAAACTATCGTGGTATAAAACTCATGAGTCATACTATGAAACTTTGGGAGAGGGTGATTGAGTATAGGTTGAGGAAGGTTGTCATGATATCGGAGAATCAATTTGGTTTTATGCCTGGAAGATCAACTATGAAAGCTATACATCTTCTTAGACAACTTATTGAGAGATATAGCGAGAGGAACAAAGATTTGCATATGGTTTTTATTGATTTGGAGAAGACATACGATAGAGTACCTAGGGATGTTCTCTGGTGGACAATGATGAAGAAAGGAGTTTCTTTCAAGTACATTAGTATAATTAAAGATATGTACGAAGGAGTAGTAACCAATGTTCGCACTTGTGGAGGGGTGACAACCAATTTTCCTATAACGGTTGGGTTACATCAAGGATCTATTTGCTATAGTGATGGATGAGCTTGCAAGATTAATTCAAGAAAATGTGTCGTGGTGTATGTTGTTTGCTGATGATATTGTTTTGATTGATGAGTCTAGAGTTGGGGTTAATGCTAAGTTAGAATTATGAAGACAGACATTGGAAGCAAGAGGTTTTAAGTTGAGTAAGAGTAAGACAGAATATATAGAATGTCAGTTTAGTAAGCAACGAAGTAGTGATGGGAGTGTAGTGAAGCTTGGTGAGCAAGAAATACTGGTGGATGACTGTTTCAAATATTTGGGATCTATCATTCAAAAGTATGGAGAAATTGATGGAGATGTAAATCATAAGATAAAGGTTGGGTGGATGAAATGGAAGAGTGCAACTGGAGTGTTGTGCGATCGTAGAATGCCATTGCGGTTGAAGGGAAAGTTTTATAGGACGACTATTAGGCCCACTTTACTATATGGTACGGAATGTTGGGCTGCCAAGAGACATCATATTCAAAAAATGAGTGTAGCTGAGATGCGTATGCTGAGATGAATGTGTGGAAATACAATAAAAGATAAGATTCAGAACTAGAAGATGTTAAAATGTATACTCAAAAACATTATTGTAAGTATAAATATATATACTTATATACATAGAGATACGTATACATATGTTATATGTATACGTATCTCTATATATAAGTATATATATTTATACATTTTTCCCTTTTTACCCGAAAAGGGTATTTTAGTCCTTTTACATTTTGCGCATATTCCATTTGGAATATGTTGTACCTTTTTTCTTTATTTTTAATTTCTTTTATTTTTTATATTTTTCCTTTTTGTAATTACAAAAAGGTGCCTTGGGGGTCTCCCCAATAGAGTCGTTGGGGAGCCCCCAACGGTCACAATTGTGACCGTTGGGAGCTCCCCAACGACTCCTTTGGGGAGCCCCCTTGCACCTCTCATTTCTTGTATAAATAGGGGTGTTCCCCGTTGTAATTCTTTAAGCTTGAGAGTCTCAAGCATTTGCTTTTATTTATGAAATACATGCATTATTGCATGTTTATTATTTATATGCTTTTTGCATATTTTGTTCAAGTGTTGTGAGAGTGCTTTTGTGCACTTCTTTCATAGAGTATTTGTGCTTGTATGAGTATTGTCTCTTCATAGACAATTTCACATGGTATCAAAGCTCGGTTGGTGATTGAAGATCGTGGGATCCTCTTTTGTTCGAGTGCCTCGAAAACCGTGCATTCGGATCTTTAGAGATTGAAGTGGTGGATCTTGCTTCTCAAATATTTTAGAAGGATCTTGTGCAAAGTAGAAGTTGAAACATTGTATTGGTACGTCTTTTTTTTTCCTTCTCTTTACGCCTTAATGGGTGAGAAAGAGTCTCACTTTGCCCTTGGCTTCAAGTTGAATGGGTCCAACTATCATATTTGGGCCGAGAATATGGAGGCCCACATAAAAGGAAAAGGATTGTGGGGTTATGTGCAAGGAACGATTCCGGAACCGGAACCCAAGATAACCGTAAAGGACGGAAGCGAAATCAAGATTCTTGAGGGAGAGGAAAGAATCAAAGCTCTTGAGGAATACTCCAAGAAACACGACGAATGGGAAATGAAGAACTTCAAGATTCTTTCTTGATTCTTCGCATCCGTCGAAACAAAGATTAATGCCAACATTATCAAATTCAAAAGAGCATCGGAAGCTTGGCATTATCTCGAGAAAATGTATACATCGAGAGATCTATCCCATAAGTATTACCTTCAAAAGAAGGCCCTCTCCCTTACTCAAGGTTAAATGTCGATTAGGGAATATTTTGTCGATCTTTCCTCTATTTGGGATGAGCTCTCTATGCTCGAACCAAAATGGAGTGGAGAGGCAATTGAACTTCGCCACAAGCAACTTGAAGAAGATCGTTTCTTCAATTTTTTAAATGGGTTGAGACCGAAATTTGAGCAAATAAGGTCATCACTTCTATCTACATTTTCTCTTCCCTCTCTTGAAGATGTTCTCACCAAATTAAGTGGTGAGGAGACTCGTATGAGTTTATGCAAACAAGGACCAAGTGTTCTTATGGTTCCTTGTAATCATGAAGAAAACAATGAGGTTAATGCCGTATCAAGACCCGGAAATAATGCAAAGACCTATCGTCCCCCTCATTTTAAATTCCAAAATCAAGGAGGAGATAGTGGACAAAGAGGAAAGAGGGACTATAGCAAGACTATATGTCATTTTTGTAAAGAACTGGGGCATATCAAGCCTGTATGTCCCAAATGGAAGAAGCTTCTCGCTATGGCCACCACCGGTGCACCACAAAAGGAAGAGGCATCATCAAGTGGGTCACTCTCGTTGAACCAAATAATGGAAGCCCTTCAACCTCTTCTCAAGGGAGCTACATTCGGTGCCGTCGTATCTACTTCTTCCATTCCAGGTAAAGTCTCTTGGCTTTTGGACTCAGGTGCATCTTTTCATATGTCCCCAAACATGTTTTCACTTTCCGATTATTCAAAAAATGTTTCTCCGTCCTTTGTTTCCACTGCGGATGGAACCTCTCTTGAAATTAAAGGAATAGGCAATTTTGAAACTCAAGATTTTTTTATTCCTAAAATTAGATTTATACCCAAACTTAACTTAAATCTTCTCTCTGTTTCTCAACTCTCGGACCATGGTTGTGATATTAAATTTTCATGTGATAAATGTTTAATACAGGATCGCCTGTCCGGGAAATTGATTGGGGAAAGCTTTAGAAAAGGTGATTTATACTATATGGAATCTCTTCAAGTTCCAAAATCTTTTTGTAATGTTGCCCGAAACAAAGATATAAATATGTGGCACAAAAGACTTGGTCATCCTAATATCATCAAGTTATCTTATTTACATTTTGCAAAGGATCTATGTAAAAGTTCTTTTTCTTGTAATGACTTTATTCTCGGAAAAATGCAAAGTTTACCTTTTGAGCAAAGAACTATGTTCTCATCAAAACCCTTTGAAATTGTTCATTCCGATGTTTGGGGACCCGCACCTGTAGTCTCAAAAGGAGGCTTTTCTTATTATGTTATTTTTGTGGATGGTTTCTCTAGATATTCATGGATCTTTTTTCTTAAATTCAAACATGAAGTCTTTTCATGCTTTAGAACCTTTCATTCAATGATCAAGAATCAATTTAATAGTAACATAAAGATTTTTAGAAGTAATTCTGGAGGAGAATATCTCTCCAACCAATTTAAAATATATCTTGAAGATCAAGGAATCATTCACCAAAGATCTTGTCCTAAAACCCCACAACAGAATGGTTTGGCCGAAAGAAAACATAGGCATATCATTGAGACCACTAGAACCCTTCTTATTTCCCAAAACATCCCTAAAAATTTTTGGGCTGAAGCAGCTCTTGCTTCTGTTTATCTGATAAATCGCTTGCCTTCTAGAATAGTAGGGAAAATATCCCCTTTTGAAATTTTATATAAACTCGAACCGGATTATAATAGGTTACGAGTCTTCGGGTGTAAGTGTTTCATACTTACAGATAAGAATGACAAACTATCTCCCAAAGCTATTCACTGCGCTTTTCTTGGATATTCTGAAACTCAAAAGGGATTTCGATGCTATGATCCTCGAGAAGATAAGTTATGTCTCTAGAAATGTAACTTTTTTGGAAAATGAAAGTAGATTTGAAAAAAATGTTTCTCAACAAGAAAATTTTGATTATTCCTTCCTTTTTGACTTGTTATCTAGTAATGATGATACATCTAGTGATGATGATGTATCATCAAACCATGATGAGAACATTGAAAGTAATGTCGAAGAGCATAACCAACAAGAAGGCAGGATTTCAAGTGATCCTATAACATACTCTCGTAGAAACCAAGACACCTTTAGAAGTGTTATAGATCAATATAGTGAACTTGTTCCTGCTCTCGATCACCGAAGATCGAAGAGGAATAGGAGACCTCCCACTCGTTTTGTCTCCTTTGACTCCTTCTCACCCCGATATAGGGCTTGCCTTAGTGCCAATCACTCTTATTTTGAACCAAGAAATTTTGAAAAAGCAAAAAAATGTATAGAATGGCAAGAAGCTATGCAAAATGAACTTAATGCTCTTAAAAAGGCTGAAACTTGGGATTTCCAAACTCTACCCATAGGAAAGAAAACTATAGGTTGTCGATGGGTTTTTAAGATTAAAACTAAGAACGACGGATCCCTTGAAAGGTATAAGGCTCGCTTAGTTGCAAAAGGGTATGGGCAAGAGTATGGAATTGATTATAAAGAAACTTTTGCTCCTGTAGCACGAATGGTTACAGTTAGATGTCTTATCACTATTGCATCTATTAAAAATTGGAATATCTTTCAAATGGATGTGAAAAATGACTTTTTAAATGGTGATCTTAATGAAGAAGTGTATATGGATGCTCCACCAGGCCTGGAGATCCCTAAAGATAAAGTCCTTCGTCTTCGAAAGGCCCTTTATGGTTTGAAACAGGCCCCCAAAGCCTGGTATGACAGATTTACCAGTGTAATGCTGGAAAATGGTTTCTCCTCCTGTTATACTGACACTGCTCTATTTACTAGAAAATCTAAGGCAGGGATTGTAATATTATTACTATATGTTGATGACATGTTAATTACAGGTGATGATGTTCAAGGAGTCAAGGGTATTAAGTCCGTCTTGACTTCAAAATTTGAGATGTCAGACTTGGGTTTTCTGACATATTTTCTTGGAATTGAGGTTGCCTATTCGCAACGTGGTTATTTTTTATCTCAGTCTAAGCTTGCTTGTGAGATTATTGACAAATCAGGAATCTCTGATGACAAAGTATGCGAAACCCCTGAAGTCGTGGGAGCAAAAATGAAGATTGACGACGGTGTTCCTCTAATCGATCCTACTCCTTACAGACAGTTGGTAGGTTCTTTAATGTATCTCAGCATTACTCGACCCGATTTGTCACACGCTATACACATAGCCAGCCAGTTTTAGCATGCTCCTACAACCATTCATATGAGTGTTGTGCTTCGCATCATCAGATATTTGAAGGGAACGGTAAATAAGAGAGTATTCCTATCCTCTTCTTCTGAATTAAAATTGCTTGCTTATACTGACTCAGATTGGGGAGGTGACCCTAGTAACCGTCACTCCACCACTGGGTTTTGTATTTTCTTAGGAGAATCTTTGATCTCATGGCGATGTAAAAAGCAACAGAAGGTCTCCTTATCATCTACTGAAGCCGAATACAAAGCCATGGCATCTACCACCATGGAAATAATATGGATTAGACGTCTTTTGGAAGATATGGGAGTAGTTGTCAAAGAACCAACAAAGCTTTGCTGTGACAATAAAAGTGCAATCTACATTGCCAAAAACCACACATTTCACGAGCGAACAAAGCATATAGAGATGGACTGCCATTATGTCAGGGAAGAATACTTGAAGAAGGTCATTGATCTACCATACGTGACGTCTGAGTATCAACTTGCGGACTTCTTCACAAAGGCACTTTGTTCGCCTAGATTTCATTTCCTTCTTGACAAACTTGCGGTTATCACACCGTAAGTTTGAGGGGGGTGTTAAAATGTATACTCAAAACATTATTGTAAGTATAAATATATATACTTATATACATAGAGATACGTATACATATGTTATATGTATAAGTATCTCTATATATAAGTATATATATTTATACATTTTTCCCTTTTTACCTGAAAAGGGTATTTTAGTCCTTTTACATTTTGCACATATTCCATTTGGAATATGTTGTACCTTTTTTCTTTATTTTTAATTTTTTTTATTTTTTATATTTTTCCTTTTTGTAATTACAAAAAGGTGCCTTGGGGGTCTCCCCAATAGAGTCGTTGGGGAGCCCCCAACGGTCACAATTGTGACCATTGGGAGCTCCCCAACGACTCCTTTGGGGAGCCCCCTTGCACCTCTCATTTCTTGTATAAATAGGGGTGTTCCCCCTTGTAATTCTTCAAGCTTGAGAGTCTCAAGCATTTGCTTTTATTTATGAAATACATGCATTATTGCATGTTTATTATTTATATGCTTTTTGCATATTTTGTTCAAGTGTTGTGAGAGTGCTTTCGTGCACTTCTTTTATAGAGTATTTGTGCTTGTATGAGTATTGTCTCTTCATAGACAATTTCACAGGAGATACATAAGAAGGTAGGCGTTGCACCCATTGAAAATAAGATGAGAGAGAATCGTTTACGGTGGTTTGGACATATTCGACAAAGGCCTAATGATGCTCCAATTAGAAGGATGGAGAAATGGGAAAATATATTAGTTAAAAGAGGTCGGGGTAGGCCTAAGAAGACTTGGATGGAGATGATAGGAAAGGATATGAATGCTTTGAACCTCACCGAGGACATGGCATTGGATAGAAATGATTGGAGGAGAAGGATTCATGTGGAAGACCCAGAATGATTTTCTTTTTTGGTTCATATCGCCGACCCTAATTGTTTTGGGATGAAGGCGTAGTTGTTGTTGTTGTGACGGTGGCATATGACTTTGATTTTGTGATATGAAGGCAATGTCCATATTTCCATACATCACAAGAGGACAAAAACAAATCAAATAGATAAGAAAATTTATCTATAAGCAGATAAGGATGTTCTTTGTTCCTCATGTTGGCAAGGAATATCGAATTGGGAACAGCTACATGCACCATATCATGCCCAACCATTTGCAGATTGGTGTCTTCCCTTTCTATCATCATCTTGAAGTAACTGCTTTTGTCCAAGTGATCAAATCATCGAATGTCCTCTCATTTCATCTTTTCATTTTTTTCTTAATGAATTTATATTCCTTTGTCTAAAAGGAATTATTTTTGCCAACATCTAAAATAAAATGAAAGATAAAAAGTTAACCTCTAATACACTGAGCAATTTGACATCATTAACCTCTTTGCAGTGTGCCAAAACTTGAGGGGAAATGTTGCTCATATTGGGCATCCTGGTCTTTGTTTCCTTATGTAGTCATTGTAATTGCATTAGATTTTAAATTCTAGGAATTTGAGTTTCTTGTTGTTCTATCTTATAATAATATCTGTGCAATGTGTAGTTTAAGATTAATAAAGAATCAACGACTTTCTTCTTCTTGAACTACTTTCTTCCTGTGTCTCCTCTCTTACTCTCTTACTAGTATCTTCAGTTCTTCCTTTCAAGATTCACATTGTCATGCATTCATGTGCTGTTACGATCTCTAACTCTACACTTTTGATTTGACTTTTTAATTTTTATCACAATAATAAAAACATTTATCCTCTCATTGTCCTAGAGGTCATAAGGTCCTTTTTTCCTGTTGAGAAATGGCCTTAGGCAAATACCGTGGTAATGAAAGCATGAAATAAAGGTGCCATCCATCATATGCAAAATTAATTTGCCTCAACAATAGTCATATGGATTTTGATTTGCTTGAAGATGTAGTACCCAAATATAAAGTTGGCAGAATGATGATGAGGCTAGATTGACCTAAAATAATACCCACAAATGATCATAATATTCAGTGAGCATCATTTCCATGTGTATGATGCAATGTTATTTTCCTTGGTTGTACCAACATTTCTCGGCATTACTGCAATCATTACAACCACTGGCGGAGCCAGGGGTGGGCATGGGTGGGCGGTCACCCACCCCAGAATTAGAAACCGGAAAAAAAAATCTTCTGACGATGTTAAAGAAAGAATATGCGTCCATGTGTGTTTTCTTCTGCGATGGTAGTGCTAATCTTTTCCTTTAATTTTTTTTACCTTATTGAACTGTGTAAAAACTGCAGAAGAGACGGGTTATTAGTTCGTGGGAGTTGGAGTTCTCTCTTGTGAATATTCAACTAAGATCTGTGTGCTTTTCCCCAGCTTCTTCTTTTGTCATTTGTTCTTTGTGAAACCGTGTAACCTACGTTTATGGGGAACCCGGCTCCACTCATCCCTGTATCATCCTCTGTGGTCATAACTCCCCCGGGGATCTCATTGGTACTAAGTTGTTTTGATCAATCTGGCCCTATCGATGGGTTCAGCACGGTTGATTTAATAGAAATCAATCTTTTGATAGTGTTCTTTAACAAAAAAAAAACATGATTTTCAATTTATTTTGACAGTGTTCTTTAACAAAAAAAAACCATGTTTTTATTAATGGTTATTGATTTTTGAATCAGCAAAAAGTCCTGCACATAAGTCGGATTCTGTCTATTCAAATGCCAATCTTCACTAAATGGATGATGTAGATCACATACACAGGGTCCAATTTGATGAAAACAACTTGCATCGGTGAGGTCCTAATCACAGGAATGACGATATGGATGACTGGAACCTAAATCTGGTTATGGGTGCCATGCAAAACACTATGCTTGCTTCACTAAATGGAGGAAAAGAGGGATTGAAAGTGTGTTGTAGCCTGACCACGGGCAGGCCGATGCCATGAAGGCCCTCAGAATGATGAAACCAGATGGTACCATCAACTTGATGGCCATCGCCTTCTTCGGCCAGGGAGGCTGCTTCTGGAAGAGCATGTCAGATCTATCACGCACAACCAAAATTTCTTCAGACGATGGGTGGGCAAAAAAATTCTGGCTCCGCCACTGGTCCGGATAAATGGATCGTCCTTCAAGACCATAGCATTGTCCCCGAGACCCCAAGTCTGCCCACCCAACGAAAAACTTCTGGCTCCGCCACTGATTACAACTTATGTACCATGTCATGCATCTATTAGTAAGTGAATTCATTATAGAAACATTTTTTCAAGCTAAAGTTTGAAATAAAAGAAGCAAAACATTTTGCAATCTGTAATAGTGATGAACAGAAAAGATGCAGCCACTCAACTAGCAGAAGAAATAGGAAGCTCTATTTCTCCATCATAAGAAACAACTTAATCCTAATGAGATACAACATACAGTATGCACTAACTGTAGTAGTACTGAATCACTTAAGGATTTGCAATAATACAACCAGGACCGTGGTTTTAACAATGATGAGACTTTTAGTCAAACAACCAAAACATGTTTGAAGTTGAACAGCACCATCATTCTTGAAATTTTTCTCATGTGAATCAGCATTAAGTTTTGCATTAGAGTTATATGGCACACACAAACAAATGCATACAATACACGCATGCATAGCAATCATGGACACATGTCAATCAACGAATGAGCTAAATCACTTGCAATCTTGGAACATTTTCATGGGAACTAGCACTAGAGTTTCACATCAGCGATAATGAGCAGCTGACAAATCAAAAGAGGAAAAGCCGTGAAGTTAGGACTCGTGAAAACAAGAAAATGAGAAGTGATTATTCAAACTTGAGGAAAATTTCCTCTTTTGCTCAGAAGAAAAAACCTCAAGAGAAGAAAGAATGATTTCAAAGAACATTTCAGATTCTGTTTTAACTTCATAGTACAATTATCATTCATGAGGGATTCAAGATGTTTCATTACAGCCTAGTTTTATGCTTGCTAGCGACAAGTAATAAGTTGACAGCTCCATACTCCTAAAATCATACAGAGTTCAGGAGGACAAGTATTTGCCGACCAGCAATACATAATAAATTTCTAATACCATGAAGTGATTGTGCATAAAACCATAACAAATAGTATAAAGGACAAGATCATTAAAAAGAGTAAATAGCTTACTAGAATCAAGAAATCCTTTGCTCGATGAGACTCCTCATCAATGTTACGGTCTAGGCTATCACCACGATTTGCACTGCCATGTATCAATGCAAAAATGGTATACTCATTCAATCAAGGACATTAAAGAGAATTCCCTCAGCGATGTATAAAAGAAATTGCAGAAGTCACAAACTATACATTGACAAAAATCAAGAAGAACAGACATGCAATTCATCACTACAACCATTTTGGGTTCAAGTTCATGAATGCAGGAACCAGACCTTCTTCCAATCACAAACCGAATGATGACACCCTTTTCCTCAAGTTCCCGCAAGGCATCACCTAAGATCATGACAAATGGCATTCAACATTTTCTTCAATTAAAAAAATAATAATGTGATATCAGTTTTAACAACTAAAAAACTTAAATAGAAATATCATTTATGAATCAGCAGGTTTCTAAGCCAACTATGGAGTGGTAACGAGTTCGTCTAATTATATCACGCTGATCCAAGGATCATTTGCATGGGAAACAGGAACTTTCTGCTTCCAATAAATGTAACATCGAAACATATCTGCATGATAATACTTGATTCCAATATCAAGTGAAACGGTTTTCCAAAGTTAAGTACGGATCATGATTCTGCATGATGGTTCATTAATGTGCATGCTCGTCTCTGTGCATGCATGTGTGTGTGTTCTCCTAAAACAATAAGAAAACACACTCTGCAATTCAGAGGAGAAAAAAAAATCCTCATGATTATCCATCATGCTGACAACATCACCTGCCATTATAAAAGCAATATGCTCAATTATATAAATGCAGAGTGCATCTTTTCCTCCGCATAAGTTTGCTTGAATGTTGCAAGTCAAGTAAGTTAAACTGAACAGTTCCCAGTTCCAATATAAAAGCAATATGCTCAATTATATAAATGCAGAATGCATCTTTTCCTCTTTTCCTCCGCATAAGTTTGCTTGAATGTTGCGAGTCAAACAAAGTAAACTGAACACTTTCCAGTTCCAACCATCTCACCACGAATTTCAAATAGAACCAATCACAAGGAAACTCATCGATCATATGGAAGTATACCAGCAGTTCAGGAGAACACATTCCACCAAAACTAACTGTGCAAGAACCATATAAGAGACAAAGCAATTTCATACCAAATGTAACCATGATGAAACTCATGATAGCAGAAAGCGTTCTACAACCTACGCACACATCACAATTATTAGTGAACCGTGAAAAGGAGACCCAATTACTCAACCGTTCTGACCTTTTGGCAACCAAGTATTCCGAATCCGGTTCCTGCTCAGGCGGCTACTGAACCCAGTATAGATTCCTATAACAGCAAGATACTTTCGACCAGACGAAGAACCATCCCTGACCAACTGATTTCTAAGGTACCCTTGACTCCTCGCCAGCGTCAAATCCATCTCGGCTTCCACAATCCTTCTTGACAAATCCCTGAAAACCATAAAACCAATGCATCAACCACATATCGAAACCAAAAGCATCTAACAAAGAAACTCTCCCACATGAAATTTGATTCCCCATTCCAATATAACTCACTTGCATCCGAGGCTCAGTAGTTTATCTTCCACAGAAAGAACTTTGGGGACCTAATATCCAAAACACACAAAATGCGCGTCTGATCACTAATCAAATTACAAAGACCAAATAAAATCATGAAGATGACGATGCCTAAAACACAATGCCACAATCCCAACAACAGCATTTCCAGAAATAGTTCAAGGAGCTAAAACGTTTTACGCTTCGATCCGTCGAAAACTCACATTTTTGTGCGCGGATGAATGTTTTCGCTAGAAAAAATCGTTTAAGAGTGAGTCAACAGCGGTAACGAGAAGAAGGAAGAACCAAGGAAGCAAAGGAAGATACGAAGACGAAGAGGGAGACCTGTGCGCTGTTCTTCTGAAGAAGGGTAACCAAGAGGATCCTGTTCTCGGCGTCCTGCCATAACCTGGCAAACGACATCAATCAAACGAACGAACGAGTTAGGCCACCGATAGCACTCGATATGAAACGTAACGGAGTGGGGGCGTGGGAGAAGGAAGAGACCGTCCGGCGATGTAGAGGGAGGCGAGGCAGGAGAAGAAGGCCATGAGGATGACTGATATGCTTCTCTGAGAGGAGGATCTGGCGTGGGATCGCCACCTCCTCTCGTGCTTCAACGAACTCCCCAGACTCATCGCATTGCCCTCCATCGCTGGTTTGTTGATAGGTGATCTCTCAGAAGAAGAACGATCGAACCGAAGCTCGATCGCTCATCTGCGTCACACAACAGAACCCTAATTTCCCAACTTTCTGAAGATTCCTCGCGATTGGAAACAAGGGCAAAGAGGCCCAAATCGAAGACGATCTTTTTTTTGGCGTTTTTTTTCCTCTTCCACGATCCGCAAGAAAGAGCGAAAGACGAACGGATCGAAGAAACAAAAAAGGGAAGAATTTTTTATTTCGTTCTTACGACTCTTCTCGCGGCACCGGCAAGCGACGTGGCAGTTAAAGTTGATTCAGCGGCTTTCAAAACTGATAAATGGGTCGGGTCGGGTCAAGTAAGGACCAAAAGCAAGTGGAGCTTTGTCTTTTTTCTTTGATAGGTAAACTTGAGATAACGCCCTGGGATTTCAAATCTGATACTTCTATCTAGGGATGCAAACCGTTCTGAATCTTCTGATCCGGAACTAAATACATGAAGATTCAGATCGGAATGGGATCCGAAACGGCCAAAAATTGTAAGACCTCTATCTTGAATCGGACCCATCTGCATCCCTACTTCCATCCATTCTGATAATGCCACCTAACCCAAGAAAGTCTCCTGAAGTATGGTTGCACAACGAGCTAGCTCAAGCTCGGCTCGGCTCAAACTGGTTCGGGTGAGTAAATGAGCCAAGCTTGAACAAAAGCTCAGGCTCGTTAAACATAAAATGTGCGAAGCTTGATCAATCTTAGATTTTTTGAAAGGCAAGCTGGGGTTAGGCGGACCCCTACCAGAACAACCATGTGGCAGAAGGATTCGATACTAGGCCTTCAGCTTGACACAAGACCCCACTTACCACATGGGATACCACCTTGGTGGTAAACACACATCATGTACATGTTATGTAGAGACCGTGACAAACAATTATTGTGCGGTTTGGATTTGAACCTTTTTTTTAATTTGTTTTTTTTTTTTTTAGCAAAAACCACCAGGCGCAGAGACCTAGCCGCACTGGCTCAACCTGTCTTACTATGATCATGTCGGCATAAAACTTTGAGGGCTTACTCCTTCAACCTTGGGAGTCGCCAAGCTTCGGCTTACGCAGGGGGTGAATTTTATGATAAATTGGCCTACCTTACTAAGGTGCCCTAGCAACACTTGTTTCGTGGGATTTCACATGCAAAATTGAGAGAGAGAGAGAGAACCTCAACCCTAATATCTCAATGGCCCAGGTTATAAGTAGGGGTGGCAATTTCTGACACGACCCGCCAACCCGCCTCTTAGGCGGGTTCGGGTTGGGCTTAAGCCAACCCGTTTAATAAACGGGTCGACCCGCGTAACCCGTTTATTAAACAGATCGGGTTCGGGTTGGGGGTATGCCAACCCGGCTGACCCGTTTAATAAACGGGTTAGGTGGGTGGGTCAACCCGCCAACCCGTCTGCCCGACCCGTCAACCCGCCAATCCGACCCGTCAACCTGCCTACCTGCCAACCCGATCCGTCAACCCACCAACCCGACCCGCCAACCTGACCCGCCAACCTGAAAACCCGTTTACCCGACCCAACCCATTTATTAAATGGGTTGACGGGTCGTGTCGGGTTACCCGTTTATTAAACGGGTCGGGTTCGTGTTTGCCACAGCCGACCCGTTTAATAAACGGGTCGTTCGGGTTGAGGTATGCTGACACGCCAACCCGACCCGATTGCCACCCCTAGTTATAAGTAAGTTAACAACATTTTCTAAAATCAATCTCCACGTTGTGCCAAATTCTTAAATCCATTCTTACCTTATCCTTTTTCCTTATTCATCCTCGAGGGCAAGTTTGTCATTTCATTAATTCTGATGGCTTTCGTTAGTTCAGCTCACGACAATTAACCTTAAGGATGATTTCGGAAGGATTAATTAAATGGCAAGGATGAATATCGCAGTCGCTATAAGGAAGGGATGGATTTGTAAATAGTTTGTAAGTTACGGATTGATATGAAAAAATCTGAAAAGATTAAAAAAAACTATTATTTAAAATACTCTAATAATGGAATTCCAACTTGGCACTTATAATTTGCAAGTCGGGAGTTTCAACCAGCTACAATAGGCTTTTAAATCCATTAAACACACGTATATATATATATATATATATATATATATATATATATATATATATATATATATATATATATATATATATATATATATATATAGTGTGTGTGTGTGAAAAGTGGTAGTTGCCTACCACTTTTTTACCCTGCAAGCAAACAAGCATTTTCAGATTATTTTTTGCAAATCTAACCCTATAGATGTGTTGGGCATGGTTGATTAGGTAGGAAATGACAATTGAATTTTGTTTTTTAGAAAAATATAATTTTTTAAGCCTTAAATATTTATAAAAAAATTTAAACGATTGATTTTTAAATCTTATAAAAACCTACCTGTGTTAGAATCAGATGAGAGTCTATACTTATAAAAACAAACATGCAGAACAAATTTAATGAAAACATGTAAAATCTCATACAGAGATTCAAAATATTTTGGAAATTCAATTACCCAATCATTTTTTAATGAATTTTCATTATTATCATTGTATGTTGAGGCGTCCTCCATGGTTAAGTTTGGTGTGTGATATCTACTCATGTTACTTAGTAAAATACTTTCATAAGTTCCTATATTCATACTAGAATTATAATAAGACAAATTAATGCATGTCATGTCCATTGTATGTGAACTACAATTGGTCAAACAACAATGACTTCTACAAGTAACATTGTCACTTAAGGGCTTAATGATCATAATGCTTAGTTACCTAAACCATACACAAGTGGGTAGAGAGGGACCATTTTTTGTGGTTAGAAGCTTGGGTGTTCGTTGTTTACTATAAAAAAAATGTAGGCTGAAAATCTATGACTTTCATCCTAGAAGCATCAAAGAAAGAGAAGGGGACTCGTGTGTACAGTCGGTGGTGAAGAAGATGGAGTCGTTGGCTTAGCATAAGGTTGTTGCTAACCTCAATACCTGGTTAGAGGATGTTAGAGATGTGAACACTTGCAGAGTGGTGAGATGAAGAGAGAGAGGGAAAGGGTGGAGGAAGTACCCTAGCAATGGGAGGATGCAAAAACTGAGGTAAAAATGATTGTGAAGAATTAATATAGAAGTTGGAGATGCTAAGGTGAATATTGATATGGATGGTCCTCAAGACATGTAGGAGAGTGAGGGTCTTCAAGGGGCTAAGGACTTTAAGGTGGAGGTGACAGATAAGCTATTGGAGGAGTAAGTGCATGATTCAAGGAAGTAGTTGCACCGACAAACAAGGTTCGTTGGTGGACATGTACTTCTCACAGCAAATTATCATATATATATATATATATATATATATATATATATATATATATATATATATATATAAAGCATGTTTTTAGTATAACTAGTTTGATTCTTGTAGTTGAGTATTTAAAATGCTACATATCAGTCTAAATCAAAAGCATGTTTGTAAAATAACTGTTGATTACTATAATTTGACATGTACGTGTAAAGAATATTTTTAGGATAACTAGTTTGAATATATATTCATTAAATTATTATATATGTATGTATATATATATAACATATCTACAACAATGACATCTCTATTTGAATATTTTTGTATTTGCATACCTGTGACTTTTGTAATTGAATACTTTTATAAATTTGATTGATTAGTTGTTTATATGCATTTAAATCTAAATATATATTATTGATGTGAATGCATGTTTGAATTTAAATTTTTATACAACTGGTGAATTTCTAAACATTTGAATTTTTGAATGTATATGATTTGAATATATAACATACGAATGTATGTTTGAATTTAAATTTATACACAACAGATGAATTTCTGAATCAATATGAGATTTGAATATATAACATGTGAATGTTTGAATTTAATGCATATTCAGTAGGTGAATTTCTGATTCTATGAATTTCTAATTGTATATGAAAGTACTCCATTATTTGTGAAGTAGAAGACATTCACACAATGTGATGCGAGGCAAGAAGTTTTACAGTTATTTTGTGTGAATGTACTCTATTATTTACGAACTTGTGTGAATTCATATGATGTTTATGTCGTTATTTATGAACTCGAGACATTTGCATGACATTTATATGAGTGTACTTCATTCTTAGTGCAAGTAGCCATAAAATAGTGCAGATAATACAAAATAGATGCAACAGTGTATGTTCATCCATTGTTTTAGGAGTGTTTCTGGGGCTGCATCTCAATGCCCATTCATAGTTTTTTAGGGAATAAAATATTGTTGAAAAGATATTTTCATCTAAATTCTCTTTTGTCTTATGGGTTTTTTGAGATTCTTTCATTTTTGAGTCATAATCAGTAGTAAGGTCTATTACCAATCTTTAACCAAGGAAAATTTGGAAAAACCCTAGTTTTCCTTGAATCAGATCTTTGTTGTTTTGGTCCCAAAGCTTTGTGGTTCTCATACGCGTATTTGCTTCATGCTTTTTAATATTTGTTTGTTATATTTGGATCTGGATTGGTCTTTTGGATAAATATCTCATGTTTGATCCAATATTCGATCCATTTTTATAGTCTATTTTCTCGCATAAAAATATTTTCCACAAAAATTTAGCATTTTTAGTGTTTATTTTTCTGTTTTCATAAGTAAAAACCCTTGTAAACTTGGTGTTTATTTATTTATTTTTATTTTAAGAAAATTAACTTAGAAGTTCTTGTTAGAGAAATTGCATCTTACTTTCATTTTTTTAAGGAAATATAAACCTTCAACAAGTTAAAAAAATCACTTTGCTTGATACATTATTTGCTTCATTGTCATTCTTTAATATTTATCCTCACGTTAGAAAATTCATCTTAAGAACTTACTTCAAGATCACCCTGATCATAATGGGTCAAATCAAAGCATTTTATCATGCATCATCATGTCAAGTCGTGTGTATTTTTTTTGCATGTTACTAATTAATTATCTTGCAATGGATGCCGTTGTTAGTAACCCAATTGTCCCATTTGGAAAAGCTTACTCAATCATATTCTACGATCATCATATAGATAGGCAGACATTAGATCCATAGGTTGTCTCATGGATTAATGGAGCAATCTGAAACCCATTTGACGACCATATAAACCGTTCTTACTCGATCATTTTATCCAAAAGCTTGTCTCTGAAATTGGCACCATCAATCCCATCTTCAAGTAAAATGTATTTGTTTCTTTATGCTTTTTATCTAAAAGCTTGTCTCTATTATTGTCTTTGTCAAAATCATCAGTTGTCTTTCATGTGATTCTAAGCGTCAATGTACTTGTTTCATATTTTTTTTCATCTTGTTCAGCAAAGACTTTATGTTCGCAATCACTGAGTTAAAAAAAAAAACTCTCGTGTAAAACAAGATACCAACTTAGTTTGCAGACCAACCTCATTTGGCCAGACCTCTCTGCCTATAAAACATGCATTAGAAGGAAACCCTCGTCTTAAGCTACATACATGCATTCAGTTATCATCTTGCACTCTCAAGTTGTCTATGTTTTTTTTCTTTTTCAACATCTTTTTTTTAAGTACTTTGACAAAGCCAACATTTCACTCTTTTCAAAGCCAGTGTATCTACTTCTATATTATTGATTGAGTTTCATACACTCAATGTAAAACCCTCAAATTTTTGATAATTATCAAAATAAATAAATATTATCATTCTTGGAAATAGATACGGTAAAGTGATCTAGAGTCGATTAAAATGGATCTTATATCCAAACTGGATCAAATGGACCCAATATTTGGATTCAGATACGATGTATGGATTCAGATCTTGGATGGATCCGAAACTCAATTAAAAATCCAATTTTCAATTTCAACTAAATTTTTAAACCATATCTTCAAATTTTTCTCTCTTGCGAAAAGTGCCCTCGTTATGACCCATATCCTATCGATATACGCATTCCAGTAATTCACATAAAATAATGAGGTTTTTCCCTCGTTTGGGTCCCAAATTCAGGGATTTACTAGTCATATATATATATATATATATATATATATATATATATATATATATTATGAATTTGATTTATGATTCTCGGAAATTGATTCCTCATAAATAGTACTCACGCCACTTCGTACGTCTTACTTACGTGATTTCGGACCTCGCTCATCATTAAAGTTGTTTTAGTCGCAAAGAAGTGCAACCAAGTAAGAGTTGGTGCACTGGTGAGGTTGGTTGCCTTAGCGGGAAGAAAACATAGTTCGAATCCTCTTGTATGCCAGAATTTTTTTAGAAAACACTACTTTTATAAAATGCGTCAAAAGAGGATAAAATGATTATTGTTTCAAGAATATGCAATGAAACAAGTAGTGGCGCACTGGTGGGGCTCGATACCCCTTAGGTTGAAGAACCCTGGTTCAAATCCCTCAGTATGCCAGGGATACCTTTTTACTAAAAACGTTTTGGATTGAATTTTTGAAATTCGAAAAAAAAAATCAATGTAGACATAAATGGGGGAAGGTCGACTTTCTAAAAATAGGAGGTTGAACGGTTGGGTCTCATTGAAAGCCCAACCGTCCAGTTAGGAAAGGAGCCTCCCTTCCACCATTTCGAAATGGAAGGGAGGAGTTTCAAGAAAATTTTATGAAGGCAATAATGAGTGGGGCTAAGGTAGGGGTGGCAATCGGGTCGGGTTGGCGTGTCAGCATACCTCAACCCGAACCCGACCCGTTTATTAAACGGGTCGGCTGTGGCAAACACGAACCTGACCCGTTTCATAAACGGGTAACCCGACACGACCCGCCAACCCATTTAATAAATGGGTTGGGTCGGGTAAACAGGTTTTCAGGTTCGCGGGTCAGGTTGGCGGGTCGACCCACCCGCCGAACCCGTTTATTAAACGGGTTGGCGGGTTGGCATACCCCCAACCCGAACCCGACCTGTTTAATAAACGGGTTACACGGGTCGACCCGTTTATTAAACGGGTTGGCTTAAGCCCAACCCGAACCCGCCTAAGAGGCGGGTTGGCGGGTCGTGTCAGAAATTGCCACCCCTAGGCTAAGGGGAATCTGAAATGGAGGGGAGTTACAAAAAAAAAATGGAAACTAAGGAGGGTTACAAAACTGAGTTTTTGGAAACTCTCCCCTCCTTCTCTCTCTCAAGTTTTCCCTTTTCTCTCTCAAGTCTCCCCTATCGACCAGCTGGGTGACTCATCATCTTCATTGCTTGCCACCATTGATTTCGGCGAGGAGCTTGTGCAAGGATACCGGGCGTCCGCAAGGAAGAACACCTTACTTCCAGATTCGCATCTTCACGAGGTAGGTGTACTATTCCTATTTACTTATGCATATTGCCATGAAAAATTTGTGTGTGAGTCTGCAGAAAACATTACGAAGAAATTAGCTTTCTTTTCTTCTACCTCGGTACCCTGCAAAAATGAAGTAGTAGAACCTGATTAGAAAATAACCTAACATTGAGTGTAAAATATAACTATACCACTTGTGTGTGACACATAAATTCTAGCATATGAGAAACAATAGTTTTTGTGGTTCAAGAAAGATCATGTTACAAAATTAACAAAAAAAGGAAAAAAAAATGTGTCATGATGTATGTTTCATATATTTGTTGATACCCCACCATGAACGGGAACTTCTAGCTTCTATAAGATTGTTTTGTTGCAATGTTTCATTACCCTAACCTGGGACACTTGGCAAGGTGACCTATTTGTAGGACCGTTTACAAACTGGCGGGGTTAGGTCCAGCAGACCGCACCCATCAACTTGACTGTTGTCCCATGGTGGACCAGTTGCATTCACTCATTAATGGATCTGTATCTACCACCATGATATTCCTTATTCCAGACTATGGAAGCAAATGTGATCATAACTTCACACTTTTGACTATATAAACTTAGTCTGATGACATACGGTTCATGGGGTTCAATTAGATAATACCATCTAATACCTAATTGGGTTATTTATTTAGGGTTGTATCAAAGTGGATACTTAATACTACAGGTCAAAGTATCTTACTAAACCAACGTGTATATATATGTTCCATTTATGGTTTAACTCTGAATTCTACTTCACAAATTTTATAAATCATGAAATCAAAGGAGTATATGACTTACACGCATATGAATATACATATATATATATATTGAATCCGAAAGGGAGTGAGGGTATAGATTGACCTCAATAAATATTTTTTTTCTTTTCTGCGATATTGTGCGCAGACCTGTCCCTAGTGGTCGGTTGGATCCAGTCCGGGTTCAGCAAACGAGTCCCATTGGTGTGGCCCTTGTCACTTGATTATAAAAAAAAAATCAGGAAAAAAAAGGGTTGCCAGTCTGTCCAGCGGACTGAAGGTCAAACCTGGAACAGGTTCGACAGAGGTCGCATGATGGGTGTGGCTATGCTGCATTCCGATGTGTGACTGTCAGGTCGGTCCATTAATAGGACCTTTGTCATAACATTAGGGCCGGGCCCAGTAGACCGCGACCCTCCACAGGAAAGTTGTTACTAAGTTACGACAAGAAAATATATATATGTAATATGGTCCAACGGACTGGGTTCAAACCTGGAACAGGTTGTCGACGTTAGCAATGAGATAGGTGTGGTGGCTGCACCCAGGTTTAATGTTAATGGGTTGACTGTGTCTGGATTCAGCATAATTGTGTCCCACCGTGACCTTGAATAATCGTTGACAGGCAGGAATTGTGGATTTTCCACTTAAAACTATCTGATACTGGTGTTGGGACTAAGCCCAACGTCTGTAGCAGTGGAATGTGGGACTATATACATACGGTGGCTAACCGTGGATCATGACTCCAGTGTGGTACAACTGAGGTTGGAGTTCAAATTATATGTCGAGAAAGACATAAGAATTATGACTATAGCGTGTATAACTCAAGTGAGAATTTTGAGTTATATGCCATGAGAAAGATAAGAAATTAGAAAACTAACTGACACAAGAAATCTTTGTCGAGTCAGCCGAGCATAAAATGAATGAGAGAAAATAAAGAAAAATAATGAATGCGAGAACTGAGTATACCGAAAAGGGTATATGTTACCGGTTTCTCATTGGGTTTCTGGGTACACCACGACAGTGTATGTTATTGGATTCCCAGGTTCTGGGTACACTGGATCACAGTGTATGTTACCAGACCCATGGTCCACTTTGGAGAGAGTGGGTGGTACACACTCCGTGAGACATATTTGTGTTGTGAGAGTGAGGCGTCTCACCCGGTACCCAGTCCTCGGAGTTAGGGGACCAGGACCACCAGTGAGTTTGAGGTGGTGGATCCAAGTCTTCTACATAAGAGTTATGGGTGCATCCAATGTTAGTTCTTGCCAATTGAGTCCCTCTCTCAGTCGAGCACCGTGCCCATTTTTAGGTATATATATGGCTAGTTATACGGGTAATAAATAATGAACTCTCGTATAATCTCGGTCCGCTACGATGTCGAATGCCTCTGCATACCCACAGGGTTAATAAGAGAATAAATAACATTATTAATAAAGCTGGTAATGAATAAAAAAAAGATATAAGCTGAAGTCGTACAAAAACTTAGAAATTGAAATCATAGGGTTACTTATTTAGAATTCATACTAGATATGATAGAATTAGAAAGAAAAGTCATTTTTCATAAGTATTAAAATTAATGGCAAACCATAGCTCACACATACCTGTTCACATGACACTACACATATGTATGTGTGAACACCCCAAATTTTCCAAAAATCCTAAAAATTTCCCTTTTTGCCCCTCGATCCATCTTTGAATAATCAGGTCAATTTTTGATAAAATTTTCATTTATTTCTCGGATTCGCTAGAATCCAAATTCATTTTTTTTTATTCCTAACCCATTTCCTGAAGGATTTTTCAAGGAACAACGTTAAAATTCTCAGAAAACCCCTTTTTTCCAAAAATAGCTTAATCTCTCATTTTTTTTCTAATTTTAGAGGGTTTTTTTTTAAATACAATTTTTTTTAAAATCATCATGATAGAAATTTTTAATCTCTCATCTCATTTTGCTCATGCTAGTTGTTGATGTGCATTTTGTTTTTTTTCGTATTTTCAGATCTAGCCTTCTGTGCGGTGAACCTAAATATTCCAGGTCAGGCTTTTATCAATATTTGATATATATTGTTCAATAGTTTAATGAAATCATCATGATAGAATTTTGCAATCGAAAGTGCAGTTATATTGCAGAATAGGGTGGTTAATGCCTGCCCTTTAAAAAAAAAAGAGAGGGGGGTTCGGATCAAGTCTTTTTCATGCATAAGTTACTGTAGGTGGACATTGGTCCAGCTATGTAAGTTACAACTTCTTTGGGTCGGGTATGTGTTGTTGTGTTTATCAACCTTCAGAATGTTGTTCAGAAACTAGCGAGAGAGGGCAACAAATTTCGTTTGCAGCTTCAAGAATATGGGTGAAAGGGTTTCCACTACTTGTCACAATTTCATGCTTTTCGGTTATGTAGTTGTATATACCAGTGTTGTGAGAGGCGTACGCCTCAGTACCTGAAGCGTACGCCTCAGAGGCGAGGCGCATGCTCAAGGTACTGAGGCGTTGCTGTGATGCGCCCCTCATCAACCTTTGACCAGTTGTGACCACCGACCACCGGAGTTGCTGTGCTGCAGCTGCTGCTCAGTCTTCTCCGACCACCGGATGACCGGCATATCCCTCGCTTCCGTACCAGCTGGGCGGGTGGTCCTTCTCTTACTGCCTCCCCTCCCACCGCTTCACTTCCATTCCAGTTGTGAGAGGAGTACGCCTCATTCAACGCCTCGCTTCGCCTCATTGCATTTAACAACCTTGGTATATACTTCCTTTCCTTGTTATGTTTATAATTCTTTTCCTCTATGGTAGTTCAACAATGAACTACCATAGTTGCTGCATTTTTTTTTCACAGTGGTTCCCAATGAACCACTGTATCTTCTCTTCCTCTATGGTAGTTCAACAATGGACTACCATAGTTGCTGCATTTTTTTCCACAGTGGTTCCCAATGAACCAATGTATCTTCTTTCCCTCTATGGTAGTTCAACAATAAACTACCATAGTTGTTACATTCATTTTTTTTTTTTACAGTGGTTCCCAATGAACCACTGTATCTTCTTTTCCTCTATGGTAGTTCAACAATGAACTACCATAGTTGCAACATTTTTTACAGTGGTTCCCAATGAACCACTGTATCTTCTTTTCCTCTATGGTAGTTCAACAATGAACTACCATAGTTGCTGCGTTTTTTTTTACAGTGGACCACTGTATCTTCTCTTCCTCTATGGTAGTTCAACAATGAACTACCATAGTTGCTGCATTTTTTTTTCACAGTGGTTCCCAATGAACCACTGTATCTTCTTTCCCTCTATGGTAGTTCAACAATGAACTACCATAGTTGTTACATTCATTTTTTTTTACAGTGGTTTCCAATGAACCACTATATCTTCTCTTCCTCTATGGTAGTTCAACAATGAACTACCATAGTTGCTGCATTTTTTTTCCACAGTGGTTCACAATGAACCACTGTATCTTCTTTTCCTCCATGGTAGTTCAACAATGAACTACCATAGTTGCTGCATTTTTTACGGTGGTTCCCAATGAACCACCGTATCTCTTCTTTTCTGTGGAGGATTATCAAGAACTACCACATTTCATGATGGTTCACCTTGGACCATCCGGGCTCTTGCCTTCGCCCATTGTATATGCCCTCTCATATAGGTTTTCATTTACCTATGGTGTCATATATATGCATATACACATACATATATATGTATATGTATATATATATATATATATATACACGTTCTCTCATAAATACAGAATGCACCACTACCTCTCATATATGCATTCTTTTATATTTAGGCATGTCTATCTAATTATCAATATCTTTAGATTCAATGTAAATATTTTGTCATTTCCATTTTTTTTCTCACTTTATACTAACTAAGTGTTTTGCAGAAAATATTCAGAAATTGTTGAATATAAATTTAGGATTTTATTATTTCTCCGCGTTCCCAAACTTGTAATAAGCTAGATACTAATGAAAACTCTACATTTCCAGTCTTAGATTAGAATGAATGAGCATGTAAATAACATTTGTCTTCATTATTTTCCTTTGTTTCTGAAAATTCACAAATGGGAACACGAATGACACGTGTACTATTCTAATAGGAGGTGATTAATCTTAAGTTGATGATTTTCATCAATGGCCATAGTCAGGATGTGAACAAAACTTAGGATTTTCATCTTTTATGGAATAACACTCGATCCACATTGGATCCTTTTCAAAATTCATCATATTTTCTTTAAATATTTTCCTCTTTTATCAGAGTTTAGTTTAAATATAATTCAATACATATATCAATGGCCATAGTCAGGATGTGAACAAAACTTAAGATTTTTATCTTTTATGGAAAAACACTGGATCCACACTCGATCCCTTTTCAAAAATCATTATATTTTCGAATATCTTCTTCCTTTATTAGAGTTTAACTTAAAATTAACTCAAAATATATATCAATGGCCATAGTCAGGATATATTGAGAGTTAATTTCATTTTAAACTCTATAAAGGCACTAAAATGAGTTTTATTCTTCATGGGAATTTAAATATATATTATTATATAATCCATTTAATGACCATAGTCAGGAATGTATTATATCTTCAATCTTATTTCAATTCACTTAAAGAATGAAATATGATTTTCTAAAAAACAAATTTCAAATTATTTCATTCATTTCATCATTTAGAATAGAATTATATCATATTTTCAAAAATTCTTTTCCAAAATCAAGTGATTTTGAGATATATTCTTCAAATATCTTCCTCATTTCTCAAACCAATCTTCAATTTCTATTTCAATTCATTCTTCTATCTTATTTCAGAGATTCAAATTTCAATTTCAAAGTCCAATTTGACTTTGAGATTTCAAAATTCATTCCTATATTCTAAATTCAATTTCCAATTCAAATCAAATTTCAAAGTTCAAATCAACTTTGAAATTCCAAATTCACTCTTTCAAGACTCAAAATTCAAGTTCAAATCAATATCTCAAAATCAATTTCAAAGTTTAATTTAAACTTTGAAACTTCGGATTCATCTTCTGATTTCAAAATTCAAAATTATTCTTTATCTTCAAAATGCTTCTTAAATCAAAATCAAGGTCTTGAGATTTATTCTGAATCTCAAAATCTGACTCTTCCTAAATTTTAAATTCAATCTGGATTTTCAAAAACCAGATCCATCTTCAAAAGTCCCATTTGGACTTTCAAAGAAACCAAATCCAAAGTTAGAACCCAATCCCAACTAGGATCCAGATTTCCAAATGCAATCTCCACTTCTTGATCTCAGATCCAAATTCCATTTAGGATTCTAGAAATTAACTTCATTTTGGATCCCAGACTTTGAATCCAATTCCATTTAGGATCCAGAATTCGACTCCATCCTGGATCTCAGACTTCAGATCCAAATTCCATTTAGAGTTCCAAGTTTTAAATCCAGAATTCAATTCCATTTCAAATTTCATTTCCTCTTCTAAATCCAGATTCAAAGTCCAATTTCCGACTTTGAAACTTTCTTTACCTTTTATCTCAACTTCAAATCATTCTTTTCAAATCAAGATTTATTTTCTCCCAACTCTGACTGTTTCAAAAACTTAAAACTTCAAACATCTTTTCCTGATCTATATTAAGTTCTAAGTTAAAATCAACTATTTCAAATCATTTCTTCATCACATTTACTTCAGAATCACTTGAAAAGTCTCAGATTTCCAAAAGTATTTTCTCAAAAAACATACATTTTTGCATTTGCATTGCACAAGCATGATTCTTTGTGCATTTAGACTTATGATAAATTCTTAGATAATCTTTTAGCAAAGCAAAAAGGCTTAAATTCGATCATTGGTTCGATTACCCCTGGTAAAGGCGCCAGGAACGGTCGAACCTCGTATCGACGAGTGAGTCCCATCTCCCAATTTTTCTCGCAAATATTTCAAAAACAGAGGTGAGTAATCTTTTAAATCTTTTTCAAAATTAAGGTCAAGTGAGACCTTCGCAAAAGAGTTTCTCTCCTTCTTCTTTCTTTTCTTTTCTCTTTTCTCTTCTTTTCTGTCTTTTATTTTCTTCCTTCAAAAAGGAGGAAACAAGGATTAGAAAGGAAAAGAGAAGGAAGAGAGAGAAATATCAAGAGAGAAAAATTTTTGCGATGATCACAATATGTAGGACTATATAACTTACTCAGACAATGGTAGTCTAATTCCTTTGTGGTTTACTGTTTTCAGGTGAAGCTATAAATGAACTATCAGAGTGAGGGCGGCGGCATCGTCAGACGATCATGGCACTACTACTTTTTTGTTTAGTGTTTCTGGACATTTAAACTTGATGTAATAAACTTTGTTATGATGGAATAAGATTGAAGTTCTATGTAGCTTCCCATTTGTTTAGCTGGATGTTAATTTTTTTTTTAAATTTACATTAAAATTAAATGGGGCGTTACACTCAACAACAAAGTAGGGCATTATGTAGATACCCTATTTTAGACCAAGATATTTTCATGTCAAAATCTTTAAATTTCATTATTAAGGCTTACTTCAATGACCTCTTTAAGGTTTTTTTTAAAAGAAGTTAATCAGAAGGTTTTCAACTTTTCGGCATACTAAAAAGCAGGTCAAACCGACACCACAATCAAAAGTTATGACCAAAACAATTTTTTGAGTGATAATGACATTTAATTGTCATTATCATATCTCGAATTATCATTATCATATCTTGAATTATTATCAACTCCTTTAAATTGTCATAAGAAGCAACTATTTTTTTGTTGTTGTGACATCAACATCCCTCGACGACACATTCAATTGTCATCAAAAGTCGATCACCCCCATAATTTATCATTACCAAATTGGTTAATAATACTTTAATTTATCATTAACAAAAAATATGCGTCAACATAATTTATCATCAACAAATTTTGATTATTTTTTAGAAAGCACATTGCGCCCTTATCCATGCCATTTTTCTTCCAAACTTAGAACTGAATATCCTCCTTTCTAAATCCACTTTACAAAAATAAAACCTTCATCTAATGCAACATGCCATGGACAAATCCTAGCACTTCACTTTAAATCTATTCAATAGGAATTGTCTATGAATTTTAGACCTCGAGTATGCAAGAAACATGTCCGGATCCACCAGAAAAACTATAAATGAGGGGGTTACCCCCAATTTCATATATGGTCTTTCTCTCCCTAGCACACCCTTACTTTGTCAGAATCCATGCAGAAGCTAACCTAGCTAACCTAGTCTAGCCCACCTAGCTTAGTTTAAGCCCACATTGAGCCTAGTCTAAGATCCAGATCCCCAATCTCACACTCATTTGGAGCTTGTGTCTAACCGAAGTATCGTCTGTGTTCTTGTACTCATCAAACATAGTAAATCCTACCTAAGCCCACAGTGAGATTCAATTTATTTTTATGCTTTTTTATTTGATGTATTTTTTTAAAGTTTTGATAGCTCTAATGTTTCATATATTTCTTTGTTTTCATATTTTTCTTGAGTCTTAGTGGCTCTCACAATCGAGCTCATCTTTATTTATAGGATTGTGTATAAGGTACGAGCTTTTGCAACACCACCACTCCAAAAATGAAGATCGAAGGTTCCTAATTTGGCTGATTCCTACTCAACGAACAAAAAAATGTGCATGACTTTATAGAAGAGACCCCACAATCATTCTAATTTCGGATCTGATTTTGGACTCATCTCTTTTCGAAAAACTATTATTCTCAAGAAAACCCTTGCTTTTATTTTCAAAAGTCTAGGGATCCACAATCATACAACTAAGATTCCTCTACTTCAATAATTTTCAATTGCTCTTCATTGTATGATAACCCATTAAATGAAAACTTATTCAACCACGTCTCATTAGTGTAAAAACATAAAACCGTTTTAATGCCTAATAAATGTTCATACATTTTATACAACATACCATAGGTTAGACTTTTCAAATGCAATTTGTGCACCATTTTCATCCACAATTATTTGTCCCATGTCATTAGTGTCTTGGTCATCTCCTTCATTTTTGAGTCATCCTCAATCAATATGCTATAGTCATCATCATCTTCTGATCAATGTGATCACTGTTACCACTAATTAATTGTTTGGATACACAAACTAAATCAACATTCATTGTATTTATCACTTTAGTTCCTTCTATGCATGCAACATTCCTGTATTTATAACCTTCAAGATTAATCGTAAACATAACACATTCATCATCACACCTTGTTTAATTTTGCGAGCAACTAAGTAAACATAGCTACTAAATAATATTGATTCTATATCATTATCGTAAAAAACATCAACTCATATTTCTTGGTTATTTACGTTTAGAGAATATATCTTCAACATATCTCATTTTATGAGACATCAAAACCATAAATTCCTTAAAACAAATATTTTTAAGGCTACTATAGATCTCAAAGTAAGGTGATCAACGAGATGGTAGTGTACTTTAACCCTTTATGAGATTATCACCAATTGCTTACACCAACCGCACAACATATCATTCATCTAATAAAAATAACATGGGACAAAAAGGACATCCATATATCCTTTATTCATTCAATTAATAATAGATATAAGAACAACCTGTCTAAAAATTAACTACTTACAATAACCCTAACCCATATTCAACGCTTGTACACAGTCAACTCCAACTCCATCAAATTAATTTCATGCTTGTGCGCAGTAAACTCTAACTTCATTACCTCAATACAAAACCATCGAATATTACATAAATGATAAGCAAACAAACATAAATAATCTAAAACTCCAACAAATATGAAAAACCCCAATTGGTCAATTCAGTACCAAATATCAAATAAAAGATAGATAAATATACATAAAACATCCACAACAACAACAACCAAACACATGTACTGCAAGGCTATTAAATACTCATATCTACAAAAAAAAGAAAAAAATCAAAATAATATATATATATATATATATATATATATATATATTGTTTGCATGAAACCTAACCAGAGAAATCGATGAAAAGGATACTACAACCTCGTTGAAATAAATCAAAAAGATTTCATGAGAATTGCAAGAAAGGGAGAATGAAAAGGGTTAGGGGCCATCCTAGTTACTCGACCTTGGCGACAAGATTAATATAATTAATCATTTGATGACATAATCTTAGAATGAATGCTTCTAAGAGTATAAGGGTCCAATTAATATATGGAGCTAGGTATGGTTTGTGAAATTTCATACCAGACCTGAGTTTTGACTAAGATCTATATTTTTTCAATGTAAAAAGCTAAAATAAGATTATTTTGCAGTGTATGGTCTGGATCTAGTTCATTAATCCTTATAGGATTCTGGTGTGGTTTCTCTTTTGATGGGTTCGATTAGACTTGATTCCTGACCCGGTATCAGTATCTCAAATCAAGTTTGGGTCTAGTTCCACCTGGGTCTGAACCAAACCCGAGCCATTGACACCCCTAGGTTCAATGGTTGTGATAATGCATAGAAAAGAACACACATTAACATGAAGCTTCAAAGTTTGTTGGACAATCCCGCGTGGAAACCTGTTGTTCTGTGTTTGAAATGTACGTGCAACCTGTGAGGGACAGAAAACTTTTCCAAGAACATGAATTAACGTCCCTGCTAAGAATGAAAACAGGCCAAATCCGGAACAGCTAAATACATGGGGAGTCGGATCGGGATCGGATCCAAAACAGCCAAAAATTACAAAACCTCCGTCCTGAATCTCACCCAATTGCGTCCCTAATCCCTGTGCAGAGGCAAGAGTTTGGACAAATGCTGGTGCTACTTTCCTAAGATGATCCTGCGACTCTCGGTGAGTCCGAGCAGAGTTTGTCCAATGAATCAAACGCCTCCTAAATCCCACATTTTTTCACAAATACTCCAAACGGAGAGGAGAATAGTACGACTGTTCTAATGGTATAGAAAATTTTCCACAATTTGGAGAAAGGAAAATTTTCCCACGCCAGTAGTGCGTAGACAACGATGTTTGACCTTCAATTTTTTTTTTTTAAGGAAAAGCATGCGGAGGCTCTTTTGTTTCCTCCACGGTCTCTAGTGGCTCACCAACAACTTGGCTTAGTTCCCAAGGCTAAGCAACCTGACTCAGAAGTTAACGACGACCCAAATAACTTAGCTACGACTGTTTTTTTTAAAGGCAAGCTGGGGTTAGGCAGACCCTTACCAGTTATACACTACACCATTGGGTTTTGAACCTGCAACGTCCCAACCATAGTGACAAAAGTTAAAAACGGCAAGGAGGCATTTTTTTTTCAAGGGTTTCATTTTCAAGCACAACCCTTCCTTTTTCCCTTAAAACGAGGGGGCTGCCGTGAAAAGATCTCCTGATCACCCTCCATCTTGGGACAGGAAGACCTGATGTCTCAGAGACCTTCCTAATTCTAAATGAGAAAAGTACCAAGGGTCTGTGAAGTGTGGACATCGTGTCCAAGTTCATAAACTAATGTGTCCTTACTCGAAGATATGCTTGGCGTTCCTGGACAAGGGGGGTCACAATTTCACCCAATTACTCCAATGTGGGTTGCCATTTATTTAATATTTTTTGAAAGGCAACACTTGATACTAATGGTTACAAAAAAATTATATATCATCCTCTTGGTCTTGGGGGATTAGTCTGGGTGATCTTTCCACTATTTTTGGATCTTCCTTGGACATCTTAGAGTGCATGTCAGGTGATATGTCAAATCACTTTAAGAAAAATGATTTAACATCCTCACCATCCACAAATTGCATAAAGACTCTGAGGTCCTCGTGGAAAGAAGCAATGGACGGTGAAGATGTCAAATCACAATCTGCTCTTCCATTTGAGCCTCGTGACCACCCTACCTTAGGTCGCCTAATTTTGAATATTATGGACACACCAGTGCGCCAACAGGGTTGGATCCAGACGTCTTCAACTCAATGTCTTCACAGCCAGTGAACGGATCGTGATCCATTGTTGAACTGGGTCAAATAACAATGCATCGTACAACTCATATGCGGATCCTACAAGACAACTAGACAAAAACGTTTACATAAAAAACTCCAAACTTCATTCTCAAGTGTCAACAGGGCTAACTTCAATTTGCCGCCGAGTCGTGTCCCAACTGGTTTTCACGGAAAATCTTACTAGAATAAAGTGTCCCGTGTCTTTTTTGTCGTGTCCATGTGATATAACAAGCAGTTGAACCGGTCATCAGGAGCATGACCTCACCAGAGTTAAGATGCGGATCTCCCAACTCGAACATTCCAACGTAATATTCGAATCTAACGGACGAAAATTCTTGGAACTCGGGCCCACCTCTGTACCCACGGGGCACGTTTCTTCGCAACTCCCTATTGGCCAGAGTAGTCCACGTCGGACGCCACGTGGGGCACATTATGGCCTCTCCTCGACTTCAAAAGGGTCCTTTCGTCACCGGCCCTTCTACGCTGTGGTGGAACGGAGGAGGCGGAGCAAGGAGGAAGGGGCGACAAAAGTTCTGCCGGAAAACATTTTTCCGGCGAGTTTGCTGCGCGCCTTCCCTGCCGCAGAGGAGGAAATGGTGATGTCGGTGTCGTCGCCGAGGAAGTCGGTGTCGTCGCCGAGGAAGTCGGTGTTCGAGAGCGTGCTCGGCCACTACCACGACAACAGGTGCTCCTCTTCCCCCTCCTCGCCCTCTTCTTCCTCCTCCCATGACTGCCCCGACGTCGACAAGGACATGGAGATGGTGCAGCTCGGCGCAGAGCGCACCAAGAACGTCCTCATCCTCATGAGCGACACCGGCGGCGGCCACCGGGCGTCGGCGGAGGCGATCAAGGACGCCTTCCAGTTGGAATTCGGGGACGAATACAAGGTAAATCCGTTTTGTTTTGCACGATTTGGCAGATGGGTTAGTTTCATGATGGTGGTCCTTTTTATTTTTATTTTTCTGTTCTACTTGGGGGTCTCAGGTGATCCCCTTTTTCTGAATGGATCTTGTTAGGAATATGATTGGTGTTGGTTTTTTGCTTTTCTGATTCTAGGCGTTGCCTTTTACTCTGATGGGTATGGTCTGTTTGGTGAAAATTTAACTTAAATGTGTCTGTTTCATTTTCTTCTTGTTCTCGTTCTGCTTCTGTTTGTTTTTAATTCTTTTCTGACTAATTTGATTCGAATCTACTATAGATTTTTTGTTTCAGTAAGGTTTTTTTTTATATTTCCTAGATCTTTGTTAGTTTTGTCACGTTCAGTTTTTTTTTTATTACTCTTGTTTCTATTTGCTGCATAATTCGGAATCTTTTCCAAAAAAATTGTCGGTTTTTCCGAATATTTTGGGTCGTTTTAATTTTTAATAACCGTGACCTTTGAATTTTCTGTTCTGAGTATCTTTGCCCTATGGGTTTCACGGTTGTCATGCTTTCCCATTTCAGTTTTTATGAGTTTTGTATTTGGATCTGTAGTGTTTTTAAAGGTTTGCTGGTTTTTCATTTACATGGTCTGGGATGTTAGGTGTTTGTGAAGGATGTCTGGAAGGATCACACCGGTTGGCCATTGAACGACATGGAGAGATCGTACAAGTTCATGGTGAAGCATGTGCAGCTCTGGAAGGTCGCATTCCACGGCACCTCGCCTCGCTGGGTTCACTGCCTCTATCTTGCCACATTATCTGCAATTTATGCCAAGTATGTCTTCTTGGTTTCCCAAGCTGAGAAAATCCTCTCTCTGCTGATAGTTATGTTTCATATGGTCTTAGTTTTTGGCATTTATAAAGGCATATGAAGAAGATCTGTGTTCTATTGTTTAACCAACGGGCTTGCCATAATAATTCTTATATCTTTTTTGTCACTTTAAAATAGGATAGTGTGGCGTCCTTCCTCTAATCCAAGTTGTTCGTGTGAATAGAAAGGTGGAGGCTGGTCTAATGAAGTACAAGCCAGATATTATCATCAGCGTTCACCCTCTTATGCAACATATTCCTCTTTGGGTGCTCAAATGGCAGGGTCTTCATAAGAAAGTGGTTTTTGTCACAGTAATTACAGATCTAAACACCTGTCACCCCACATGGTTGGTATCTCTAAGGAGTTCATATCGTGAACTGCTTTTTACATGTGAACTAGTGTCTACTGCATGAAGCAAGTTGGTACAAACTTCTGTGTGGATTTCAAATTTTAACCAATAAATCTTTTGGGTGCATTATGTGATTCAGGTTTCATCCTGGTGTTACAAGATGCTATTGCCCATCAGAGGAGGTTTCGAAGAGGGCCATGTTAGATGGCCTGGAGTCTTCTCAGGTCCGTGTTTTTGGCCTGCCCGTTCGTCCATCCTTCTGTCGAGCAGTTTTCTCTAAGGTTTGTGGTGCTCTTCATGCAGCTAAGCTCAAAATCTGTCGTTTTCAAATCTATGACTTATAATCTTATCAACCATCCCTGTGCAGGACGAGATAAGAGTAGAACTAGAAATGGACCAGCAACTACCTGCAGTATTGTTGATGGGAGGTGGGGAGGGTATGGGTCCAGTCAAGAAAACTGCAAAGGCACTTGGGGAAGCTCTGTATGATGAATCCCTTGGCAATCCCATAGGACAGATTGTCATAATTTGTGGACGAAATCAAGTTCTTGCCTCTGCACTAAACTCAATTGAGTGGAAGGTCCCAGTAAAGGTAACCTGCTTTATTTCTTCGTTCTGTGTTTATGACTGAAGTGTTGCAATCAGTGTATGGAGGTCCTTGGATTTATCTTGGTAACAAATTTAGCTTTTACCTTTTCTTGTAGATAAGAGGCTTTGAGAAACAAATGGAGAAATGGATGGCAGCTTGCGATTGCATTATCACTAAGGTAATGATGTTGTTCCTGGTTTCTGTTTCTTAGAGTCAGCATTTTGTGGTTTAGTCTTTAGAAAAATGCATCTGGTGCTGCTTGTGATGTCGATTCTGAAATTTTTAGGCTGGACCTGGCACCATTGCTGAAGCTCTGATCCGAGGGCTACCCATAATCCTCAATGATTTCATTCCTGGACAGGTAAGTGATTATTAATGCTGAAACCTTTATTTGCTTAGAAGTTGGGAAAACAATTATTTATAGATAATGCAGTCTTGTTCCCCTTTAATGCATAGACTACCAATAATCAGTCTCTTCATATTTCCTACTAAATTTTTGCAATCCTTATTTCCCTCAAATGTCCAATATAATTCCTTAAAAAGCTATTTATACTATGGTATATTGGCATCAAATATTTGGAATGTTGCTGTGTTCAAATACTGTAAAACTCCATAAACATTGCGCTAAAGAGGATGCTTTGGTGTACATTTTTTCCTTTCTAGAAAAATTCAATTTTCCTGACATGAGTTGATTTTAGTGTTCTGGTGTCAAATATTTGGAACGTTGCAATGTTCAAATACTGTAGAACTCCAGAAATGTAGAGCTAAAGAGGATGCTTTCTTGTGCATATTTTCCTTTGTCTAGAACTTCATGATTCCATTTTAGTGATAACTTGGATTGTTCAATTCCATTTTATAGAACTGAAACTTTCAATGTGGCTTCTCATTTTCTCTTACCTGTGTCTTGTAGGAAGTCGGGAATGTGCCCTATGTTGTTGAGAACGGAGCAGGAGTTTTCTCCAAGAGTCCAAAGGAAACAGCCAATCTGGTTGCCCGTTGGTTTGGCCCTGAAGCAGAAGAGCTGAGGAAGATGTCACAGAATGCACTCAACCTAGCACAGCCAGAGGCAGTCTTTAACATTGTCCGAGACATCGATGAGCTTGCAGACGAATGTGGACCTCTGTCAAAAATCAAGTACTCACTAGTGACATCGTCGTTCTACTGCTCAACATGATTGCAGATGCACCAATGCCTGTGTGAAGTGTGTGCCTTGAACTGTACAGCTTGTTTGTATTCTTTGGCCTGTCTGCAACTACAAATGTTGAAATAAGTCCTGTAATTTTTCAGGCTGGTGGTTTGCAAAGGCTTTTGTAGTCTGTCTTTGCAAGGATCTGACCTGTCCTTGCACTGATGTTCATTCTTTCTTTTTGTTTGTTATTTTTCCATGTAATCTAATACTGAATCGTGGGTAGTGCTAAATTATTGATTTGGATTGTTTCATATGTCATGTGGGGGAGAGATAACTGGGGATGATAGCCACATTTACATTATTCTGTTGATGGGTTTAGCATTATTTCTTTTGTATTGTACTTAATAATTAAATAACTGAAGCAAACATCGACGATGACTATAGTACCTGCCTCGTCATATACAATTTGTATATTTCCATATTATGTGGACAAATCACATTGTAAAGATCAATTATAAGAAGACTGATCAGAAGGGTGACTGCCCAAAATTTTGAGCAATTAGATTGATGATCAAAAGAAAGATGCAGGAAATTTTATATCTTTATGTGAGGAGTAAATAAGATTTTTTTTTCTTTTGTTTTGGATAAAGAAGATTGTTTGTGTGCCAAACAGAGTGCTTACCACCTCTGTAATTTGCTACATTGAACCAATGATGAGTTCGATTTCTATCTGTAATTTAACTAATAACTGAGTTTGGGTTGAGAACTGAGTCTTTGAGGTTTGAACATGTGCAACCAATTGGTCGTAGTAGGGACCATAGGGACAAACGTTAAAAACGGCAAAATCTCTTTTTTTTTCAAAAATTCGAGAGAATTTGAATTTTTTTTCATAAATCTCACATTTTTTTGGCAAAATATCAGCAATAAAAATTAAATTTTAAAATATAAAAACTATTTAAAAATAAAATTACATGTTTTTTTAAATGATAAATAACCATTTGAAACGTAAATATCACGTTTAAATTATGGTTCTTGGGATAATTTGAAAATCTTGCAAGAAATTGCCATTTTAAACTTTCAGGCAATTTCTCGCGATATTATCGCGAGATTTTCATAAATCTTGCAATATTTGTCAATATGGTGGGGACCCGCCTTGTTTCTTCTTTTAGACATTGAAAAATAGATTGGCATGTGCTAATGAACGAATCCAGCTAGCAGACAACTCATCGTCAATGCGCTTTGAGCGTGTGTTGAACATTTTTTCTTTCTTTCTTTCTTTCTTTTTGTGCTGGAACACTTTTGACCATGCCCCGAATATCAGGGAGATTTTCAATTTTCACAAATTGTCTAAGTGACTGTGTAGTTATACACTGCCGGTCCCAAGCCCGGATAAAGGAGGAGGGTTGCGGTAGGCCTGTGACAGCCAACATAAAAACTTTGTCATATCCTATGAAAATGAACCAATATGAGAATTTCGTTGGGGCGTTCCCTACTGAGCGACGCGCTGTACTCTCTAGGCCCGGAGGCAGTGATAAATGTGCAAGGGTTGCTAGGTCGTCGCCCAGAAGCGACGCGTCACACCGGCGCCCGGGTGTGGTGTCAAATAGGCAAGGGTTCCCTCACTTTGTTGGACGGGTGGGGGTAAAGAAGTTAGTCCAAGACCATAAAATTAGGTTAGCCACTTGGAACATAGGGTCTTTAACTGGTAAGTTGGTAGAGTTAGTAGATGTTATGTGTAGGAGAAAGATTGATATTTTATGTCTTCAAGAGACCAAATGGGTAGGTGAGAAAGCTAAAGTGATAGAACCTTGGGGATATAAGATTTGGTATACAGGAATAAATAGGAATAGGAATGAAGTAGGGATTGTTATGAGTCGTCAGTTTATAGATAATGTAGTTGAGGTCCGTAGGAAGGGTGATAGAATTTTACTTATTAAATTAGTATTAGGTACGGATATTATTAATATTATTAGTGTTTATGCACCTCAAGTAGGTTTAGATGATTCCATTAAGCATCAATTTTGGGAAGATTTAGATGGAGTAGTACAAGAGACATCCTATGGAGAAAAGCTTTTCATCGGCGGTGACCTTAATGGACATGTAGGCATTAGTAGGGATGGATTTGAGAATATCCATGGAGGCTATGGTATAGGAGAAAGAAATGAAAGTGGAGAAAGGATTTTAGATTTTTGTTTGTCCTATGATATGATCTTAGCAAACACTTGGTTTAGGAAGAGGGAGTCTCACCTAGTAACATTTAAAAGTGGGGTTAATACGAGTCAGATAGATTTTTTCCTACTTAGAAAAAGAGATAGGGGTTGTTGCATCGATTGTAAGGTTATACCAGGAGAAAGTGTAGCTACACGACATAGAGTCTTAATTTTAGATCTTAGAATTAGACAATGCCGCAAAAGGGATAGACATAGGATAGATCCTAGAATTAAGTGGTGGGCACTGAAAGGAGCTAAACAAGGAATGTTTGTAGAGCAGGTAGTTAAGGAAGTTGATTGGTGTCTCGAGGAGGATTCAGAATCAATGTGGAATAAGATAGCGGGTGGTATGAGAAAAGTAGCTAAGGAGGTATTGGGTGAGTCTAAAGGCGGTGCACCACTAGGTAAGGATACATCATGGTGGAACGAGGATGTCAAATTAGCTATTAAGGTTAAAAGAGAGTGTTATAGAAATCTAAGTAAGAGTCGTGATAATGAGAATTTGGAGAAGTATATGATAGCAAAGAAGGAAGCTAAAAAAGTTGTTCGAAACGCGAGGGCTAAGGTATATAAGGAGGTTTATGACAAGTTGGATACCAAAGAAGGCGAGAAGGATATTTATAGGCTTGCAAAGATGAGAGATAGGAAATCGAAGGATTTGGGTATGGTTAGATGTATCAAAGATGAAACGCAAAGGGTTTTAGTCAAAGATGAGGAGATTAAGGAGAGATGGAAAGATTATTTTGATAAGCTATTTAATGATAGTCATGCTCAAGATCTTGGAGACTTCTCCATTCCTTTTCATGAGATAAATCGTGACTTCATGCGCAAGATTCAAAAGAAAGAAATTGCAAAGGCTTTGAAGAAAATGAAATCAAGAAGGGCAGTTGGCCCAGATGGTATACCTATCGAGGCTTGGAAGTGCTTGGGAGAGAAAGGTTTAGAATGGTTGACAAATCTTTTTAACTTGATTTGGCGAACAAATAAGATGCCTAATGAGTGGAGGAAGAGTACTTTGGTGCCTTTATATAAGAATAAGGGTGATATACAAGATTGCACAAACTATCGTGGTATAAAACTCATGAGTCATACTATGAAACTTTGGGAGAGGGTGATTGAGTCTAGGTTGAGGAAGGTTGTCATGATATCGGAGAATCAATTTGGTTTTATGCCTGGAAGATCAACTATGGAAGCTATACATCTTCTTAGACAACTTATTGAAAGATATAGAGAGAGGAACAAAGATTTGCATATGGTTTTTATTGATTTAGAGAAGGCATACGATAGAGTACCTAGGGACGTTCTCTGGTGGACAATGATGAAGAAAGGTGTTTCTCTCAAGTACATTAGTATAATTAAAGATATGTATGAAGGAGTAGTAACCAATGTCCGCACTTGTGGAGGGGTGACAACCAATTTTCCGATAACTGTTGGGTTACATCAAGGATCTGCTTTAAGCCCTTTCCTATTTGCGATAGTGATGGATGAGCTTACAAGATCAATTCAAGAAAATGTACCGTGGTGTATGTTGTTTGTTGATGATATTGTTTTGATTGATGAGTCTAGAGCTGGGGTTAATGCTAAGTTAGAATTATGGAGACAGACATTGGAAGCTAGAGGTTTTAAGTTGAGTAAGAGTAAGACTGAATATATGGAATGTCGGTTTAGTAAGCAACGAAGTAGGGATGGGAGTGTAGTGAAGCTTGGTGAGCAAGATATACCGGTGAATGATTATTTCAAATATTTGGGATCCATCATTCAAAAGTATGGAGAAATTGATGGAGATGTAAATCATAGGATAAAGGTTGGGTGGATGAAATGAAAAAGTGCTACTGGAGTGCTGTGCGATCGTAGAATGCCATTGCGGTTGAAGGGAAAGTTTTATAGGACGACTATTAGACCCGCTTTACTATATGGTACGGAATGTTGGGCTGCCAAAAGACATCATATTCAAAAAATGAGTGTAGCTGAGATGCGGATGCTTAGATGGATGTGTGGAAATACAATAAAAGATAAGATTCGGAACGAAGAGATACGTAAGAAGGTAGGTGTTGCACCCATTGAAAATAAGATGCGAGAGAATCGTTTACGGTGGTTTGGACATATTCGGCGAAGGCCTAATGATGCTCCAGTTAGAAGGTTGGAGAAATGGGAAAATATATTAGTTAAAAGAGGTCGGGGTAGGCCTAGGAAGACTTGGATGGAGATGATAGGAAATGATATGAATGCTTTGAACCTCACCGAGGACATGGCGTTGGATAGAAATGATTGGAGGAAAAGGATTCATGTTGAAGACCCAAAATGAATTTCTTTTTTGGTTCATATCGCTGACCCCAATTGTTTTGGGATGAAGGCGTAGTTGTTGTTGTTGTTGTTGTTGTTGTCTAAGTGACTGGAAACTCACGAGAAATTCAAATAATCTGTTTTCAAAGTACCATGATAATATACATTTTTTATTTTGGTTATATTTTTTCAATTATCAATCTACCAAGATTTTTTAATAAATTTTCAGAAATTTTAATTTGCGATGGAGAAAATGGCAAGAATGAGATTTGTGATTATGCTCCTTGTACATCAGTTAATTTAACCCTAATGTTTTTATATTGATTTTTAGCGTTCAATGGGTTGAAATAACCAAAAGATTATTAAAAGCAACGACATTTTGAAAAAATTGGTGAAAGCTAAAAAGATTACTTTTCACTTTTCAATTTCAAATTAGTAAAATACACTTTGTTATTTCTCACAAAGTATATTTAACTTTGTGTTTTTCCTCCAGAATAAAAATGCTCACTTTTCCTCAAAACCAATGTTATATATCAGTACTGTATTGGCTGATACCCATCGTATCTGCCTGTATACACATAGTATCGGCAGAAATTCTATATGTTTCACCCCTGAATCAGCTATTCTTTTAATAAATATAAAAATACTAATAAGTAAAAAAATTTATATTATTTAATATTTTAACACGTCACATTATGATTGACAAGTAATAATTTTTTATTATTTTTGGGCCAATACAGAACGATGGAGTTGAGTATCATACAGCTGAATCGGTGGCCAAACGATTCAGGGGTTCGATGCCAATACTGACAACATTGCTCAAAACACTAACCACACACCACAACAACAGGGACAAGAATAACATCATCGTCATCATCTCTTGTTCTCCACAAAAACTAGCAGAAATAATTAATTTTGTCAGTATAAAGGTTCGTTTGTTGGCCACTAAGACGTAGCATGGATTTTATGAAAGAGAGAACAAAGGGATTTACGAAGGGATAGAGTTACATATGGCATGCCACTGCAGAGCCAATTCAGACTTATTTCTACCATCCATTTTTCAACAAAGGCCCTTTCCTATAACACATGATCATTTTTTTCTTTTTTCTTTTTTCTTTTTTTAAGGCAAGCTGAGGTCAGTCAGATCCCTACCAGCTATACAACTAAACCATTGGGCCGTGAATCGGCAACGTCCCAACACAAGGTGACATGCACTAGCTACTCCTACCAAACAAGCGGAGCCCCCTCGCTAAAAACCAGGTCACTTAATGGAGGTTCCTACCCTCTCTGCAAGATGAACTCCTGATGAACTGATGGAGGTTCCTACACCCAAACTCTTAGGGAGCCCACCAGTTAAAGGCACCTACCTACCTGGTAAGAGTAAAACTTACATCATGAATAATGTGGCTAGCAAGAGAAGTACATAGATGTTTAAGTAAAGCTTGCTATCCCCTCTTGCATATGTAATATTAGAACATGGTCCTTTCAGTTCAATGAAAAGAGGGTAGGAACCTTCAAATGATAAGCAGTGGTGATGAGGAATGAACCACAAAATTAAGCACGCCTCACCACATGCTGCCACGTACACAATTAGTTTTGTTAGAAGAGAGTCACGGGCAAGAAAAATCTCACAATTAATTAAAAAATATACAAACGTAAATATACATAAAAAAGTGTTGTTATCACGTTAACAACAAGATGCTTCAAAAGAAGATGCACGGTGAACTCTCTTGTACTCTTCAACCACAGATGTTACACAAAAACAATTTTCTAAGTATGATAATAAAAACATTCTTAATTACATAATTGATCATCCCTGGATTGAGGGGATCGCCTTCAACTGTAAATGGAGATTGTTGGTTGAAACGTTACTCAAAGACTCTGCTTGTCTGGTAGGAGCGGCTAGTACACGTCACCTTGTGTTGACAGGTTCAAAACCCAATGCTATAGCTAGTAGGGGTCTGTCCAACCCTTTAAAAAATAAAATAAAAAATCTGCAGTTAAGTTGGAAACAACCGGAAGTGTGACCCAATACTCAACTAATTTTGAGTTTATTTCTTTTCGAAAATGACTCGCAAATATGATGTATTTTTTCAAAAAAACCCATATTTTTGCTATTATTTTCATGTCCAAAATCATAAATATATGATTTAAAAAAGATCTTTTTACCCTTCATACATGTAATTTCCTAAATATATGTGAATTCCTTCTAAAATATGTGATTGTTTTTCGCATAAGAGTCTTTATTCTCGAATCTTTATCTCTCTGATTTGACTTCAAAAACATACGTTTTTATAGTTGTTGAAAAGCTGAGACATAGGCCTTTAACTTTCCTGTTTTGAGTTTTATGCATTCCAAAACCGAAATAGAAGCATGCTTTACAAGCTGAAATAGGCATGGTTGCGCCTTTTCTGTTTGTTTTATACTATTTTCAGCCACATATACTGAAAATCAAGAAAAAAAAGATACAAATAGATCAGGACGTTAACCTTCCAACGCCATCAAGATAACCTTGCCATCAAGATAACCTTGATCAGATGAACGATTGGAAAGAAACATCATCTGGAAGATAGATTGTTCGGTTGTTGTAGACTACAGAGCATGCTTTTATTCTAATTTTGGACCTAAAAAAATGAGAACTCTCAAGGGGTTTTCAGCTCTGACTGAAAACAGTAAAGTATAGGCCTATGTCTCAGCTTTTCAATAACTATAAAATGCAGGTTTTCAAATCTCAGAATAGAGAGATACAGACCTGAAAATAGAGATTGTTCTGCAAAAAATATATATGTGATTTTCATATATATTTTTTGCAATTTTCTCTTAAATATATAAGGAGTTCTTCTTATATATGTGATTTCCTCCTATATATGCAAATTTTTTCTTAAACGTTTGATTTTCTTTTAAATATATGTGATTTTTCTCTATATATATGATTTCCTCTTAAATATATATGAATTTTCTTCTTTATATGTGATTTTCTCTCAAATATATGACTTCTCCTAAATATATGATTTTTATGAATAAAAAATCACATATATAGGAGGAACTCTGCATATATTTAGGACAAAATCACACATATAAGAAGAACTTCACATATATTTAAGAGAAAATCATATGTTTAGGAGAAAAATCTCATATATAGGAAGAACTCTGTATATATTTAAGAGAAAATCATAGAAAATGTATGTGAAAATTGTATGTTTTAGTATGAAAATGTATATATAGGAGAAACTCCATATATATTTAAGACGAAATCATAGGAAATATATGCGAAAATCACATATTTTTTTTTATAGAATAGTATATGTTCTCAGGTCTGTATCACTCTACTCTGACATCAAAAACTTCTATTTTTATAATTGTTGAAAAGTTAAGAAATAGACCTATAACTTTTCTGTTTTGAGTTAAAATCGAAAACCTATCTAAGGTTCTCTTTTTTTAGCTCAAAAATTAGAATAGAAACACATTTTGAAGACTAAAACAACTGAACAATCTATCTTTCAGATGACGTTTCTCTCTAATCGCTCGTCAGATCAAGGTGATCTTGATGGTGTTGGAAAGCTAACGTACTAATCTTATCTATCATTTTTTTGTTTTTCTTGATTTTCAATGCATGTGGTTGAGCTAAAAAATAACATAAATAGTCAGCAGCACCTTTTCTAGTATGCAGAGCATGCTTATATTTCGGTTTTAGAAAAACGAGAACCCTAAAGGGGTTTTCGTTTCTGACTCAAAATAAAAAAATTATAAGCATATGTCTCAACTTTTCAATGACGGTAAAAACACAGTTTTCGATGTCGAATTAGCGAGATATAAATATGTGAATAATGACTCTTTTGTAAAAAAGCAATCACATATCCGAGAAGAAATTCACATATATTTAGAAAATCACATGTGCAAAAGGTAAAAAGGCATTTTTAAAACCAGATATTTGTGATTTTGAGCATAGGAAAAATAGAAAAAATTATGAGGCATTTCGAAAAATACATCATATTTGTCGTACACTACTGTCATTTTCCATTTTTGTTCTTTTAGCAGAGATGGACCTATTTTGAGTTGAACCACCATCCCAACAATTAGGCTTTTAAAAACAATGTCCAAGAATGATCAGAGTTGCCCTATTTGTATGACTTTTCTTCCAACCAATTTGTCTTGTAAGCCAACTCCCAAGACTTGGCTGTTCACGTTACCAACCAGTATGTTCTCTCTCTCTCTCATACTATGTATCATGTATAGTAGCAAAGGGAAAGGGGTGTAAATGGGTAGAATCAGTTCAGTGGGGCTTCAAACCGCCAACAAACCCAATCTTGAAGGGTGTGCCCAACATGAATCACAGGTTTGGATTTATGTTTATTTGAGGTTCATATTGGAAAAACAGACCAAAACCCAAACCAAATGAATCACAGTTGATTGGGTTTACCTTTAATTTTAGATCCATATGAGCTATGGTCTTATGATTCTGGTTTTGTTGCAACGCTACCACTTTAGGCACAAAAAAGAAATTAGGTGACCAGTGTGGAGGTCTATCTTTCAGCGAAACTTCCCCAACTGTCATCCCTAACTGTGCAAGCTTATGAAAAACTATAATTTGCACACCCAGGCGTTTATCATGGGCTTAGCAGTGGGCTTGCTTGGAAGCGTGAAGTGAGAGATCGGATCGGACGCCCATGGTTATACCGGCTACACACCTCTTCTTGGTTTCTCAATCCGACCACATCAAGTTGAGACTTACCATCTTTTATTTCATAGTCGTATGTGACCCTGCCATTGCCATATGGCGCTTTGACTTTACTTTTTCCCCCTTCTTCCCGGTCCAATATTTGTTCTCGAAGGTCTTCGTTTCCGTGTAGAAGAAAACTCTCCAAATTTATGACCCACCTTTGCTTCGGTGATCTTACAACGAACAGGAGTTTTTCCATTGTAAATTCGTACGGAGCAATCAACGAATTCCCGCGAAATAGAAGATCTACGTGACCAAATTTTCCTGAAAATGGTTATGCCTACAAGAGCTCTGAAAGCCTGCCTAGGTGGGTCGGCTCAAGGCATTCGAGTTTGAAGGCAACATAAACAAAAAATGCCACTTGTTGCATGGAGCCATTCAAAAAGGAAGCATGGGAAAATTGGAATTGATTCCTCCAATTTCATAGATTATCGAATCTGCACCCTTCGACAGAATTCTCACTTCCATGCGATTGGCTACCAATTCCATGGACGACACATGGTGTAACCATACATTTATGAAAGAATCATCTCTCTAAGGCCTTGGATGTAGAGACGATTATGCAGAATTTACAACTCCACATTAGATTTGGCAACCGTTTCATCTTAACTCTTTTTTCAGCCATGCACCAAATCTGAAAGAAAAAACACAAGTGCATTGATCTTTTCCATCTATTCCCTTGGGTAAATTACATGTTAATGGAGTTGCAAGATAATTAAAGCACATAATCATGTGCAATATATGTTTAATTCTTGCACCTTGACCTGTACTTGGCAGCCATGAACATCTGTTCCATACACAAAAATATCGCATCATTCAAGTGCATGCATTAAAAACAAATAACCTTCGAACCGAGATACTGGAGGCCAGTTTTTCCCGAGGTTTCTGATCTTTCAAACAAACAACCACCACTCAATCTGTTTCATGGAAAATAGAAAAACTGTGTCCGCTTTAACTCCTCCCACTCCCAGGCAACAAGTTTGCAAGAGATGGGACTCCCTGGCCTTGCATTTGCTCTTGAGCTCTTTGCATTTCTTCAGGATCTGGCAACACACCAAAACATCTATTAGAGTCGGTTCTAGTAGCGAGACCAGAGCAAAATGCAATTTGCAGTGCATGTACATTACCCAAGTTCTCCATTAATTTTGGCAACAGAAATACAGCGACCAGCATAAAACCCACCATCAATCCCATTGGGCTCTTCAAGAGAGACATAATGGAGAAGGGTTCTCTTTTCTGCAACACAAGATTGATGTGAAAACCCCAGAAAAAGTTCAATCGTAAAGCTAAGATTTTTCCTTTTCTTTTTTTTGGGGCAGGGGGAATGGAGAGAAGGGAATTGGTATATTCACCTCATAATAGTACTCTTCTCTTAATGGTTCAAGCACCAGCTCATTCAAACTCCTCCTGATTTCTGTCAGTGCAGCTTGAACCTTACCCGGGTTCCTGGCACTGACATCCACACGTATCTACACATAAATTTGCCACCTCATAACCAATGTTCTTACACCTGTAATATGATAAACACAGATAGGAAGAAAGGATTACCAACCGGGGAGAAGAAATACCCTAGAGCTGCAACTTCAATAAGATGTGTCCCAGCAGGCACACCATGGCTTTTCTTTAGGTCAAGGGACAGACAATCAACAAGTCAGGTACAAATTATATAATCTTGGCTCAATTTAGAGTGATGCTGTTAATCAGCCACATGCCCATGCATTTTTATTAAGAAAGAAAGAAGAACATGCACGAGTGGGGGCCACACAATACAAAATAAACAGGAACAATTGAAAATCAGATGACATAGCATCCATCCTATTGAGATATCAAGGGAAAAATAGGATTCTCCCGATAAGATATTTACATCACTAGCTACTGCATCATTCTTAGGCTACCTACCTTTCTAATTCTATACAGGGAAAATTTTCTGGCAACAGCATGTGGGTGAAGTTAGGATGTTCTGCAGCATCATTGTCTTGGAAAGGATAAAGACAAGCCTGCACAGGGACAAATGCCCCATGAGATAAACTGGCTTGTGGGGCAAAAAATATATCATTCATACCACCACTTAAAAATAGTGATGCAGTGATCCAAAACAGAACCTCAAAGATAAGTTTTCCAGGCCCCACGAGTACAAGACCAATGATAATTCAGGAATTACCAGTAAAGATGTGGGAGATTCTGGGGAGAAATGTTCCATAGCTCTACAAACAGTAGCAATCAGCAGATATTCAAGGAATCATTTTCTCTATGATATACATATCATCAGGTAACTGATGTTCAGAAAAAATGGGTGAACTTCTGAAATGTGAATATGTATAATGCCGAACCATATAAGCTACACAAAACAGTCAAATGGAATAAAATAAAGGATACAAAGAGAAGAAACCATCTGGTCTGACAAAAGTGACCCTCTCGCCACCATTAAATATTACTTTAACATTTGAAATTTTTCCTAGAAGGCCAATGCTTTGTGCTCCCATACCTACAAGCAGAAAACAGTTTTATAGTAAGAATCATGCAACTAGGAGTACGCAGTGGAAAAAGCTTACACTAGGCTTTCTATTTTCTTTAAGAAGAAAACTTAGGTTGCATATAATGCAGCAGAAAGGGGTAAAAAACATGATCGCTTTATATATTGTTTCCAAAACCCTCTCACAGTTAGAACATCTCTGCAACAGCCAAGAGTAAGAACATCAAAACAGCATATCAGGCTTTAAACGAATAGCTGAGTGAAAAAGAAAAACACTCCAATATTGTTTTCTTGTCTATCAAAATATGCACTCACACTTTTCTTAAAATAAAATTGCATGAATGACACAGATGTGGCTTATATTGTTATATTTCATGTTTGAAGGCATGTTGAAGAATTTATCCTACTTTAAATTATTTAGCTAAGGCAATTTATGGAAGCAAATGCCGACTTTTAATGTTGAACTAACAATTGAGATGTAAGCAAATCCTATCATCATCCTCAAGCTTTATCCCAACTACATGGGATCAGCTTTGTGGATCCTTTTTCTCCATTCCTTCCTATCTAGAGCTACAACTTAGGTTACTTTACAATCCTTCATGTCACCTCTCACTGTCTTCTTCTTTCCTAATTTCTTCCATTTGCATATTTTCAAACTTTTTCACTGGTGTGGAATAGGTCTCCATCTATGTCACATAGGTGCGGGTGCGGATGCGGATGCGGCGATTCGGCACTTTAAAAAAACTTGGGTGCGGGGAGGGTATAGATATAATTTTGAACAGTTTTAAGTTAATACTACGTGTATGTGTGTGCATTTATGTATTTATATATAGATATAACTGGACTTGGTTAGGGTTAACTGAATCTACTTTTGGACAAAAATTTACCTCAGTGTGGTTGACTTCACCTGACACAAAGGAAGCCGTGTCCAAGTGTCGCACCCACATGGGTGCAGGTGCGACGCGGGTGCGGTGCCCTGTTAGAAGAGTCCATGTGACATAGGTCTCCATACAGCATGCCCAAACCTTTCTTACTGATGCCAATATTGTTGTCGTTGGCTGTTTAGGGGAGGGAGAAAACAAAGTGTTTACTATTGTACAACATTCAAATAGATTTGTTATGATAGCGATCCAATGTTTGTTGCTCACGTACCTATACAAATATAATTGCATGTCAATACTATTTATTTTTCCATATCTATACAAATATAATTGCATGACAATACTTTTTATTTTTCTTGATCTCATCCCTTACTAAGAATTAAGTATTTATTTATTTATTATATGGAGTTCAGAAGTATCCAAATGGCATAAAGAATAACGAAATTGGCATCAACCATCTTTCCATGACTAAGAGGTGGAAGTGTAGCCTCAAGGAAGAAACCTCTCCAAACTTTCCAAAAGCCCAAGCCACTCTAGTGGAATATGAGGAATAAGCCCTAAGGCCAAAATTAGTTTGTACAAGATAATGACGTACAAATACCAAGTCAAAGATATCCATCACTTAGATGCAAGTGCAACAGAAATGCATGTAGTCATATTCACACCAAGAATAGAGTATCAATTATAATGACCATGAGATCACTGGATTAATGCTATTCACAGGTCATGCACTCCCTCTAAATTCTTGCTTTCTTGTTACAATTAAATCTTTGCTTGTTGAGCTAGCCAAATCCAAATAATCTTTGGCAATTGAAGGATTCTCAAGAAAGAATTGGAATTGGAGACAATGACCTCAAGTAAAAGGTCAGGATGCAATAGTCATCCCTCCATCAATGAAGCTGATTCAGCATTTCTTTTTTTTGAAAATGGAAGCAGGCTGAGCCTTCAGCCCTCAGCTTAATGAACAAGTCCACTATCTAACCTTGACATTCCATGTTGAACTTAACCGTGGTAATGAATAAAGCTAATAAGGGGCTACAAAAGTTAACAGCTACTATTACTATTAAACAGATTATTAGAACCCATATTTTCTCACATCTCCTATGTTAGAACCCTCAAATCTTCGGCTTATTATGATGCATGCACTCTCGTGCAATCCTATAGAGAATGGCCTGAAAAGTATAAGAAATCATCCACAATCAGATACACATATCTTACAACCTCACAATCTTTTTTGTGAGGAAGCAATTTGCTTATTTGTCCTAGGGTATCATTTTCAGAACATCTATAGGTGGCCCACAAACATTGGGTACCTTATACACGTATCATAAATCTTAAGTGTGTGGGATTGGATCTATCATTTTCACTTTTTTGGAACATCACAAGTTTTTGGTCTGATAGATAACTTTAGCTACAGATATTTTGGAACTCGACACCGCATGTAATGGTGATTAGACCATAAACTTTTGCTATCAGTCTATTTCTTTTATGTTCATGCGATTGCCCAAGATAGATCTCTTGTGTTTCATCCAACATGGTCATATCAGTCAAGAATATTTTGCTAATGTGTAAATGAACTATGATTATATATAACAAAAAAAAAGGAACAAAAACAGGCAAAAATTATATCGCATTCCTATTCTAACCCATGCTTATGATTCATGATCCATAACATAAATGAATGTCTATTTACTTCCTATGTAGCCAAAATCAGTGACCAACAGCTAGTTGGGCAAGTTGCAGCCCTACCGCCTAGGACCACGAAACTAGGTGGTATGGCTCATTTGTGCTGGCTAGTCGGCAACTAGACTGTTCCCACCTAAGCAGCAAGGATAACATTGTCATCTTTTTTATTTGACCTATACCTAAACGTATACATCAAAACAATAAAAGATATATATAATATTATATATATAGAGTCACTAGAATATGTTAACTGGAATACTTTTTTTTTGCAAATCAAACCCAGTAGATGCATTTGGTGTGGTCCATTTCCTAGGAATCGACTATTGGATCATGTATTTTCAACGAAAAATGTGATTTTTGGATGCTTGAATATTTACAAAAATTCTGAGCTGTTGATTTTCAAGGATTAAAATATTCTTCTTATGCATCATAATCGGATGATCCAAGAGTCTGTTTCTATAAAACCAAGCATCTAGATCACATCCATACGGTGAATTTTAAGAAAAAAATTAAAAAAAAACAGATGAAATTCTTGGTTCATACTCCGGTTCACACATTTCTAGTTATATATATATATGAGGGGAGTCGTCCAACCAAAGAAAGGTAAACCGTCCAAACCACTTTCAAAAATCGATTTTAAAAGATTTTTTTGGCAAATATAACCGTATGGTATGGATGCGATCTCTATGGTCAGAAACCTAAGAACCGGCTCATGTAGCAAATTTTTTCGATGCATACGTAGGATTTTATAATGTGCTAAAAATCAACAGTTTGAAAATTTTGAAGTTTTCTAGATCATAAAAATCTAATATATGTAACAAAAGTGTTTGCAATAAGAGTCAGTTATTAGGTTTTTTATCATGATAATCACATCCATGTGGTCAGATTTGCTAAAAAATGCTTTTAAATATGATTTTTAAAAGTAGCTTTGGCGGTTTGTACCTTCCTTTGGTTGGATGGTCTCTCTCTCCCTCCCTCTCTCTCTCTCTCTCTCTCTCTCTCTATATATATATATATATATATATATATATATATATATATATATATATATATATATATATATATATATATATATATAGACACACACACACGAAAGTCAGATGCGCAGTGCAATGTTGTGCATCCTTTTTTTTGTTTTAAGACTTTTAGCGGCTGCTAAAAGTCTTAAAATGCACAATTTTTTTCCACCACTGATCGTGAGCATGATCAGTGGTGCAAAATGGACCAATGTATCTGTTAAAATGTAACTTTTCATATATATATATATATATAGAGAGAGAGAGAGAGAGAGAGAGAGAGATGTACATATATACTATGTATATATGTACATATATATCTCTATACATATACAAATATATATATTGACATATCATTGTAAAACCCGATAAGGGTACTTTTGTCTTTTTTCCTTTTACACATATTTCAATTGAAATATGGTTGTATTTTTTACATTTTATTTTTCTTCTTTTTATTTATTTCTTTTTTCCTCTTTTTATTACAAAATAGAAGGACCATTAGGGTGCCCACCCTTCTAGTCGTTGGGGCTCCCAACGACTAGAAGGGAGCCCCAATGGCCCCTCTCTCTCATTTGTTCTCCCTCAAAATATTTGAGGGCTCTCCCTCTTGTAGAATAAGGGTTTTTATCCCCTTCCACATAATGAAGATGTATATTTTGTAGCCTTTGTGGCTTTGCCCCTTCGTGGGTTTATGTGTTGATACATTACGTGCTTTTGTTTACCCATTAGTGGGTGGGTGTATTCGCACTTCATGTGCACGTTTATTGGTTCATTATTGAACCTAATGTATTCAAAGTTGTTTCCTTACACTGTGTTGACACATTACGTGTTTTTGTTTACCCATTAGTGGGTGGGTGTATTCGCACTTCATGTGCACGTTTATGTTAGAAAGTATGCAGAAATTAATTACAAGAATGCATAATGCATTAATAAGGTCCAATATTAGACAAATACAACCCCATAATGAAGAATAACAAAATGGTCCACTAAGAGACACCATAAGAAGCCTATGAAGAGGCATAAGTTGCACATACTTCATTGAATGAGGGCCTAAAAGGCCATAGAAATACATGGGGTAGAGAGCCCTATTTATACAAGAAAGAGGGCTGAAAAAGAGGATCCATTGGGAGCTCCCCATAGAGATGTTGGGAGCCCCAACGATCACATTTGTGACCGTTGGGGCAACAACGACTCTACGTGGGGCCCCTTATTCAAAATAAAAGAAAAACTAAAAATAATTATTTACATAAAATAGTTGTTTCTAAAAACAACTATGTAAAATAACAAAAATATCCCTATCGGGAATTTCACATATATATATATATATACTTATAAGTGTGTGTGTATATATATATATATGTGTGTGTGTGTGTGTGTGTGTGTGAGAGAGAGAGAGAGAGAACATATATATTTTAACACCCCCCGTCAAACTTTACATGGGGATAGCGAAAAGTTTGAAGATACAAAAAGGAGGGTTTCAGGTCTTCAAAGAATCTTCATTGAAAATCATCATTTTTAGAGTACATGAAAGAACTTTGCAAATGTCGGCTTTTAACTGTCTTTAATGATCATCCTCAAGCTTCTTCCACGATGTATCATAGATACTTCTTTCGTCTCATCTTGGTGATCCTGTGGAACAAGCAAAAAGAACTCAAGTAAAAAATATCTTTGTATCTTAATAAAATAAAAGATAAATAAGATTGACCATATGATTTCATCAAAACAACTATTTAAAAGATATTTCATGCATTTTAATTGAGTATTATGCAAAAATAACTTAAACTTAAATATTCTATTGATAAAACACACTATGTTCTTGAAGAAGGATATGTGCACAAAGGTCATACTAAGAATACTTAAATAAATGTATCTAAAAGGTACAAGAGAGGACACCCACAAATGCACAATTTATATATTTAGAACTGATGCCAAAGATATTTCTCACAAAGGGTTTTATCAATATTTGGTAGTAAGAAGTGTGTGCACGGAGAACACTCACAAGTGCACAAAGACACGCAAAATTATGAAATTTGTATTAAGATTAAAAAGGTTTCATGTATTACAAATATCTTTAAGAACACAATGTTCACATAAGAACTAATGGCTCCCTAAAAAGAACATACGAACGAAAGCATATTTGACACACAAATCAATAATAGGGAGATATTTTAACACAAGATGATCTAATGATTTCTTTCACATCTTAGAGAGAAGAAATTCTAAACAAATGTCACATGTGATCTTGCTAAAAATGTCCACCCAAGAGTCAAGAGTGAAAGATATTTGAGTAGAAAGCCTTACACATTGAGCAAATTCTTACTCAAATATTTGCAAATACAAAAACTCATTAGGTGGCCGAAAAATCAAAAAACACTTAATATATAAGTTAAATGCCAAAATATTAAATTGGTTTCCAAACATGCATATCAATGATATGATCCACTAGAATATCTTAAAACACAAGTTATGAATGAAATTTTGCAAATTTCAACAATAGTTCATCCACTACAAGCAACTACCTCATTAGTCCTCTAAAACCCACAAATCAAGTGTATAAACTACTAGAACAAGAACATAATCATAATGACATTAAAGACCAAAAGACACACACAAATGTGTGTATAAACATCTCTTGTCTACATGTAATAATACTTGAAATGAGTGTATCAATGACAAGAACAAGATAATACACGCCAATATGGACCAAAAGCATCTCTTGTCTTCGTAAAAAAACACTCAAAATCAAGTATGTTCAGCTACTAGAACAAGAGTATCAAGTCAATCATGGGCTAAAACACAATACATCTCTTGTCTACATAAAATAACACTTGAAATGAGTGAAAGAAGTCAACCATGGGCATACATCTCAGCGACTAGAACAAGGACACAAATGCCAACATGGACTAAAATCACACACAATGGTGTGAATCAACGTGCCTTGTCTACATATAATGACACTCAAGACAAATGTGTTCAGCTACTAGACAAAGAGTATAAGAATATGCCACTACAGGGCTACCAATATACAAAGGTGTAATAATATGTCTTCTCTACATATGATGACACTTAGATAAGAGTTATAAAAGGAGAAGACTTTTGAGGCAATAAGACTTGTAATGACAAACATATAACAAATAAAACATTGATTTTAATATACCTTAAAACATTTAAGGTTTCAAACTTCATACATTCATCACAAGTACACATAATTAAGAGCATTCATAAAAACAATGGCAAAAAATAAACGAGTGACATACTCATAATTAGAGATCACATAACAAGTCATTTTAGAGTCAAACTATAAGTTGACAATCTAAAATGACATAACACGAGGTGCCCATAACTCACCTCAACAAACATCTCTAATATAACAATAATAAGGCATATTAAAATCAATTTTTATTTGTTAATATAACAACAAACATCCATAATTATGTGAACCTGTGATGGATATATGATGGTTGGAACCTTAAATGTTTTAAGGTATATTAAAATCAATTTTTATTTGTTATATGTTTGTCATTACAAGTCTTATTGCCTCAAAAGTCTTCTCCTTTTATAACTCTTATCTAAATGTCATCATATGTAGAGAAGACATATTATTACACATTTGTGTGTTGGTAGCCCTTTAGTGGCATATTTATACTTTTTGTCTAGTAGCTGAACACATTTGTCTTGAGTGTCATTATATGTAGACAAGGCACGTTGATTCACACCATTGTGTGTGATTTTAGTCCATGTTGGTATTTGTGTCCTTGTTCTAGTCGCTGAGATGTATGCCCATGGTTGACTTCTTTCACTCATTTCAAGTGTCATTTTATGTAGACAACAGATGTATTGTGTTTTAGCCCATGATTGACTTGATACTCTTGTTCTAGTAGCTGAACATACTTGATTTTGAGTATTTTTTTACAAAGACAAGAGATGCTTTTGGTCCATATTGGCGTGTATTATCTTGTTCTTGTCATTGATACACTCATTTCAAGTATTATTACATGTAGACAAGAGATGTTTATACACACCTTTGTGTGTGTCTTTTGGTCTTTAATGTCATTATGATTATGTTCTTGTTCTAGTAGTTTATACACTTGATTTGTGGGTTTTGGAGGACTAATGAGGTAATTGCTTATAGCGGATGAACTATTGTTGAAATTTGTGAAATTTTATTCATATTTTGTCTTTTAAAGATACAAGTGAATCATATCATTAATATGCATATTTTAAAATCAAATTGATTTTTTTGGCATTTAATCTATATATTAAGTGCTTATGGTTTTGACCACCTTTGTATTTGACATGCAAAATGAGGTTTTGTAATTGCAATCATTTGAGTGAGATGTTCCTAAATGTGTAAAGTTCTCTACTCAAATACCACTCATTATTTTGCCTCTTAAGTGGAATTAAAACCTTTTAAACTCTTGTGTTTTATACACTCCTTTTATGCTCTTGAGCATTTCCTTCTTGAAATCGCTTTCAAAAGAATTGCTAAAATCAATAACACCTATCTTTCTATCTTGTAAGCTCAAGTAATATTACTTGACTAAAGTATGATTAGAGCATGTTCATTAATGACTCTTAAGTGTTTATTCATTTCATGATATTATATGCATAAGCTCATTATGGCCTTTAGGCCCTCATTCAATAAATTATGTGCAACTTATGCCTCTTCGTAGGCTTCTTGTGGTGTCCCTTAGTGGACCATTGTGTTATTCCTCACTATGAGGTTATGTTTGTCCAATGTTGGACCTTATGAATGCATTATGCATTCTTGTAATTCGTTTCTGCTCACTCTTTAACATGGTATATGATTATGAAATTGGTTTTCTAAAATCATTTTTCATACATAAGTAATTATCTTGTTCTGTCAAATCCTGTGCTTCAAATAAAATAATTATGTTTTTACTATGCATAGAATATCTTTTTACACCGTTACTTTTGGATGAATCATATGATATGGTTTTTGGTTAATTCATCTTGTTTGGAATATTTTACTTGATTAAAATGCAAAGATACCTTTTACTTGGACATTTTTTTGGTTTGTTCCACAGGATCTTGAAGATAAGATGAAAAGAAGTACCTTGGATAGATCATAGAAGATGCTCTCCATTAAAGTCAATTAGAGGAAGATATTTGCAAATCTCAAGGGCATCCTTACTGAAGATTCTTGAAGCCTTGAAGATTTTTCCTCGTGTATTCTTCAATCTTTTCGTTTCCTCACGCAAAGATTAAGGGGGGTATTAAAATGTAACTTTTCATATATATATATATATATATATATATATATAGAGAGAGAGAGAGAGAGAGATGTATATATATAATATGTATATATGTACATATATATCTCTATACATATACAAATATATATATTGACATATCATTGTAAAACCCGATAAGGGTACTTTTTTCTTTTTTTCTTTTACACATATTTCAATTGAAATGTGGTTGTATTTTTTACATTTTATTTTTCTTCTTCTTTATTTCTTTCTTTTTTCCTCTTTTTTTTACAAAATAGAAGGACCATTGAAGGCCCCACCCTTCTAGTCGTTGGGGCCCCAACGGTCATTAATACGACTGTTGGGGCTCCCAACGACTAGAAGGGAGCCCCAATGGCCCCTCTCTCTCTCATTTTTTCTCCCTCTATATATTTGAGAGCTCTCCCTCTTGTAGAATAAGGGTTTTTACCCCCTTCCACATAATGAAGATGTATAATTTGTAGCCTTTGTGGCTTTGCCCCTTCGTGGGTTTATGTGTTGACACATTACGTGCTTTTGTTTACCCATTAGTGGGTGGGTGTATTCGCACTTCATGTGCACGTTTATTGGTTCATTATTGAACCTAATGTATTCAAAGTCGTTTCCTTACACTGTGTTGACACATTACGTGCTTTTGTTTACCCATTAGTGGGTGGGTGTATTCGCACTTCATGTGCACGTTTATTGGTTCATTATTGAACCTAATGTATGCAAAGTCGTTTCCTTAAAGTATCATCAAACACTTTGTGTGTCTGATGATACACCCTACTATATATATATATATATATATATATATATATATATATATATATATATATATATATATATATATATATATATATATATCGGATCTAATTAAGAAGATAATTATGAACAAAATATAGAATATTGTAATGCAAAATTACAATTTTACAATGTGCCAAGGCAGTGTTGTGAAAAGCGTTGAAGCGTAGCGAGGCGCTCCACCAAAAACCGAGGCGAGGTGTAAGCCTCGAGGCGTAAAGCGTAAGTCTCAAATTTTTTTTTTGAAAACTTTTAAAAAATTATAAAAAATATCTAAAAATACAAATAAATAAAGAAATGCTTTATTGATGAAATAACAACCAATAAGAAATAGAAAATCTCAAATAAGTACTAAAAAATATGAGATTAGCATATAAAAGTAACTAAAAACTGGAAAATATATGAGATTAACCAAAAAAAGTTAAAATATACTAAGAAACTGATTACAAATAACTGAAAAATATATGAGATTAACCTACAAAAGTTAAAATATATGAGATTATTCTAAGAAACTGATTACATAACTGAAATAACTGGAAATACATGAGATTAAGGTTTTCTCGACATAAATCTCACATAATTTCACATTGACTATAGGGATTTTCTCAACCAAAAATCTCAGCAGTAATTTATGTTATAGCAGGGATTTCTCAACAAAAAATCTCAACAGAAATATACTTTAAAGTTTTAAACAATAGACTTTTTCAAGGCAAATCTCAACATAAACACACTTTGACAGTAGAGATTTTCTCAACCGAAATCCCAGCAACAATCATGTTAACCATAGGGATTTATATCCACAGAAATTCCAGCAGAGATACACTTTATCGATAATGAATTTATCAACAGAAATTCTAACAACATATCTTTTATAGCAAACATCTATATATTGTGTTATGATCAAAACCAACACCCACAAATAAAATAAAGATAAAACTACTGTACATATATATACATATATATTCAGTTTTACAAAGGACATCAAGCTGCTGAAATCAAAACTAGCATTAACGCTAACTACTGGGGTTTTTGACAAGCCATCCAAACTGTATGAAAAAGAAAAATACAAACAGCATTAGCACTAAGATGTTGGGTTTTACGAAAAGAAATTCCAACTGAATAAGAATCAAGATGTTGTAAATTTAACAACATTAACGTTAACATGCTAGGATTTATAAAACAAATAATACAAAAAATTCAACTGCAAATAGTTCAAGCTGTTGAAATCCAACTACTGGGTTCATAAGAAATAATTCAAACTACTGTAAATCAAAATCAATGTCAGTTGTTGGGCTCTATGAAAAGAAATTAATTCCAATGGAGCATGATAGATTCCCTACTCATAAACGAAGCAGCCAACATTTCATTTACAAGAACAGTACCAATAATTACTCATAAAAACTAAAGAAATGCAAATCCCTAGGGCCCATAACCAGTTTCAAGAAGATTATGCCTCAGAAATCTTGTTGTAAAAAAATAATAAAAAAATATTTTGCGCCTTGAGGCACAGAGGGCCGCGCCTCAAAGCGAGGTGCGCCTTTTGCGCCTCAAGGCGCGTTTTTTATAACACTGTGCCAAGGCATGCTATATTTTGTTTATGTTTATCTTCTTGATTAAATTCATGTTGAATACATCTTTGGTATTGATTTTAGCAATTGATTGCAGATTCTGTATTTTTTATTTTTATTTTTCTTCAACTTTTGATACCAACTAGTCCTGCCTAGTCCCGACTAGGCCTTTTAGGAGTCCACCAGCCAAGCACCGACTAGTGCTTTTGACAACACAGTTTACTCTTACCAATTACACACATATATTAGACCATTAACATGAATTTTCCTTGATTTCACTAGAAAATTTTTGTTTGACAATTGTAGATACTCTTAGATTTAAACATTCAATGAGTTTGTTGTCTATAATATGTTTGTTTCAATATTCTTTTGACAGAAAACATGATATATAAATTGCATGAAGAAGTCATACACACTCTAGTACACCTATTTAAGTTACAATGTTACATAGATTGTAGATATACAATCAATAACTCCTAAACAAAACACACTCACATACTCGAAAAAAATTAATTTCCTTCTGATCATATAATGATCGTGCCATCTAAATGTCTGCCAACTGTTCATACATCATTACTCACTAATTTTTTCCCAAGCATTACAAAAACATTCATGTTGTTCGGACACTGTGGAGTGCAATGAGTGTCCAGCAACCAGAGTCATGCTAAAGACAGAAACAAACTGTAGGAGACGCCAGTTGTAGACAAAGTGTCTGATAAACAGCCAAAGTACCAACCAAAGTCATTTGTGATAGTAGAAGGATCACATAATAAAAAATTGCTCATATCAGGACGCTTCCAAGCTTGAATTTAGAAGTCAAGAGAACTTCTAGTAACATTTTATCCCTCAAATTCACAAATGAAAAGATGATTGCCATAAGATGATCCCCAAAGCTTAGGCGGTGTAGACAAAGTATCTGATAAACAACCAAAGTAGGAAGCAAAGCCAGTTGTGATAGTAGAAGGATCACATATCCAAAGTTAAATTTTGATGTCAACAGAACTTCTAGTAACATTTTATCCCTGAAATTCACAAATGAAAAGATGTTTGCCACAAGATGAGCCTCTTAGACACAACTTATCAGTTTAATGAGGTTAGAAGAGCAGTTAATGATAAAGGTTACCACGAAAAACATATAAGTGAGACTCAAGTAATAAGCAACTATGTACATTAGAAAGGCATGGAAAACCTTCACTCAAAAATACATCCATGCATGAGGATTAACATCACGAAATTCCAAATAGTAGCAACAGATTGATTATGAAACCAACATAAAATTGGAAAAGGAAAAGGTAGATTCCAAATTGCGCATCAAATTGTCCGCTCGTATCAACAAAAGGGTGTCCTATGTGCATAAAAATAAGCAAAAACCAATTTGAAAAAGGTCCCTGGTTGATCGACCGTAATCATGGTGGAGATCCTTTATGTCCTATGCCTAAGGTTCAAATTTTCAAATCCAACAACAAACACATGCCATACAAATCCCACCTACGTTATTCTTCATTCAGTCCAGTTTGAGCTTAACTAACCAGACAAAAACACAACAGCGAACCACAAACGATTGATCCAAAGTAATTCAACATCAGACACACAATAAAGAGAAAGAAAGCAAGAACAGAAACTCGCAGCACAGAATCATGTTTTGGGGTTTTCGGAACTACCAACCCGTATCTAGAGATCAGGAATAAGCTAGGAACTTGCAACGTCAAATACCAATACAATTTCCCAAGTTATCATACTTTTCTGGATATCGTTTGCAACCAGACGCAACTATTGCCTGCTAAACCTCATAATTTCGGATCATGAGGACGATCTAACTACAAAAAAGATCAAAGTAGCACCTTGGATCTTCACTTGGCCATTAATCGTGTAACCATCGCCATTGCTGCGGAGGAAAAAGCAGCGAAAAGTAAACAAATTAATCAAAGTAAACACCAAAAACAAAATTTTAACGAATTCGATCGATCAACGATGATTTCCTTCAAAGGAAAGGATCAGAACCCCCAGATGGGGATCGTCTTCTGAGAGTCGAGGGAACAGTAAAAGATCAAACTAGGGCAAAAAAAACAGGAAAAACGCGACAAGAAAACTAACCCGGAAGGGATCGCGAGAGAAGGAGCGAGGAGTTGAGCGAAGATCGCTAGCGAGATGAGAAGGACGGACGCTTCCATCCCTCGATCGGCCCGATCGTGTCTCCGTGTGAAGAGGCGACAGACAGAAATGTGGATTTATACCGAGCGGCGAGATAGGGAGTCCCCTTGATCCGGACCGCCCATTTTTCGATCGACGGTGGATATTGGGATTATTTTTGGTGCGACAGAGCAACACCATAACCACGATTACGAAGGTGCGGTCCAAGGGCGGGAACGGCCCTGTACTAAGTGGATTTGGTCCCGGATCCGGTTCCGTGCAGATCCATGGGTTTATACTTTTGGACCGAGAGAGATCCAACCCCTGGTGCAGATTAGGGATGACAGTGGACCGGGGGAAAGCGGGGCCCCGCCCCGCCTTGCCCCGTTTGGACCGGGGATGGAGGCGGGGACAAAGGTTAAAATCCATCCCCGTCCGGGGGTGGAGGCAGGGATGGACGTGCACTTTTCCCCACCCCGCCACGATCCCCGCCTCATCCCCGCCCCAACCACTTTTCCCCGCAATATTACCGCCCCGCCTCATCCCCGTTTGAACCGGGGATGGAGGACATGAAACGGGGATGAAGGCGGGGATGGAGGATAAAATCCATTCCCCGCCGGGGATGGAGGCTGGGGTGGAGGATAAAATCTTGAGGCGAGGCGGGGCGGGGGTGGAGACCTTGTCCCCCGCCTCACTGCCATCCCTAGTGCAGATAGCATACTGGATTATGATATGAACAAAGTTTCATTCTGCACTTTCAAGCATAGACACCGGAAGCTTCTTGCCACATGCAAAAGCTCGCTTCCTAAGAAAAGTTTTTTGCTTCCTTGAAAGAATGGGAAGCTTTAGGAGACCCGCTTTCTAAATATAAGAAACTCAGATTCTTTTTACTAGGAAGTTTGCTTTTTTCTCATTTTTCAAATCAATTTTCTTTCGCATTCTAATTTCTTTCTCTCACTGCATATATTTTTCACATTAAATAATAGTTTTTTCTTTTTTAAAGGCAAGCTGGGGTTAGGCAGATCCTCACCCATTATTATTCAACATACCACTGCGTTTTGAATCTGCAATATCCCACCATAAGGAGACATGCACTGACAGCTCCTACCAACCGCACGGAGCCGCTGGTTCGTGTCGCACTTGCTTTTGTGGATTGGGCCAACCTTGGTGAAACCAAACACAGCTTAGGTCTAGGTTGGCTCTAGATCTACTTGATGAACATTTTGTATTAAGTCTGGTTGAGTTGGTTATAAAAGCAATAAATATTATAATTATCATAAAACAAAAAAATAAAAGGAAAACCGACTCAGCAGTAAAGGACACATTCTAATCGATTCAGATAACATTGATCCATACTCATATTTGGACCCTTAACTAAAACCAGTCTTATTTCAAATTCAAGGAGACGCATTCACGTGAAGGTGGAGATTATAGGACCAAGCTGGAGCATCTATTTAGAGAAAAAAAAAACATGTATTTGGATTTAGAAAAGAAGCGTGATATAGCTCTGCCCGTCCATGGAGGGTGGGAAGAAAAACAATGTTGCAGTGGCTTGCAAAATAAGACCATCAAATGGAGACTTGTTTCTCAGACTGGATGAATGTGCAGGATTCGCGAAAGAATTAATATGGATGGACTCATGTTCCTTTGCGTGGACAGAATTGAGCCCGCGCACCTGCACAAACAAAGGTTATGTGGATGGGCAGGACATTGCATCCTACACGTCCATCTGAGATGCTGATGTGTTCCAAGTGGGCTTGCAGTGAAACTGGGTTCGAACCTAAGCTAGGTAAGTAAAAAACAGGGTCAAAGCCAAAAACGTGTTCTGTTTGATTCTTATAAACTTTAGAAAACAATGATTTCTCCTAATTGGTTGAACATAAATGGCTCAAATTTGAAGGCTATCTAAGAGACAAGTGGAAGAAGACACTACAATAAATCACAGGGTCAAACTCCATTCGCTTGAGGATTTAATTATGAGTTTGTGATCAAACTGCAACTTTTTTTTCTAGGTTTGTTTATTTTATTTGACAGGTTTCAGTAAACAAAATGGTTCTCTTAATTGGTTTGGAGTTTGGGGCTGATTTTTTAATGATAGGTTAAGAATAAGAAGGTCTAGAAACATATTTGAGCCTAGGTGAGAGTGTGTTCGACCTAGAGAGGTTTTAGAGTACTGAAAAAGGTTTGGTATGCACAGTTGGGGCTATGGATGGCTTGGAACAATGGCACAAACACAGATGCTTTGATGTAGTTCTTGGTAGCATCTCGGTTCACAAGTGGGCTTGACCACAAGGATCGAGCATACCCAAAGAGACAAGCCTTGAGAGAGGGTGAACAAGTCGAAGGTAGGGACTTGCAAGGGTAGAGAGAGTAAGGAGTGATGGGTTAGGGGCCAACGGGTAGGTGTGTAACGGCCCAAAATCTCAGACTTTAAACTTTGAGAAAAAATTTGAAAAGCCTTCTAATCCTTCTTTTTTTAGAGTTTTAAAATAACAGTTCAGCGAAAAATGATATTTGAAATAACAAGCCGACAGATCTTGGTCGCATTACGGTGAACCTTTCTTTAAGCAACGAGTTTGCATATCTTTACAGACATTAAAACCATATAGATTCAAAATGAGGTTTTTGATAATTTAGAGTTTATATAAAAGCAAAATTTCTTAAAAAAACTCTTATACAACATTTACAAAAAAAAAACGTGTTCAGGAGCAAAATGCCAGAGAAACAGTGGGATCTTGATGTCATCTTGTCATCACGCCTTCACCTAGCATTCCGACCTAATCATCACTTGTACCCATAAAAAGGGTCAGATTGACGAAAATCTAGTAGGTGCATAGATATAACAATTTAAAACAAGACTAACACATGCGTTATTTCATTCGAGATATGCATTTTAACGTAAGTAAAATAAGCATGATAACTTTGTTTCGATATTAATTATCCTGAGGGTATGCATAGGATAAACGTAAAACAACGGAGACTGCCCAAGAATTTATCATTCTCTGTATTTTGACACACCAAACAACTAACTAAGTCTGTTTTAAAGATGACGACCAGTGACCAAGAGATAATTCCCCAGAGGCATTCGTGCAAGAGATGCATCCAACTTCTGCAGAAGTCCATGGGGTCTATCACCTAGGATAATATTCGATAGCCTCATCCCCTAACTCCGATGATCGGGAACACCGAGTCAATTTCTACTTGAGTATAGTTGTTAACAACCTATCAATCAGAGTTTTTGTACCATCTTATCCCCTTCCTTAACGAAACCAAAGAGACAAATGTGTACGTCAGGTTATATTTTAACTGACGACTCATTTTACATGCTCTAGTATTTCAAACCAACTCGAGCATCTTGTCTGCGAAGGCGATCATCACCATTTATGTGATTTTCTTTTCATCATTGTGCATTTGCATGCTACGAGGTTACCATAAACCTCACATCCAATCATTATAGTATTAACATGCCGCACATGTCTGATAGTACCGCTAAGATGAAAGGGACATCAGTTTTTCAGAAAGAAACTCCAACCTTGTTTAGAAAATTTCAATGTCCTGTGCTCATGGTCGAAGATATCCGAGTCATTTTTGGATATCACAACAAAAGAGCGTACATACCTTTTAGGGCTACACAGAGTTAAGGGAAAGACTTGGTTGCGAATAAGCAACCGCCAGATATTCGTTTTCGCTTTTCGAAATAACGAATATTACAAACATTGAAAACTCACATAAAATTTTATTTTTCTTTAAAGACTTTGGCGAGCATGCACTATTCTGCTTCTTTAAATGCAAGTGTAATGCACAGTAGGCAGAAGTATGCAAAACTACATACCTTACAAAGTCATATATATGTATATATGATACATATATATCAAAGTATAAGCTTATGCACGTAACAACACAACGACAAAGTAAATGACATAAAGTCATACTCGATGTGCGAAACCATACATCGAGCTAAATAAACTGCATAAGCGATGCACGATGTACAAAATCATACATCAGCTAAGTAAATTAAGTAAACAATAGCTTGTACACGTAACAATACAGCGGTAAGGTAAATAACATAAAGCAAGACTCAATATGTGAAATCACACATCAAGCTAAATAAATTACATAAGAGATACATGATATACGCAATCGTACATCGACCAAATAAATTACATAAGCAGTAGCTTGTGCACATAACAACGCGATGGCAAAGTAAATGACATAAATTTAAATGAAAAAAGAATATGCAAAATTATGTCCTTGAGTTAAAATCACACACACACACATATGTTAGAAATGTTCTGCCATTGTCCTTGTATGCAATTTAAATGGGCTAATTTTTTTATGGTAAGTTGGAAACATATGAATTGAGTTAGTGTTTAATTTTGATAACTAAACTTGTTCTGGTTAAGAAGAAATGACTTAAGGAAGTCAGGCTAAATTCTGTAAATCTCAGCCTGCAGAATAAATCGAGTCAACTATATCGAGATGGGTCAAGAAGGTTAGAAGTGAGTTTGAGCATAAGTGAGGGTGTGTTCGACTTACCAGAGCTAAGGGGAGATGTCTTGGAGTACTGAGAAAGGTATGGTCTACACACTTGAAGCTAAGGATGGTTTCAAACAATGACACGAACACAAACACTTTGATATAGTTCTTGGTAGCACCTTGGTTCACAAGTGGGCTTGACTACAAGGATCGAGCATAACCAAAGAGACGAGCCCTCTGACATGGTGAACAAGTCGGAGGTAGGGACTTGCAGGGGGCAGAGAGAGAAGGGAGTAAGGGCTTAGAGGCCAAGGGGTAAGTGAGAGAGTGTTTGAGAGAGACGTCCCTTGAGGGTGTTGACTACCACAAGAGAGAAATAGAGCGAGACTAAACTTTCAGATTTTATTTTCTTCTTTGATAATCTTTCCCAGCGCAAGGGAGCTTCTTTTATATACCAAGTGGAGCTCCATAACAACAAATACAAATAACAATAAATATTAAAGAAATAAGAAAGTAATATTAAAACTAACTTAAAATTTCTAAGAGCTTTGTGAAACCCAAAGAGACTCTAAACTCTATTTTTAGATAAAACCTTCATAGGGTTAGGATAACACCTAGGGTCTTCTTAAACAGCTTTGCAAAGCCATCTAGGCCATATTCAAGAGGTTTAGGCACCCTCAAGGTGGACCTATAAATTTTTATTAATACCAAGAATGCCCCTACACATATCAGGCTTGGGCGACTGGATATTGGCTTGAAAGATTTGATTAACTTGGTCAACTTAATGAAATAGATCTTGTTTTGAGTGAGTGAACCTTGGTTTGGTAGATACAATTCATTGAGGTACCTTGGTGGATACAATGTTGTCATTGTTGTTCTGTTCCTCTCCTAGTTTCGCTCCATGCCCTGATCTGTCCAAGGTGGTTTTGAGTTGGGTCTTTTCTTGTTCAGCTCCATCAAATGCTAATGTGGATCTGAGTTCTTGTGGATATATGACATCCATTGGAACCTCTTCTACTGTTTGGGGCATTAGATTAAATCTGGTCTGTCTTGTAGGGCACCCGATTGCACATTCTGGGTCATTGAGGTTGAATCTGGGTCTCCCAAGACTGACTCCTCACTATTTGGATCAAGAGTCAGGTCTCTAGAAATTATGACCATAACATATGTCTTTTGTTGTTCCGGGGGGGAGGGGATAGAACAAGGGTGGACAGGACTCCTTGCCCCTGCCCGGGATAAAAGAAAAAAGCTTTATTTTGAGGGTGCTGGATAAGGCAGAACAATGTATCTTGTTTGCTGACAGTATAGGACAAAACATGTCCTGTCCACTCATGTCCAGGATTCATACACATCCTTATATGCCTTTAAAAAACAAAAACGTGTTCTTGTCCAGCCTTGGATAAGGACACATGCATACAAAACATGACATGCCACTGTGTCCATGTCCAGAGCTGCCCGTGAATCAAACTCCCCCTCACCAATCATCCTTGTTGGTACTCTCCCTTTCCACTAGGCAGGTCTTCCCATCAGGTAGACCTTGTGGCAAAGGACACACCCCACACCCTGCCAAGAAAATCAGGTGCTTTGGGCATGCACTGACAGGGTTCAAAAAATTCCAAAAATCCAAACTGAATTTCCTGTGCTGAAAGATAGACGTGTAGACTTTGACAAAACAATGAGATAGGCTATGAAATTAGCCATCATTGGATCCTGTCTCACCATTAATTGCTCACCCAATTTTCCATCCACACACTTTTATGCATTTACTATTTTGTACCATAAAGTGGGGTCATTAGTGAGAGAATATGACCAAATATCATGGTTGGTTAATGCAAATTGACTGAAGGAGGTCGGGTCAGGGTACTCAAGGGTTCCTCTGATGCCCTTCATCCATATGATGAACATCATGGTTGGATTGCCCATAGATGTCCTTTCAGGGCCATTAATCAATAGGAAGGAGTATCAGGGGGCAATGCGATTGCACACTTTTAGTATGCCGCTACCGTTGATTACCCTCCATCTTTGGGATACGGCCTGTCAGTTGCGAGCCTCAAGGCTGAGAAGTTGCAGCAGTGCACTAAAAGTGTGCAATTACATTGCACCGATCCTCCCTCAATCAATAGTGCCTAGGCAATGAAAACAAATTCATGGTGGTTGGATGCCACACATCCCATAGATGGACGACAGGGGTACCTCTGAGTAGTTGAGATTTCCCATTCTTATATCAATCCACCTCCTATGGCACCCGAAGAAACCCAAAATTGAAGGGAAAGAAAATGCTGTAGGGTAGAGGGTGCTTCGCTACAAGAAAATATTTGATGTGTTTGGATACTTTGGAATAGAATTCTCTTGGCATTTTTAATCCAAAGGAAATAAAAAAGGGAATTCTTAATCTCTAGATTTTTCGTCATTTGAAAAACTTGGACAGTGTTATTCTTTTTCTTTGATAATTCATGTATTAATGTTTGGCTTTATCATGGAATTCATGTCAGGGTTCTGGGTTAGATTAGCCAAAAAAAGGATATGGGTTCAGATCAAGATCAAGGTATTATTGAATTTGATTTAAATGGACTTTTTTTTTACATTTACACCCTAAAAACACCATCAGGACTAGAGACGTAGCCAGCCATACTTACTACATAAAACTCTATGAGCTTATCCCATTTCCCCAGGGAGTCGACATGCTTCGACTTACGTAACGAGAGAGGTCCATGAGATTTTAACCTAGACCGCCTGCCTAGCAGACTAGGCCCCATCCCACTATGCCAAACCCCTCTGGGGCTGAGTTAAATGGATATTTGCATATTTATAATTATGCAATGGCTTCTACAATTGGATCTAAGAATGCTTTATTAACAAAATCATCAACATAACATTATAAAAAATTCAACAAATAACTCAAAAAAAAAATTTGCCATAAAATCCCAGCATCAGATAGTAAAATATGAAATTTCCCAGAAATAAAAAAAAAGGTACCCCTTCTGCCCTACAAACCACCATTTAAAGCAAAATAATTGACGGGTAGGTATAGATTATGTGAGTCATATTAACCTGCTCACATTTGGTTGTGGCTGGTTGGACTCACTTTGTCTTCATTTCAGTTTCTCTAAAAGTTGGTCGCTCTATCTCTATCTCTATCTTCTTAGTTTGGTGCACTGCACCAGCACATTACTAGTTGATAAAACAAATTTTCATCTTTTCTTGGATTTTAGTTATTGGGGGTTGGAAAGCCCATATCAGGTGCAATCACATGGCACAAAATTTGTACATTAAGCACCTCATGGCCTTCAATCAGGCCTTGGGCTTCACAAATGACAGGCCTGTCTCCGCCATCCAGTTTTGACTGAACAAGGGCTTATCCTTTGCACTCATTAAAGTAAGGGGGTTTGACACTCATGAGAATGAAACCTTGACCACCCTTGTAGGGAAGCAGATCAGGTCATGCTGAAAATGAGCGTTTTTACTCATGCTGACATCGTGGCGGAAGCAGATCAGGTCATGCTGAAAATGAGCGTTTTTACTCATGCTGACATCGTGGCCATCCGATTTGCATTTTAAAAAGCTCAAAAGTCAACAAAACCACATGGCATTCATCCAAAATGCAAACAAACGGCCACGATGTCTGCATGAGCAAAAACGCTCATTTTCAGCATGACCTGATCTGCTTCCCCGGTCTAGTGGCCAAAACCCCCACAACTGTGCCAAACCCCTTGGGGCTAATTGCTTTATTTGGTTACTGTTTGCATAGTTTTTTCCGCCCTTTCTTTCTTTTATATATATATATATATAAAGCATTTGGTAACGGTGACATGAGGTAAAAACATTTCTTTTATTTTTAGTTATTTTTCGTAAAACTAACTTTATAGATGTGATCTACATGTTTTTCTTAATGTGAATTGACTCTTAGATTGTTCAATTAAGTCATGTAGGTAGGTTTTTATAAGTCTTTAAAAATCAATGGCTTACCGTGTAGGATACTTTCTTAGAACAAAAAATTGCATTTTTTTCATAAAAAAAACATGATTCTAAAGAGGGTTTTTATATTTTGAATATATTAAATCCATGGGTCTGATTTGATTAAAACAACCCACACCATAAAGATCCACATGCATTTGTACCTAGAGAGAGAGATGTGAAGGCATTCAACAATTTATAGTAAAGAAAACGTTAAAAGTTTAAAACTGTCATTTTCCAGAGTTCAAAAAGTTTATCCTTTTATCTTTTTCTTGGGTGTATATACTTTTGTTGTTTTTCTTTGGTTGTTCAAAAAGGGGTAATGTTTGCTACCTTCGTGGGAAAGGAACACGTAGTGAAAAATATAATATTTTTATTTTTGTCAGTATTTTGCACATCTGACCCTTCATATGCAATTTATATATTAAGTTTAATATAAATTGATCTTTGAATCATGTTTTTCCTATGTATATGTTAGATTTTATAAAGGTTGGAAAATCATCGACGTACAATGCACCAAATTTAAAAAAAAAACACATTTTTATGTCAAAAAACTATGATCCAAGGGTCTATTCCTACTATTTTGATAATGTTGAACACATCCACGAGGTCAGATTTGGTCAAAAAAATATCTTCTTATTGGGCTTAAGGGGGGGGGGGGGGGGGGGGTTGTTCCTTACCCACAAGATTAGCAAACGCGATCCGAGAAAAAGTAACCAAGGTGGCCATATGAGCAATTTCTTAAAAAGTGAAGCACTTATCTTAAATATTAAAAACTTGGGGGTAAATAAACATAAATTTGCCATAGGTGGAGTGACTTAGATGTACATACACTTTTTTCAGACACTATTTTACCATGTTATTTTTATTTTATTTATGTTGAACGCATGTCATGTGCCATATTTTGACAAGCAAGCTGGATTTAGGCCGATCCCACCAGTTATATAATGTACCATTAGGTTTTGAACTTATAACGTCCCAACACAAGGTGAGGTACACTAATAGCTCCTACCAAACAAGCTGAGCCCCATGTGTCATAACTCTACTAAAACCATAAATCTCTCCCTCTACACCACTAAAAGAATATGATTGGAAATTGCATCAAATAGTTAATTGTTGTAGTTGGGTGCAAGTGGTGAGCAACTACATTCACGAAAATTGAAGCCCTAACACATCAACTTTTAGTTACTCTAGCATAATTAGCCATTTAATTTTAACAGCTTTTGTTCTACACATCTTTAAAAATATAAACCTTGAATACACGTAAAAATGTGAATAGAAAATGCTTCTCTCTAGAGTTTAAACTCAAATTTTGATGAACCCTCATAGAAGCAAGGAAAACTTAAGGTAGGGTCCCGCGACTACCTTGTCCTACATGGCCCATCTCTAAAATCTACGAACACACCTGTGTACTAGCATGGTTTGATATGGCGCCTTCACCTTAGCACCCTCCTGGCCGTGCATGTAGAGTCTAGACTCATATTGCATATCATTGCTACCTAGATGATCTAGGTCCATACGTATATATAATATATAATTTAGGGTTGCACGTACCATCTATAACACCATAATCCAATTTTATTTGGGTTTCTGCTCCATATCTTTGAAAATGGAATAGATTAAATTGATGTCAAAGTTATTATAGTTATGATGCACATATTTATATCTGAGCAATTTATGCTAATCTAGGACTAGTTTACTCCAAACACGTTTAGGGATGGCAGTGGACGAAGGGAGGAAGGGGACCCGCCCCGCCTCACCTCATTTAGACCGGGGATGTAAGACATGAAATGAAGAATGAACTGGAGATGGAGGTTAAAATTAAAATCTGTGCGGGGATGGACTTACTCTTGCACTTACCCCGCCCTCTCCCATCCCCACTCCCTATTATTATACCTATATATTATAAAATCTTATATATATATATATATATATATATATATATATATATATATTCCTAACTCTAACATAAAACCTTTTTTCTAATCTCTTCATTCTTCTTCCTCTAACGAGTTGTGTGAACTCTGATTTTTCTTCCCTCCTTCCTCTAATGACGGAAGGTGGCATTGGTGAAAGGACCGAAGAAACGGGCTCTGCCCTACCTCACCCATTTTGGACCGGGGATGAAGGACATGAAACAGGGGAATAGACCGGGGATGGAGGTTAAAATCAAAACCCGTGCGGAGATGGAGGCGAAGATGAAAGGCAAAATTTTGAGACAGGGCAGGAGTGGAGACCTTGTCCCCCAACATCCCTAAACACATTACAGTGAAAATCTTTGTTATCTATGGAAACTTTGGTTAAAATATGGAATATCTTTTAGTTAGAGATGCCTTTTGAGACTATTCATAATCTTTCACAAGTTATTGGCTAATTGGCCTATCGTAATAAAGTGATTCATATCAAATGAGTTAATCGTTGTATTGTACAATTTATATGAGATTCTTGCCTAATAGATTTCCATCTAAGTACTTAAAAGAAAAAGGAGGCTCATTTCTCTGATTAGTATAACGTTTTTACACATTTTTCTTAAGTAGGGAAATCCTTTAAAAGTATAATTAAAAGCACACACACACAAGAAAACACTGATAATGTGGTTCGACTGATCAGGCCTACTATGTCCATGGGCAAGCTTTCTCTCCTCTCTCTCTCTCTCACCAGTTTACAGATAAAGAAGATTCCATTAAGTAGGCATTGAGTACATAGAGTTTTAGGAGTCTTTCTTCATTGAAATCCTTTCTATACAAGGACTCTTGATAATCAAGAAAGCTTCTGGATTGGTTTCTCCATATCCGAACAACAAAAAAACAAAATCGAAAAATATAAAAAGGTGATTTATACTCAATAGTTCTATGCCTTCAATAGCATCAAATTTAAACCCTTATAAATTTATAGGAGATTCTTGTCTAAAACTTGAAAAGAAAAGGAAACTCAATTTTCTGATTAGTAGATTTTTTTTCTTTCCTCAAAATTTTGAAGTGGGGAGAACCATTAAAATTAAAATAAGTAATATGCATTGCATTTCTAATCTTAAAAAAACTGCATTTTAACTAATAGGTTTCTTATGTTATCTTTCCTATATCTTTTTACAAAGCAAGTGACAGAAGTTGTAGCTCTACATAGACAGGAGTGGATAAATAGGACTTGCAAAGTCTTCATGATGATGATAAAATAAATGGATTTTGAACCAAACATTCCTTGTATCAACTTTAATAAGTGTTAAGACTATGATAATATCATCTAATTGCTTATACATTTTATACAATGTACTTAGATTGTGAATGGTAGGAAACACTAGATTTCTTCATGATAGTGTAGCTCATTTGGTACGTGCATCCAATGAATGCTATCAAGTTGACAGGAAGTCAAGAGTTCAAAACCCATGTAGTGCATCCTTCTGCTGGAGTCTAGCTGGTTGTACAGTTGCACTGCCTAGTGAGCAATGGGTCCTATGACTTTACACCAATGAACTTGGCCAGGAAGGCCGATTTTTTCCATTATCCAGAAGAAGGAAACACTAGATTTCACAAAATATATATAATGCTTCAAGGTCCAACCAGACAACGCAACTTTTCCTTAATGCTAACAAAATGGAGATTAGGGACATAAATGTGATGAACTTGCTTCGGATCTAAGCATTACCGAATCTGACCTAATCAGATCTTGCCTAATTGGATTCTGATTTGGATCTAGAGTTGGATGGAAAAAGGCAATTCGGATTCGACCAGCTAATCCTATACATTTATATACAATAGAGTCGGATTACTTGCCAGATTCAGATGCAGTACTGCCTAGCTAATCCGAATTTGTTTATCAACCAGATAGCATTTGGTCTATCTATTGGAAGAGTGTAGAGCCTATATTTTCTACTTAGATATAAATTCATAACTTTTGTGCATTCAACTTCACAGTAAGTTGGTGAGGGGTAGTAAACTCCATGAAAAATTATTTTGTATCCCAATCAATAAAGAAGGCTCAGTGTGATCTAGGACATAGGCCATTCTTGCTGAACCAGGTAAAATTCTTGTTTTCGTGTGGCTGTGTTTTCTCCTTTTGTTGTTTGGTGCCTGTTTCTTCTATTCATCACTATCAACCTGACTAATCCAATTCAAATTCAATCATATATACAACCCAAACCCAATCCTTTGGCATCTTTTAACGCAGACTCACAAGTCATTCTAAAACTTAGCCAAGCTCATGCAGGAAACAAAGGCATGGCAAGTAGATTTACTTAACTAAATAGTTAGTCTTGACCTATTGAAAGTTGGTAATCCATCAAGACCTACTCAAATAGAGACCCACCTATGAAATCTTGGTTTGAGCTTCTGATCCTTTTTCCCTTAAAAAAGTAAAGGGTCATGCTTGTCCTAGATCAAGAACCGTAATCAAATAGCAACTTGAGATCCATCCAAGTCCAAGTTAGCTTAAAGCCTTAATTGATTTATCTCTATACCAAATGTGGTGTATGGATTCGAGTCCACCCTTTTCAAGTCAAGGCTCGAATATATGCACAAAAAAACTCGGATCTTGATGAGTCCTACATCCAAATAGGAATGTTGGATGTAGATCTAGACCCGGATCCATGATAGTGAAGAACCAAATTAGCCATCCCATAAATACTTATCACACCCACAAAGGAGAAATATCACCAACCTAGCAAAGACCCCTTTATTTTTGTAGTAAATAACAAATTTCATTTTCCTCTCTCTCTCTCTCGGGCGCGCGCAAGTTCGAGGCGAGGAGCGAGAATCGCGCGAAAGGAACTCTCCCCATTTCTTCTCTTCCCCTTCTCTCTCCGTCTTCCCTATCGCAGGAAGCGAGATTCGTTCTGAGAGACGCGATTCCGCAATTGATCCACGAAGGGGAAGAGAGTGAGAGAGAGTGTGCGTGTGAGGGAAGAAGAAGAAGATAAAGAAGAAGGGAGAGAAAGAATGGCGGCGATCTGATGATTTCCAGAAACTCGTTAGCGGAATTCCGGGATTCTCACGAGCCCACCGATCCATGATCCGGTTTAGGCCTAGGGTTAGGGTTTACCCCCGATGTCCGCCACCAGGAGCAGCGCTACCACCACCACCACCGCCGACCACCACCAGCACGGCATCGCGTCGCCGCGGCCGTGCGCGCACCTCTCCGACTACAGGGAGAGGCACGGCCTCAACGGCTTCCGCGTCCTGGCGCGCTGCCTGCGGATCCGACCGCCGGGACGGGCGTCGATCCGCCGCGACCCAAAGGAGGTCCCCCGCTGCGACTCCTGCGGCGCCGATGCCGGCCGGCTCTACGCCTGCCTGATCTGCGCCACAGTCTCCTGCTGGCGCCCGCCGGACTCCTGGCACGCCTGCGCCCACGCCCAGGCGCGCCCCGGTCACGAGATCGCCGTCGACGTCGACCGGGCCGAGCTCTTCTGCTGCGCCTGCCGCGACCAGGTCTACGACCGAGACTTCGACACCACCGTCGTCCTCGCTCAGAAGGCCGCCACTGAGCTGCCGTCGCCGAAGCAGCTGCCGCCCTCGTCCCCTCCTCCGCCGCACCCCGCCAACGGGATCCGCGCTACCACCCTTAGGAAGCGGCAGAAGGTAGTCGATTACCGGCCGTGGATGCCGGATTCGCGGGAGAGGGCGTTGATGGGCAGGGGATCGGTCCCCCTTTCCGCCCAAGACGGCGGTCCGTGGGGTCTCAGGGGGCTCAGCAATCTGGGAAACACCTGCTTCATGAACTCCGTTTTGCAGGCGTTGCTTCACACCCCTCCCCTGAGGAACTACTTCCTAAGCGATCGCCACAACCGCCACGCCTGCCGAACGAAGACGGCGGCCCGGCCGTGCCTCGCCTGCGACTTGGACACAATCTTCTCGGCCGTCTTCTCCACTAATCGGACGCCTTACAGTCCGGCGAGGTTCCTCTACAGGTGAATCGTCATCTCCTGAACAAAAAAACCATACTTTTTTCTTCTTTTCCGTTTACGTTAATCCATGGATCATGGTGGCTGTAGTTTCTGTAAAGGGGGGCGTTATGGGTGCTTCCACTTGTCCAGAAAAGGAGGATGAGTTGAGAAATTCCATCTAGTTGTGAACTTGATTTCACAACTTATCCCGCTTTTCTTCTGGATAGGCATGCTTTTCCGAGAACAATCCGTTAATAGAAAATTGGATTTGCGTGCTATATTTGGATCTTGGTTGTTCGTGAAATCATGGTATTTTTAGTTTGATCCCTGCGTCTGGAGTTTTGGTTACTTGGGTGTCGTCCGAAGCGTGCCATCTCTCTCTCGCACGTGCAGATTCGCACGTGTACACGATTTGGGTGATGGATTGTAATCTTTTGATGGTTGTTTATGTGGATTGTGTTACATTTCCGTCGATTTTGCTGGATCTTGGAATGATGAGTGGATGCTGCAACATTAATGCATTAGATTGCCTTTGTACCAGACCCGTACTTGCCTTCCGTTGATGTGATAGTTTCCCTTTCCTCTTTTTTATTTAAAATTACCACCGGTAATATTTGGGCCAGCGTGTATGATTGAACAAGGAGTCATGATTATGATACTGTTTTAGGATTCCGCATTCTTATGTGTCTTCGTTTCTCATAAGATATTTGCCTTTTCTCTTTTTGATTTTTGGGTGAATATTCGCTCGCGTGGTGGGTGCAGGCTGATTCTATCCCATTGAAAATCCAATGATGTAGGATATGAAGTGGAAGTCTATTCGATTCGTCTCATGTTGTTATAAGAACTTTTGTTGGTGTTCGGTTTACCCATTCTTTTATACTGAAAAGAGCTGTGGTTATGGCTTCTGAATGCTGAGAGAGAGAGAGAGAGAGTTTGGAAGTTTTAACGATTGCATAAACATAGGAAGCGTGAAGAAGCACGTCCCAGAATCTAGCACCCTCCATGCAAGCGAGCCGATGATGTCTATTGGTCAATCGACTGATGGCTGTGGAAGCATGGAGATCTGAAAGGCTTAATGCTGCTTCATACTTCTAAAGCATGAATGCTTCATACTGCTAAAGCATGAATTTTGTTAATCTGCTGTTTGTGTCTCTTTTTCATCAAAGTTCGTGCACATGTTGGATTCATTATGTAGGATTATTTACATTTGAATTTTATACATTTCCATTGGCTACTTTTACAAGTTATTCTTTTATTGCAGCTGGTGGCAACACGCAGCAAATCTTGCAAGCTATGAGCAGCAAGATGCTCACGAGTTTTTCATTTCAATGCTTGATGCAATCCATGAACGGGAGGAGCGTTCTCAATCCAATATTCGAAATGGAGGTAAAAGTTTTCGACATTGAAGTTACTTGGAAGTCATTTTTGCTGGTTCAGTGGCATGGTATGTACTATGTCCTACGTCAGAGTTCCATTGTACATTTTGATAAAAAAGAGGAAAAGAAAAGATTCACACACACACACACACACATACGGTCTCCACTAGCTGTAGTATCATTAAATTCCGTTTACATTTTATTAATACATTGTGTGCATGTATGCATACACCCGTAATCATGGTGTGTGTGTCCCCACATGCATACATTCTTTGAAGATTGAACCATGACATTGCAGACAGTTCTATCCTTGTATCTAATCAGTGAACAGTTATATGGTTTGATTTATTAAGATTACTGTAATTTTTTCTCTTTGTGCATGAAGAGCTCGGGTACAATGCATCTAAAAACAATATGGCTATTTTGTGTGAAGTCATTTCTATCAAATAGTTTTATAGAGACTAAAGTTTGTCTACCCCAATTAAAAAGTTTAATGATTGAATGTGACTCATGTTGCAGGCCATGGAGACTGTGGTTGTATTGCACATAAAGTTTTTTCAGGGATTTTAAGATCCGATGTGACATGTACTGTCTGTGGTTTCACATCTACCACATACGACCCCTGTGTTGATATCTCATTGGATCTAGAACCAAGTCATGGATCTGGAAAAATGACCAACTCAAAGTCCTATAATTGCAACGTAGAGACTGATTCTGTAATATCAAGTCAAAGCTTGGGAATATCTACTCTCAGGGGGTGCTTAGATCGCTTTACGAGGCCTGAAAAGTTGGGTGCTGACCAGAAGTTCTACTGTCAACACTGTAAAGTCAGGCAGGAGTCCCTGAAGCAGATGTCCATAAGAAAGCTCCCTCTGGTTTCATGTTTTCATATCAAAAGATTTGAACATTCATCAACTAGAAATATGTCAAGAAAGGTGGATAGGTATTTGCAATTCCCTTTTTCCTTGGACATGTCCCCATACCTGTCCTCCTCTATCATCAGGAGCAGATTTGGCAACAGGATCTTTTCTTTTGATGGTGATGAGATAGAATATCCCTTCGGATTATCCCCACAGTTCGAGTTGTTTGCAGTGGTTACCCATGCAGGTAAACTTGATGCTGGCCATTATGTGACTTATCTAAGGCTCAGTGATCAGTGGTTTAAATGTGATGATGCATGGATTACTCAAGTTAGTGACGGAGTTGTGACAGCTGCACAAGGATACATGATGTTTTATGTACAGCAGAAACTATTTTATAAAGCAAGTGACAACCTGGTTGCTCCTCGATAGCCCATGGGAAAGATTGGTCAATAAGGCATCGAAGCTGGACAATTTAGCCCTAAGTTTTATGTCCAGCCACGTGATCTTCACATGCAGAAAAGATTGTCACCAGCTCAGCTACTGGTGATATCAGCTTCTTGTTGGATTGGTTGCAACTAGTGATTCTTATTGTTCCGATATGACTGCTGCTGAGAAGCAGTACTTGATTTTAACAGCTCTTTCAGTTTTGTGAGAATCTCTCTTGAGAATAATGAAATTCTCAAGGGGGGTAAACAGGAGCCTAAATTTTTGCGGCATTCCTTACAGCTGTGGTCACAAATTTTTCACCCATAAAGGTATGGTTTTTATTGAATGGCATAAAAAAAGTTTTTCTCCTCTTTTGCATTATTCAGAAGTAGCATTTTATTCTTGTCCAGAGTTCTTCAAAAGCTGAAGTTTGTACCCACAGGGGGAAAAAGGAAGTTTGCCACTGCAATGCATTTATTATTATCCTGCTATCTCATCTTTACATTCTAAAATGAGACTTTCTCGTTCTTTCTTGGATTTGTTCTTCATGGAAACCATATCTTTACCATGTGAGAACTTTTCCATTAGTTATGATTATGAACACTAATAGCTTATCCATTTGTTAAGTTAAGCAATGGGTTCTCTTTCCCCGAACATGACAGCTTTCAGGTTTCCTCTTCATTGAGTGCTCTACAGTGGGTCTTGCCCCTCGTTAGGATTGTTGTCTAGTCCTAATAGCCTGTAAACTAAATGTAAATGGACAGGATGTTTGCTTGAGCCTGGAGAGGTTGGTATGCGTCTGCGCGATGAGAAGGTTTCAAGCTGACGTAACATGGCTTCAGCATTGACTCCACTCTATGCATTTCCAGACACAATCAACGTGTCACACTGGATCTTGAGATGAACCATGTACAGGATCATTGTACATTTAAGTATTTATCATATGTGCAGATCGACAGTGCTCCCTTATCAATCAAATATTTGAAGTGAAGATGGCTGGTTTTTTCCTGGCTGTAACCTGTAGCATTAAATTGCTTCTACCTAGGATGTGCAAAGCGTTTCTAGGTCTATGAAAATTTTATTCTTGTAGAGATCCTATAGATGCCTATTCTTTTCCTAGATACTGTATCTGGTACGAGTAAGAATACAATATTATTGTGTATCAGACATTATGGTGGTGGAGTATCCATACTTTCCTTTGACAGGGATATATATATATATATATATATATATATATATATATATATATATATATATATATATCTCCAAATGCTGGAGATTATTCCTCAACAGTCATGGAATGAAGTTACTTCTTATAAGTTGTGACTTGTAGCATAATTCTTCTACTCTTTTTGCATTTACTTTCTGAGTGGTCATCATTACGTTCATCAGCTCATCATTATTGAGTTTGTGAGAGATTTGCTTCTGCAAGTTCCAAATCTTGTTCTTGATTTTATGATCTTAGAAAGACCATTCTAAATCCCTTTCTGAAATTCTTCAGTATGTTTTAAGCCCTTCATCGGCAGATACTCCTATAAATTTGATGCTTTTATGATGGCGTCTACAACAGCTTATCAACTATTTCCATAGTTGTCAAGTATTGTTGTCAACTCAGTGACAAAAGTGTGTAGAGGATGCCCTATTTTCTCGTCAATGATTGTTTGCATCCTGAACTCCTTGCTCATGTTTTCTTCAGTCAACCATTAGGCATGAACCTGGTGCTCAAATATTTAAAAGGTTAAGGCAAGAGTTCGCATCCAATTTTGTAGTTTTTTTTTTATGAGAATTCTAGATAGGCCATCTGAAAGTTTGAGAATGATACCATAAAGACATTGATGGATATTGGACCATCGTGTCTAGGAGGTCCTGCAGGTGCGAAGCACCCAGAAATCGCACGAGTATGTATCAATGTTAATCTCATCATTTTGTTTAGTTTCTTCTTTTCCTGGTTTTTGATAAATACGAAAGCTCATTACAGAATGTGTTGTCATCCTTGAGAAACTTTGTATCTTGAGAAGTGGGTAGATGTTTCACTAACTAAATTATTGGAATGATAATTAATATAACCATAGAATAATTCAGAACTTTGTTATTAGTTTGATATAGTACCTACGCAAGTGTTGTACCTGTAAAATTCAGACTACGCAAGCATTGTATTTGTAAAATTCAGTGACTGATTAAACTGCATAGTGCACCACATCTGTGAATGTGGGTATCCGGCTTTTTTAACTTGAAATAATGCTGCGTATATCTGTGCATGTGAAATGGAGGATTTTTGTACCCTGACCTTTAACTTGCACAATACTAAGACACCAATCTCTTTATACCTCCCACTGAGTAACTGAAAATGAGGCTTTGATAGGAGATCATATCAGAGCCGCATCATGCATCGCATGTGGTAGGTATCTGCCCATCTTGACTTTTGTTGAGAAAGTTCAAATAGACCAAAGAAAGAAAAAAAAGGAATAGAGAAAAGAAAAGATCAAAAATAGAGAATTCAGAGAAAAAAGGGAGATGAAACCAAGGACAGTACTTGACTGGTTTTTGTGCAATATATGCTTCCATGAGAAGTATGTCTTGTATAATATGCGATGCACTTGAGAAGTAATTGACCTGGCAATGCCCTTATGTATGTGCAATGATCTTGTTCGCCCCCAGCCTGGTTATCAGAAAGGAAAAGATGCTATAATCTTCTTCTAGTGTTCAACATCTTTGTGCATAAATTAATAGCACGCTTCTCCTACTCTATTACTCTGTATCTCATCTCCCTAGATACAGTTTCAAAAGAAAACAGAAGGGTAATTGACTTTCCTGGCATGATATATGTTTATGGTCAATGCTCCTATTATTGGCCATCTCAACTTTTTATTTGAACTTTTATTCCCTTCTGCAGATTGATTTTTACACAATGCATGGCAACTTAGCCATATCAGGTCTTAGAAGTGTGATCATGCACTCTGCTGTTGGGTCTCTTAGCTTACTGATAAAATTTTGCATTAACATTGGAAAAGTGGTGAGGAAAGCAGTTGTCCTGAAATAGATGATAATTGACTAACTGATGCTTATTCCTAGCTATAACTTGGCAATAAGCTGGTGAAGCAAGAACAGACATGCAATGATATCAAGGGTTGATAGGAGATATCCTGCACATCCATAATTATGTGAACTTTGTGATGATACATGGTGCATGTATTTTTTTTATACAACAACCAATAAAAAGTAAACATGAAAAGCAGCATAAATTATTACATTATTGGAGTGTCATGGCATTCGAGAATTAGCATTTGTTAGTTTTAAAGAAAATTAATTTGTAATGTGAAGTAGAAACCTTGCATCTGTTGTAGTTGCTTGCCTCACCAACCGTTGGAGGTAGTTTCTATAACATGTTCATCTTTCTTCCTATCAATGGCTCTAGAGCGACTTTCTTTTCCTTAACAATTCATTGAAAGGGGCCCATTCATAGGATCCCTATGTTTCAAAGTAATTTAAAGAGAAATTGCTGAGTTGACAGGAAAGTGCATACCTTTCCTATCAGTGATGAAACAAACACTCAAAGGGTAGGTGGGAAAAGTCCATGTGGGCATGCCACCTACCTCTCTTTTTTCATGTGATGCATTTATTCCTCCCGGTCATGGGGAAGGTATTTCATTGGAAAGACAATCTGGTAGGAGCCTTTTAAGTCTTTGATGGGGCCTTGTAAACTTTTCTTGCATAAGCTATGCTGAAGCAACTTATTTTAGTATAATACATAAATTATAGTTGCTTATTGATTATTTGGGAAGTGTCATAGTCATCTATCATTAGTTTGATCGTGATTTCAAAAATCATTATATACAACAGTGGGTCAAAGAGCATTTTAAAATTCAATATGGGCTTTTCAATTAAGGTTGACCTAGAAGGGAGACTAAAGTGAGTCCACTTGGACCTCCAACTTGATTCTGACACACCTCTTGAACGTGGATAAGAGGAACGCTGCCTGTGAATTTAGAGGACAAAATTGGTTATGCTTGGTTGGATCTTATTTCGAGTTCCAGAGCTTATGCTTGAAGTGTTTCTATGTCAGACATGGATCAAATTTGTTGTAGTTCTATGTTAGCACTTTTTCCCCAACTTAGATAAAAATAGAGGCCAAATTAGACACACGTCTATGCTTACATAGAAATTCGAATACTCTCTCTCTCTCTCTCTTAGGGTTAAAAGTGGGTGTTTTTAAATGCATAAGTATGGTATGGATAAACCTAATATAGGTGCGCCTTTGGATGACATTTTGGTCCAAGGATGCACCTAAAACCAAGTCTATTTTCAGGCCTTGCTTCAATCTTAAACATGACCCAAACAAAGGTATACAAGTAGGTTTAGAGATAATCAAATATCTATGCCCGAATTTGGATCCATATTTGAGTCAAACTTTGGTTCACTTTTAACCTAATTTTAGTTTTATATTAGTTATAAAAGCACGGGCCCTTTTTAATCCGATTTCAATCTTGATGTAGGCCGAAGATTACAGAAAATTATTATTTGGATTTTAATCCATATCAAATAAAAAATGCTGCATGTTCATGTCCAATAGGCCTAAGCTAACCTTCCAAGTGAAGCCCATGGGGGCTCCACAGACTTGGGTGGGGGCTGAAGAATTCTACACCAAGAAAACTGTGGTTTTCCTTTGTCATAAAAAAGGAAAAACAACAGTGAAAAATCCTTGAGTTTTTTTTCACGAGGGATGGGAAAACCACCCCCAGGATCAGAGACAATCATTGGCAATGCCTGCCGTATAGTGTAAATGTTGGATCATATTTTAGATCACACAATTTCACAATCAACAACATGACATAAATCAGGATATACAACAACATGAAAATCATGATTAACAGTCGATCGAAACAGGAACATGGAGCAAAACAGGAACATGGAGCAAGCATATCAATTTTCGCATAATACCAAAATCCAAACAACAACATATGAACAAACAGATGTAGAGAACACAATAAAAACAACGAAAACATGTTAATATTGTATAACAGGCTAAGGCGTACTATAGTACTTCCCTTAGAGAAGATTCACCCTCACATACAGTGCAAACAGGGTCCGTCGTCCTTCCCTCAGGATACAATAGCCTCGACGATCAGGATCAGTGCACTCCGACGGATCATCCTTTGAAGACAACCTCTCTGAACCGCTGTTGCAGAAAGCCCCTTCAGAGAAAACCCAGAGAAAGAGAGAGCGAGAGAAGCAGGGAGAGAGAAAACACAGTCTTTCTTCCTTAGAATTTTGTGCGTCTAGCATCTGCGTAACCTCAACCCTAACCACGTTTTTATAACTCACGAACGATTACAAAAACATGGAAGGGATCCGTGTTTTTGTAGAGAACACAATAAAAACAACGAAAACATGTTAATATTGTATAACAGGCTAAGGCGTACTATAGTACTTCCCTTAGAGAAGATTCACCCTCACATACAGTGCAAACAGGGTCCGTCGTCCTTCCCTCAGGATACAATAGCCTCGACGATCAGGATCAGTGCACTCCGACGGATCATCCTTTGAAGACAACCTCTCTGAACCGCTGTTGCAGAAAGCCCCTTCAGAGAAAACCCAGAGAAAGAGAGAGCGAGAGAAGCAGGGAGAGAGAAAACACAGTCTTTCTTCCTTAGAATTTTGTGCGTCTAGCATCTGCGTAACCTCAGCCCTAACCACGTTTTTATAACTCACGAACGATTACAAAAACATGGAAGGGATCCGTTACGAAATTCGAGGAGTCGAGACCCGTTACGAACATGGACTACGAGGAATCGTGACCCGTCATAACCCATTAATGAATCCAAATAATCATATAAACTAAACTTTGGGCAAAAATGTACTTTGGGCTTAATTGGATATGGCCTTAAAGGACCAATTACCTAAACCGAACTGGCACAGTTGGTGGGCGCGCACACGTGTGTGTGGTAGTCATCCCATCCTCTTGTTCTTAGGAACAAGTGTAAGAGTTTACATATAGGTTATAAAGCCCACAACAAACTCAGACCTCTTCAATATGGAACTATTCCACATCATCAAGTCCAAACCTTTTTTTTCAAAAACAAAAAAAACAGCCCACGTTTTCTTCATTTGAATTCTCTCACCTTTCCTTCTTACATCCAACAATAAACCCATGGCATCTCTGCCCCCATGGAGTGACCTTGCTTGGACAATGAGCAAAGGACATAATGCCTTTGACCCTTCTTATATGCAAGGGGCAGACACTCATGGGAATGGAACACTGACCTCCCGTGTAGCAGCCAAGGCTTCCTCCCACAAAGCCAAAACCCTTGGGGATGAAAAAAGAAAAAAGAATGACAAACAACCATTTAGGGAGAACTGACTGCATTGGAATAGATTGAGAATGTTGGAGTTTAATGACAGAAAAAACTTGAGTTGTAATCAATATTTAAGCCCTTGTGGATGCATTATTTGATCTTAGGTTGTGAGCATCATAACGCTTAACGACACTTTAGCCATCGGTGCAAGTAAATTATCAAGATTGATTTTTGCAGTGAAAGCTATAAGTCCGTGTCGGTGTGTCCGCTCTTGCCAACAAGGACGCACCCCAAAATAGCCTGTCCCTTTGACATGTTCTGTGGATTAGGGATGGCAGTGGACCGGGGCTTGGGCGGGGGACAGTCTCCACCCCCTGCTCAAAATTCTGCCCTCCATCCTCACATGGTTTTGATTTTAACCTCCATCCTTGCTTCATGTCTTCCATCCTCGGTCCAAATGGGGTAAGGCGGGGCGGGGCCTCTTTTCCCCTCGGTCCATTGCTATCCCTAAAGAAGGATTGGGGGCGGGGCGAGGCAGGATATAGACGGGGCAAGGCGGGGGAAAGTGTAAGTCCATCTCGGCGCGGGTTTTAATAAGATTAGAGATCAAAATCTTATATCTTCTACCTTTGAGACAACGTATTTTTTTTCTATATACTTTCAGCTTTAAAAAACAAATTCCCTTTTTTCTTTTTTCTTTTGGTTGTGAAGAAGCCAGATCGAACTCTTTTAGTTTAGCTAGATGGAGCTCATCATGAGCTTGAACTCAGCTTGATTCACCACAAAAAACAACCTGAGCTTGAACACCTTATGTTCATTCATTCGGCTTATTTGCCGATCTGGCTAGCCAAGACCAAGTCAAGTGAGTTAAAACCGATCTGGCTCATGGAATGGTTGTAAAGAACTGAGCCCATCAAGCTCTGACCAGACAAGTCTGCATGGTTGGCAAGAATCTTTGACTAACATAACTTTCCAGAAACAAACCGACATGCCTTCAACAACCAGCTTTATATGTAGATGTGCATATTAATGGCATAAACCTAAACCCACCTCAACGCCTCCATTACCTATGGGTAGGGTGTCAATGGGTCTGGTTTACCCGGACCCAATTCGGACCAAACCCTATAGGGTGATAAACAAGAAGACTCGATTAAGACCCGGGTCCGGACCCAAAGGTCCGATTAATACATGAATCCGGGTATAGTTTGTGAAATTTTATACCAGACCCGGGCCCGACCTGAGTTCTGATTAAGACCTGCAATTTTTCAATGTAAAAATGATAAAAAAATATTATTTTACCGGGTATGGTCCGGGTCTGGTTCATGTAGTTATTATCGGGTCCGGGTATGGTTTCTCTTATAGTGGATCTGATTAAACTGGAGCCTGGACCCGATACCATACCCAAAAATCAGGTCCAAGTCTGGTTCCACCTATGTCTGAACCAAACCCGACCCGTTGATACCCCTACCTATGGGATTGCCGTTCTGTCATACTCTTTCCTAACGAAGGGACTCTAAGTGCACCTTACCCTTTCTGTCTAAACCCTTTTCCTTTCCACTTAGGGCTGGGAAGATGAGCTGCTCATGGTTCTGCTTGTAAAGAGTTTATTAGAACTCCTAAAAATAGGCTCGACAAGCCGAACATGAAAAATGAGTCCTCGTATCATCTCCTCATAATGGTTGGTTTATGTTACAAAGACACGTGGACACAAGGACACCTGACACGGGTTCTATTCGAAAGTTCGATTTGTTTTTAGAAAATGGAAAACGAGGACATGTAATTTCCAAAATTTGTAATCAATAAAAACTATTTTTTGATATTGTCATGTAAAAAATGTAATTTTATTTAAATAAGACTTTAAAACATTAAAAAACAGTAAAATAATATTAAAATATATTCCATACGTGTTAGTGTCCATGTGTGTCTGCTCGTGTCCACAGGGACACCCCCACCAAAATGGTGTGTCCCTGTGACATAGGTTAAAGTGATTTGCTTGCATACAATAAGTAGGGGTGGCAAAACCTGACACGACCCGCCAACCCGCCTCTTAGGCGGGTTCGGGTTGGGCTTAAGCCAACCCGCTTAATAAACGGGTTGACCCACCTAACCCGTTTATTAAACGGGTCAGGTTCGGGTTGGGGGTATGCCAACCCCGCTGACCCGTTTAATAAACGGGTTAGTCGGGCGGGTCAACCCGCCAACCTGACCCGTCAACCCATCAACCCGACCCGCCAACCAGAGAACCCGTTTACCCGATCCAACCCATTTATTAAATGGGTTGGCGGGTCGTGTCGGGTTACCCGTTTATTAAAAGGGCCGGGTTCGTGTTTGCCACAGCCGACCCGTTTAATAAATGGGTCAGGTTCGGGTTGAGGTATGCTGACCCGCCAACCCATCGGGTCGACCCGCCAACCCGACACGATTGCCACCCCTAACAATAAGTTTAGACGAGTCGAGCTTGAGCTGGCTTGATTAAAATAATAGAATTTCAATTTTATCCACTGAACAGAGATCAAACTAGCACATTTATAAAATGAATACATTGTTTTAAGGCTGTAAGCAATAGGTTTGGACTCCACATGCTTTTCTTGCAAGCCCAACACTCCAATCATCTACAATCTATGATCTAAAGTATATTGTAAAAAATATTTATTACTAGTGAACGATTGCGTCATTCACCTTCCTCTTTATACGTAGATTGTCATTATTTATAAGGGCAAAGTATTGTCCATCTACTCGTCAAACTTGTGAATTATGGGGAAAAAATGTATTAAAAATTGATATTGTGCTTCAGTTCATTTTTATTTTTTATTTTTATAATTGATAATCAAGCTTGCTTAATGAGATATGCATTGTTATTTTTTAATTAATTTATTTATTTTGTGCTTACACAAAAGTAGTCATGAATCTTCTTCCTAGTACTTTTGTGGAGGGTGAAGGAACAACAAAAGAGGTCACATCACCGATGACCTTGAGGAAAAGAGAATGGAAGGACCATAAACTTATATGCTTAGTGATACAAATTCTGTCTTGTATAAGTGAGGTAATAATTATCTTGGTGATGACCAAGAACACATGCTAAGAGCTTGGTGATGCCCACAATGCATGCAAGAGAGAGAAAGATGCAGACAGCTTAAAAAACCCTATTTCAAGTATGCTTGATTCAATTACGATGAAGGATGGCAGACTCAATTCTCATGTGGATCCTGTTACGGATCGATAACCCAATCGAGGTTATAAGGACCCTCTTTGGAGGTTTGTGCTGAGCACCAAGAAACGATGAAGGCCCGCTTTTAGCCCGTCACCCTAGCTTATGTTTCTTGAGGCCAAGAGAGTGATCCATTCGAATCGGATTTGAAAACTCACATGAAGATTCAGATCCAAAGAGTTTTTATAAATAGGTGATTTAGGAGAGATATAACAATTTAATTGTTGACCAAACTTATTGATTGCCTGATCCTTACTTTTCTTGGTTACTTTCATTAAACTCTTTACGTTATTGAATTTTCAGTTGCTTTCTCCGTTGTTTTACTTGCAAACTAAATCAATGAATTTATTGGCTGAATGGATTTTGGAGGGAATATAGAAAGCAAAAACAAATTGTACAATAATGTTAATCTGTCAAGTTAAGAAGCAGAATTTCCAAAATGGAAATTTTGTTTCATAACTCGATCATGAAATTGAGGTTTGTTTGGCTCTCTCTAGTCTCTTCAAGTAAGGATGCAAACAGATTGGATATGGTCTGGATTTGCCTCATCAGATCTGGTTCAGGTCCAGACTCGTATTCAGATTTACTGTTTGCATTTGGTGCACTTGTGATGCAGGAGCGGAGAAACGTCAAGTTCGAGTTTAAAAGATTGAGTATCATCCAGTTTAAAGTCCATTTAATTATTGCATCTTATTTGGTTTGTGTTTGGATTTTAGATCTATCCAAAATTCGTCATAGAATTAGGGTTTTTTTCCAAGTATGAATACTTTATTTTGAAGCTTTGTAATTAGCTTGGTTCTAAACTTGGCTTTGCTCTTCACCATTCTCTCTCTAAACTCTAGTTCTTGCTTTCTTTTTTTGTGGTTGATAGCATAGTCGTAGATGGTAGCGTAGATTTTCGTGAATTGGGCAACTGATTTGCATCAACTTGGCTCATGTTCCTCTTAGATCCAGCCCCTGGGCAATCCCCATGAATCCTCTACCTGTTCTATTGAGAAAAAAATTAAGAGAAATGTTCAACAAAAGCTACTGAGTGGGGGGTACAAATTTGCCTTTAATAGCTTCGGATTAAATCATTTAGTTCTCGGAAACTCTGAAGCTCAAAAGTTAAGTGGGATTTAGACAATCACTTGCCAAAGCATGAACTGAGAGCAGTGTGAATTAGGATTGAACTTTTAGACCAGCACTCATGCTGTTGAAATACAACTGATGCTTCTTACTTTATAATGTTTGCATGTACTAATTTTTCAGGCCACAGACCAGCACTCATGGGTTCCCTAATTCAGGACAAAGACAGTATCAACACATCATAATTAAGACGATTATTTTTTTCAAATGTCAATAAAATCATTTCTCCTCAAGTATATTAAATTTATTTCTCACTCAATAAAAAAAAAGCTCGATTCTCAACTAAAATGGTTCTATAAGTGTTGCTATCATCTTCCTTCTTTTGTGACATGCCGCATGGATTTTCTAGTCATATGGTTTCTTTCTGTCTATTGTTAGAGAAATAAAAACGTCTTGTCTTTTTATTTTTATATAAAAAGTAGAAAGAATGTCTTTTTCATTTCATATAGAAAGTCAAAGTTATGTTAAGCCCTGACTCACCTTCCATGGAAGGAACCCTTAGGTTTTCAGGATCTTGTCTTTCTATGGTCAAGTTGAATATTAGAAAAAGCTGTCTTCTTTATGATTCATTAATATCGAGAAAGACAGCCACCCATGCGACATAGCCACTACCGATAACCTCCCATGCAGACCCCACCTCCTTAGGGGAGGTGTGAAACCCAACTGGACAGCTGTGACAAGTTTGAAAGCTAGTTACATTAGTGGTGCACTCGATGACATGAAGCATGAGATGAATCCCATGATAGAGTGAGAATTTGGAGATGTTAGCTCATGTTTGCACTGAGAAAGATAAACTCTTTGAAGGGGCATGAGAATGAGAATGATGAACCAGAGAATAATGTGACACTTGTTAAGATGACACACATTTTAATCGATTGCTTAAACTGAAGAGAAAAACATGACTGAGAGTGAGTTTGAAGGGCAAGCAGCAAAAGTTGTTGCAAAACAAGCAACCTCCAAATCAAAGGTGCTTCTCAATTTGTTTGAACTCTCCATGAACCTGCAAATGTCATCCACTGGTGTGGAGTCTCAAGCTAAGGACTTTGTGCAGTGTTTTATCTATGATGTAAATTGTTTTATCTCTGATGTAAATTGAGAGGGCTTGATTTACGATAAAACTATCTACTATGAATTATGTAAACTACTTGTGAATAAAACCAACGGGAAAACAACTGAAAATTCAATAACGAAATGAGTTTAATGAAAGTACCCAAGAAAAATAAGGAAAAGAAATTGAAGAAGTTTAATCAACTGTTGAACTGTTCTCTCTCTCTCCTAAATCAACTATTTATAAAAACTCCCTGGATTTGGATCTTCATGTAGGCTTTTCAGATCCGACATGATTGGACCACTCTCTTGGCCCCAAGAAATGTAGGCTAGGGTGATAGGCTATAGGCAAGCCTTTGTCGTCCTCTCGTGCTCCGCACAGACCTTCGAAGAGCGCCTTCACCTCGAGTGAATTCTTGATCCATAACGAGGTCCACCTAAAAATTGAGCCCACCATCCTCCATCGGAGTTGTGCATCAAGCATACTTGGATCAAGGTCTCTCAGGCGATCCTGGACCTGCTTTGCACTTGCATCATTCTCCCGTGGCTGGAAAGAATTCAACTCTGGCAAATTTGTTTGTTCATAATAAAAATATAGATCGCAACATTAAAGATAGGTGAGATTTGACGATCTTCGGGCAGCTTAATGATGTAAGCATTGTTCCCTAAATGCTTTAGCACATAAAAATAGCCGAATTTTTGTGAGCTCAATTTACCATAAGTACCGACAAAAAAATGCTCAGGACACAAATAGACCATGACCAAATCACCTACTATAAAGCTAACATCATGACAACTCTTATCGACATGAGACTTATAAATGACATAATTCTCTTCTACGCATTTTTTCACATGGAAATGAACTTCCTGCATATAGTCAACGATATCTTGAGCCGCTGGTAAGGGTTCTCCAACACGAGGAATTGGTGCCTAATCAACAACATGAATGGGAGATCGATCGTAAACAATCTAGAATGAGGATCGTCCAGTGGACCGATTCACCGTGTTGTTGTAAGAAAATTCAGCTTGGGGCAAAACCAAATCTCAAGTTTTGATATTGTTGCCAACCAAACTTCGTAATAAATTAGCCAATGTGTGGTTGACCACCTCTGTTTGACCATCTGTTTGGGGGTGGTACACACTATTAAATTGAAGTTTGGTTTTCAACAAAGACTAAAGAGATCTCCAAAAATGACTAATAAAACGAGTATGTCGGTTTGAAGTGATAGAACAAGGAAGCCCATGATAACGCACTACGTCCCTACTATAATAGGAGGCTATAAGTGAGGCATCAATAGTGCATTTGCACGAAATGAATACAACCATCTTTGAAAAACAGTCGACAACAACTAGAATATAATCAAACCCACACGTTATCCTAAGCAAACCTAATACAAAATTCATAGAGACATGTTTCCATGGGTGGTTGAGAATGGAAAGGGGAGTATAGAGACCAGTATTTTGTTTGTGCCCTTTTGAAACCTCATAAACTCAGCCTCCTCTGACAAACCTATCAACATCACATCTCATTCTAGGCCAAAAATAATGTTCACTCACAAGAGTGTATGTCTTATCCTGTCCTAGGTGGCCGACAAGACCACCTTCGTGCAAATATGATATTAAGAACAATCAGAGGGAAGAATCTAGAATGCACATACAATTTTCTCTAAACAGGTACCCATCATGGATGTGAAACGGAAAGTTCGACGGGCACATGGTAGAGAGACACTTATCCCATATGTTCTTAAAACCAGTATCCCGACATATCTCAAATGCTACGACATGGACAAACATAGATGGCAAAAGATTGTTCTTTCAACTAAATGCATCTGCTATTTTATTAAGAGTACCAGATTGATGCCTGATAGTAAAAGTGTATTCCCGTAGGTAATTGACCTACTTAGCATGTCTAGCAGTTAACTTCTTTTAGTTGTTGAGGTACTTGAGTACATCATGATCGATGTATAGTACAAACTTCTTATAGATAAGATAATGATGTCAATCGAAGGGCTTATACTACCGCATAAAACTCAAGATCATATGTAGAGTATCAACGTTTGACATCCGATAGCTTTTCACTAAAAAAGGCTATAGGATGTCAATTTTAACTCAAGACTCCACCAATACCTATATTTGAAGCATCACACTCTACCTAAAAAACTAAAGAGAAATTAGGGAGTGCTAGCATAAGAGAGTGACTCATTTTATCCTTAATGAGGCCAAATGCCTTCTTAGCCACTAGGGTCCATTGAAACTTAGTATCCTTAAGGCACTCTGTGATGGGTGCCATAATGATACTAAAGTTCTGTATGAACCAATGATAAAAAGTGGCTAATCCATGAAAATTGTGCACCTCGCCTAGATTTTGCAGGACCGACTAGTCAAATATCGCCTGAAATTTTGAAGGATCGGCCTCGACACCCTGAGATGACACGACAAACCCTAAAAATATAAGACTGAATGTCAAAAAGGAACACTTCTTGGCATTCACGAACAACTGCTTTCAACGCAAAACCTTTGAGACTTGTCTAAGATGGGAGACATGAACAAACTCAACCCCAAACTTGCTTAAAAATAGCCGAAACACCTAAGTCATAACATTTATGAAGGTACAAGGTGCACTCGACAAACCAAAAGACATCACTAGCCACTCATATAAGTCATCTTGAGTTTTAAAAGTTGTTTTTCACTCATCTCTGTCGCGAATGCGAACTTGATGGTAGCCACTCTTTAAATCAATCTTTGAAAAGACCGTAGAGCCTACTAGTAAGTCAAGCATGTCATCCAGTTGAGGAATTGAAAAATGATATTTAATTGTTATTTTGTTGATCGCTCAATTAACAACACACATACACAAACTCGCATCATTCTTTAGGGTAAGTAAAGCTGGCACTGCATAGGAGTTGACACTCTCACAAATAAAGCCCTTGCACAGGTGCTCTCCAACTTGTTGTTATACCTCAATACTCTCAGTGGAGTTCATGCGATACACAGGCAAATTGGCTAGACACGACCTCAGAATTAGGTCAATTGCATGTTGGATCGACCTTAAATGAGGCAACCCATCAGGCAACTCATATGGCATGATGTCCTGATATTTAAGAATTAGAAGAGATATCGGGGACCATAGTGCAAACCTCCTTAGCTAAAAGGGCGAAACAGTACCTGTTCTCATGACAAGACTCTTCAAACTTCTTGTAGGAGAGGCCAAGCAATCTAGTTTCCTTAACGGGTTTAAGAATACTAGATTGGAAGGTCTCTCTAAGAGGTAGGAGATTGATGTTCTTATCAGTGAGTCTAAATGAGTATGTGTTCTTGTCACAAACATGCATGGTCTTCCTATCAATCTACCAAGGGTAGCCCAACAGTATATGACAGACATCTATACGGGTGACATCACACCATACCTCATCTCGGCAATGTTGTCCCATATTAAATTTGACTAAGCAACGAATAGTGATTGGGACTTCACCTCCTTTCTTGAACTAGGACATCTGGTAAGGCTGAAGATGTTTTTTCGTCTTTAATTTGAGTAAATCTACAACCATGAAATTAACCATATTTTTGAACGTGCCACTATCAATGATAATATCACATAAATAACTCTCACAAGTGTATCAAGTGCGAAAAATATTGTTTTTTAACCACTTTTTGGGTCTGAGAGATTTAGGAGAGATCATAGTGTGATGAATCAATAAATATGTTGCGACGTCCTCGAGACTAATCTCAATGGTCTCATTATCATTGTGAACATGTTTGTCTCCCTCTCCTTCCTTGGATGACTCTATTTGACCCGACTCTTTGGACTCAGAATCAACATCTAAAAAATTGACACTCTTGCTCAGACACTGACCTGCCAAATGCCCGAGCCCCTGAAAACGAAAACAACGAGTTGCTTATTCCATTGCACGAGTCTAAGACCTTGTGTATGTTAAGGTCCCATCAGTCACAAGATGAGTTGTGGCCTTTGAGTCCATTTTAGCAGACTTGTCGTAGCCTATACAAGAAGAGGTTACTCCTTTGGCTGGAGGAGCATCCCTAGCTCGCTCAAAGGCTTCCTGCACAAAGAATCACAACTCAATTTTTTATTTGAATTTTTTCTCAATGGTCAAAGTATGTTGTGTTTTTTGATCTACACTTAATATCGAAATAATCCAATTCATCATAAATTGCAAAGCAAAGGCCACTAATATACCTGATGACACATTGATCCTCAATCTCCTGATGTCTGCTCCACAAACTTAGGCGATGAAACTTTGAGGTGTATTCAGTCACGGACTTCGAACCTTGTCAAAGTAAGAGGCACCGCCGATATACCTGTTGGGAGTAGCTGAGGGAAACAAACTTGGCTTCCATAGTCTGTCGCAGCTCTTCCCACGTGTCAATGGAACCAAGACCTTGGCTCTCTGGAATTTGTTGTAGATTTGTCCACCACAACAATGTCAATTCTCATAAATGAGTCACTGCAAGCTCTACTCGTCGGTGATCTAGAACTCAATGAGCAGAAAAGGGAACATCCACGACCATTCTCCAGTCAAAGTAAGTATTGGGATTAAGTTGGCTTGCGAACTCAAGAAGGTCCAACCTAGTCCCGTAAATATCCAATTGCCTAATCATCTGCCCCTATCGCCACACAACTGATCTTGGTGGGTGCTCGTACCAGAAGTCTTCATCATTCTTAAAATCTATAAACTGCTTAGGTAAATCTCCTCGATTCATGTGTCTTAGGGGCAACCTCTCAGGTTCACAACCACAGGGAATACTTGCATGCCTCCTATCTTGATGTGCACTTGCTCGGTTGTGTTCATGTTGGTCCAAACGACCCTTCTGAAAAGTAGGTTGTGGGCGAGCACCATGAAATGGACCCTGGTTTTGGTTGGGTTTAAAAGTGAGGTATGGGTTAATTTGGGCAAGTCTAGGTGGGGGATTTGTGGGACCAATAGGTGGTTGCGGGTAAGTTAAGACATGATGTGGATAAGCTTGAAGGCAAGTTTGGTTTGGTATATGGGTTGGAAATAGGTTTGGGTGGTCAGGATGATGGGCTTGGTGAAGATCTTGTTGGATCACATATGGATTGAGAATATATTGGTTCGTCGGACCTAGAATCGGTTGGGTCAGTTACTGGATTGGGTTTGATGCGGATAGGTCCGGTTTAACCCTGATCCAGATCCAAAATATGTATGGGTCTGGTCCTGACCTAGTCCAGATTGAAACGGGAGCTCCATCCGAGTCTGATAACTTGATTTTGGTTGGTCCAAGAGGAACCAAATTTCTGCGTAGATGCATATTTCTTCTCAAATGTTGTATACTGCATTGGGATGTGGAGACTCCTATTTCTAGTTATGAGTATTACAAGGATAGCAATACCAATGAGAATAAAGAGGTATCTATACGTACAATTGGAATTTTAAAGTGATGACCCTAGATGTATCTTGTCTGGGTGGTTACCCAAGGTATCAAGAGGGTACATGGAAAAGTTATGTGATGCATAAGAAACTTGAATTAACAACAAGATACACTATATATTGTCATGAAGGGTGACATGAGCTCGCCGATATTTGTGCTTTGAACTAACTAGACAGATGTAAACAAGCAAGCACCAACCTTGTAGGAAAATTTTTGGGATAGTTGAATGAGCTCTTGTCATTTGGATTTAAGGGATCCACCCCCCACCATGGAGCTTAGGAGACACTAGACTCTGATACTCGAGGTGGAGGTAGTGCAGATGCAGTATGCCTAGTAGTATACTACATCGACTATAGGAAGATGGATAAGGTCTCAGACTTTTGGTCTCAGGAAAAGGGATGCCTTGATAAATAGTCTTGGACTTTTGTGCAAGCATCACAGTGACTATTTGAGATCTTATAAATAAAATGGATGAATGAACACCCCTTGAATGACCTTGAATGACCTGGTGATGCCCTTAGTGCTGAGGGAGTGGTGCTCGTTTGTTTATAAACAAGATTGTAACCAGAATTGTGTATGAGCATGACATATAATGCAAAAGCAACTAAATAATGAGATGAATAAAATACTCATGCAATGTAGGTAAGCATAGTGATCCATGCCTAAGGGTCGACCCCTAAGTTGGGTAGGTCGACTAATTTTTGTTTATGTTTGGTGGTCCTATTAGGTCGAGAGTCAACTCATGAGTTGGGAGAGTTGACTCCTTTTTTGGTTTTGTGTTGCATTCTATTCTAAGGGCCGACCCCTGATTCAAGAGGGTTGACTCCTCTTGAGTTTCTTTCTCAGTGTGAGTTCACCTGAAAGTCGACACCTGATGAGTTGGGGGTTGACTCTTCTTGTTTGGAGAATGGATCTTTACCTAGTGGTGTTTCAATTGATTTGATCTTGTGTTATTACCTTGTAATGCTCGTGTTGAGTAGTTGGATCACTCTAAGATGTGCATTGTCTCACCCCTTTAATTATTATTAATTTCAGGTGCCCAACAATAGGTGGTTGTGGCAGCGGAGGACACGTGGACAACTCATAGACATTCATGGACGTAGACCTGGGACTGCTTTTGTAGTTTTTAAAAACTTTCTACATAGATGTACATAACGATAAAATTTTTGTATAAGATACATTTTGTGAAATGAATGACTCTTATGTTTTGTATAAGTGTGTAAATTGTTCTGTGAATTTGGATCCTGATTTGGAAACCTACATTCAAAAAGTAATTTTAAAGTAAGAACAATCTTCCACTGTGTTTTTGAAAAAGATAAATTAAGGAAAAATAAATTAGTAAAAATTTTATGCTAAATATTTCGATAATCACTCCTAGGGTTTACAATATTTGTTGGGTTTTTTTATCTGCGTATCTTCTCAAGTGATTGTGCCCCATCAACCAACCGATCATGAATAAAGTGATATTTCCTCTAAATGTGCTTTATTCTGGTATGTAATGCTAAATTATTTGCCAATTGAATCACACTTTGATTATCATAGAAAATGACATTACTACTCTGCTTTCTACTAAACTCTTACAAAAAAGTTCTTCAACCAGATCATCTTCTTGCTTGCTCCAGTAATAAAAACATATTCAGTTTCAGTGGTAGAGAGAGCTACAATTTTCTGCAACTGAGAGACCCAGTTTATAGCAGTGCAACCTAAAGTGTAAACATAACCTGTAGCGCTTTTACAATTGTACATATCACCACCTAAATTTGCATCAACAAAACCTTGTAAAATCATGTCACCTTTGTTAAAACAAAGTGCCATATCCATGATACCTCTCAAGTAATAAAGGATCAATTTTGCAACTTCCCAATGTTGCTTCCTTGAGTATGTCATGTACCTACTCACGACTCCCATTGCTTGTGTTGCTAACTATTGAAGCATATGAAACTTTGGACATATACTCATAGTCCTCATGTGACTCCCATTGCTTTTATGGGTGTTGCCAACTTTTGCTAATTTGAAATGACTTGCCAAAAGTGTACTTACAGGTTTTGCATTATGCATACGAAACCTGCTTAACATGTTTTCAATATAATCTACATGAGACAACTTTAAAGAGTCAGCTTCTCGATCTTGAAAAATTCTCATCCCAAGTATTTTCTTTGCAACTCTTAGATCTTTCATTGCAAACTCTTTTGATAATTGTTGTTTCAGCTTGTTGATCTTTTTAATGTTAGATTCTGCAATGAACATATCACTTACATACATGAGCAAAATAATATATCAATCATCAAAACTCTTACGGCAACAACAATGGTTTATCTGACATCTCATGAATCCGTAGTTAAATATGAATCCATCAAAGTTTTTATACCACTGTCTGAGAGCTTGCTTCAAACCATACATATTTTATTTAGCTTGCACACAAGTTCTTCCATACACTGCATGGTAAACCTTTTTGGCTGCATCATATAATTGTTTTCTTTCCGATCTTTATGAAGAAAAATAATTCTTACATCTAACAGATCTAAGTGTAGATTGTCAGCTATAACAATAACACAAGCATCATTGTAGTCAATTTATCGATATGATATTAGGAATTTATATCTGGATTCACACTACAACAAAATGTGACAAAATGTGGTGTGCACTATGAAGAATGCTTTGGATGGGATGATTAATAGTCATTCTGTTGAACCTTATATTATAGACTTCTTCCACAAGTTTGAGAAAATCAAATGTATTTAGACCTCTGAGGAGTGCATCTATACTACGGTGCCCCTAGAGAAGCCAGGGGTCCTTGGTATTGACCATTGTTGAAAGGATAAAGCACTGGGCTGGTTCCCCTTTTCTTTGTAACTGTGAACTCATATCTCAATGTGACTAGTAGGGGTCTTCCTAATCCCAGCTTGCCAATCCAAAATAAAAAAAGTTATTTTCTATATTAATTTAAGCAAAGGTTCAAGTTTAGAAGCCTAGTCTGATCTTGATTATCCACGCCAGTCTATTGATCTTTTAAGACCTGATCTATTGAGTTTGAGCTTTAACACTTATGAGCTGGATCTGGTTTATCAATCAGAAACTAAGCTCAAGCCCATCCGTCTTCGGGAAAACAATGGACCAACTAAGTAGATTCTCCTAGTTGTAGGTCCAGGTTTGGTTGAAATAAGGTGGACATAGGTCGGGCTGAGGCTTGGTACTAATGAATGCAAGAATTTGTTGTGTGAAAAACACATTTATTTATTTTAAATTTTGTATTGGACCATATAGATGATATCTAAGTGGTTTGTTTAGTAAGGAACGAGTTTTGAATCATGAGATTTTGACATGAAAGTAGGGTTTTAGATGGCTTAAAAAATCAACAGCTCTACAGTATGTCAAAATTTCATGACTCAAAAATCATGTTCTCACATTGGAAAAACACGAAATACAATCTGATCTTTAGCATATAAATCATGTTCAACACATCTATGTAGTCAAATGGGGTCGATACAACTTGTTATAATTTTTAATTTAATAGTGCTGTCTTTATTAGGATGATATATATATATATATATATATATATATATATATATATATATATATATATATATATATATATATATATACACACACACACACACAATCAGGTATACTTACAAAGTACTTTGAACCTCATGATGGAAGTTGTTCCAACTCGATCTTACCCTGCAAATGTATTCAACATGGTCAATTCAATGGGAATCAAACTTTGGATCGTGTTTTATTATGAAAAAATCGTGTTTTTTATGTTAGAAAAATGTATTGTAATTATAGTCATTAATTTTTGCACTACCAAAAAACAATGTACAAATGTTGAATTCCAGCAATCCAAAAGTCAGTTTCTACTAAACTAATTATGTATATCACACCTTGGAGGTTGATTTTATGATAAAAAAGAAAAAAAGAGTTTTGCTAAGTTGATTATAGCAAACATCCCCCCAACACACACACACACACATATAGATAGATATAGATATGCTACAATATTGTACATGCAATCTAAATGATATTTCATGATGCAAGTTGTTTTGACTTAAATTTTCCTCATAGATGTATTCAGCATATAGTCGATTTAGTGGAAGTCGAGCTTTGAAATATATTTTTTAGTTGAAAATGTATTATTTTGAGTAAAAAATTGTAGTGCATTTACAACTATTAATTTTTGCATCACTAGAAAAACTTGTACACACGGCTGATTTCAGCATTCTAAGGCCATGTTTGGAATCTAGATGTCAGAAGTAGCCGGAGCGGGAAGTGAGGAATACCCAACACCAAAGTTGTTTGGGACGGATGCAATTGTAGGAAATGGTGAAACTGGAGTGGTATTTGACACCTTCACTTCCCACATTGATTAGGTGGTAGTTACCAAATACTACATTAGTTCCCACACCGGTGACTGTTCCGACGACCTTCCCAATTCTAAACAGCTACACAAGTGAAAGTGATAAATCCCCAGCTGAATGGTTCCACTTATTCCAAAAACTATCATGTGGATTTGCTAACACCACAAATTTTGGGATTCTATATGTCACCAACTAACAGTTTCCAAACACAGCCTAAAAGTCGATTCGATCGGATTAAATGGAGCATGCAGATCACATTTATAATCAAATTGATTGTAGGTATAATAAGTTGCAGCAAACAGACAAGCCCCATGCCTCAAGTGAAAAGATGAGGTGCAATATGATTGCACAAATATTTGTGCATTAAGCACCTGATCACCTTCCATCTTGAGGACAGGCCTGTCAGTTGTGGGGACGATGAATGGTGATCAGGTGCTTAATGCACAAATTTTGTGCCATGTGATTGCACCCTATCCGGATTCATGCCTCAGCGTTGTACAGGTAGAAGTGCCAAATACGGTAGCCTTTGGATTAGGGTTTGACATTTTCTCTTAGAGTAATAAACCATATTGGCCTAAGTGGTGCAGTCCATGCTCATGATTTGCTTGCTCTGCTTTTGGAAAGTAAGGGACTCCTCCACTCTGTTAACTTCAGGCGATATATCAAAGGCTGCCATTCAATCAATGACCAACAGTTAAATATCAAGTTGCATGTGAAGTAGGTTGGGTGTCAACGGCTTTGGTTCTAACCTAGGTGGAATGAGACTTGGACCAGATTTTCGGGTATGGTATGAGTTCTGAATTGGATATAATCAGGTATACTATAAGAGAAACCATAACCAGACCAGATAAGAACTACATGAACCAGACTTGGATCATACCCGGTAAAATAATATTTTTTATCATTTTTACATTAAAAATTTGCGAGTCTTAATTGGAACTCGGGTCGGGCCCGAGTCTGGTATAAAATTTTACAAACTATACCCGGATCCATGTATTAGTCAAACCTTTGGGTCCGAACCTGGGTCTTAATCGGGTCTTCTTATTTGTCACCATACCCAAACCCTATAAGATTTGGTCTGGGCCTGGTTTGGTCTAGACCCTGGTGAAACCAGACCTGGTCCTAATTTTTGGGTATGGTATCAGGTCCGGACCCAGGTTTAATCGGACCCACCATAAGAGAAACCATACCCGGATCCAATACGAATTTAATGAACCAGACACGGGTTGTACCAGGTAAAACCATATTTTTTTATCATTTTTACATTGAAAAATTGTGGATTTTAATCAAAAACTCAGGTCGGGCATGGGTCTCGGGTCAGGCCCGGGTCTGTTATAAAATTTCACAAACTATACTCGGGTCTATGTATTAATCAGACTTTCGGGTCTTAATCAGATCTTCTTACCATACCGGGACAGTATAGGGTTTGATTGGGGTAGGGTACGGGTAAACCTGATCTGTTGACACCCCTAATGTGAAGTATTCATTTTCTCTAGCATTGTTTTCTGCTTTCTTTAGCGGTTTGGGGAGTGGGGGTTTACCTCTTGGATAATGACATGATCAGTCACTAGAATGTGTACCGAAAACATGTTTATTAGACTGTGAATTAGGTATTTCTGATACTTTTCATGAATTTGACCTTGCAGATGCGTTCACAATCCATTTACTATTAATAGACTGTTAGATCGTATATTTTCTATGAAAAAATGCTATTTTGGATGTTAAAATATTTACAAAAATTCCCAGCCATCGATTTTTAAGCCTTAAAAGATCCTACTTATGCGTTGTAATTGGCTAATCCAAGAGCCAATTCTCATAAAAACGAGCTTGGAGATTGCACCTGTTGGCTGAGATTTAATAAAATAACTATAAAACCCATAAACATCTTATCACATATTTTAATTAAGTAAACATTTAGTGACTCATGACATGACACCATAGGTAGAGAAACATTTACTCGCAGCAGGTATATTTTTCTTAACCATTCAAAAAGGTTTTATATTCCTTTATTTTTTCTTCCTTATTTAAGTTACCCCTGAACATATTGTTTTCTACTATGGCATTCCTTTACGCAGAAAGTTACCCCTGAACATATTGTTTTCTACTATGGCATTCCTTTACGCAGAAATTTAATGAATGACATCAATATCTTATCACATGCACTGTCTTCAAGTTCTTTGTTTTTTAGTTCAAGATTTTTACTCTAGTTATGGTCTAAAAATGCCTCTAGTTATGGTCTAAAAATGCCTCATATTTAAAAAAGGAGTTGGGATCTAGTTAGGGCGTCAATCTTCAAGTTACCCATGTTGTGTGGTACGTTCGGGACTCCTCAAAAAGGTGTCTCTTTTGATAAACACTAAAGATTAGAGGGAACAATTATCTTAACTATTCTCCAATTAAGGCTATAAAATCAGGTGTCAATGAGAAACCCGAATCAAGAGAAAAAATCAAGAAAAAGATTAAGCAAGAAATTACTTTTTTCTGAGTTTTTTCACAAAAGAAGGAAAGAGTTCCTACTCAACGATTGCTGAAGGTGCCTGCGCTTATTAGAGGGTTGCAGTTCGGCTGAGGAGTGAATCTTACCCTGCTTCTTCTACTCTACAAAACAACATCAGCCACCATCGGACGAAAATGGCTTCTTCAGGTACACTTTGAACTTATTATGCGCAGAGAAACCCCCAACAATGGGTTATGGGCCCACAACCCATACCGTTGTGCGTTGCTGTGTTTTTATGCCCCTTTGATGCTGCATTTTTTTGGCAGATTGGCCTCCGTCTGTCTGCACGACGTCAACGTTTCCCTCCTTCAAGAAAATGACTCTATTGGGTTCACCGTGGGAAATGCATCATCGTGTCAGACGATACTCTGCTGGTTTCGGGAATGCCCTGTGTTATGCCGACTGTTTCTCGAAATGCCCAAATCAAAAGAACTTATCGGTCGTTGGTGGGATTTTTTCTCCTTCTTCAAAAGGGCTTTCTGGGACCACCGTCGATTGACGACCATGGTAAAGGCAGCCAATCGATCTTCCCTGCCAGTGAAGATCAACCGGCCAGTCGGGTCACCGACTCTCGATCACTACCTATTCTGGTTTCCCTATCATGGCTAGATCATGGAAGATTTCCACTGTTCTTCCAGTGGTCGGCCATAACAGGGTGAAGGTTACCACCCCCTTTTCTGTCTTCAATAGAAGTCGTCGGCCTCTGGCCGTCGACGACCTCTTTCGGTGATGTGGTTTCAAAAGGGGCGACGACGACGATATTTCAGGAGGAAAGAGAAAAATTCAGAAAGGGTTAAGGGTTTCTGAAACCCTAATTCATAAAAAGAGGGTTTTAAAGTTTCAGGTCGGGTCCATATTTGGATCTGGACTTGCCCCACCTGTACCGATCCATAAGATTCAATTGGATCGAGTCTATGTTTAGGTGAGGGATCCAGTGTTTTCATAAACCTAGACCCATGTAGCTTTGGATCAAGGTCAGATCCATAATTGGATCTGAATCCGACTTACCTGTACTGATCCATAAAGATTCTTTGGATCAGATCCGGTTCTTGGGTAAGAGACCCAAGACCCTTGCGACCCAGACCTGTTTTGGTTTTGGATTCGGGTCGGGTTTGTGAAACTCAATCTAGGTTCTGGATCCATATCAGATCCACTGTGTTCTTTTGGATCGAGTTATTGTTTTGATCTGAATCAGTCAACCCGTACCAACCCATAACGACTACTGGGTTGGATCCGGGTATGGAGTTGCGGGTCTCAAAATCCAAATCTGAATACCTTTGAGTCTCTAGATCGGATCCAGGTAAGATGAATCCAGTTCTGTCTGTGACAAATCCAAAATCCAGTTAAAACTGAATTATATGGTTCTGGATCTGACAACATGACAGAACCAAATCCACTACACTGTAACAGTTCCAGAACCATTTCAGCTGGTTCAGATTGATTCTGAACCGACTCGGGTCTCTCTAGAACTGATTCTCAGTCATTTAAGATCGATTTATTGTTGCAGGGACCAATTTGGACTGTTACAAACCCGGTTCAATAATTTTTTGAACCAATTCAGAGTTTTAATAACAAGTTCATACAGTTTTAGGACCGGTTCGAGGGTCTTAGTGACCAATTCGTACGGTTTTAGGATTGATTCAAGGCTCTTTTTCGCTGATTCATTATGTTTTTTGATTTGGATACTTATCTTTCTTCGTTTCATGGGCGTAAACATCAAGTTGCAGCATGCTAAAGTTCATATTTTGTTAACATGTTCATTTATTTGTAATTATGCACGTATAAATGAATGTATAATATTGGCATCAAGGATATCTTGATGACTTAGTGAATTCATGTCACCAAAGTGACTGAATACACGTATATTGTCAAAAAATTTGTTTTATCATATAACTTTAGCCAATATTATTGTTATACTTAGATTCATGAAATGATAAATGACCCAAAGGTAGTTTTATCGTGTTTGGAATTTAGGTAGGGTAAAATAAAGCAAGTGTGTTGAAATACATCATGCATGTGTACCCAAAGGTGTCATGTGTTGATGGTCTAGCTTCACATGAGTTTTAGTTTTACCAGTTATAGTCGGTAAGTGATTACGCATGTCAGAGCTCTTACCAAAGTAGGGCTCCAATGACCCCCTACATTCTCCTAAAAATAAGCATATTGAGAGCCTTATATTTATTGTTTTTTCCATCAAGTTTGTCTCGTATATGCTTTCTTTTGATACATGTCTTTTGTCATGTAGTTTCTGGTTCTGTGATTTTAGATGGCTCGAATACTATTCATTTTCTTGATATATCTAGTTTTAGTAATTAGAAATAAACTATCCTTTTTACATTAGGATATATGGATTTGAATTTGGCCTTAAGAATGGATGAGCCTGCTGCCCTGACAGATCAAAGCATTGCTGAACAAAAGAATGCATTTGAAAAGTGAAAGCGCTCGAATAGACTTCACTGGTTGCTTTTGCAATCTAAAGTGACTAAAAATATTCACAGTGCTATCCTGCAATGCAAGACAGTGAGAGAATTTCTGAGTGCAATTGAAGCACAATTTGTCAGTTTGAATAAGGCTAGAGTCAATACCCTAATATCGAAACTTATATCTATGAAATATTCTGGTGAGGGTAATATTCGCCAGTACATTTTGGAAATGAGGAACATAGCGTATCAGCTAAATGACATGAAGTTTACCATTTCTGACTCATTCCTAGTGCATTTGATTATGGCATTCTTACCTTTGAAGTATGAACCTTTTAAAATCTCTTACAACACACATAATGATGAATGAACATTCAATAAACTCATGTCCAAGTATGTTGAAGAAGAAGAGAGATTGAAAGGTTTGAAGGTGCAAAGTGCATATATGTTTTCTCATAGATCCAAGGTAGGACCAAAGAAGAATGCATTTAAGAAAAATGTTAGGAAGAAGTCAACAAAAGATAAGACATCTCAATGCAAGCAACCCGATTCTGCTCCCACAAAGTGCTTCTTTTGCAAGAAGAAGGGACACAAGAAGACAAATTGCATAAAGTACAAGAAATAGTTAGAAAAGAAATGTAATTTGTCATTTATTTTTCATGAATGTAATTTATTATAAATTTCTAAAAATAGCTGATGGATTGACTCTGGTTCTACTGTTCATATTTTCAGATGTCTGCACCCGCTCCTAAACAGAAGAGAACCAATAATACATGAAAAGAATATCTATTTGGGGAACAAGATGTGTTCGCATGTGAAAGGTGTTGGGACCTGCAGGATCACTTTAGATACATGTATAGATTTTGATCTTCATGATGTCTTTTATGTTCTATCATATAGTAGAAACTTAATTTCAATTTTAAGACTGAATAAATTTTGATATTACTTTAAATTTAAAATTTTCAAGTTATTCATTTACAAAAATTTTATTGAATTTGGTTCTACATTAGTTTATAATGGTTTGTATAAATTAAACATGAAGATTCAAACTCAGAAGTCTCTGACTTTTAAATACACATTGGTTAAGAATAAACGTAGCATGATAAATGATAAATCCTACATGCTTTGGCATCGAAGGTTGGGTCATATCTCTGAAAAGAGAATAAAGAAACTTATAAATAAAGGGTTCTTGAAATTTTTAGATTTTACCGATAATGACTCGTGTGTTGATTGCATAAAGGCTAAGCATACAAACACATATAAAGAGGGTATCAAACATAGTAGTGAGATATTGGAGATAGTCCATACGGATGTATGTGGACCTTTTACCCCCTGTTACACAGGCGAAAAATATTTTAACACCTTTATTGATGACTATTCATAGTATATGTATCTCTACTTGCTTTACGAAAAATCTAATATTTTTCAAATGTTTAAGGAATTTAAGAAAGAAGTAGAGAAACAAACCGATAAAGTTATTAAAATAGTCAGGTCTGATAGAGGTGGCGAATATTATGGTAGGTTTACTGAGATAGGGCAATGAGAATGACCATTAACGTGATTTCTCAAAGAGGAAGGCATTATGCTTCAGTATACCATGTTTGGTAGTGCTTACCAGAATGATGTAGCTGAAAGAAGAAATCATATGCCTAAAGAGATGGTCAGGGCTATGTTGAATTATTCAACCCTTCCCATTAAGTTGTGGGGTGAAGCCTTAAGGGCAGTTGTGCATATTTTAAATAAGGTGCCTACAAAATCTTTGCCTAAAACTCCTTATGAGTTGTGGACAAGTAGAAAATCATCATTGTCATATATGCACATATGGGGATGTCCTACGAAGGCTAAATTGTATAACCCTCACATTAAAGACTTTGATCAAAGAAGAACCAGTGAATATTTCATTGGTTAACCAGAGAGATCAAAATGATGCAGATTTTATTGTCCATCTCATTCACCACAGATTTTTGAAACGAATAAGGCAAAATTTCTTGAAGATGGTTCAGTAGGATTAAGTACACTTCAAAACCTTGGTTTTGAGGAAGTACATGATTCAGTTTCAGTACCTGTTAAGAAAAACACCGAGAGATACCATATTATTGTCTCTAATGATGATGTGGTTCATCACCTGGTTGTTGATGCATAAATCCAAAATGAACCTATTGTGGACAATACAGAAGAGCACGAACAGGATGAATAGGTTCAATCTGAACCTGAAGAACGACCTGTTTGAAGATCCACGAGAGTTAGAAAATTTGTCATACATCCTGATTATATGGTGTACCTTCAGGAGCCTGATGATCTCATAGATATAGACGATGACCCATTGACCTTTATGGAATCTGTTAAAAGCAAACAATCTTCACACTATAAAGAGACCATAAAAGAAGAGTTGGACTCTATGGCTAAGAATCAAGTAAGAGATCTTGTCGAGTTACAAAAGTAGTAAAACCTATAAGGTATAAATGGGTCTTTAAAACAAAAAAGGACTCCAAAGGTAACATAAAGAGACATAAGGCATGATTAGTTGCAAAAGGGTTCACCCAGATAGAGGACGTTGACTATAATGAGACATTTTCTCCTGTCTCAACTAAGTAGTCAATGAGGATAATTTTAGCCCTCGTAGCTCATTATGACTTGGAGCTACATCAGATGATGTAAAAACAATGTTCCTCAACGAGGATTTGAATGAAGAGGTATACATAGACCAACCTCTTGGTTTCTCTGAAGATGATTGTTTGGTTTGCAAGCTTAACAAATCAATATATGAACTTAAACAAGCCTTCCAACAATGGTATATTAAAAATTTTCAAGTCATTGTGACTTTCGAGTTTATAAAAAACATTATTGATCAATGCATATATCATAAGAAAAATGAGAGTAATTTTATTATATTGATGTTGTATGTGGATGACATTTTGTTTTCAACTAACGATATAAAGTTATTTACAAAGACAAAACAGTTTCTTGCGTTATATTTTGATATGAAAGATATGGGTGAGGCTACTTATGTACTTGGCATAGAGATCCGCCGAGACAGAGCAAAAGGCTTTCTAGGCCTCTCCCAATTATCCTACATAAATGAGATATTAAAGCGATATGGGATAGAAAACAGTTCTCCTAGTATAACACCCATATCAAAAGGTGACAAATTAAGCCTAAAGAATTGTCCACAAGACGATATTGATAAAGCACAAATGAGTGCTTATCCATATGCACTAGGTGTTGGCACCTTGGGATATCGCAAACTTGTTCACATCCGAATATCACTTTCGCAGTAGGGATGCTTGGTAGATTTCAGTCTAACCCAAACATATCCTATTGGAAGGCTGCTAAGAAAGTCTTGCGATATTTGCAAGGGACAAAAGATTATATGTTGATGTATCATAAGGTTAATCACCTCGAGGTCATTGACTACTCAGATGCGGACTTAGGAAGATGCCTTGATAGTAGAAAGTCTACTACTGGGTATATCTTCTTACTTGCTGGGGCGTGATCTCTTTGAGGAGTGGAAAGCAGACAACTACTATTGCTCACACCATGGAGGCATAATTTATAGCATTATACGAGACTACTTTGTAGGACATATGGTTGAAGAACTTCATATCATAGTTAAAGGTGGTTGATTTCATCGAGAAGCCACTGAAGATCTATTGTGATAATGAAGTTGTGGTGTCTTTTTTGAACAACAATAAAAGTACTACGTCATGTAAGCATATAAAATTAAAGTACTTTGTTGTTAAAGAAATGACAAAGAATCATCTAATGCATATTATTAATATTAGTACCAAAGAGATGATTAGTGATCCTCTTACTAAAAGGCTAGCACCGGGATTGTATTTCGAACATGTATTGAGGATGAGCTTGTTAAACTCTTTTTGACACATGCATATGAATAAAGTGATCACATACAGTTTATTGATTCTTATTATGGTTGTTTGTTGTTAATCTCATAAGGATCAAAGATTCAACTAAGGATTTGTAGAATGGATCTGTAAAGGCCAATCTATTCATCAAGTCATCCCCATAAAGTTTTCTGGTCAAATGTTTATCGTTGGGACAAGTAGGAGAATGTTAGAATAACCCACGTTGTGTGGTAGTTACCCACGTTTGAGACTCCTCAAAAATGTCTCTTCCGATAAACACTAAAGATTAGAGGAAACAATTATCTTAATTGTTCCCCAACTAAGGCTATAAAATCGGGTGTCAATGAGAAACCCGGATCAAGAGAAAAATCAAGAAAAAGATTAAGCAAGAAATTACCCTTTTTTGAGTTTTTTCACAAAAGAGGAAAATGGATCCTACTCACAGATTGTTGAAGGTGCATGTGCTCATTAGAGGGCTGCAGTCCGGCTGAAGAGTAAATCTTACCCTGCTTCTTCTACTTTGCGAAACAACATCAGCCATCGCCGGACAAAAATGGCTTCTTTAGGTATACTTTGAACTTATTATGGGCAGAGAAACCCCCCAACAATGACACCATAGGTAGAGAAACATTTACTCATAGCAGGTATATTTTTCTCAACCATTCAAAAAGGTTTTATATTCCTTTATTTTTTCTTCCTTATTTAAGTTACCCCTGAACATATTGTTTTCTGCTATGGGCATTCCTTTACGCAGAAATTTAATGAATGACATCAATATCTTATCACATGCACTGTCTTCAAGTTCTTTGTTTTCTAGTCCAAGATTTTTACTCCATATAATATTGTTGCTTTATTAGTTATGGTCTAGAAATGCCTCATATTTGAAAAAGGAGCTGGGATCTAATTGGGGTGTCCATGTGTCGGGTTTGACCCAGACCCGACCCATGACAAACCTTATAGGGTCAGGGTTTGGTGATAAAAGAAGGAGGTCTGAGTAGAAACAAGTCAGATCTAAGGTCTGATTAGTATATGGAGTTGGCTATTGTTTGTAAAATTTCGTATCAGATCCCGTGACCCAAGTTTTGATTAAGACCTGTGATTTTTAGTATAAAAAGATAAAAATAATAATATTTTACCTGGTATGGACCGGGTCTGGTTCATGTCAACCTCATAGGATCCGAGTATGGTTTTTCTTATGCCAAACACCTGAGCCCGGACCTACCTCAAAGTCAGATATGGGTTTAGACTCGCCTGGGTTGGAACTAAATCCGACATGTTGACACCCCTAGATCCAATAATCAGATTGGGTATCTTTCAAGGTATTCCTCAAGTTTTGTGTTGACTGCATCTTTGACAATAACCTGTAAATATATCAGTAAGTTTTGAAAAATGGTTAATCATGAAACCGATTTTTCGAAGGGTTAAATATGGTAATGGTTTTCTTCTAAAAGCCGCCTAATTATGTCACAGATACACGTAGACACAAGGATGCATGACACGGATTTGACTTGTAAGTTTGATTAAAAAAAAAAAGATACGAAAACATTAATTTAAAAAAAAAATAATCCATAAAAAGCTTGATTTTTTAATAATATTTAAAACCATTAAAAATATAAAAAATAATATTAAAAAATCGGCCATGCATGTCAGTCCATGTCCATGGGTCCCACATGGGGGACATACCACCAAAATGGCGTGTCCCTGTGACAGCTGCCGAACTGTGAAAGTGATTATCATGAAATTCATTTAACAAAAAAACAAAATAAAAAATTATTGAAATGGTCAGTGTTTTTTTTTTAAAGACAATTAGAAAGGATAACCTCACTCGTTAGTGTAAAAAATTAGAGTCCTCTGGGATGTAGGATTCAGGTCGGATCTAGGTATTGTCAAGTCTGACTTAATCTGGTTGGTGTAGGATTCATATTTGGATGAAAAAAGATAAAACCAAACCCGGATCCAACTAGCTTAAAACTCATTATTTATACTTAATCCAGTCGAGGTTTTAGTCGGATTTGGGTTTGGGTTTGAATGCAAAACTTAATACTACCTCAGATCCAATTAATAATCAGATTCAGATTTAGACACCGAACCCACTTAATGCGCTCAGATTCAAGTCGGGTATCGGGTTGCATCCAAACAGTTTACATCCCTACCTACTAGGGAGTAAACTCAGATACGACATTGTAGTAAGGAATAAGCACCTGCACCATCCATGTACCGTTTCCACATGAGCAATGCATGAAAGATTTTACCCATTTTCAGCAGATCCAGTACCACATAAGCTGGCATCGTATCCGGATACGGAGCTACATCGCTAGGGATGGCAGTGGGGTGGGGCGGGGCGGGGGACAAGGTTTCCACCCCCGCCCCGCCTCAAAATTTTATCCTCCACCCCCGCCCCGCCTCCGCAGCGGGGATGGATTTTATCCTCCACCCCCGCCTCCATCCTCGTTTCATACCCTTCATCCCCGGTCCAAACGGGGATGAGGCGGGGCAGGGCGGGGATATTGCAGGGAAAAGTGGTCGGGGCGGGGAAAAGTGCACGTCCACCCCTGCCCCGCCTCCGCGGCGGGGATGGATTTTATCCTCCACCCCCGCCTCCATCCCCGTTTCATACCCTTCATCCCCGGTCCAAACGGGGCGAGGCGGGGCGGGGCCCCGCTTTCCCCCGGTCCACTGCCATCCCTATACATCGCCATAACGGAGTCAGATCTAAATCTAAAACCCACCAAACACAAGTCGGATACAATATCAGGACCATCATGACCCGACCCATATCCCCCTTTGCATTCCTGGATTTTAAAGTCAGTCAACAAATCCATTAATTCTTTTTGGGATGGTACAGGTACAGCCACTCTACCACACCCCTACATTGTTGTTTGTTGGTATTACGTTGACTTGTAAAACCCTTTATTCTTGCATTATTTGCAATTCCTTGGCAGCTGTCGTTCACAAATGATTCTGTCACATGGACACGTTTAGGACTCTGGACACCATATTTCATGTAGTTTCTCTCTAGGAATAGCATATAAGAAGACACGACACAGACCTAAATTGGCGTATCCCTGTGACATGAGCCATGATCAGTACTCAATTTTCAACATGAGATATTCATTTATTTTTATTTTAATTCTTGTCACCCCTCTCTCTCAACCAGATACAGAGAAGTTGACCAACTATGGTTGGCATATTTTTCTGGATTCGAGTCCAATTCCAAATTAGATTAATGGAATGGGGCCCAGCCTGCATCTTGCTTGTTGTTAGTGCAACCCTCTTATGTTCTTAACCGAGAGTGTTTATTGGCCCCAATATGACTGGTTTAGATTAGGGGTGTCAACGGGTCGGGTTTGGTTCAGACCCAGGGGGAATCAGACTTGGACCTGATTTTCCGGTATGGTATTGGGTTCGACCTGGGTCTAATTGGGTCCACTATAAGAAAAACCATACCCGGACCTGATAAAAACTACATGAACCAGACCTGGATCATACCCGGTAAAATGATATTTTTTTTTATCATTTTTACATTGAAAATTTGTGGGACTTAATCGGAACTCAGGTCGGGTCCGGGTCTAGTATAAAATTTCACAAACTATACCTGGGTCCATGTATTAATCAGAGCTTCAGGTCCGGACCCGGGTCTTAATCGGGTCATCTTATTTATCACCATACCCGGACCCTATATGGTTTGGTTCGGGTCAGATCCGGGTAAACCCAACCCGTTGACACCCCTAGTTTAGATACAGACATACTGAATGAAACATTTTCCAGTTTTCCCGAGCATGCTAAAACATTTAAAAGTTTGAAATATAAAATAATAATGTTAAGAATATAAACCTAAGAAAAAGTGTTAATACATTTATGTTTTGAAAATAACACGATTTTATACCTGATCATTTTTTTGATACATCATGACAAAATTATGAGCGACTGCCTAACAAAGGTGGCAATCGGGTCGGGTTGGCGGGTTGGCGTGTCAGCATACCTCAACCCGAACCCGACCCGTTTAATAAACGGGTAACCCGACACGACCCGCCAACCCATTTAATAAATGGGTTGGGTCGGGTAAACGGGTTTTCAGGTTCGCGGGTCGGGTTGTCGGGTTGACGGATCGGGTTGGCAGGTAGGCAGGTTGGCGGGTCGGGTTGGCGGGTCGTGTCAGAAATTGCCACCCCTACCTAACATACCTTGCATGGGATAGGATTTGGGTCAGGATCCGAACAGTCTGGCCCATTGACAAGGCAACCACAACTACCGGTAGGGCACTCTGTCCATGTGAAAACATAGGGATTGGAAATTCTAGCAAGAGAAAACTTGGGATAAATAAAAAATGCTTGTTTTTTCAAGAAAAAAAAATCTGGGCATTATTTTATAAGGGTGAATACTTGGTACTAATGAAGGCATGCAACCATTGAGTAGAAATCACTTTTTTCTTCAATTTTTTTTTAAATTTGTTGTAAATAAAATGTTACAGTGATCTTCATGGTTTGTTCAGTAGAAAATTTGTTTTGAATTATTACCAGTAACCAGGTTTTTAATGAGATTTAAAAATCAACGGCCCACAATGTGCCAAAACTTCATAACTCAAAAAACCATGTTTTTACATTAGAAAAGCTTGTTTCTAATTCATTAGTTTCTTACCTTCATTAGTACCAAATATTTTCTCTTATATAATGCATGACAATAAAAAAACAAAATATAAAAAAGTCAAAGAAGTGCTAATATTACATGGATATGGCAACAAAATCAATAAAAAAATGATATTTCACAAATATTACATTTTTGGATATTATATTTTCATCGAAAACATCATAATAATTTTAAAATGTTGCCGATATTCATTACATAATCTTAACCGACACACTCGAAAAAAAAGTGAAGAAAAAGAAAAGAAAGTATATATATATAAATATATATATACAGAGAGAGAGAGAGAAAAGGACATCCTTCCTTCCTATAAGCCGTTCCAATGAGAATGGGAATTAGATTCTCACCATAGCATGTGTAAGGGGATGGATCCAACGGGAATGTGCGGAAAGAGAGAAAAGCAAGCGTATGAAGTATGAACTGAAGTCGCTTTTGTAAGAAAGGATACAATTACAAGATCCCGTTTCTCTCTCTCTCTCTCTCTCTCTCTCTCTCTCTCTCTCTCTCTCTCTCCCTGGATTGGTGGCTACGTTAAATCGCGCGAGCGTGGTGAACGTTACCAAAGTAGAAGAATCTGCGCTGCACGTGAGGTGCCAACCCCCCCCCCCCCCCAACACAAACACCACCTCCTTGATCAGAGAAAAAGTTGGGGGAGAGAGAGAGAGATGGGTAGGCTCAGGATCTGATATCTTCTTTTCACCCTTCTGCGGGGAAAGGGAGAAAGTAAGGTTGGAGAAACCGATGGGGTGGAGGTACAACGCTGGGCTGTCCTTGATTGGTACAGTCGTCCTCATATGGGTCACATCAGCAGAAGTAACTCAAGTATGCTCTCCCCTCTTTGTTCTCTGTTCCTTTTTCCTCCTTGTTTCCTAGAACTCTCTCTCTCTCTCTAATTTTCTTTTACGGTTTTGAGGTTGAATTCGATTTACTTTGTGGGCTTTGGTTTGGGCATATCTTGCTGGAGTTTTGGGTAATATGTTTTTTGTTCTGTATTTTAGTAATTTACAGTATTACATGCAATTTGCAATTCAACCTCCTCTGCATCAGAATATTTTCTCCTTTTCCGATTACTTTGCTCTGCCGTTTGTTACTCATTGAAGATTTTGATTTGGATTCATTCGTGATGGGTGTTTGTCAATTGAATTGCAATTTTCTTTGCATTTCCTTTGGGTTTGGAAGGGCCAGATATTCTTTTGTCAGATGCTACTAAAACTAGGTGTGGAAGCATCCCAGTTGAAATTACAGTAGATTGTCAAATTCTTTATGTCCGACCAACGGGTGCTCCGCGTGGTTGGTAGGAGCTGTCAGTGCACGTCTCCTTGTGGTGGGATGTTGCAGGTTCAAAACCCAGTGGTACGTTGAATAATAACTGGTGAGATCTGCCTAACCCCAGCTTACCTTTAAAAAAAGTACTTTATGTCCAGTTCCTGTGTTCTTCTGATTACGCGTTTTATACAAGAGCACAAAGAAAAAGAAGGTAAGACATCACAGTATGATTCACAATTTAGGAGAGAAAATTGAAAGAATGTCAAGTTGCAGGTATTAGGAAATGTTACAAGCAAATAGTCTGTGTTATGGATTGAAAGAAGCAGTTGGGGACTACGTAATTTTTCAAACAATTATGGTGGTTCTGTGGGCATTATTGGAGTTAGAGAAGAGTGAGCAGTTGACAAGCAGGGATTACCTTTATTATCTTATGCGGACTTCTGCAAAAGCATCTGTTATGGTTGTATCAAATATGTGATTGATAAAATTAAGAAGAAACTTGTCATGGTACAACTATTGTATCCCTTTATCTATTGCAAAATGCCTTTTCTTATCTTCCAGATCCACTAAAGTGTAAGCCAATGAACATAACATTGAACTTGAAAATCAGTGGATTAGGTTACTATGGACTTTGATACCCTACTGCATTACTTAGGTGGATTAATAGCATGGAAATCAGCGGTTTTGTTTTGTTTTTGTTTTTTTTAATTAGCATTAGCAGTTGATGTCAAATAAAGAAAAAGAAGAACAAGGAGTACAAGAAGAAAATAGTGATGGTGTTGTTATTCTTCATTATCCATTTAACTTTTTGGTGCTTGCAATGCATGTTGACATGTAATTTCCTTATTGGCACACTGCCTATCTAACTCCCTTTTCCCTTTATTACGGTGCAAAATTGTCTTGGGAAACATGTGAGCGTGCTACATTGGCAGCAATCCTCATTAAAATCATCATGCCATTGATGGGGTAAAAGGCTTTAGCCATGATAGCTTCTAAGTTGAGTTTGGATTGGTTAGTGGGGGTTGCAGCCAGGAAAGCAATCAAATATCTAACATCGACCCTTTGGGAAATTCTAGTTAAGTAATTTCAACATAAACATGAATGGTAGGAATATTTGCTATTGCATGGATGGTCAAAGAAATTTAGGTCACGTATAGATGTATAGATGTATGAAGCTCATTTAGTGATCTAAATTGAAAATTATATCAAATTTTGAAGTATTTGATTTGAAACATACAGCTAGTTTATTGTCTTTGACTTCGTGGCATTCTCTCTCCCTCTCTCTCTCTCACACATGCACACATTCATGCACTTTGCACTATATGCATATCCTATTGAACATCATAAACTGATACCTCTACATGAATTTTTTAACTTATTAACATCCATCTTTGCAGAAAATATTTACATATTATAAGCAGCCATTTGCTCTCACCTACCTGGGAGCATCTCTTCTGGTTGTTTATCTACCTATAGCTGCTATCAAGGACTGGATATGTAATGCAGTTAAAAGGTGTTCATCAAAGAGGAGTAGAGATCCAGAATCTGATGATAACTCATCCACTGGATTTGATTCTCTTCTGAAATATGATGCGCTGCCAAAAAGTGTGGAAATGGAGATTTCAAATATTCTGACTAGAAAGGACATTGAGATGGACCTTGCTGCACAGGAAGAAGGAACCCTTTTGATCCCGAGGCAAAAAGAAGACTTGGACATGATGAATCCAAAAAAAGAGTTCACGAATTGGGAAATTGCCAAATACGGCTTTTGCCTTGCTCCTATTTGGTTTGCAAATGAGGTTAGTGTCCACCAGACTGTAAGTTCTTTACTGGAAAATATTGCTAGTTTACTGGTTCATACATCTTAGAGCTTGTGGTTATTCGTGGTATTTGCGTTCTTTTTCTTTCTGTAAATAATTTCTAGTTTTATAAGAATTATAAATGAATGAAGTGTAATAGGTCACATGTTGCACTCTTCTTGTTATTAATGTATACATTTATACCGAGCCACTGACACAGCTCTTCTGAATGCAGTATTTGTCAAATGCTGCACTTTCTCACACTAGTGTTGCAAGTACAACAGTCTTGTCATCTACTTCAGGCCTCTTCACTCTTTTCTTTGGGGTTCTTCTAGGACAAGACTCCTTAAATGTTGCAAAAGTTCTTGCAGTTTTTGTCAGCATGGCTGGAGTTGTAATGACAACACTTGGGACGACATGGGCTGCCGATGAGTCACAGATTAGTACTCCTGGGTATAGTTCTATATTCAATTTCAACATGCTGATTTTGTCTCTAATTGAAAAACATCTGGGATCTGCTTCTTTTGTTGATCAAATTAATTCAATCATTCCCATGTTGGTCTTATTAAGATTTTAAACCAAGCTTCCTCGGCGAGAATTTGATGCTAAACTGCCAATCGTGTTTTTTTTCTCCTAAGGTCATTTCTCTTGATGTCTGACTTGAAATAATTGTGCAATTCAATCTCAAACTTTTTCATGTGCAGAAATGCAAAGCGTTCTTTGGTAGGAGACCTGTTTGGCCTTCTTTCTGCTGTGACATATGGCTTATTCACTGGTCAGATGTGGTTGTCATCTTCTAGTACTGCAGTGCATTTTTTGGGGCAATTTTTTTTAGTTCAAGATTTAAATGCTAACACTGATTTCTGACAATGTATCTTCCAGTGCTTCTCAAGAAGTTTTCTGGAGAAGAAGGAGGGAAGATCGATGTCCAAAAGATCTTTGGATATATTGGCTTGTTTACGCTTATTGCACTCTGGTGGCTTGGTAAGATTCAATATGTTTTCTTTTCTGTTTGTTTTCAGATTTAGTTTTAATAACTAAGTAGTGGATGGCCTTTACTTGAATTTGAAACCAAGATCCCTTGCATAAAGTAGCATGATCCTATACATCCAGCTATCTGATTTGATCCTTTGGTTCTCATTTAGATGAAAAATACTATGTTAATTGCCATGAAGCACTGTTTGCAGTTCTCAGCTAGGTTTGAGCTATATCAAGCATGGTTTTCAACCCATGCTTATTTGTTACACATAAGGAACAAACATTCTTTATTCTAGTTGAGGTTCTATGGTGGTGGTGTTTGCAAATGATATAGTACTTGTCAAATTAAAAGCAACATATAGAAAATTACAACTTTAAGGGAATAACTTACATAGGCCCTGTTTGGATTTGTTTTTATTTATTGTTTACAAAAATAAATTAAAGCACATTTTATGAAGAAGCTACTTGCCTTTATTTTTAATTAAGTAAATGTTTGGACCACCAATTATTTTAAACTAGAATGAAGAACAAAAAGGGATGTGAGTTATGGTGATGGTGGTGGTGATGATGAGGGTGGTGGTGTTGGTATTGGTGATGGACGTGGCGGTGGTGGTGGTGATAGTCGTGGTGATGGTAATGAAGATTGTAATGGTAGTGGGGATAATGGAGGATGCAATGATGGTGGTGGTAAAGAGGTGGTAGCTATCACAAAGGAACATAGACACGTGGACAGGGTTTCAACTTGCAAGTTCAAATTTTTTTCTTAAAAATATGGCATGAGGGTACGCAATTTTTTAATATTCTAATGTTAAAAGATAAATTTTTTATTGAAATAAAACCTTAAAATATTATAACAATAATAAAATCAACAACAACAACAACAACTACGCCTTCATCCCAAAACAATTGGGGTTGGTGATATGAACCAAAAAAAAAATCATTCTGGGTCTTCCACATGAATCCTTCTCCTCCAATCATTTCTATCCAATGCCATGTCCTCGGTGAGTTTCAAAGCATTCATATCCTTTCCTATCATCTCCATCCAAGTCTTCTTAGGCCTACCCCGACGTCTTTTAACTAATATATTTTTCCATTTCTCCATCCTTCTAACTGAGCATCATTAGGCCTTTGCCGAATATGTCCAAACCACCGTAAACGATTCTCTCTCATCTTATTTTCAATGGATGCAACACCTACCTTCTTATGTATCTCCTCATTTCGAATCTTATCTTTTATTGTATTTCCATACATCCATCTAAGCATACGCATCTCAGCTACACTCATTTTTTGAATATGATATCTCTTGGCAGCCCAACATTTCGTACCATATAGTAAAGCGGGCCTAATTGTCGTCCTATAAAACTTTCCCTTCAACCGCAATGGCATTCTATGATCGCACAACACTCCAGTTGCACTTTTCCATTTCATCCACCCAACCTTTATCCTATAATTTACATCTCCATCAATTTCTCCATACTTTTGAATGATAGATCCCAAATATTTGAAACTGTCATCCACCGATATTTCTTGCTCACCAAGCTTCACTACACTCTCATCACTACTTCGTTGCTTACTAAACCGACATTCCATATATTCTGTCTTACTCTTACTCAATTTAAAACCTCTTGCTTCCAATGTGTCAATGTTGGTGTCCATGTGTCTGAGCATGCCCACTCGTGTCACCCGAGACACACCACCAAAATGGTGATGGGGTTGGTGAAGGTGGCGAAGAAGTGGTGGTGGTGAAGAAGTGGTGATGGTAGTGATGGCGGTGGTGGTGGAAGTGGTGATGGTGATGACAATGGTGTTGGTGGTGGTGAATGGTGATTGTGATGGTAGTGATTGTGTCATGGTGGTAAGGTATTGGTGTTGGTTATGGTGGTAGAATGAAAGAAAACAAGTAGTTGTAAAAAAAAATAATGTTGGTCCCTCCTTGTTTTTGAAAAATGGGGTGATATATCATTAAATTTGTTAAGGCTTCTTAAAAAAAAAACCAAACACCAAAACTTGCTACTTAAAATAAGTATAAATAGCAAGGAGCTATTTATAAACTCATCCAAATAAGGGGATACAATGGATTAACTGTTAGCATAGTAAAAAAAGAACATATGGAATGTATGTTTGGTGAGAAAATGCTTGTGAGGAGGACATTATCATTTTACATGGAAGGCCTTGCATTCAATAAATTTTAGTACTTATCCTCTACATATAAGATGGCCGTTTGATAAAAATATTGATGTCAAAATTTATGTGGGTTGGATTAAGTGGAAACAAGTTGACAAAGTTTAAGGTGGTGAGCGAGTGCTTGTACAAAACTGCAATAAGTTATTCTTATGTGGTAGTGTGTAACGCTCCAAAATTTTAACCCAATTTTAGAGGATTTTTTTATATAATAGCGGAAACAATTAATACTATGAGATTAAGTATTTCAAAACATTACAATAGAGAGCAAGCAACATCACTTATTTTATTTCATTATCAAATAAATAACGACATCAGAGTTTCAATGGCATGAACTAATAAATCAAAAGAAAATCAAATTATCCTGGGAACAGTAAATCAAATCTCGATCGAAGCCTCATCCCGCAGTCACTCGTAAACTCTATTATTCACCTGAAAAACAGTAAATTGATTGGAATTAGACTACAACTGTCTAAGTAGGAAATACTATAATTTTTTTTGCAGGTATATCTGTTAAATTATGTAATCAAACTTGTAATTTCGTATATATATTTTATATATATAAGGTAATACATATACATATATATAATATATGTATATGTATTTACCAATTATATATATAATATATATATATTCCTATTAGGGGTAGTTTAGGCATTTTATACATATTCTTTTTCGAGAATATGTTTTGTATTTTCCCTTTTTCTTTATTTCTTTTTCTTTTAATTTAATGCTTTGTACTCCCTTGGGAGGGGCCCAACACACTCGTCGTTGGACCCCTCCAACGGTCACATTTGTGACCGTTGGAGGGGCTCCAACGACTATGTGGAGCCCCCTCCAAGGTCTCCTAAAGCCCTATAAAGATGGGCACTCCCTCTTGTATTTCTCTCAAGGGTGTTGGGGTTTATTGCCCAACCTTTTTATTGTTTATGAAACTTATGAGTGCATTTGCACGTTTGTGATTTCGTGTTTTGTGCTTTTTGTGCACAAGTGTTCCAAGTGTTCTTGGTGTGTGTATGTTCACACATTTATATCGTTCCATCGACTATAGTATCTTGTTAAAGATACTTTTACATGGTATCAGAGCCTCGTTGAAGAAGAAGTAATTGCGATTTTCCTCCGTTTGAGTATCTTGAAAAACGTGCCTTCAAGCTTTTTGAGATTGAAGTGGATCATCTTCTTCGGGCAATATTTTAGAAGCCTCTTTTATCAAGAAAGACGCGGAAAATACTTAAGGTACGTATTATTTCTTGTCTTCTTTCCTCTCTAATGGGCGAAAAAGACTCCCATTTCTCTCTTGGGTTTAAGCTTAATGGCTCAAACTATCATATTTGGGCCGGTAATATGGAAGCCCATATTAAAGGAAAGGGGCTTTGGGGTTACATTCATGGTTCAATACCGGAACCGGAACCAAAAATCACCATCATTGAAGGAGGGGATATTAAGATCCTTGAAGGGGATGAGAGACTAAAGGCTCTTGAAGAATATTCAAAAAAGCATGATGATTGTGAAATGAAGAACTTCAAGATCTTATCTTGGATTTTTTCATCCGTTGAGACCAAGATTAACGCCAATATCATCAAATTTAAAAAAGCTTCCGAAGCTTGGTTGTATCTTGAGAAAATGTACACTTCAAGAGACTTATCTCACTAGTACTTTCTCCAAAAGAGGGCTTTAACCCTCTAACAAAATGATATGACCATTCGAGAGTACTTTGCCGAATTATCTTCTATTTGGGACGAGCTTGCCATCCTTGAACCAAAATGGAGTGGAGAAGCTATCGAGTTAAGGCACAAACAACTTGAGGAAGACCGATTCTTCAATTTTCTAAACGGCCTTAGACCCGAATTTGAACAAGTTCGGTCCTCTCTTCTCTCCGCCTTTACATCTCCCTCCCTTGAAGATGTTATCACCAAGCTAAGTGGTGAAGAAATCCGTATGAGGATTAGCAAGAATAATCCTAGCATTCTTGTTACCTCTTCCGCTCAAGAAGATGGTGAATTGGTTAATGCCGTGTCAAGACCGGGGAATAACGTGAAGACCTATAGACCTCCTCATTTCAAGAACCAAGGAGGAAATGATCGATATGGCAAGATGGACTATACCAAGTTGACTTGCCACTTTTGTAAAGAACTCGGACATATCAAACCTATATGTCCTAAATGGAAGAAATTTATTGCAACGGCTATGGCATCCCAAGCGGAAGAACGACTTTCATCAAGTGAGTCTCTTTCTCTTCAACAAATCGTAGATGTTTTGCAACCTCTTCTCAAGGGAGGCATTTCCGGAGCCACTATGTCATCTTCTTCCCCCGATAAGACATCTTGGCTTTTAGATTCCGGGGCATCCTTTCACATGACCCCAAGTACTTGCTCTCTTTCAAATTTTTCTAAAAATACTCTTCCATCCTTTGTCTCAACCGCGGATGGAACACCTCTTGAGATTAAAGGAATAGGCAATTTTGAAAGACAAGATTTTTTTGTTCCAAAAATTCGTCTTATCCATAAACTTAATTTAAATCTTCTTTCCGTCTCCCAACTCTCGGATCATGGTTGCGATATAAAATTCTCTTCTAATAAATGTTGGATACAGGATCGCCAGTCCGGGAGATTGATTGGGGAAGACTCTAAAAGAGGAGACCTCTACTATGTTGATTTTCTTCAAGTTCCCAAGAGTCAATTTTGTAATGTTGTTCAAAACAAAGATATTCATGTATGGCATAAGAGATTGGGTCATCCCAATATTGTTAAAATCTCCTATTTGCCTTTTATTAAACATCTTTGTAAAAGTGATTTTATATGTAATGAATGTATTCTTGGGAAAATGAAGTGTTTGCCTTTTTTCTCAAAGATCCATGTTTACGACAAAACCTTTTGAAATTGTTCATTCTGATGTATGGGGTCCGGCTCCTGTAATGTCAAAAGGAGGATTTTCATACTATGTGATTTTTGTGGATGACTATACTAGGTTTTGTTGGATTTATTTCCTTAAACATAAGCATGAAGTTTTCTCAACTTTTAAAAGCTTTCATATGATGATTCTAAATCAATTCAATGGACCATTAAAAATCCTTAGGTCCGACTCTGGAGGAGAATACCTCTCAAATGAATTCAAAAGGTATCTTGAAAATTTTGGTATTCTTCACCAAAAATCTTGTCCGAACCCCCCCCCCCCCCAACAAAATGGGTTAGCCGAACGAAAGCATAGGCACATCATTGAAACAACTAGGACTTTACTCATTTCACAAAACATTCCAAAGAACCTCTGGGCTGAGGCAGCCCTTACCTCTGTCTATCTGATAAACAGACTTCCATCGAAAAATTTAGGCAAAATTTCTCCCTTTGTAAAATTGTACGAGAAGGAACCTGATTATAGCAGGTTGAGGGTCTTTGGATGTAAATGTTTTGTTCTTACTGATAAAAATGACAAACTTTCTCCTAAGGCCATTCCTTGTGCCTTTCTTGGCTATTCTGAAACCCAAAAGGGTTTTCGTTGTTATGATGTCAAAAGTGATAAACTATATGTTTTCAGAAATGTGAGTTTTTTGGAAAATCTTAGTGGATTCGAACGTGGCGAATCTCATAATGAGAATATGGACTATTCTTTTCTATTTGATTTACTGAATAAAGATGATGACTCTAGTGATGATGAGTCAGATCAAGGTAACTTAAATGAATTTGAAACTGAGGAAAACGTCCCTTTGCTCCCTTCATCACATCAACATACTGATGAATGGTTACCTAGAGACCCTATCACCTATACTCATAGAGATCGAAACAACTTTAGAAGTGCTCTTGAAAGATATGATGATACTGGTCCAAGTGCTTCTCAGAACGAAGTAATTCCTCGTAGAACCGAAAGAAGTAGAAAGACTCCTTCTAGGTTTATTTCCTATGACTTTTTTTCACCTAAATATAGAGCATGTCTTAGTGTCATTCATTCTTATATAGAACCTAGAAATTTTAAAGAAGCACAAAAGTATCCTGAATGGATTAGTGCAATGAACAATGAACTTGAAGCTCTGAGAAAAGCTAAAACTTTGGAGTTTCAAAATCTTCTTAAAGGTAAGAAAACAATAGGGTACAGATGGGTCTTCAAGGTAAAAACTAAAAGTGACGGATCCCTTGAAAGATATAAAGCTCGTTTGGTTGCAAAATGATATAGTCAAGAGTATGGTATTGACTATGAAGAAACTTTTGCTCCTGTAGCTCGTATGGTCACTGTCTGATGTCTTATAACCGTTGCTTCTATCAACAAATGGAACATCTATCAAATGGATGTTAAAAATGCTTTTTTAAATGGTGATTTAAACGAAGAAGTTTATATGGATGCTCCACCTGGGATGGAGACTCCCAAGGGAAAAGTGTTTCGTCTTCAAAAAGCACTTTATGGCCTAAAACAAGCCCCCAAGGCCTGGTATGATGGGTTTAACTCTGTAATGATCGAAAATGGATTTATTTCTTGCTTTACAGACACTGCTCTATTTGTTAGAAAATCCAATACAGGGATTGTTGTTTTATTATTATATGTTGATGACATGCTCATCACTGGGAGTGATTTTAACGGGGTTAAAAGTATAAAATCTATCTTGAAAGATAAATTTGAAATGTCTGATTTGGGTTTTCTAACTTACTTTTTGGGGATTGAAGTAGCATACTCTCCTAGAGGTTACTTCTTATCTCAAACTAAGTTTGCTTCTGAGATCATTGACAGGTCAGGTATTACAGATGAGAAGCTTTGCGAAACTCCTGCAGTAGTAGGGGCAAAAATGAAAATTGATGATGGGGTTCCTCTTTTGGATCCTACACCCTACAGACAACTTGTAGGATCTTTGATGTATCTGAGTATTATCAGACCAGATATATCCCATGCAGTCCATACTGCAAGTCAGTTTCAGTATGCGCCTACATCAGTTCACATGAGTGTCATCTTGTGAGTCGTAAGATACATAAAGGGTACTCTAAATAAGGGAGTTTTTCTGTCCTCTTCATCCGATTTAAAATTGATTGCTTATACTGACTCTGATTGGGGAGGTGACCCAAATAACCGTCACTCCACCACTAGTTTTTGTGTATTTTTAGGAGACTCACTAATTTCGTAGAGATGCAAGAAGCAACAAAAGGTGTCGCTCTCCTCAACTGAAGCTGAATATCGTGCCATGACAACTACTACCATGGAGATTGTTTGGATTCACCAATTGCTAGAAGACATGGGGATCACAATTGAAGGACCCACCAAGTTGTGCTGCGACAACAAGAGTGCAATCTACATTGCAAAGAATCACACCTTTCATGAGCGGACTAAACACATCGAAATGGACTGTCACTATGTTCGTGAAGCATATCTCCGAAGAGTTATTGATCTCCCTTATGTCACGTCCGAATATCAGTTGGCAGATTTCTTTACTAAATCCTTATGCGCTCCGCGGTTCAACTTTCTTCTTGGCAAACTATCGGTCATCTTGCCCTAAGTTTGAGGGGGGGGGTTAAATTATGTAATCAAACTTGTAATTTCGTATATATATTTTATATATATAAGGTAATACATATACATATATATAATATATGTATATGTATTTACTAATTATATATATAAAATATATATATTCCTATTAGGGGTAGTTTAGGCATTTTACACATATTCTTTTTCGAGAATATGTTTTGTATTTTCCCTTTTTCTTTATTTCCTTTTCTTTTAATTTATTGCTTTGTACTCTCTTGGGAGGGTTATATATAGAGAGAGGAACAAAGATTTGCATATGGTTTTTATTGATTTAGAGAAGGCATACGATAGAGTACCTAGGGACGTTCTCTGGTGGACAATGATGAAGAAAGGTGTTTCTCTCAAGTACATTAGTATAATTAAAGATATGTATGAAGGAGTAGTAACCAATGTCCGCACTTGTGGAGGGGTGACAACCAATTTCCCGATAACGGTTGGGTTACATCAAGGATCTGCTTTAAGCCCTTTCCTATTTGCGATAGTGATGGATGAGCTTACGAGATCAATTCAAGAAAATGTACCGTGGTGTATGTTGTTTGCTGATGATATTGTTTTGATTGATGAGTCTAGAGCTGGGGTTAATGCTAAGTTAGAATTATGGAGACAGACATTGGAAGCTAGAGGTTTTAAGTTGAGTAAGAGTAAGACTGAATATATGGAATGTCGGTTTAGTAAGCAACGAAGTAGTGATGGGAGTGTAGTGAAGCTTGGTGAGCAAGATATACCGGTGAATGATTATTTCAAATATTTGGGATCCATCATTCAAAAGTATGGAGAAATTGATGGAGATGTAAATCATAGGATAAAGGTTGGGTGGATGAAATGGAAAAGTGCTACTGGAGTGCTGTGCGATCGTAGAATGCCATTGCGGTTGAAGGGAAAGTTTTATAGGACGACTATTAGACCCGCTTTACTATATGGTACGGAATGTTGGGCTGCCAAGAGACATCATATTCAAAAAATGAGTGTAGCTGAGATGCGGATGCTTAGATGGATGTGTGGAAATACAATAAAAGATAAGATTCGGAACGAAGAGATACGTAAGAAGGTAGGTGTTGCACCCATTGAAAATAAGATGCGAGAGAATCGTTTACGGTGGTTTGGACATATTCGGCGAAGGCCTAATGATGCTCCAGTTAGAAGGTTGGAGAAATGGGAAAATATATTAGTTAAAAGAGGTCGGGGTAGGCCTAGGAAGACTTGGATGGAGATGATAGGAAAGGATATGAATGCTTTGAACCTCACCGAGGACATGGCGTTGGATAGAAATGATTGGAGGAAAAGGATTCATGTGGAAGACCCAAAATGAATTTCTTTTTTGGTTCATATCGCTGACCCCAATTGTTTTGGGATGAAGGCGTAGTTGTTGTTGTTGTTGTTGTTGTACTCTCTTGGGAGGGGCCCAACACACTAGTTGTTGGACCCCTCCAACGGTCACATTTGTGACTGTTGGAGGGGCTCCAACGACTATGTGGAGCCTGTAACGACCCCAATCCATACCCTTTAAAAATGCGGAATATATATATATTTTTTTTCAATGCGGAAACCTTCCCAGAGATCTGGGGTCCTCACAATTCCAATTTCCATTGGACAGCCCAACCACCACAAACGAAGTTGCAATCATCATCCATAAGAACCAAACCAACCCCTTTATTTATAAGTAAGAGTAAATTTCAAAGACAAGGTTTTATTCAACTGAAAATAAAGCGACAACTGAAAAGAAGCCAGAAGAACTAAGACAAAAGAAAGAGCCACTTTGTCCCCTACTGAAGCGGTCAAGCTCAAGTATGACTCTCATCCATCCCCAGATGCATGTCCAACTTCACTGTTCACCATTTTCTGTGAAAAACCAACAAAGTAGGGTGTCAGAACCGAAATTCTGAGCACAGCTACTTCTAAAAAAACCAGGTGAGATAAAGAACATGGATAAGATTTCATGCAATGATTTGAGTGAGTGCAGATATAAAATAAGAAAATCTTGAGTACATGAATTCCATAAACATCTATTCTAGTGATAGAAGAGGAGTCCTACAAAGATCAAATCCCCCGAATGTGATGCCTGTTGATTTGTTAGAATGAGAGAAGCCCAGTTGAAGGCATTAACACTTCATCTGCTGATTAAATCATTAAAGTCTATTAAACTAGTATATTAGGTTATTTCGACAAGTACCTTATGCATGCGTAAATATAACTGTATTACATATTATAGCATTCACATATATAAATATGGACTACTATCAGATGCTTCACAGAAGAATAAGTTGGAAAATGTAATGGCTCCTAGGCTTTTAGGCATGGATACACTAACTAAACAAACTTTTTTTTTATATATATTTTACATGGAGAAACCAAACCTAGGTCATTGACCTAGCTGTGCTGGGTTAATTTGCCAAGTTTACAGTTGTGCGCCCTGGTACATAAAACTCCATGGCTGGAACCCCCATCCTAGGGCCCCATGCTTGGGCTTGTGCACAGGAATTGCCTCCCCGAGATTTGGTGATATGTGGCATTCACTGCCCCCATATTCAACCCCCCCCCCCCCCCCCCCCAAACCAGGAGGGTGCCCCTTCAGGGCTAACAAACGGGTGCATATAGTGTGAAGTTTTAAATTTGAAAAGTACTCACTAACTTCAGCATGAAAGAGGACACTTTAAGTATCCAAATCATTAAGAATTCATAAGTACCTTAGCAAATGAAGCTATTTCAAAGCAGAGAGAACAAGCTATCGAAGAATCATAAAAACTGATGCCATAAAATAACTCGCTATCTCAGCTATTCTTCTAATCATAATTAGGAATTTAGGAGCCCTTTTACACAGAACAGATTTGCTTCCATTGGGCTGCCCATGATGCTGTTGGAGTACAGAGAGAGAGAGAGAGAGAGAGAGATTTTGCTTATTGTTTAGATGGGGTATAATTATTGGACAAGTCAATGCTATTGCTCCATGAATATGTAATGAAATTCTCTATGCAATTGATGGCCCATCTGCATGACCATATGGTAGCTCCATATAGATTTTGCTCTTTTCAATTCATTATTATGGAGGCCTCATTACAGGTCGTCGTCTATTTTTCTCTAGAATACCACATATATTTGCTCATCATGTCCATATGTTAACTTGTTTTTACTTTTACAGTGTGGCCGTTGACTGCTCTAGGGATTGAACCAGAGTTCAGCATTCCTCACTCTGCTAAGTTGGACGAGATGGTCCTTGCTAATGGTTTTGTAGGAAGTGTCCTCTCAGATTACTTCTGGTATGTGAATTAGAATATTGGTTAATTTTTATCAAATATGATGGAAATAGTTCATCTTACAATGATCTTTTTTTTTCCCTGTACGCAGGGCACTATCTGTAGTTTGGACCACACCTTTGGTTGCCACCTTAGGCATGTCTCTCACAATACCATTGGCAATGATTGCTGACATGGTTATTCATGGCCGTCATTTTTCAGCAGTGTATATTCTTGGTTCAGCTCAGGTAATGTTTTCACCAAATTCCTAATAACCTTAGTTATTTGCTTCTGCATATCTTACTTGCACTGCTTTGTATGTATGTATGTATGTGTGTGTGAGAGAGAGAGAGAGAGAACCTCAGCCCTGTTAATTTGTAGTGCACCATATTTATATATTGGGAAGTGAGACCATTCAACCAAAGGAAGGTACAAACTGTCAAAATCACTTATCTAAAATTGATTTTAAGTGTTTTTTTAGCAAAGGATGTGATCTCCATGGTCAAAAACCTAAGATCCGGCTCTTGTAATAAAATTTTTCAATGTGTACGCAGAATTTTATAATGTGCTAAAAATCAATTGTTCAAATTTTTTAAAGTTTTTTATATCATAAAAATCCAATTTGTACATAAAAAAAGTTCTCACCTAGTGTTGGTTCTTAGGTTTTTTATCATGAAAATCACATCTGTATGATCGGATTTGCCAAAAACTGTTTTTAAATATGATTTTTAGAAGTGGCTTTGATGGTTTGTACCTTCCTTTGGTTTGCCGGTCTTTATATATATATATATATATATATATATATATATATATATATAGAGAGAGAGAGAGAGAGAGAGAGAGAGAGAGAGAGATTCCCACCCTGTTAAATTTCTTGTGTACCATCCGTGCATGTGCTTGCCTTGTGGTGTGTGTTAAAACATGGTTTGTGCTTGCACTGATCTTGGGTCCTTTCCCTTTCCGCTCCAGGTATTTGCTGGTTTTGTAATTGCCAATGTTTCAGACCGTTGTTCGCATAAGATGGGATTATAGAGTGACAGCACTTTATTTGAATTTCAGCATTGCAATCCTTGACTTGTTATGATATGAGTGGAATGGAAATGTAAGGTATTGTGCACTTACATTTCCCACTTGTACAGGCCTCAAAAGAAATGTATAATTTGATCTCAGAAAGGTATTGTGAGTTGTTCATACCCTGCAATGCTGAGCTTTTGAATGCCCTTCTTGTTGAAATGACTTGGACCATAAGTTTGTCCAGGTTGACCTGATCCATTCCCTTCCAGTCACAAAAGACCAAAGTTATTGCCCCCCCAAAACTATGGAGGTTTCAATAATATTAACAAGAATGATAAATATAAATAAAAACCATGGATGAATAACCATGGCATCAATAATAGTTTGTGGAGTGACTGTGTGATGGAAACTTATCTCTGACAGCATATTTCAAAAATAATTTTGGACCAGAATTTCTGCGGCCCACTCAAAGCGTTAGGAACTTCTGAATTCAGATGCTTCTTTTCTTCTTTTTAGTTTTTGCTTGCTAAAGCTGACACGCTCCTGCACCTTTTTGGACATTTTTAAACTTTTCAAATAATTGAAATAATAGGCAAAATTGGAAAAATAAGGAAATCAGCATATTTTATAGATTTTCATCCGCATTTAGATAAGCCATGTTTGGATCTAAGGTTCTACTGGGAAACTGCAGTTAGAGATGCAAATACTCACTTCTTTAACCTGATATTTAATGTGAACCCCTTTTTTTTTTTGTGTGTGTATATATATATATATATATACACTTCCTGTTTTTTCTCCATTTTACAAATATCATGAGAAGATAAGATGTGTGACTGCATGCATGTGTCAAATTGGCTATTTATATTCTTATTATAAGGAAGCCGACAGTTTTGGGTGTCAAATTAAATCTGTCTAAATTGGGGGGTTGGCTCCATACCCTGTCCATGGGGATATAGGGGACCGGTTGTTTTTTTGAGTTTTTTTTTTCTTCACCTCAGTATTGGGGGGTCCTCCCGAAGACCTTAACCGACGTTGGCATTAAGCAGTAAGCTGGCCCGGTCTCTCGTCCAACTTTGCCTTCTTTCGTAGCCAAGTGGAAGCGTTCAACGGCATCCTACAACCTTTCCTAGTTCCACAAGGTGGAGCTTGTTCAATGGAAGCAAAAGGACCAAATTTGAATATGTACGGGCAGATCTGAATCAGCAAGCAGCATCCGATTATTTGATGTTTAATAAAGAGTCTGACACCTGAAATATCCCATGGATATCTGAATCCAATGAGATATTTAAGTTAATTGGATTCAGATTAGCCAAGAACCTTTTCCACCCGACTCTACATCTGATTAGACAATATCTGATTAAGTCAATGTTTGTAACGCCAACATCATAATCTAATCCAATCCATTGACATGTTGAATATTAGTGTGAAATTGTGTGCTTGGGTCTTTAGTCAAAAAATTAAGATGGTCTTGTAATTAGGTGCCTTGGCTGTTTTTGTAAAAGAGTTGTGTGCAGGGTAGGGATAGCAGTGGACCGGGGCAGGGGACAAAGTCTCCACCCCCGCCCCGTCTCAAAATCTGGACCTCCATCCCCGCCTCCATCCTCGAACAGGTTTGGATTTTAACCTCCATCCCCATTTCATGTCCTTCATCCTCGGTCCAAACAGGGTGAGGCAGGATGGGACCCATTTCTCTTCGTTCCATTGCCATCCCTAAAGAAGGATTGGGGGATGGGGCGGGGCAGGGGAAAGCGTAAGTCCATCCCCACACGGGTTTTGATTTTAACCTCCATCCCCATTTTATGTCCTCCATCCCCGGTCCAAATGGGGTGAGGCGGGGTGGGCCCTGTTTCCCCCCGGTCCACTGCCATCCCTAGTGCAGAGATTTTAAGGGCAAGGTTGGCACTTGCATAATAATGTACCGGTAGTATAGGAATGTTAGTTTATTTAATGTATAGTGGATTCAGTGGGCTTCTGCAAGTAGTTGGTATGTGAATCGTAAAGGGCCCATGTGAAAGGTTTTTTTATTTATTTTTTATGACAAAGTTCCCTACCAAAGCAGGTAATCTCTGGGTAGGGTCATCGGCACCAAAGCTCTTACGAAGCCCACCAATGAGGCTCATGTGGAAGTTATTGATATGTGAAGAGTTGGCATATGAAGAGTTCATGAATTAGTAGGTTATAGAGAGCAATGCATTAGTGGGTAATTAACATAGATTTTCGTAGATAGTGTTTGACGACTATGAGAAAAGGGCCAAAAGTCATAAGTGAATTAGAAGTGTGTAGAAAGGCTCCTACCAACGGGGCTCTGTGTGGTGGGACGTTGCAGGTTCAAAACCCCAGTGGTATGTTGAATAAATAACTAGTGGGGTCTGCCTAACCCCGGCTTGCCTTTAAAATATATATATATATATATATATATATATATATATATATATATATATATATATATATATATATATATATATATATATATATATATATATATATATATATATATATATATGCAAGCAATAAATCGTGTTCACTTAGCTAATCAGACCTTAGAAGGATTCAATGGTACATGGTCTGTTGGATATCTCAACCTGACTGAATGCATTGACATCCCTACTCTGCACACTCATTTGAAGTAAACTTTTATCAACCATATATAGATGTAAGGAAGTTTTGCAAGACATGGAATAAGGGAAAAGAGGAGAGGTTGTGAAATAACCAACTAGGTTATCATAAGAGAGTTGCGATGAAAAAGTTCATCCTTTGTATTCTCAACACTGAATATATATAGTCTGAAGATTACAAGATAAGCAACACATAAAAGAAAAGTTACAGAGACCAAAAATACAACTGAAAAGATCCATCTAAGATATTCGGTTGAGGATGATAGAGCCTTTCAGAAATAACTGTGATCCCGAAATCACGATGACAGTTGTGATCCGTCCAAATTTTATGGGTAGCGATTTACACGATGAGTGGAGAAGAGATGATCACAATTTGTTCTCATGTAACGATTTACCCTGTACAATTTACACTTTACACCACCTCCTTATATAACGATTTACACTGTACTCATTTACCCTGTACGATTTACACTTTACACCACCTCCTCATGTAACGATTTACTCTTTACACCTTATACGCTTAGATCTTAACACTCCCCCTCAATCTGGAGCATGTAGATCACGAATGCTCAGATTGGAAACCAGCTTCGCGAAGAGATAATGTCCAAGAGTCTTAGTAAACAAATCAGCTAACTGTTTGGATGTGTACATAAACAGTGCGAATGAGCCCTTGACATAATTTTTCATGAACGATATGACAATTTATATCAATGTGCTTTGTGCGTTCATGAAAAATGTGGTTGGCAGCAATGTGCAACGTAGCTTGATTGTCACAGTATAGCATTGCTGGCGGTACATGGGATACCCCTAATGATAAGAGAAGACAAATCCAAGTGACTTCACACACAACATTAGCCATGGCTCTATATTCGGCATCGGCTGAGGATCTGGACACAGTAGGTTGCTTCTTCGTCTTTCAAGACACCAGTGTAGAACCTAAAAGAATACAATAGCCAGTCACTGAATGTCTAGTTTCCGGACAAGCAGCCCAATCAGAGTCACAATAAGCATGAATCTGAAGAGGAGACGAAGAAGACAAAAACAATCCTTGACCGGGATGATACTTCAAGTATCTGACAACACGAAGTGTTGCATCCATGTGAGGTTGTCGTGGAGCATACATGAACCAACTTAAGATATGTACTGAAAACAAAATATTTGGTCGAGTTATAGTCAAATAGATGAGACGCCCAACGAGACATCGATAAATGGTTGGATCATGCAATAGTTTTCTCTCGGTACTTGTGAGATGTTGTCGTTGCTTCATAGGAAAATTAACAGGTTTAGCTCCCAATAAACCTGTTTTATCAAGTAATTCTAGAGCATATTTTCTTTGAGAGAGGAATATACTCTCTTTTACACGAGCCACCTCGATGCCCAAAAAATATTTCAAGTTACCCAGATCCTTCATATGAAACTGATTATGTAGATATTTCTTGACAGTTTGAATGACAGACTCCTTGTTTATAGCAAGAATGAGAACATCTACATATACAAGTAATACAATGAAGGCATCATCCCGTTGAAAAGTAAATAGAGAATAGTCTGCCAGAGATTGATGAAAACCAAAGTCGAGGAGTGCAAAGGAGAATTTCGCAAACCAATTTTTGGGTGCTTGTTTAAGCCCATACAAGGACTTGTGAAGTTTGCACACTCGATGCTCCCCCTGTCGTGCAAATCCAGAAGGTATGGACATATAAATATCTTCTTTCAAATCTCCATGAAGGAAGGCATTATGAATATCCATTAGTTGTAAAATCCAATTTTGTATGGCCGCCACAGTGAGAAGACATCGAACAGTAGTCATTTTTACCACAGGGGCAAATGTTTCATGATAATCTAGACCCTCTTGTTGAGAATATCTTTTAGCGACCAACCGAGCTTTATAGCGTTCAATGGATCCATAAGATTTATATTTAATCTTATAAATCCACTTACTCCCAATGAGTTTGATTCTTGGTGGTAATTCAGTGATAGTCCAAGTACAGTTTGCTTCAAGGGCCTGAATTTTAGCAGCCATTACCTCTCCCCAACAAGAATGTTTTGTAGCTTGGGTGAAGGTTATGAGTTCAACATCATTGGATATGTTAGCGAGAAAGGCTTTATGAGAGGGAAAAAATTTATCAAAGGAAACAAAATTGGACAAAGAAAAATGTGTACCTCCAATCGATTTTGATGATGGTTGAGGTGAGAAATGAGTCAACGCACAGTAAAAATCCTTCAATCGAGTAGATGGTTGACGTTCTCTAGTAGATCATCATAAATGGGATGTTAAAGCTGGTTTAGAAGAGGGCATGGAGGTGCAAACTGGATCTAGAGAAGATTCATTGGTTTGAGGTTGACATGGAGATAACTGAGTTTCTTCTAGATGTGAAGTATCAAGATGACAAGTTTCATATGATGGTGAATTATGAAGAGGTGAAACATGGTGGTCCCCAAGAGGCGCAAGCAACATTGGTTCGGACAATGTCTCTTTACTCATATGGAAAGGAAAAATTTGTTCTTGAAAAACAAACATTTTGACTAAAAAACAAATTGTTTTTTTCCAGATCAAAAACTCTATACGCTTTTTTACCATGAGCATAACCAAGGAAAACACACTTTGAGGCTCGAGCATCAAATTTGGTCTTGAATTCACTAGTGTTAATGGCATAACACAAGCATCCAAATACCTTGAGGTGCGTATAACTCAAATTTTTTTTTAAGTTTCTCAAAAAGAGTTTTGCCTCCCAATTTTGAGGTAGGGGTGCAATTGATAAGATAAGTGGTTGTTAGGATACATTCACCCCAAAATTTTAGAGGGAGATTACCTTGAAAACGCAAAGCCCGAGCTACTTCAAGGAGGTGACAATGCTTTTGTTCAACCACACCATTCTATTGAGGAGTTGCAACACAAGAATGCTGATGAACAACTCCACGAGATGAGAGAAAATCATGTATTTCATTTGAAAAAAATTTCAGACCCATTATTCATTCGGATGGTTTTGATTGAGCCTTTATATTGAGTGTCAATCAAGCAGAAGTAAGACTTTAATAAACCCTGGGTTTCAAATTTTTGCTTCATTAAATATATTCAGATGTATCTAGTAAAATCATCAACAATGCTTAAAAAATAGTGGGCACCATTCAAAGAGGCTTGGGAATAAGGTCCCCAAATATTGCAATGAATTAAATCAAAAGGTTTTTTTGTAGCAATTTCACTCAGAGAGAAAGTCAGTATTGACTATTTTTCTCTAGGGAAAATTTCACAATGACATTAATTATTCATCTGAATACTAGAATCATAACTATTAAAAAGTTTCATACGAGAAGGAGATGGATGTCCGAGACGCCAATGCCAGAGATGTATGATTGATTGTTGTGACGATAAGGCTGATAAAATAGGTGGAGAGTGATTAAAGTAGTACAATCCATCCTTTTCCTCACTCACTCCAATCGTCATCCTCGATTGTAAGTCCTGAATAAGACAATAGTTTGGAAAAAATATCACTGAACAATTTAATTGTTTAGTTAGTTTACTAACTGAGAGTAAATTGAATCTAAAGAAGGGAATACACAATACATCATGAATATTTAAATTAAAATTTAGAGTGACAGAGCCAATATGAGAGATTGGAGTAAAACTACCATTTGGCAGTTTTACTGGAGGAACTAAGGAATTCTAGGATGATTGTGTCATGAATGTTGGAGAAGCAACCATATGATCACTTGCTCCGGAATCTATAACCCAGTTACCTGTAGATAAGGTATAGTTGGAGTCTGACAGACTTGCAAGGCTGATGGAACATTCTGACGAAGAAGAGACATAAGCTGGTGATATTCTTCTAAGGTGAATGAAGAACCTGTTGAGCTTGAACCAGCAACCATATCACCATCGTGAGCCTTTCCTTCTGCACCAATTTCACTATGGTCGCGTGAAATTGAATTTGCAGCTTCTGTAATCCTTTGATTTGCATTATGAAGCTTATGACTTGGCGGGAACCCATGAAGAATAAAGCACTTGTCTTTCACATGTCCAACTTTGTTGCAATGAGAGCACACGGGTCTGCCTTTCTGGTTTCCCTTCAGGTTTCGATTTTTAGTTTTTTGAAAGGTATTTGTAGCCAACCTATTTGCATATCCTGAATTGACAGTACATGTAGTCCTATCCATGGATTGAATCAGACTGTGTCTAGCTTCTCTTTGTTTCTCCTCTTGGAACATTAAAGAATAGGCCTTTGCAATAGAAGGTAATGGCTCCATTAATAAGATTTGACCTCTTACAGTGTTGAACGAATCATTCAGACCCATTAAGAACTGAATGATACATTCTCTGTGAAGTTGATCAATCATGATTCGAGCAGCCTCCACTTGTGCAAGTCGGCATGGGAGAATACAAGGACAGTTCATCCCAGTATCCTTTAAGTTTAGTAAAGTATGATGCTACTGAAAGAGATTCTTGTTGATGTTTCATAATGGCATATTGGATTTGATATATTCTAGGGGCAACACTCTGAGTAAGTCTCTCTCTAAGATCATCCCAAACTTCTTTAGCAGAGGTAGCATAAATTACGCTATTGGCAAGGTCTCTTGAAATATAATTTAAAATCTAGGAAAGAATCAAATGATTGCATCGTATCCACAACAGAGACTCATATGATGAAGAATTTGGTTTAGGTATTGTATTGTCTATGAAGTCGATTTTGTTCTTTGCACTCAACACCATTGTCATTGTCTTGCTTTAAGTGGGGTAATTATCTCTGTCGAGCAGTTGTGTGACCAAGATTGAACTTGAGCTATTCGAATGATGTAGATAGTATGAGCTCGCTGGATCTGAGTTGGAAGACAATGTGGAGCTACCTGTAGAAGTGCTACTTGTAGCACTATTGGTTCCATTGTGTTCAACCATCAATGATCACGACAGAAACCTGTAACCAAGTCTTCTCAATGAGCAATCAAAATGAGCTCCAATACCACATGAAATAACCAACTAGGTTATCATATGCAAAGATGACAAGAGAGTTGCGATGAAAAAGTTCATCCTTTGTATTCTCAACACTAAATATATATAGTCTAAAGATTACAAGATAAGCAACATAGGAAAGAAAAAGTTACAGAGACCAAAAATACAACAAATGAAAAGATTTATCTAAGATATTCGATTGAGGATGATAGAGCCTTCCAGAAATAACTGTGATCCTGAAATCACGATGACAACTGTGATCCATCCGAATTTTATGGGTAGTGATTTACACGGTGAGTGGAGGAGAGATGATCACAATTTGTTCTCATGTAACGATTTACCCTGTACACATTTACCCTGTACGATTTACACTTTACACCACCTCCTTATATAATGATTTACATTGTACTCATTTACCCTGTACGATTTACACTTTACACCACCTCCTCATGTAACAATTTACTCTTTACACCTTATACTCTTAGATCTTAACAAGGGTCATTGAGGGGGTTCTATCGTGTGGTACAGGGGATGCCACCGGATGAGTCTCAGCCAAATCCTTCATCCAAATGAGTGAATGTCACATTATTGTCAGATAAAAATAGAAGAATATGCATTCTAATTGCCTTGTAAAACCTTATTACCAACATTTTGTTAGTATAATATTTCATAGAAAATACTCTTTTTGAGAGGAAGAAAAGTATATTGATATTTGTATAACAGTACAGTAGAGAAAAAATAGAGTTTCACGTACCACAACCGAGGTGGTATCCCATGTGGTAAGCGGGGTCCTGTGTCAAGCTGAAGGCTCAGGTTGGAATCCCTCTGCTACATAGGGCGGCTATTGTTCTGGTAGGGGGTCTGCCTAACCCCAACCTGTTTTTTTTTTAAATAGTTTCACTTTGGGGGGTTGGGGGTCCGGGGAGTGATGAGGTATCATGCACTCTATCCTACAAAACCCGCTACCAATAAGTATAGAAAAAATACAGTAAACAGAAAATAAAACCAAAATTAGAGATCCTTAGGCTGCCAATCTGCAGTCCCCAATCCAGTCCATCGAAAGATGAGGCCATTTTAGGAGCACCCTCAAGGTTAGTTCCCAACGAAGTTGGTTATAGATCCCTTCAATATCATTTGCCTTTTCTTTAAAAATACATTGGTTTTTTTTTCAACCATAGGAGCATATGCTGTCAAACATCATACCCTACTCCACAGAAATTTTCAACGGTTACCCTTAAAGTCAAAATGAGATGCAATCAAAACTCTTCTAAGAAAGTCAATGTTGTCCCAATCCATATACAAATCGACTCCTTAGGGTAGGAAAAAGATATAGTCGGATATATGTGATCCTAATCTATCATGCTATTACGGATCAGATTTGAATTTACCAAATTGGATTATTCTCGGATTCAGTTTAGTATTTTAGGTTGGATCTAAATCAAATCTTGGATTAGAATCCAAACTGGTTGCATTAATCCTATCCTAAATCCTAAATCTTATAAAATCAAAAGCAGTAGTGAGGCAAAAAAAATGGATCTTTATAACGTTTCTCAAATTGACAACTGTCATGTGTTCAATGAATGAAAAAAAATGTTGGACATTTGTAGGGTTTTGTTTTTCAAAAATAGAATGTGTTACATGGCAACTATGTAATTTTTAAATAAATTAAATGTCATTGGTTAACTTTTCAAAAATATAATGCATTTTTCATCATGCTATGGATACAATTTCATTGACCCTTTTCTCCCTCTTTCAGGTTTAGAAGAGCTATCTATGATTCAATACTTAGATATTATTAGTTTTTTGTTAGGCTTCTTCTCTAAGTAGGCTAGAACTTGGCTTCTGATAAAGGCTTTTGAGGCTATTTCGGGTCTTACAGTAAGCAAACAAAAATGTAACACTACATGAAATTACACTTTTATTGTCGCTAAAATAGCTCAAGTAAAAGCCTATTGTGTGCCAATAACGATTTTTACTAGCGCATGCAAAGAACCAGTAGTTTCATTGGTAAAGACTGTGTCGGTAAAACTTTTACCAACACTAATGCATAGCATGAGTAAAACTTTTACTGGCACTAATGCATA